>NC_042981.1:30285725-31485725 GCF_901001165.1 Salmo trutta
AGGAGAGTTTGCAGTCACCCAGGTATTTGTAGTTGTCCACGGATTCTAAGTCAGAGCCGTCCAGAGTAGTGATGCTGGACGGGCGAGCAGGTGCGGGCAGTGATCGATTGAACAGCATGCATTTAGTTTTACCTGCGTTTAAGAGCAGTTGGAGGCCACGGAAGGAGAGTTGTATGGCATTGAAGCTCGTCTGGAGGTTAGTTAACACAGTGTCCAAAGAGGGGCCAGAAGTATACAGAATGGTGTCGTCTGCGTAGAGGTGGATCAGAGAATCACCAGCAGCAAGAGTGACATCATTGATGTATACAGAGAAGAGAGTCGGCCCGAGAATTGAACCCTGTGGCACCCCCATAGAGACTGTCAGAGGTCCGGACAACAGGCCCTCCGATTTGACCCACTGAACTCTATCAGAGAAGTAGTTGGTGAACCAGGCGAGGCACTCATTTGAGAAACCAAGGCTGTCGAGTCTGCCAATAAGAATGCGGTGATTGACAGAGTCGAAAGCCTTGGCCAGGTCGATGAATACAGCTGCACAGTAATGTCTCTTATTGATGGCGGTTATGATGTCGTTTAGGACCTTGAGCGTGGCTGAGGTGCACCCATGACCAGGTCTGAAACCAGATTGCATAGCAGAGAAGGTATGGTGGGATTCGAAATGGTCGGTAATCTGTTTGTTAACTTGGCTTTCGAAGACCTTAGAACAACAGGGTAGGATAGATATAGGTCTGTAGCAGTTTGAGTCTTGAGTGTCACCCCCTTTGAAGAGGGGGATGACCGCGACAGCTTTCCAATCTTTGGGAATCTCAGACGATACGAAAGAGAGGTTGAACAGGCTAGTAATAGGGGTTGCAACAATTTCGGCAGCTAATTTTAGAAAGAGAGGGTCCACATTGTCTAGCCCGGTGTCTAGCCCTGATTTGTATGGGTCCAGATTTTGCAGCTCTTTCAGAACATCAGCTATCTGGATTTGGGTGAAGGAGAAATGGTGGGGGCTTTGGCGGGTTGCTGTGGACGGTGCCGGGCAGTTGACCGGGGTCGGGGTAGCCAGGTGAAAAGCATGGCTAGCCGTAGAGAAATGCTTATTGAAATTCTCAATTATAGTGGATTTATCGGTGGTAACAGTGTTTCCTAGCCTCAGAGCAGTGGGCAGCTGGGAGGAGGTGCTCTTTTTTGAGTTAGTACTACAGGATGCAAATTTCTGTTTGAAAAAGCTAGCCTTAGCTTTTCTAACTGCCTGTGTATATTTGTTCCTAACTTCCCTGAAAAGTTGCATATCACGGGGGCTATTCAATGCTATTTCAGAACACCACAGGATGTTTTTGTGCTGGTCAAGGGCAGACAGGTCTATTTTTCCTCGTTCTACATTTTTTGAGTGGGGCATACTTATTTAAGATGGTGAGGAAGGCAGTTTTAAAGAATAGCCAGGCATCATCTACTGACGGGATGAGGTCAATGTCATTCCAGGATACCCCGGACAGGTAGATTAGAAAGGCCTGCTCGCAGAAGTGTTTTAGGGAGCGTTTGACAGTGATGAGGGGTGGTCGTTGGGTCGCAGACCCATTACGGATGCAGGCAATGAGGCAGTGATTGCTGAGATCTTGATTGAAAACAGCAGAGGTGTATTTGGAGGGCGAGTTAGTTAGGATGACATCTATGAGGGTGCCCGTGTTTACGGATTTGGAGTTGTACCTGGTAGGTTCATTGATAATTTGTGTGAGATTGAGGGCATCAAGCTTAGATTGTAGGATGGCCGGGGTGTTAAGCATGTCCCAGTTTAGGTCACCTAGTAGCACAAGCTCAGAAGATAGATGGGGAAATCAATTCACATATGGTATCGAGGGCACAGCTGGGGGCAGAGGGAGGTCTATAGCAAGCGGCAACAGTGAGAGACTTGTTTCTGGAAAGGTGAATTTTTAGAAGTAGAAGCTCGAATTGTTTGGGTACAGACCTGGATAGTAATACAGAACTCTGCAGGCTATCATTGCTGTAGACTGCAACACCGCCCCCTTTGGCAGTTCTCTCTTGGCGGAAAATGTTATAGTTAGCGATGGAGATTTCAGGGTTTTTGGTGGTTTTCCTAAGCCAGGATTCAGACACGGCTTAGACATCCAGGTTGGCAGAGTGTGCTAAAGCAGTGAGTAAAACAAACTTAGGGAGTAGGCTTCTAATGTTAATATGCATGAAACCAAGGCTTTTACGGTTACAGAAGTCAACAAATGAGAGCACCTGGGGAGTGGGAGTGGAGCTAGGCACTGCAGGACCTGGATTAACCTCCACATCACCAGAGGAACAGAGGAGAAGTAGGATAAGGGTACGGCTAAAGGCTATAAGAACTGGCCGTCTAGCACGTTTGGAACAGAGAGTAAAAGGAGCAGGTTTCTGGGCACGATAGCATAGATTCAAGGCATAGTGTACAGACAAAGGTAAGGTAAGATGTGAGTACATTGGAGGTAAACCTAGGCATTGAGTAATGATGAGAGAGATATAGTCTCTAGAGACGTTTAAACCAGGTGATGTCATCGCATATGTAAGAGGTGGAACAACATGGTTGGTTAAGGCATATTGAGCAGGGCTAGAGGCTCTAAAGTGAAATATGACAGTAATCACTAACCAGGACAGTAATGGACGAGGCATATTGATATTAGAGAGAGTCATGCGTAGCCAAGTGAACATATGGGTCCAGTGATTGGTTGGGCTGACTGGGGACACGGCGATTCAGACAGTTAGCAGGTCGATGCTAACAAGCTAACAGTTAGTAGGCCGGGGCTAAACAAGCTAGCAATTAGCAGACCGGGGCTGGCAAGCTAGCAGTTAGCAGACATGTCGCGATGGGGGTAAGTCTGTTTTTGCCTCTTCGTGCGGTGACGTCGATAGACCAGTCGTGGAATTAGTAGGGTTACAAGTAGCTCTAGGTAGCTAGCAAGCCGGTTAGCAGAATGGGCCTTCAGCGGACGTCGCGCCTGAGGGGCCTGTTGGAATCCTCAGGCAGATTATGTCGGTATTCTAGTCGTAGAGGATCGGCGGGGTTCCGTGCCCCGTACCGGCAGTAGAAGGGGTCCGGATATTGTAGTCCAGGAGTGAGCTTCGGTGGTAGCACAGGAGCCTTGGCCGAGCTAGCTTCAGGCTAATTGGTGCTTGCTCTGGGATGGAAATGCGAGCCAGGAGTAGTCACCCGTGATTGCGGTTAGCTAGTTGCGAAGATCCAGATGAAAATCCAGAAAAGTTTGCGGTAGGAATCCGGGGATATGGGAAAAAAAATAAAAATAATAATATATATATATATATAAAATAATAGGTCCGTTATGCTCTGGTTTGAGTCACCTTGTTCGAGCTGGCGATAGCTTTCCGAGCTAAAGGTTAGCTGATGACCGCTAGCAATGGTTTGCTGACTGATAGCTGGTAGGTAGTTAGCTGGCAAGCTTCAGTTGAGCGATTCCAGATCCGAAGTAAATAGAAATACTTTAGAAGAAAAAAAACAGATCCACGCCACATTGGGTGAGGCGGGTTGCAGGCGAGTATTTAGAAGTTGAGGTTTAGGAAAATATTTTTAAAAGATATGCGAAGAAAAAGATGTAAAAAGATATATACAAGGGACACGACAGGACAAAGACGTCTGACTGCTACGCCATCTTGGAAATGATGAACAGTGAGAGACAGAATAACAACGAAAAATTCCAATGTCAAAAATGTTATTTATTGATTTGCATTTTAATGAGGGAAATAAGTATTTGACCCCCTCTCAATCAGAAAGATTTCTGGCTCCCAGGTGTCTTTTATACAGGTAACGAGCTGAGATTAGGAGCACACTCTTAAAGGGAGTGCTCCTAATCTCAGTTTGTTACCTGTATAAAAGACACCTGTCCACAGAAGCAATCAATCAATCAGATTCCAAACTCTCCACCATGGCCAAGACCAAAGAGCTCTCCAAGGATGTCAGGGACAAGATTGTAGACCTACACAAGGCTGGAATGGGCTACAAGACCATCGCCAAGCAGCTTGGTGAGAAGGTGACAACAGTTGGTGCGATTATTCGCAAATGGAGGAAACACAAAAGAACTGTCAATCTCTCTCAGCCTGGGGCTCCATGCAAGATCTCACCTCGTGGAGTTGCAATGATCATGAGAACGGTGAGGAATCAGCCCAGAACTACACGGGAGGATCTTGTCAATGATCTCAAGGCAGCTAGGACCATAGTCACCAAGAAAACAATTGGTAACACACTACGCCGTGAAGGACTGAAATCCTGCAGCGCCCGCAAGGTCCCCCTGCTCAAGAAAGCACATATACATGCCCGTCTGAAGTTTGCCAATGAACATCTGAATGATTCAGAGGACAACTGGGTGAAAGTGTGATGGTCAGATGAGACCAAAATGGAGCTCTTTGGCATCAACTCAACTCGCCGTGTTTGGAGGAGGAGGAATGCTGCTTATGACCCTAAGAACACCATCCCCACCGTCAAACATGGAGGTGGAAACATTATGCTTTGGGGGTCTTTTTCTGCTAAGGGGACAGGACAACTTCACCGCATTAAAGGGACGATGGACGGGGCCATGTGCCGTCAAATCTTGGGTGAGAACCTGCTTCCCTCAGCCAGGGCATTGAAAATGGGTTGTGGATGGGTATTCCAGCATGACAATGACCCAAAACACCCGGCCAAGGCCACAAAGGAGTGGCTCAAGAAGAAGCACATTAAGGTCCTGGAGTGGCCTAGCCAGTCTCCAGACCTTAATCCCATAGAAAATCTGTGGAGGGAGCTGAAGGTTCGAGTTGCCAAACGTCAGCCTCGAAACCTTAATGACTTGGAGAAGATCTGCAAAGAGGAGTGGGACAAAATCCCTCCTGAGATGTGTGCAAACCTGGTGGCCAACTACAAGAAACGTCTGACCTCTGTGATTGCCAACAAGGGTTTTGCCACCAAGTACTAAGTCATGTTTTGCAGAGGGGTCAAATACTTATTTCCCTCTTTAAAATGCAAATCATTTTATAACATTTTTGACATGCGTTTTTCTGGATTTTTTTGTTGTTATACTCTCACTGTTCAAATAAACCTACCATTAAAATTATAGACTGATCATTTCTTTGTCAGTGGGCAAACATACAAAATCAGCAGGGGATCAAATACTTTTTTCCCTCACTGTAACTCTAATTGTAACCATAACCCTAAATCTAACCCCCAAGCCTAAAATAGCCTTTTCCCTTTTTCATTGTTTTAATATCCTGGTGAGGACCTTTGGAACTCAAAAGGATAGTAAAGTTTGACCACACACATACATAAACACACACACACACACACACACACACACACACACACACACACACACACACACACACACACACACACACACACACACGCACACACACACACACACACACACACACACACACACAAATACACACACACATACACACATACACACACACACACATTTCTGTAAAGAAATAGACATTTTATGTCCTTGAAAGGAAGACATCATGGGGTCTCCATTTTCTCTCAGCCAGGTCACCCGTGATACAAGTCAGTATTCGACGTCCATCATGTTTTAGGAAACTGGTCACTAGGGGCAACAGTGAGCTCTGTCACCTTCCAGTAGGTTTCTGCCTCTTGTGCCAAAGGTTGTATGTTTGAATTCAGTGATAGAAAGTTGTTTTTGAGATTTTAGTTTTAAACCTATCCCAAACCTTAACCCTTACCTTAACCCTTTGGAGTTAAACTGCCTAAACCTAACCTTAAACACTTTGAAATTTGACGTTTGGAATAACTTCAAAATTTGATGTTTGAGAAACATGGACGAATGTCTAATTCTGACATGAGACTGCGAGAGCTTGTTGTTTTCTCTTGGCTGCATGTGGTATTGATTGCTGTATTTTGATCCAGCTGTCGTCCCAACAGTCCCCAAGGTTAGAAAGCAATGTGTCACTCACGGCCTGAAGCACATACTGTTTTTCCATTACGCATCTTCCCCTGGCCAGAAGGAATCTGCATGGTTTTCATTAGCTGTGCGACTGCCAGAGAGCAATCATTCTCCAGTCAGTTCTCCCATCATGCACTGACCAGGATCAGTATCAGGTGCTCTGGGGATCTGCTAGTTTCTCTAAGAGTGGATTAGAGCTCAGGGGAATTCATCTGGCACTAGAAACATTAAAGAGTTATTACTCCACTAGCATGATACTGGTCCACTGTCCACTTCTTACCCACACCACACCAAAGGCCAGTTTTGTATATTTTTCCTTTATTCTTATTTTTCTTCCTTTTTTTATAAATAATAAAGAGTCTGAGGCTCATCAATATGTTTAATAAAGCACTACTCCATATGTTAGGGTTTAGTTAAGAGGGAAGAAGAAATATAATTAAAATCTTAGATGTATTTTAATCGTAAGATTGATTGAAAATGAATAATCCCTTTGAGGAGCGAAGATTTATTGTTTTTGATCATGGCCTCGTAGTCTGTGTGATCCTAAAGCTGTGGCCCTGACTGTGGGGTCACATGGGTTGAGTGATTTCATAATCCTAATCATGTGACCAAAGAACCATTTCAATTTAACTTGAATGAAAGCTTAGTGATTACAGCAGTGAAAGCGGATGAGATGGCTGGTCTTGAGTCATGCTGAGACGTTTAATCTGCCTCTAATTACTACCATAGGAGAAAATTAAGACAAAACACCAACATGTTCATTTTCTTTAAGGAAATTCGGAGTCCTCCTTTATTTGAGTGCTTTTGTTTATTTAAAAGCTAATTGTGTCTCAGTGCATTGTACTACAGCATGTTCAGGTTTGAAAACAACACAATCAAAAACCTGTATGGATCGGATCTGGCACAGCTTTTACACAAGAGACTCAGCAGGCTTTACCTTTGATATGATACTTATGCTGATACTACAACCCTCTCTGAGGTACTATAGCTTTAGCACCACACTTGCCTGTCTGCCTGCCTGTCTGCCTGTCTGTCTGCCTGCCTGTCTGTCTGTCTGTCTGTCTGTCTGTCTGTCTGTCTGTCTGTCTGTCTGTCTGTCTGTCTGTCTGTCTGTCTGTCTGTCTGTCTGTCTGTCTGTCTCAAGATAAATAGCCCGGTCTTTGTCTAGTCAGGGATACTATAATACTGTACTTAAGTGTTCCCTATCTCCATGACACAGAGACGCCTGTGGAATAAAAGGAATATTAACTCCCATCTATCATATCAGTCCATATCTGATTATTATTCCATGTCTTGGAGAACATTAAGTGCATATAGAATATCCTCTCCCTGTGCTGCATGTCACGTGCCATGTCTCTCCTCTTCTATCCATACAGTTGGGTTTTATGCACCACAAGTCCAGGTGCCCCAACATCCAGAACTCCCAGTGTATTGTCCACTCTATGGCTGCATGAGGTTGGGGCTGCATGCCTTGTGCTGGTCTCTGGTCCCTATTGTGAAGCATGGCTTCTCATTAGTCCTGTCCTCATGTGACTGGGCCACTCAAGCTCACACACAACACGGGGGACACCCATCATGTGATCCGCTGAAGAAGAGCCATTGTTCTGCTTCACAGGGCCCCTCACACACAAGCCCCTATATTCATGTGCCCCAGCTACATAAGTCCCTGTATTAATATTCTGTGGCTGCACACTTCCACATATGCATTGAAAGTTGCCACACAAATCATTCTGTGTTCAGGCTGTGTTCAACAACATAACTCCTGTATTCATATAGTGACAACAAACTACATAGCTCACTGTTGTTATGCACTAGTATGCGAATGCTTAAATTTGTATTTCTTTATTAACTTTTATTTATTCAGGGTAGCCCAATTGAGACCAGGTTCTCATTCCTAATGCTGTCCTGAGTACAACCTTTTCTCACAAACAGGAAGAAAAATGACCATTACAAATAAAACAAGAAGAAGAATAATAACCACAAGGCACAACCTCAACACCACAATGTCAACAAATAAACCACCACAATCAATCTAAACAACTGCAATCCTCACTGAATTCATTCAACACCAGAGTCCTAAACTGCTCTAGCGGCACCAGGGAATCATGATGTAAGGAATTTTGTAGGTTATTCCAACAATGGGGGGCACTCAAAATAAAGGAGGGATCTCAAGAGTTAACCAATCCTAATCCTGCGAGCGGATTTCGTAGCTCCTTCTTTTATATGTTCGCAAACAAAGTTAGGTAAGATGGAAACCTGTGTAGTAGAGCTTTGTAAACACAAAGGGAATAATGAAGTGATCTCCCAGACATTAATGGTGACCAGACAACCTTTTGATAGGGGATAGGCTGTCGTTTGTATTTGTATTTATTAGGGATCCCCATTAGTTCCTGCCAAGGCAACAGCTACTCTTACTGGGGTCCAGCTGAATTAAGGCAGTTATAGTATATACTGTACAATTACACATATTATATTACATTTCACAACAGATTTCACAACACATTAAGTGTAGAAAACGCATTAAGTGAAGTACTCACACACACAATTTGGAAGGCCAGAGGGCCAGAGAGTGTACAAGGGGTTGCAGGAATTGAATAAGGCCCAGCTCTGTCCCTCCCCAGTCCCCACCCCGTCCTTGCCCCAGTGCTCCCAGTCTGGCCAGTGTGATAGTCACCCATAGAGGTGTCAGGCCATGGCAGGCTGTGACAGTGACAGGCCATTAGCCTGCTGAGCTGAAGGGACTCTGCTGGGGTCAAACACCTGACCTCAGGGTCCGGGGGTCTCCAGGGACACAGGGTCAGGGGGAGGAAGGGGGTGTATGACCATGGCTGACCCCAGTCGCCACTCTATGAAGACAAGTCACAAGACAAACATTTTAACTATGATTTATGAGCTAAAATAATTTGTACAGATAAGACTGATCTGTGGGGACGAGAGCACGTAGCTACTGATCTTGTACTGCTAAGTCAACATAAAGTATGTGTTTTTTAGACAACTCTGTAATGGGGTTTGAGCTTTGGTAACTTTGCACACCACACACATCAGTCACAGTACAATACAGCTGTGTATGAACCAGTGCAGGGTGGTGAGAGAGGTGGTCACACTTTGCACTGAATAGATGTTGGACGAAATGTGAAGAGAGTCACACTTCGGCAGCTGTCTTGTCTGGTGTGTCTTTTTCACAGTAGTAGAGGAGACACAGCTGTGTGTGCTCACAGTAAACCACAGACAATCGAGGGAACTGCACCTGTGACGGAGATAGAGTATCTCCTCCTTCTTAGAACTGACCAAAGAACCACATCCCCTCCCCAAAGCACAAACACCAACATTCTACATTACTACACTACACCTGGGTATTTCCCCAGCTCTCTCTTTCTGCAGAAATTCTTCTTCATCAATGTTTGGCAAAGATGTTGTAGTGTAGAGGTGAGACGGAGAGCAGACAACAGAGAAAGGCTAGCTGGTTATTGTCTTCAAATCCCAAATCACACACTCATAAATAGATAGTGTTGAGTGTAATCATAACATAGTTCTACAATAATTCAGTTGTTTGAAAGCATAACACATTAGATCATGGTTTAATGATATTTTGTAGTAAACGAAAATGTAGTAATTTAACAAATTGACAGTTCATAATTATAACTCAAACTCAACCAGTGTGTTGTCCATTCCTGTTTCCATTGAGGTAGAAACGGTATGTGTTCATTGAGGTACGTAGGGACTGTATGTCACAACATATCCTCATTCCCTAGGAAAACAACGCTGTTCCACGCTGTCACTTCCTGCCTTGCACCATGACACCACCGTGGCGTTCTGTGTCAGTGTGATGAGCAGCCCCCTGATACCCACTCTAGGACCAGAACAAAACAGGGAGAGGTCAGGTCCGCTCGACGGCAGACTGCTCCAGAGAATCAGCCCCATATGGTTCAGGTTGAACACAATCAAAAACAAATCCCCAACTGGGCCGTCCATTCATATGCAATTAAGCAATATAACCCAAAAATGTATGACCTCTACGGAGTATGTTCTTTATTACTCTGCTTCTCTAAAAGAACAAACCAGGATATACAGTACCTGCACTGCACACAATCAAATCTGCTAAATCACTGACCAAACTATTGAGTGAAATGAGTATACACAGACTTCACCCAAGTCATACTGAGACATTTCATCTGCCTCTAATTACTACCATAGGAGAAAATTAAGATAAAAAGCCAACGTTTGCTTTTGAAAAGAACTTTAAGGAAGTCGGAGTCCTCCTTTATTTGAGCGCTTTCATTCATTTAAAAGCTAATAGTGGCTCAATGCATTGTACTACAGCCCGTTTTCAGGTTTGAAAACGACACAAAACCTGTATGGTTTGTGCCTGGCACAGTTTTTACCCCCGCAGGGACCAGAGATTATGGGCCTTTAAACAGGCCCCCTATGGCCAGCAGACCCACCCTTTGAGCACATACATAGTTTTTATACAGTACCTGCACTTCACACAATCAAACCTGCTAAATCACTGACCATACTATAGAGTGAACTGAGTGTGCATAGACTTTCCCCAAGTCATGAAGTAAGGTTGGCTACAAGTGGCCTTTCCAACAGCCATGCTCTCTACACCTCTAGTACACTGATCTTAGATAGATAAGGAGATAAGGATACAAAGTTAAGATGAAATATACTATTTTATGGCCGAGATATTATAGGGAGATTTATGAAAGACTATTTTAACCATTTAACCCTGTCCTTAGAGTGACAACAATGACCAGCCTAATGTTCCCCAGGGTCAACATGACTGTAGTCTGTCATACTCATAAACGGCACTGGCCTGGGGCAACTATGGCTCCACTCCCCTGTGGTTTAGGAAAAATATGTGGTCAAGGAAAGACGTGAGTCACACACAGCCGGAGGCACACCATGCCAATACATCATGGATGAAAGAGTGACCCTGTTGACAAACGTTCCAACTTTTTTTTTTTACCCTTTTTTACTTTCTCTTTCTCTTAAATTGAATGACCTCTTGTTCTATCTGCTATTTTTTAAGGTGCACCATCTTCAACCCCATATAGATAGAGAGAGAGGTGGGGGAGTTGCCCACTTGAAAAGCAATCTACCCTTTAGCCAAACACCAGTCTGTAGAACATTAATCCAACTGTGTGCTAAAGCAAACAGACTGTAAAACTCTTAAACTCCCCTATGGCCTCTAATAGTATGACTGTTATTGGACTGGACCATTAATCACCAGGGTGAAGGAATGGGTGATTAATAAAACACAGAGCAAGTGGAGGGCAACACAAAACAGCTGTTTGTGCCTGGTCATTTCGGCAATTGCTTATGAATCCTTACAAACAGATTCCTGTTTCACCAGTAAGCCCTGCTGTACCAGGTCTACTGGTACAGCAGATCCGTACCAGTAGCCTTTTTTCACAATAGAAATAAGACCGATGTTAGATCTGGAGTAAGTGTTTCTCCATTTGTAGAGCAGTACTACTATGTCCCTAGTGTAGGCAGGGAGAAACAATTGTGGATAGTTTGTGACTTGAAACTAGTGTGTACTAGTTGAAACCCCAAAATACCACATTTATGCACATGGCTCTGATCTGATTACAACATTTACTTATAAAACAAATAAGTTCCTGTATACCACTGGTGATAGATACCATGATGACAGGGTGAGAGCCAGCGTATGCCCAATCCCTTGGTCTATTGTTATTGGATGTTCTTCTCTTCTCTCACAGGAGCTGTTTATTTTTAAAAGGTCGCTAACTTTGCCAAAGTCTGGATGAATCACAGACAAAAGAGGGATCAGATGAGAGACTAAACTACATTGGAGATCGTCCTTTAGAACATCAAAAGTGAAAATTTTCTCCAAGCAGCCAGTGGGGCTCCTGGGGGACCCAGCTGAAATTTCCTGGCAGAGCGGGGCTGAACATGTTGGCACCTTGTGGACATCAAATAAAGGCAGTCTGGAGTTGTAGTGTACACACACACACACAAACACATGGATGCATTAATGCGCATGCACACACACATACACACATACACGGAGAGAGGTGTGTGATTTGCAGAATTAACATAATGATTGTATGATGTTAGAATTTATGTTTATGTTTGATTATGTTGTGATTGATGGTTCACAAAAAACAACCAATAGTTTAGTTTGGGTACCATAGTGAAGTCAAGGTGTGGGACCAGTAGAGGACATACACTGTAGTTGCTTACTCAGGTCATTAATATGAAACCCTATGCCACATCAGACCCCTAAGATGGGTACCATGAGACCTGCTCCACTTTACAGTAAAAACTGTGTCTCTGGGGGATAGGAGTGGAGTTAGATGAAAAAAACAACAACCTTGCCGATAAGTCCGTCCCGCGACGGCATGTTTTTGAAGTAATAAAAATAAAAGGAAAACTGTTTGTGTGAGTCTTTGATGTGGCCGGAGAACAATAAGAGAGAGGCTGCAGCTTTGGAAGCAATTAGACTGTCAAAGAGCTAATTAAAGACAAATGTCTCCTTCCCTTCATTTGCTGTCTCCAACTGTAGGCCCACAGACATGGCATAGACACACCACTGTTCTGTACACCACTGTAGAACTGACCAGACATGGCATAGACACACCACTGTAGAACTGACCAGACATGGCATAGACACACCACTGTAGAACTGACCAGACATGGCATAGACACACCACTGTAGAACTGACCAGACATGGCATAGACACACCACTGTAGAACTGACCAGACATGGCATAGACACACCACTGTAGAACTGACCAGACATGGCATAGACACACCACTGTAGAACTGACCAGACATGGCATAGACACACCACTGTAGAACTGACCAGACATGGCATAGACACACCACTGTAGAACTGACCAGACATGGCATAGACACACCACTGTAGAACTGACCAGACATGGCATAGACACAATGCTATACACCACTGTGGTGGTGTATTTTAGTCCAGGATTAGGCTTAATATGTGTCCTGGAAACCATAGGGCAATGAGAGCTGTATAAATATAATGCCACCATGATTTCTCATACAGTTACACAATAACTCAACATGACAAAGCATTACAGTTTGACACATGTCTAGTGAAGGCTGTTACTTAGCATCAAGACTTGTAAAGCACATCAGGCTCCCATGTTGAATGGGAATAATAGACCACCATCCATGCCTTTCACACAGCCTGGTCTATTGGGGTCTGGACAGCAGTTCTGGATCAGAGGAGGATGGGAGTGTGTGTGCGTGTGTGTGTTTGTAAAGTCTGTAAAATGTGTACTTGGGAATGCCCAGAGGCCTTCCCCCTGGGAACACAGTGAGGTAGTAGATCAGAGTAGACTATAGTAGAGAATAGTAGAGTGGGGAGCATTTAGTGCCAGGAGCCATTATGGGATAATTACAGCATGCAGCCGTGCCTCGATGGGGAGGACATCCAAGGCCACTATATAACTGCTAATCTAGAACACTGTGTTCAAAGATACTGCAAGAAGGCTCACTGTTTGTGTGTGTGTGTGTGTGTGTGTATGTGTGTGTGTGTGTGTGTGTGTGTGTGTGTGTGTGTGTGTGTGTGTGTGTGTGTGTGTGTGTGTGTGTGTGTGTGTGTGTGTGTGTGTGTGAGAGTAGTTAGAGAGAGTTTGTATTTGTACACATTTGGCCTCGGGCACAGTGAGATAAGCAGGGCTGTAATTTAGGAGCTGGGCATAAGGAGCCCGCCCCCCTCCTGGGCTCTCCCCTCGGACTGCCTGCCTAGACCCAGGTAACAGCTCAGCCCACAGATCTCAGTCAGCTCTGACTGGAGACGACGGCCAATTTGCTGTGAGTAGTGGAGCACTCTGGGAGTGCTTGAATAGGGGAGCAGCTGGACTTGTCAACAGATTAATGCATCAAACTGATTGACAGGTAGTCCCACCCTCTTCCAGTTCTTCTCCTCCACTGTTCCTCACCCTGCCTGCCTGCTGTCCTAGCTAGGAAGAAAGCCATGTATCAATAAACAGCTGGAACAAGCCCTTGCAGCACTCTCCCTTCTCTCTGCCTGTCTCCACATCAGTCTTCCTGTATTCGTCGTGACAGTTCATCCCAGTCAGAGTCTTGCCAGGCCATGTGTTGCTGTGCTGTGGTCTGGGCTCTGGGCAAGGGGAGATTTTTCCACTGGCACCACACTCTGTCCATGCTGCTCCTCAGCTATCAGAGACGTGCGTGACACCAGCCCTGCTAATGCTTCCCAGATGAGGAGAGGGAGGGAGAGAAGGGAGGGAGATAGGTGAGGAGAGGACTAGAGTGTATTGAAATAGACAGGAGTGGAACTCAGAAATAGAGAGAAGGAAGGACATTTCTGGACTGGACTGCAAGTGTAAGAGGAGATGAGAGGAGAGGAGAGGAGAAAAGGCCTTTTCCTTCCTCTCCTCCTCATCCACCTCTCACTCTCTTCTTGGCTGTCGTTTGTCCAGTCAGTGACCTGCACAGTCATAGCTGGGGGAGTTTTGTTTAAAGCGGTTGTTTGGGATCCACCCCTGCAGTGTCATTGTGGTAGTCAGGTCACACACCGGCACCTGCTTTGATGTGTCCATCGTTGAGGAGATTTACCAGTCCAGTCCTGATGGCTGGGAGTTGAGGTCTGTGGTTTGGACTAGGGCGACTACACTCTTTGAAGCTCTTTGTCTCCAAGCCAGGGGGCGACATAAAAGGATGAGCAAACAGAGTGAATGAGCTGAAATTACGATCCAGTCAAAAAGGTGTGTTTATAATTATGTTGATGATCTCTGTTTTCAACTGAAATCCACCGCCTTTCCTCTCCTCTGGTAAATCATCTGTTAGGATATCAGATATCAGAGGCCAGAAGTTGTGTTATGCGATATGGTTTGTTATAACTGCAAACAATATAATTGCAGTCATTCTTTTAATCATACAGAACAAACCATAACATAATTACCTGGAATAAACATAAACATAAACATATCCAAACCTCAACTGCCTCAGTGCTTTAATGCTGGTGAGAAATCTATATGTACAGTACCTGTCTCTGTGTGTATGTATGTGTGTGTGTGTGTGTTGGGTGTTTTTGTTGGTGTGTGTGTGTACAGCCTGGTCTCATAGACTAGAAGTAACATAATAAATGTAAATCCGGGACAGTATGATATCTTACGATTGGTATGGTTACTCAAGACAGATGGATACTTAAAACAAAAACAAAAGTAGGGTGGTTGGTCAGGGTAGACGGGTAGGAGTATAACACAAACATCTATTTTGAATCTCATCACGGATAACTTTAGCATTTTAGCTAATTAGCAACTTTTCAACTACTTACTACTTTTCAGTGACTTTGCAACTACTTAGCATGTTAGCTAACCCTACCCTTAACCCTAACCATTTTAGCTAACCATTCCCCTAACCCTAACCCCTAGCCTAAGCTAGCTTACGTTAGCCACCTAGCTAGAATCCGTAATATATTGTACGTTTTGAAAATTCATAACATTGTACATTTTGGAAATTCGTAACATGTAATTCGTAACATATCATACAAAATGGGTGATGGACATCCACAAATTAATACATACCACACGGAACGTAACATATCATACTAAATTGAGTGTCTTCATACGTACAGAATACAGAGTAATACGAAATGCTCTGAGACCAGGTTGGTGTGTAAGTGTGTTTTGGTGTGTGTACGTGTGTGTGTACATATGCCCACGCGCATGCATTTGAGTGTGTGTGTGTTTGTGTATGAGTGTGTGTGTTTGTGTATGAGTGTGTGTGTTTGTTCATGTGTGAGTAAGTGCCCCCCGAGGGGGTAGAAGCCTGTATTTGAAGAAGTGTCCTTCTGCCTGTGTTTTCCAGCGTGGTTTCTATGCTTGGATAAAAACAAACATCTTTAACACTCCCTGAGGACAATGTGTTTAGCCACTTATACATACATACAGTACATACAGATCCACACATACACGTTGTGTCATCTGTTGATGGCTAATGCAATTGCTCACCAACACAGTGCGTGACATTATAGTAATCATTGCACAGTAACACAGCAACACAAAACAACAACACAGAATGGATCAGTGGTCAGGCTGTAGACCAAACATGGATAAACAGCAACCTGGAAAACAATATCTCCTCACATCATCTACGCACACACACACGCGTACACGTACACACACGCACACATGCACACACATACTGTACACACACACACACACACACACACACACACACACACACACACACACACACACACACACACACACACACACACACACACACACACACCCACAGCAAGTCTTCCCAGCAGCAGCAGCAGCCAGGCGGATGGAGGGCTTTGTTCTCGACTCTGACAGCAAGCCGGGGTCTCAGGAGGCACATGTTGAAGTTGAAAGCTCTCTGAAGTGGTAACTTTCATGTTGCACATTGTGCTGTTACTGTTGCTGCTCGAAGAAAAGCAACATAAGCCAAAATACAAGCTTCTTTCAAAAGGAATAGATGCCAATCACACCTCTCTTAGCAAAGCCTGTATCGATCCTAACCAGAATGTCTGATGACAGCAGTAATCTGTGTCCTTCCAAAAGGAGTAAATTACATTTAAGAAATGTCTTGGCAAATATAGTGTTATAAGCAGCAGGTTGTATTGAGTAAGTGAAAGCTACAGTATCAGTTCACATGCATGACTCTACACTGAGGTCAGGAGAACATGTCGGAGTAGGCAACTGGTGTCGGACTTACAGCATATGCGTGATTTACAATAATGTTCCCTCAGGCTAGATGTGAGTGTGTGTACGTGTATGTGCGTGAACATGTGTTGTGTGCATATATATATGTGTGTGGGTGTGTGTGTGTGTGTGTGTGTGTGTGTGTGTGTGTGTGTGTGTGTGTGTGTGTGTGTGTGTGTGTGTGTGTGTGTGTGTGTGTGTGTGTGTGTGTGTATTTGCATATGTGTGCTCTCAGATGAGTCACACATTGTGGTTACATGCTCTGTCATTTATGAGCCCTCTGCAATGACTGAAAGCATTAGATGCTTATTATCTAAATTGTGCTTTAGTGGTGTGACTGGGCTGGTTTGAGCCCTGCTGATTGTTCCAATAAAGACTTACAGCAGCAGGGGGAGAGCAGGGAAGAAGGTCAATAACATACTAGATGGTAACTTTACAAGTAAAGTTGTGGGGCTTGCTAAAGCTTTTAAAAAGTATTTTTGTGGTAGGGGTAGAAGTTTAAAACGTTACTTTACTATTTAAAGCTACACAGTTTTAAAGTATGTATGGTTTTGAAAAACGTATAGTAGTGGTAGTGTCTGCAGTAGTAATTGTGGTGACTGGTTATAGTTAAAAATGTAGGTAGATGAAAAGTTAGGATAGCCTGAACAGATGAATGTTGGTTTGCTGTATCGAGCTTGAACGGTTCAAGAGTTACTGTTGGTGGGTTATTGTATGCTAATGTATGGTCATTTATAGTTATTAGTTAATAAAAGTTTTAAATCAGGATAGCCTGAACATGTGAAAGTTGATTTGAAGTCTCTTGCTTGAATGGTTCAAGAGTTACTGGTGATGGGTTATTTTATGGAAATGTATGCAAATTTATGTAGTGATAGTTGATAAAAGTTTTATAGAATTTGAAGTTAGGCTAGCCTGAACATGAATGTTGGTTTGGTGTATGTAGCTGGAATGATTTAAGAGTTACTTTTGGTGGGTTATGTTATGCTAATTTATGCTAATGTATATAGTTATTAGTTGGTTTGGCGTCTCTAGCTTGAACGGTTTAAGAGTTACAATTATTGTTGGTATGCATATAAGTAGTTATAATTTATAGCACATACCAGAGCTGGACCAGAGCTAGTGCGGACCAAAGCAGTAGTTGTGGTCAGTAGTTGTTGTCAGTAGTTGTGTAGTTGTGCTCATGAGATATGATCAGTAGTTGTGTGGTTGCGGTCAGTAGTTGTGTGGTTATGGTAAGTAGTTGTGGTCATAATGTTTCGTTAGTAGTTGTGTTCAGTAGTGGTCAGTAGTTGTGGTCAGTAGTTTTGAGGTTGTGGACAGTAATTGTGGTCAGTAGTTTTGAGGTTGTTGTCAGTAGTTGTGTGTATGTGGTTAAAGGTTGTGTGGTTATAGTCAGTAGTTAGATGTGGGGTCAGTTGTTGTGTGGTCAGAAGTTGTGTGGTTGTGGTCAGTTGTTGTAGTCAGTAGATGAGTGGTCAGTAGTTGTGTGGTTGTGAACAGTAGTTATGTGGTTGTGGTCACTAGATGTGGTAAGCAGTTGTGTGGTTGTGGTCAGAAGTTGTTTGGTTGTTGTCACTAAACGTGGTCAGAAGTTGTGTGGTTGTGGTCACTAGATGTGGTCAGTAGATGAGTGGTCAGTAGTTGTGTGGTCAGAAGTTGTGTGGTTGAAGTCAGTAGTTGGTATTTTTGGGGGGTATTTTATTAGGATCCCCATTAGCTGTTGCAAAAGCATCAGATACTCTACCCAGGGTCCACACAAAACATAAAACATGATATAATACAGAGCATTAATAAACAAGAACAGCTCAAGTGTAACAAAGTGCGCTGAGAGTAGGGAAGCAAGTTCAGGGAGTGTTTTAATGAGAAAAAAACCCACAACATAATCCAAAACAAGAAACACAAACAACGCCAGAAATGAAACTGAAACAGAAACAATAACACCTGGGGAAGGAACCAAAGGGAGTGACATACATATAAAGGGCAGGTAATCAAGGAGGTGAACGAGTCCAGGTGAGTCTGATGACGTGCAGGTGCGCGTAACGATGGTGACAGGTGTGCGCCATAACGAGCAGCCTGGTGACCTAGAGGCCGGAGAGGAAGCACACGTGACATCAAGGACAGAACTACATCAACATGGAACAGAGTTCCATGCAATAATGGATGTTTATAATACTGTACACTTTCTTGAATTTGTTCTGGATTTGTGGACCGTTAAAAGACCCCTTGTGGCATGTCTGGTGGGGCAAGTGTGTGTGTCAGAGCTGTGTGTAAGTTGACTATGTAAACAATTTGGGATTTTGAACACATGAATGTTTCTTATAAAAAGAAGAAGTGATGCAGTCAGTCTCTCCTCAACTCTTAGAGACTGCCATGCATAGAATTTATATCAGCCCTCTGATTAAGAGCAAGACGTGCTGTTCTGTTCTGGGCCAGCTGCAGCTTAACTAGGTCTTTCCTTGCAGCACTCGACCACACGACTGGACAATAATCAAGATAAGACAAAACTAGAGTCTGCAGGACTTTCGTTTTGGAGTGTAATGTCAAAAAAGCAGGGCATGTCTTTATTACGGACAGACCACTCCCCATCTTTACAACCATTGAATCTATATGTTTGGACCATGATAGTTTACAATCTAAGGTAACACCAAGTAATTTAGTATTCTCAACTTGTTCAACAGCCACACCATTCATGATCAGATTCAACTGAGGTGTAGAACTTACGGAATGATTTGTACCAAACACAATGCTCTTAGTTTTAGAGATGTTCCGGACCAGTTTATTACTGGCCACCCATTCCAAAACAGACTGCAACTCTTTGTTAAGGGTTTCAGTGATTTCATTAGCTGTGGTTGCTGATGCGCATATCGTTGAATCATCAGCTTACATGGACACATGTGTTTTGTTTAATGCCAGTGGCAGGTTATTGGTAAAAATATAAAAGAGTAGAGGGCCTAGAGAGCTGCCCTGCAGTACACCACACTTTACATGTTTGATGTTAGATAAGCTTCCATTAAAGAAAACTCTTTGAGTTCTATTAGATAGATAGCTCTGAATCCACAATAAGGCAGAGGTTGAAGCCATAACACATACGTTTAATCAACAACAGGTTATGGTCAACAATATCAAAGGCTGCACTGAAATCTAACAGTACAGCTCCCACAATCTTCTTATTATCAGTTTCTTTCAACCAATCATCAGTAATTTGTGTCAGTGCAGTACATGCTGAGTGCCCTTCTCTAAAGGCATGCTGAAAGCCTGTTGTTAATTTGTTTACAGAGAAATAGCATTGTGTTTGGTTAAACACAATTTTTTCCAACAGTGTGCTAAGAGCTGGCAACAAGCTGATAGGTCTGCTGTTAGAAGCAGTAACAGCCGCTTTACCATTTTTGGGTAGCGGAATTACTTTGGCTTCCCTCCAAGCCTGAGGACAAAGACTTTCCTCTATGCTCAGATTAAAGATATGACAGATAGGAGTGGCAATAGAGTCAGCTACCATCCTCAGTAGCTTTCCATATAAGTTGTCAATGTCAGAAATGTTGTCGTTATTGATCGATAATAATTTTTTCACCTCTCTCACACTAACTTTTCAAAATTCAAACTTGCAATGCTTTTCTTTCATTATTTGTTATTGGTGCATGAGCATTTTTTATGCAAAGTTTTTGATCTTGCCTTCATAATACAGTTTCTTCTTCTTTTTGTTGAGTTTAGTCACATCATTTCTCAATTTGCAGTAAGTCAGCCAGTCAGATGTGCAGCCAGACTTATAAGCCACTCCTTTTGTCCCATCTCTTTCAACCATACCCTTTTTCAATTCCTCATCAATCCATGGAGCAACCTGTTGAGGCCAGGGGGCAGTATTGAGAATTTTGGAAAAAAATATGTGCGCATTTTTAACTGCCTCCTACACCAACTCAGAAGCTAGAATATGCATATTATTGTTCAGGTTTGGATAGAAAACACTCTGAATTTTCTAAAACAGTTTGAATGGTGTCTGTAAGTATAACAAAACTCATATTGCAGGCAAAAACCTGTGAAAAATAGATTAAAAAAAATGAGAATTTTGTGACTGTACTATTTAGTGTCATTGTTTTAAAGATACCACAGTGAGAAAGGATTCTGTTCGCAACTCCTACTGCTTCCACTAGATGTCAACGATCTTTAGAAAGTTGTTGGAAGCATCTGTCATGAATACAGACCGAATAAGAAAGCTTACAAGTTGACACGTCATCACTTCATTTTTTGCGCCTGCGCATGAATCTGAGAAGAGAGTCTTTGTCATTATCGTTTATTCTAGACACTTGATAGGTTGTGTGAAAATATTACTGATGTTTACTGATGTTTCACGTTAAAAATGAAACAAAAGATTAGTGCTAAACAACGTTTGACATGTTTAAACAAACGTAAATAGATTATTTACTAGGTTTTCTTTAGCTTTTCGAAGTGACTTTACAGTGCCCACCTCATTTTGTGGGAGCCTACTGAACGCTAACTATTTGGACATAAATGATGAACTTTGTCAAAAGAAACCACATTTGTTCTGGACCTGGGAACTCTGGCAGCGCCTTCTGATGGAGATAATCAAAGGTAAGGGGATATTTAGAATGTTATTATCGATATTAGATGATGCTAATGCTAACGGTATAGCTTAGCTTAGCTTAGCATATAGCCTATTGTTGTTAGCATAGTACCCAGTTTATGCAAAATGTGATTTCCCAGTAAAGTTATTTTGAGATCTGGCCATTCGGTAGCAATTACGAGATGATAATATATTATTCTTTGAATGACAATATTATAATTTACCAATGTTTTCGAATAGTTATTCCGTGATTTGTAATGCTGGATTCACTGGGTGCATTCGAGCCGAAAAAAATTCTGAATTTCACCGCGACTGTAAATGCTGTTTTTGGATATAAATATGAACTTGATGGAACTAAAAATGCATGTATTGTATAACATAATGTCCTATGAGTGTCATCTGATGCAGATTGTCAAAGGTAAGTGCATAATTCTAGCTAGTTTTCTGTCTGTTGATGCCCTTCTTTGAATTGGCTAAACATTACATGCAGCTATTGTCAATGTACTCTCCTCACATAACCTAACTTTATGCATTCTCTGTAAAGCCTCGGAAAATCGGACAGCGTGGTTAGATTTAGGAGATATATCTTTCAAATGGAGGAAAATAGTTGATTATTTGATTATTTGAAATGATTACTCTTGCAGTTTTGAATTCCCCGCCATGGTCACATGACAATGAATCCCATTACCGGGATTAGATCGGGATAAGATCCTCAACAGGTTAAGAGTTCTAACAGTCAGTTTCTTATCAGGTGCATGTTTATCAATAACTAAAAGAAGCAATTTCATAAATTCATCAAGTGCAGCATCTGGATTCTCCTTATTAATCACATCAGACCAACAAATATAAAAAATTTAATAATGAGCATGGCCTTATTTCTGTTACAGCAAGTTGGATGACTGTCATTCATATTCCATTCACCCAGTTCAATGTAACATCGATAGGTTTAGGCTACTACATGATACTCGATTTTCCCTATACCCATCATGAGGTTGCTACAACCTAGACTATGAAGGAAAGTTTACAACGTAGGTGCACACAGGTCGAGAGAAAAATTGAGATGACAGACAGTGACATATGGACAGACAGTGACACATTCAATACCGCCTTGCACACTCTTAACTGCATCTAGCTTATCTAGGGTGTAATCATTAGTCCAACATTTGCAGACAAGAGTTTTTATGGGACAAATTCAAGAATTTGTGTCCCCATTTCATTTGCTTCCATTTAAGAAACATTTTTCAACATAATTGGTGGAATGAATTCACCCCTGATCACGCATAAACACAATTCACTTTCATACCAGCCACGTTGTATTCCTTCTCGCCTCTATGCACACTCCTACTCTCACCTTTTCTCTTCGTTTGTGGACTTCAATGAACAACACATCAGCTGTATGTGACCAGGCGGGGGGGAAAAAATTAATAACCGCTACACACAGCCTATATTGTTGTCTCAATATTAGCTACAGTAACATCCTAGTCAACATAGCTAATATAACTAATGTGTTAGTTAACCTGTCTGGGCTAGGGGGCAGTATTTTCACGGCCGGATGAAAAACGTACCCAATTTAAACAGGTTACGACTCTGGCCCAGAAACTAGAATATGCATATTATTAGTAGATTTGGATAGAAAACACTCTGAAGTTTCTAAAACTGTTTGAATGGTGTCTGTGAGTATAACAGAACTCATATGGCAGGCAAAAACCTGAGAAGAATCCAAGCAGGAAGTGGAAAGTCTGAGAATTGAAGTTCTTCTTTTGATTCTCTATCGAAGCTACAGTGTCTGTGGGGTGACGTTGCACTCCTTAAGGCTTCCATTGGCTGCCTAAAGCCTTCAGAAAGTGGTTTGAGCCTTCTCCTGTCACTGGGCAGATAATTGGAGCTCAGTTACTGAGTGGTCTGCCTGGCAACAAAGGGATTGGATATGCGCAGTCACGCGAGCACGCCCTTCCTTCTTTTTCTTCTTGAATGAATCTGCTATTGTCCGGTTGGAATATTATCGCAATTTTACGTTAAAAATACCATAAAGATTGATTTTAAACAGCGTTTGACATGCTTCTAAGTACGGTAATGGAACATTTTGACTTTTCGTCTCTCGTTCCGCGCTCGCGCGTAATGCCTTTGGATAGTGATCTGTACGCACGAACAAAACGGAGGCATTTGTACATAAATATGGATTATTTCGAACAAAAACAACATTTCTTGTGGAAGTAGCAGTCCTGGGAGTGCATTCTGACGAAGATCAGCAAAGGTAAGAGAATATTTCTAATACTAATTCTGAGTTTAGGTTGCCCCGAACATGGTGGGTGTCTGAATAGCTCACCGTGATGGCTGAGCTATGTACTCAGAATATTGAAAAATGTACTTTCTCCGTAAAGCTATTTTAAAATCTGACACAGCGGTTGCATCAAGGAGTAGTCTATCTATAATTCTTTAAATAATTGTTATATATTTTGTCAACGTTTATGATGAGTATTTTTGTAAATTGATGTGCACATTCACTGGACGTTTTGGTGGGAATACATCACGCGACAATGTAAAATGCTGTTTTTGGATATAAATATGAACTTTATCGAACAAAACATACATGTATTGTGTAACATAATGTCCTAGGAGTGTCATCTGATGAAGATCGTCAAAGGTTAGTGCTTCATTTAACTGTGTTTTGGGTTTTATTGACACATGTCCTTGCTTGGAAAATGGCTGTGTGATTATTTTTGTCTATGTACTCTCCTAACATAATCTAATGTTTTGTTTTCGCTGTAAAGCCTGTAAATCGGAAATGTGGTTACATCAAGGAGAAGTGTATCTTTAAAATGGTGTAAAATAGTTGTATGTGTGAGAAAGTTGAATTATGACATTTTGTTGCTATTGAATTTGCCACCCTGATATTTCACTGGCTGTGTCCTGCAGGTGGCTGTGTCTGCTAGCGTCCCACCTAGCCCATAGAAGTTAACCTGCTACAATCAAGCAGTATTGTTAGAGTGTACAGTGGCTTGCGAAAGTTTTCACCCAACTCACCCAATTTTTCCTATTTTCTTGCCTTAGAGCCTGGAATTAAAATTGATTTTTGGGGGGGTTGTATCATTTGATTTACACAACATGCATACCACTTTGAAGATGCTAAACATTTTTTATTGTGAAACAAACAAGAAATAAGACAAAAAAAATGAAAACTTGAGCGTGCATAACTATTCACACCCCCCCCCAAAGTCAATACTTTGTAGAGCCACCTTTTGCAGCAATTACAGCTCCAAGTCTCTTGGGGTATGTCTCTATAAGCTTGGCACATCTAGCCACTGGGATTTTTGCCCATTCTTCAAGGCAAAACTGCTTCAGCTCCTTCAACTTAGATGAGTTCCGCTTGTGTACAGCAGTCTTTAAGTCATATCACAGATTCTCAATTGGATTGAGGTCTGGACTTTGACTAGGCCATTCCAAGACTTTTAAATGTTTCTCCATTAAACCACTTAAGTGTTGCTTTAGCAGTATGCTTAGGGTCATTGTCGTGCTGGAAGGTGAACCTCCGTCCCGGTCTCAAATCTCTGGAAGACTGAAACAGGTTTCCCTCAAGAATTTCCCTGTATTTAGCCCCGTCCATCATTCCTTTAATTCTGACCAGTTTCCCAGTCCCTGCCGATGAAAAACATCCCCACAGCATGATGCTGCCACCACCATGCTTCACTGTGGGGATGGTGTTCTCGAGGTGAATGGTGTTGGGTTTGCGCCAGACATAGTGTTTTCCTTGATGGCCAAAAAGCTACATTTTAGTCTCATCTGACCAGAGTACCTTCTTCCATATGTTTGGGGAATCTCCCACATGCCGTTTGGCAAACACCAAACATGTTTGCTCATTTTCTTCTGGCCAGTCTTCCGTAAAGCCCAGCTCTGTGGAGTGTACGGCTTAAAGTGGTTCGATGGACAGATACTCCAATCTCCGCTGTGGAGCTTTGCAGCTCCTTCAGGGTTATCTTTGGTCTCTTTGTTGCCTCTCTGATTAATGCCCTCCTTGCCTGGTCTATGAGTTTTGGTGGGCGGCCCTCTCTTGGCAGGTTTGTTGTGGTGCCATATTCTTTCCATTTTTTAATAATGGATTTAATGGTGCTCTGTGGGATGTTCAAAGTTACGGATATTTTTTTATAACCAAACCATGATCTGTATTTCTCCACAACTTTGTCCCTAACCTGTTTGGAGAGCTTCTTGGTCTTCATAGTGCCACTTGCTTGGTGGTGCCCCTTGCTTAGTGGTGTTGCAGACTCTGGGGCCTTTCAGAACAGGTGTATATATACTGAGATCATGTGACAGATCATGTGACACTTAGATTGCAGACAGGTGGACTTTATTTAACTAATTATGTGACTTCTGAAGTTAATTGGTTGCACCAGATCTTATTTAGGGGCTTCATAGCAAAGGAGGTGAATACATATGCACGCACCACTTTTCCGTTTTTTAATAAATGTTTTAAATTTCACTTCACCAATTTGGACTATTTTGTGTATGTCCATTACATGAAATCCAAACAAAAATCTATTTAAATTACAGGTTGTAATGCAACAAAATATGAAAAACACCAAGGGGGTGAATACTTTTGCAAGGCACTAAGCAGTCAGTAAGCAGTTACACCGGCCGGCCCCAGTGGCAATAAATTAATAAAACCAAAAGCTTACCTTGACTTGGAAGAGTTCCAGTGTTGTGTTGAATAGTTAAAGCCAGCTAGCTAACATAGCATCCCTCTATTTGAGCCGGGTGTTTGAGTAATGAAACTAGCCAGCTGCATTTGCTAGCTAAGTAAAAAAAAATGAAATCTCTTACTATCTCTCTTGCTTCTCCTACATTTTTGAAGAAATTAATTTGTTGGAAACTGTTGAACTATTGTCTTTCTCTCTCTTTGAGTCAACTACTCACCACATTTTAAGCACTGCTCTGCTAGCTAGCTGTAGCTTATGCTTTCCATACTAGATTCATTCTCTGATCCTTTGATTGGGTGGACAACATGTCAGTTCATGCTGCAAGAGTTTTGATAGGTTGGAGGACGTCCTCCAGAAGTTGTCATAATTACTGTGGAAGTCTGTGGAAGGGGGTGAGAACCAAGAACCTCCTAGTTTTTGTATTGAAGTCAATGTGCCAAGAGAAGGATGAAAGCTAGCTGTCCTCCGGCTACACCATGGTGCTACCCTACAGAGTGCTGTTGAGGCTACTGTAGACCTTCTTTGCAAAACAGTGTGTTTTAATCAATTATTTGTCAACGTGAGTATATTTAGTATAGTTTTATCTAAAAAGAAAAACTTTTTCAATGTTTTACAATTTTTATTTTTTATGAAATTAACTGAAGAGGATGGTCCTCCCCTTCCTCCTCTGAGGAGCCCCCTTCCTCCACCTGAACCAGATTACAGGCACTGCTTACAGTGAGAAGCTTCATCTTCAGCGGACAGCTTGATGAAAACCAATCAATATTCAGGTCCCCAAGGAAGTAGACCTCTCTGTTTTCATCACATACATTATCAAGCATTTGACACATATTTTTTAGATACTGACTGTTAGCACTTGGTGGCCTATAGCAACACCCCAAAAGAAAAGGCTTTAGATGTGCCAAGGGAACCTGGAACCACAACACTTCAATAACACTTGACATAAGATATTCTCTAAGCATTAACATCTGGCAGCTTTCGTGGCTGGAATGAGTTCTTTACTCTTCTGGCTCTTTCCAGAACAGCTACCTTGTCCTTGAACCTCAGGAATCGGCCGATGGTGGGTTTTCCAGTTCTGTGGGCGTGCTCCACCTCAATCTTCCTGTGGTCCATCTTACATTTCTCTGAGATCATTTCCCTCACTTTGTCCTCAGACTGTGTCCAGGTCTCATGTGGAGATTCTGCATTTCATCCACAACCATGTTGTTCCTCCTTAATTGTCCCTCAAGATAATCTGATTTCTCGGTCATTGGTATCATGGATTCACACACAGAACTGCTGTCCTCTCTCAATGGCTTACAGATTGCTGTCATCTTGCCGTTCTCCTGTTAAAACTCATCGCGGTGACCCTGGGAGATCTGCAAACTGTTCTTCAGGTCCTGGACCTCTCTGATTCGGTCGTCCATTCTTTTATTAGTTGACTCCACCAGTATTTGGACAAAAATACTTGAAGCTATTTTGTTGTTGTTGTAATGACTGCTTGTAGAACTCTTTTGTTCATTTAAAAGATCCTTCACCTGTGATAGATTGACACAACTGTCCTCAACGGTACTGCCGCCGGCTTTGGTCTTTGTCATGGTAGCTAGCAACGTAGGTTATGCTGTTACTCCTCACAGTTCCAGACAGGGCAGGTCACAAACCTGAGACAATCCGCGGTCCCAGCCACAATGGTAGAAAACCCCGCTAGCTTGATAAGCAGGTAGCTAGCAGCTAGACTAGCTTCTTCGCCAAATAGCTCCTCAGACCCGGCCTTGGTTGTGAGGATCACTGGACAGAGAGTAGCAGTCCCAGCAACTGATGCCGTCTGTGTAGGATCCAAACTCAAAAGTTAGCTAGCTAGTAAGAAACTTTTCAACACAATTTCAAAACATCAAACTTTCCAACACAACAAACCGAGCTCTCCCTCGTTCAATAGGAAGTGACTGAAGTTGTGTGGTTGTTGTCACAAGATGTAGTAAGCACTTGTGTGGTTGTGGTCAGAAGTTGTGTGGTTGTGGTCAGTAGTTGTGAGGTTGTGGTCACTAGATGTGGTCAGCAGTTTTATGTTTGTGGTCAGAGGTCCTGTGGTTGTGGTCAGTATTTGAGTTGTTAGTAGTTGTGTGGTAAAAAAAGTTGTGTGGTTGTGGCCAGTAGTTGTGTGTTTGCGGTCAGTCATTGTGGTCAGTAGTTGTGTGGTTGTGATCTGTAGTTGTGTGGTTCAGCTGTTGTGTGGTCAGTAGTTGTGTGGTTGTGGTCACTAGATGTGGTCAGCAGTTTTATGTTTGTGGTCAGAAGTCCTGTGGTCTTGGTCAGTGGTTGAGTCATCAGTAGTTGTGTGGTCAGAAGATGTGTGGTTGTAGTCAGTTGTTGTGTGGTTGTGATCAGTAGTTGTGGTCAGTAGTTGTGGTCAGTAGTTGTGGTCAGTAGTTGTGTGGTTGTGGTTAGTCATTGTGGTCAGTAGTTGTGGTCAGTAGTTGTGTGGTTGTGATATGTAGTTGTGTGGTTCAGTTGTTGTGTATGTGGTTGTGGTCAGTAATTGTGGTCACCCGCTTCACCCTCGTCATAATTTTTGCCCATAGCAAAGGCTCCATTTGTGCTGCTCAATGATGACACAGAAAGCTGTTAGTACACGTTAGCTAGCCACTTTTTGTCACTCTAAACTCCAAAAATACAGCTGTAACTTGTTATTGGTAGAAGCTATTCCTAATCCACTCTATCCAATCAGAGGGGTACAGCCCACAGAAAAACTAGCCAGTTAAGTTATTTAGAGCACGGAGCATGATCCTGGAAAAGACGAAGCTAGTAAGCATTAGAAATCTTGTCTTTATCATTCCAAGTCGTCCAGACCGGGGAAATATTCTTAATTTTAGTGCTAGCTGTTCAGTCTGTAACAGATTGACAAATCATGAGCTATGAAGACATTTATTCCCACCAGTCAGGCATTGCTAGGCAACAGTAGCCTTGGCAACACTGCTCCCTTGTGGCTAAAGTGTGAGAAACATGCTAACATACTGTAAATTTGTGCTTTAATATTATCTAAATATTGAACTCTGACCCACAATTGTCTTTGCTAGATTAATGACACTGTTAGACAAAGCAAGGAAAGTGAACTTCAAAAAGTGATGTTGTTTTATTGGCATTTGCAGCTGTTGTTGGTAAATAATTAATCTGCTAGCTTCTGACATGACTTACTGCACCTGGAAAGAGAGCAGTTTATGGGTTACTAAAACACCTCTATCTACAGATTGGTAGACGCTATTTCTAATCTGTTTTGGGATTTGACAAGCAGAGAAGTAGGGGAAGATTTCATACCCTCTATGTTTTTGTCTGACTTGTTGGGGGAGTGGTCAAAATGGCAGTTGTTTGCAAAAAAGTCACAGAAAATGTTGTTAGTGCGGTAACTAAAACAGCTGTATTGTTAAATTCGTACCGGATATTTCTGTTATAATTTCAGATTTGAATAGCAGAGAAGTAGACCAAGATGTCGTACCCTTTAACGTTTTGTCTAAGTAGTTAGAAAAGTGGTAAAAGTAGATGATTTGTGCCAAAAGTTGTATTGTTGCATTGACAGTGAATGGCAGTTGGAAGTGATGATGTCACAATTGGGAGCTTTAGAATGTTGAGGAAATGCCAGATCGAGTGAAACCATTCAGCATGTTTTAAAGTTTGAATTAGCTTAAACGGTGTATGAGGAGTAGCGTGCAAAGAGTAATAAGAAGAAGAAAAAGGAGAAGAAGAAGAAGCATGTCAAAGATTGAAACTGGGGCTTTTGCTGCGCAAGCCCCACAAATAAAGAGGAACCATATGGATGTAGTCTGCCAGGACTGGGGGTGAAACAAAATGGTGGCAAATTACTTCAGCTGTAAAAGGAGTGCTTAGGGACAAGCCGATGGACCCGGCATACACATAAGTGTCCCGGTATCCTGAAATGACCCTGTTGGGTTCATGTTATTATTGAAGCTTGTTGTCCGTGATCTTGGATCAGATTTCTCCGACCTGTGCCAAGAGCAACACTACCCTCTCTAGCAGCCCAGCTTTGCTGCCTACCCCTCTCTGCCCCCTGACCCCCTACCCATTACCCCACTTCACCTATTGTACCTCAGAGTGCTATCTCCCCTCTGATCAATGCACTCTGAGTGGCAGATAAACAATATAAAACACCATCAGGGCATTCAAAAAAGAGTGATGACTTGATGAGACAGCGTCAGAGACACTAATATTTCCTTCTCTTTTCCTTTTGCTTGGGGTAGGGAGTGGAAGTATTACTCTGTTTAGGTTGTTTTTGGACTCTGCGCAGTGGTGAACATGAGAGACAGAGAGAGAGAAAGAAAGAGGGAGAGATCGAGAGAGAAAGAGAGAGAATTGTACTCTGCTTTCATAAGGAGTTCATTATGATTTAAAACAATAAGGCAGGCTCCATTCAGATTGGCCTGGATGACAGAGTAATCTCCTGTAATTTTCAGACTGGGCCCGGGAGGGCTGAGGGGCTGGACAGACGCCAAGACAACCAACCCCTCTGCCCGAATAGGGATGTAGACAGAGAAACAGAGAAGAAAGAGAGAGAGACAGAGAGAAAGAGAGAGAGAGATAAAGAGCATTGCAAAAATGGATACTTTTTAAAAGACCCCAGTTAGCAAGTGTTATCTGTTGAATCTTTTGTTATTTGTTGTTATGAACTAGTTTGGCGGTGTTGCTCTGTGTTGCTTACTGTGCACTGTTGATGCACTGCTCCCTGTAATGTGGGTTACATGTAGTTAAAGGTTGTCATGGGTTTCATCCAGTGGACCTGTTGGTTGGTCAATGTGACTGTACATTGTTTTTTTTCAGTCTACCCTTCCACTGTGCTGTAAACTGTTTGGAGGAGCATTAGGAGGAGTGATTACCAAGATGTTCGACAAGAAACACACACATACACACACCCTCTGTAATTCAGTATATTCTAATAAAAAAATCTAATGAGAACCCCATGATGAGGTAGTAGAGTTTAGAGCCAGAAGCTGGGGCCAGTGTTAAATAATGACTTCTTTGATACTTCTATTATTTTGAGAGGATGGAGTAACATTAACATTCTGATGAACTTTTTTTCTTTCTCCTGAACCATCTTCTGTTCGGCTGATTCAATTAGAAGAACAGAATAAGAAAGGTCTAACACTTTACTCAGCCTCCAAAATAAATTAATATGGCGCTATCAAAAATATGCCACTTCAAAAGGAAAATTAAGACAATATGTTGTTGTTGACTGGGTCAGTGAGGGGAGTGGTTGTCTTTACAGAGACCCACATTCATTTTTGGTTGATTTGATTTGAGGGAAGTAACACCAACTTTCCTGGGAAAATAAGTATTCTCATACACCAAACCATGTCTTTTTGGGGAATTGCTATTTCAGAGTTATACAAAGCACAGACATACAGTACCAGTTAAAAGTTTGGACACACCTACTCATTCAAGGGTTTTTATTTATTCTGACTATTTTCTACATTGTAGAATCATAGTGAAGACATCAAAACTATGAAATAACACACATGGAAACCTCTTCGGGATCGGTGTCCCTTCCACGGGAAGGTTGAGCTAACGTAGACTAACGAGATAAGCATGAGGTTGTAAGTAACAATAACATTTCCCAGGACATAGACATATCTGATATTGGCAGAAAGCTTAAATTCTTGTTAATCTAACTGCACTGTCCAATTTACAGTAGCTATTACAGTGAAAGAATACCATGCTATTGTTTGAGGAGAGTGCACAATTTTGAACACAAAAAGCTATTAATAAACAGATTAGGCACATTGGGTAGACATTTTGAACAGAAATGCAATGGTTCATTGGATCAGTCTAAAACTTTGCACGTGAACTGCTGCCATCTAGTGGCCAAAATCTAAATTGCACCAGGGCTGGAATAATACATTATGGCCTTTCTCTTGCATTTCAAAGATGATGGTACAAAAAAAATAGAAAAGAACGGTTGTTTTTTTCTTTGTATTACCTTTTACCAGATCTATTGTGTTATATTCTCCTACATTCCCTTCACATTTACACAAATGTCAAAGTGTTTCCTTTCAAATGGTACCAAGAACATGCATACCCTTGTTTCAGGGCCTGAGCTACAGGCAGTTAGATTTGGGTATGTCATTTCAGGAAAAAATTGAAAAAAAGGGGCGGATCCTTAAGAGGATCAAAAAAATGAATAAAAAACATTTTATGTTTGAGATTCTTCAAAGTAGCCACCCGGTGCCTTGATGATGACAGCTTTGCACACTCTTGGCATTCTCTCAACCAGCTTCACCTGGAATGCGTTTCCAACAGTCTTGAAGGAGTTCCAACGTATGCTGAGCACTTGTTGGCTGCTTTTCCTTCACTCTGCGGTCCAACTTATCCCGGTCCAACTTATCCCGGTCCAACTTATCTTATAAATGAGTTGAGGTCAGGTGATTGTAGAGACCAGGTCATCTGATGCAGCACTCCATCACTCTCCTTCTTGGTCAAATAGCCCTTGTTGAAAAACAAATTATAGTCCCACTAAGTGCAAACCAGATGGGATGGCATATCGCTGCAGAATGCTGTGGTAGCCATGCTGGTTAAGTGTGCCTTGAATTCTAAATAAATCACTGACAGTGTCACCAGCAAAGCACACCCACACCATCACACCTCCTACTCCATGCTTCACGGTGGGAACCACACATGCAGAGATCATCCGTTCACTTACTCTGTGTCTCACAAAGACACAGCAGTTGGAACCAAAGTACAGATTTCCACCTGTCTAATGTCCATTGCTCATGTTTCTTGGCCCAAGCAAGTCTCTTCTTATTATTGGTGTGCAAACCAGATGCAAACCAGATGGGATGGCATATCGCTGCAGAATGCTGTGGCAGCCATTCTGGTTAAGTGTGCCTTGAATTCCAAATAAATCAGTGACAGTGTCACCAGCAAAGCACCCCCAACAACATCACACCTACTCTATGGTTCACGGTGGGAACCACACACGCGGAGATCATCCGTTCACCTACTCTGCATCTCACAAAGACATGGCACAGACATACAGTCATACAGTCTGAAGACATTTAAGAAATGTATGTCTTAAAGTGTTGATGGACTGTAGTTTCTCTTTGCTTATTTGAGCTGTTCTTGCCTTAATATGGACTTGGTCTTATAGGGCTATCTTCTGTATACCACCCCTACCTTGTCACAACACAACTGATTGGCTCAAAACGCATTAAGAAGGAAAGAAATTCCACAAATGAACTTTTAACAAGGCACACCTGTTCATGCATCCCAGGTGACATGAGGCTGGTTGAGAGAATGCCAAGTGTGTGTAAAGCTGTCATCAAGGCAAAGGGTAGCTACTTTGAAGAATCTCATATATAAAATAGATTTTGATTTGTTTAACACTTTTTTGGTTACTACATGATTCCATATGTGTTATTTCATAGTTTTGATGTCTTCACTATTATTCTACAATGTAGAAAATAGTACAAATAAAGAAAAACCCTTGAATGAGTAGGTGTGTCCAAACTTTTGACTGGTACTTTATATATTCCCCAAATCCTTGTTACAGCCTAATTTCTAAATGAATCTATAGTGCACATAGTCCCAGAGTCTCCCCTGTTGTTAACTAGCAGAACAACAGTGTGGGGCTAGTTCTGTTAAGAGGCTCTTTATGAGCAGTCTCTACCCAGGCTTGGTGCCTTCAAGACAGTGGAGGTGGGGTGTGTGACAGGCCCTAACCCAGCTGTTCACACAGAACCCTTTTACACAACACACTGGACAAGAGGGCACACTCACTCACTGGTAATACATTTTTGTTAGGTGTGGGCGGGGGACAAACGGGTGCTCTGCCTCCACTCTGGCCAGACATGAGGCTTTAGGGATGGTGTGTTTGCTGAAGGGATGTCCTGACTAAGATCATCCACTCTTTGTCCAAATACTCATTCACTATGCAGACACTTGTATGACATTTAGATTTGTCTGGTGTACAAACTGTCTTCTCAAGCAGCTTGCAAAATCTACTTTAAATCATATTATTAGTCCTCTGTATGACTATTCTCCAGCCATAAAGCACAGTATGGTGTGGTAAAAACAATGTCTGATTCTCACAGTGATATAAATGTGGAGATATCACTCATGCATCATCAACTGTCTGTTGCTCTCCTCTCCCTTTTCCAGTCAGACCTGACCAGACCCGACCACAGGCGTGACCACAATGAGACTTACTCACACACACCCTCACTTGCACACATGTAAGCATGCACATGTACACACACACACACACACACACACACACACACACACACACACACACACACACACACACACACACACACACACACACACACAAGACCCTACTACAGTAACTTAACAAAATGTGCTTCCCTTTGACTGCTCTCACCAAACTCCCAGAGGACTTCAGTAGTGTTGTTGGCTTGCTCTTTTTATGACAGCATATTAACATCAAATCAAATCAAATCAAATTGTATTGGTCACATACACATGGTTAGCAGATGTTAATGTGAGTGTAGCGAAATGCTTGTGCTTCTAGTTCCGACCGTGCAGCAATATCTAACAAGTAATCTAACAATTTCACTACAACTACCTCATACACAGAGGAATGAATAAGAATATGTACATATAAATATATGGATGAGCGATGGTATGGGCAAGATGCAGTAGATGGTATAGAGTACAGTATATACATATGAGATGAGTAATGTAGGGTATGTGAACATTACATAAAGTGGCATTGTTTAAAGTGTCTAGTGATACATTTATCACATCCAATTTTTAATTATTAAAGTGGCTAGAGATTTAAGTCAATATGTTGGCAGCAGCCACTCAATGTTAGTGATGGCTGTTTAACAGTCTGATGGCCTTGAGATATAAGCTGTTTTTCAGTCTCTCGGTCCCAGCTTTGATGCAACTGTACTGATAAATCTATGTAGTTTGTTTTAGAACAATGACATACATCAAACAGTGAAATGGGATATCTCAGGGGGACCGTGTTCTGTGTACAGAACAGTCTGGCTTTGCTATAGAAAGGAGGCAGATACACTGAAAGATGTTTATGAGCCAAGTGTAGTCTGGGCTCATAAGTCTGTCTTAATGAGAGTCCAGACATCGAAAAGATGGCAAGTGATGAGTTGGTTTCATAACCCACAACATGGCCCAGTCCTCCTATACACTCTGTTTCATTCAGAGGCAGAGAGAGAGAGGGCAACACAGGATATCCTGTGCAGCCTCTTTAACTAGCTGGCTCACTCTCACTTTCCTTTCTACATGGTATTACAGTGGATACCCAGCTAGCACATAACGTTCTGAGAACCATATGTTTCTTAGAGCTTGGTGAGAGCGTGGTTGTCCTATGGTTATTTTGCATACAACTTTCCCAAAACTTTCCGGGAATGGTGCAGGATAGTTGCTTGGCTTTGGAACATTCTCAGCACATAAGGAACTTGACCAATTTGTTTTTAACTCAGCAAAAAAAGAAACGTCCCTTTTTCAGGACCCTGTCTTTCAAAGATAATTCGTAAAAATCCAAATAACTTCAGATCTTCATTGTAAAGGGTTTAATCACTGTTTCCCATGCCTGTTCAATGAACCATAAGCAATTAATGAACATGCACCTGTGGAACGGCCGTTAAGACACTAACAGCTTACAGACGGTAGGCAATTAAGGTCACAGTTATGAAAACTTAGGACACTAAAGAGGCCTTTCTACTGACTCTGAAAAACACCAAAAGAAAGATGCCCAGAGTCCCTGCTCATCTGCGTGAACGTGCCTTAGGCATGCTGCAAGGAGGCATGAGGACTGCAGATGTGGCCAGGGCAATAAATTGCAATGTCCGTACTGTGAGTCGCCTAAGACAGCGCTACAGGGAGACAGGACGGACAGCTGATTGTCCTCGCAGTGGCAGACCACGTGTAACAACACCTGCACAGGATCGGTAGATCCGAACATCACACTTGCGGGACAGGTACAGGATGGCAACAACTGCCTGAGTTACACCAGGAACGCACAATCCCTCCATCAGTGCTTAGACTGTCCGCAATAGGCTGAAAGAGGCTGGACTGAGGGCTTATAGGCTTGTTGTAAGACAGGTCCTCACCAGACATCACCGGCAACGACGTCGCCTATGGGCACAAACCCACCGTCGCTGGACCAGACGGGACTGGCAAAAAGTGCTCTTCACTGACGAGTCGTGGTTTTGTCTCACCAGGGGTGATGGTCGGATTCGCGTTTATCGTCAAAGGAATGAGCGTTACACCTTAGGCCTGTACTCTGGAGTGGGATCGATTTGGAGGTGGAGGGTCCGTCATGGTCTGGGGCGGTGTGTCACAGCATCATCGGACTGAGCTTGTTGTCATTGCAGGCAATCTCAATGCTGTGCGTTACAGGAAAGACATCCTCCTCCCTCATGTGGTACCCTTCCTGCAGGCTCATCCTGACATGACCCTCCAGCATGACAATACCACCAGCCATACTGCTCGTTCTGTGTGTGATTTCCTGCAAAACACGAATGTCAGTGTTCTGCCATGGCCTCCAAAGAGCCCGGATCTCAATCCCATTGAGCACGTCTGGGACCTGTTGGATCGGAGGGTGAGGGCTATGACCATTCCCCCCAGAAATGTCAGGGAACTTGCAGGTGCCTTGGTGGAAGAGTGGGGTAACATCTCACAGCAAGAACTGGCAAATCTGGTGCAATCCATGAGGAGGAGATGCACTGCAGTACTTAATGCAGCTGGTGACCACACCAGATACTGACTGTGACTTTTGATTTTGACCCCCCTCCTTTGTTCAGGGACAGATTATTCCATTTCTGTTAGTCACATGTCTATGGAACTTGTTCAGTTTTTCAATCTTATGTTCATACAAATATTTACACATGTTAAGTTTGCTGAAAATAAATTTACATTTTGGTAATGTTCTAGGAACGTTCTCCAACTGGTTTGCACATTAGGAATGTTATCAAATAGTTCCGAGATCATTAAGAAACAACATTATCTGTGGGAATTTCACTACTTCAATCCAAATAAAATGTTATTGTCCGCGTACACATATTTGCAATGTTATCGCAGGTGCAGCGAAATGCTTGTGTTTCTAGCTCCAACAGTCCAGTAATACGTAGCAATTCAAAACAATACATACAACTCCCAAAAATGTAAACTAAGATTAACAAATATCAGCTTGAACAATGTCAGACTCCAGAATATACAGTACAATGCTTTCAGAAAGTATTTACACCCCTTGACTTTCCACATTGGGTGTGATACTGCCTGAATTTAAAATGGTATAATATGCCAAAGTTGTCACGACTTCTGCCGAAGTCGATGCCCCTCCTTGTTCGGGAGGTGCTCGGCGGTCGACGTCACCGGTCTTCTAGCCATCATTGATCCATTTTTCATTTTCCATTGGTTTTGTCTTGTCTTCCTACACACCTGGTTCCAATCACATTAATTACATGCTGTGTATTTAACCCTCTGTTTCCCCTCATGTCCTTGTCGGAGATTGTTTGTGGTTACGTGTTCATGTATTTTGTATAGGTGTGCGACGGGTTAGTTTACCCATGTTTATTTTTTATGTAAGTTGGATTTTGGAGTTTGTTTTATAATAATTAAACTACTCCAGTTGCACCAAGTTGGTTTCTCCTGCGCCTACTTCCCTGCCACCTACACACACCACAATGCCAAAAGTGGAATTATGTTTTTGGAAATGTATACAAATTAATTAAAAATGAAAGCTGAAGTATTCAATTTGTTTGTTATGGCAAGCCTAAATAAGTTCAGGAGTAAAAATTTTGCATTGACTCACTCTGTGTGCATTAAAAGTGTTTAATTTTTTGAATTTTTAATGACTTCCTCATCTCTGTTCCACACACATACAATTATTTGTAAGGTTCCTCAGTCGAGCAGTGAATTTCAAACACAGATTCAACCACAAACACCAGGGAGTTTTTCCAATGCCTCGCAAAGAAGGCAAAGAACAGACATGAAATATCCCTTTGAGCATGGTGAAGTTATTATTACACTTTGGATGGTGTATCATTACACCCAGTCACTACAAACATATGGGTGTCATTCCTAACTCAGTTGCCGGAGAGGAAGGAAAAAAGCTCAGGGATTTCACCATGAGGCCAATGGTGACTTTAAAACAGTTACAGAATTTAATGGCTGTGATAGGAGAAAACTGTGGATGAATCAACAACATTGTAGTTACTCCACAATACTAACATAAATTACAGAGTGAAAAGAAGGAAGCCGGTACAAAATAAAAATATTACAAAACATGCATCCTGTATGCAATGGGGGCGGCAGGTAGTGGTTATCGCATTGGGCCAGTAACCGAAAGGTACTGGATCGAATCCCCGAGCTGACAAGGTAAAAATCTGTTGTTCTGCCCCTGAGCAAGGTGCCGAAGACGTGGAAGTCGATTATGGCAGCCCCACACACCTCTCTGATTCAGAGGTGACTGCGTCATGTTATGAGTATGCTTGTCATCGGCAAGGACTAGGGAGTTTTTTGGGATTAAAAAAACATAATAGAGCTAAACACAGGCAAAATCCTAGAGAAAACCTGCTTCAGTCTGTTATCCAATAGACACTGGGAGACAAATACACCTTTCAGCAGGACAATAACCTAAAATGGCCAAATATACACAGGAGTTGCTTACCAAGATGACAGTGAATGTTCCTGAGTGGCCTAGTAACAGTTTTGACTTAAATCGGCTTGAAAATATAAAGTAAGACTTGAAAATGGCTGTCTAGCAATGATCAACAACCAACTTGACAGAGCTTGTAAAATGTAAAAAAGAATAATGTACAAATATTGCACATCCAGGTGTACAAAGCTCTTAGAGACTTACCCAGAAAGACTCACAGCTGTAATCACTGTTAAAGGTGATTCTAACATGTATTGACTCAGGGCTGTGAATACTTATGTAAATAAGATATTTCTGTATCTCATTTTCAATACATTTGCGACAATTTCTAAAAACATGTTTTAACTTTGTCATTATGGGGTACTGTTTTATCTTTTGTTTTATATGTAATGTGGATGCTTTGGTGTGTTTGGATGGGTGAGAAAAAATATATTTAATCCATTTTGAATTCAGGCTGTAACACAACATAATATGGAAAAAAGTCAAGGGGTATGACTACTATCTGAAGGCATTCGGAAAGTATTTATATAATTATTTATTCAGGATCCTCACATTCCTGGGGTCCAAACACACCACAGCACCCGCATAACATATAAAACAAAATATAAAACAGTGAACTATGTTTGTACTGAACGAGCTAAAGATAAAACAGTACATCATATAACATCTCTACAATACCACATATCCACAACACAAAATGTTCAATACCACCATACAACAATACCACAATGTATGCGAATGCATGTGCCTGTACCTTCGTGTGTGTCCCTTCACAGTCCCTATTGTTCCATAAGGTGTATTTTTACCTGCTTTTTAAATCTGATTCCACTGCTTGCATCAGTTACCTGATGTGGAATAGAGTTCTATGTAGTCATGGCTCTATATAGTACTGTGCGCCTCCCATAGTCTGTTCTGGACTTGGGGACTGTGAAGAGACCTCTGGTGGCATGTCTTGTGGGATATGCATGGGGTATACAGCTCGGGACAGCTCTTGTGGGGTATGTGGGGTACACAGCTCGGTACATTCAGCTTGTAAACACCTCTTAAAATCTCACTTCCACTTTTTGCCATGAGAGATTGACATGCATGTCATTAATATTAGCTCTCTGTGTACTTTTAAGGGCCAGCCGTGCTGCCCTGTTCTGAGCCAACTACAATTTTCCCAAGTCCCTCTCTGTGGCACCTGACCACACTACTGAACAGTAGTCTAGGTAAGACAAAACCAGGGCCAGTAGGATCTGCCTTGTTGATAGTGTTGTTAAGGCGGCAGAGCGACACTTTATTATGAACAGACTTCTACTACTGTTGTATCAATATGTTTTGACCATGACAGTTTGGAATCCAGGGTTACTCCAAGCAGTTTAATCACCTCAACTTGCTCAATTTTTCAACATTATTCATGACGAGATGTAGTTGAGGTTTCGGGTTCAGTGAATGATTTGTCCCAAATACAATGCTTTTAGTTTTGGAAATATTTAGGACTAACTTATTCCTTGCTACCCATTCTGAAACTAACTGCAGCTCTTTGTTAAGTGTTGCAGTCATTTCAGTCGCGGTAGTAGCTGACATGTAGTAACTGACGTGTATAGTGTTGAGTCATCCTCATACATAGACACACTGGCCTTACTCAAAGCCAGTGGCATATTGTTAGTGAAGATTGAAAAAAGCAAGGGGCCTAAACAGCTACCCTGGGGAATTCCTGATTCTACCTGGATTATGTTTGAGAGGCTTCCAATAAAGAACACCCTCTGTTTTCTATTAGACAAGTAAATCTTTATCCACATTATAGCAGGGGGTGTAAAGCCATAACACATACGTTTTTCCAGCAGCAGAATATGATCTATAATGTCAAAAGCTCCACTGAAGTCTGACAAGACAGCCCCCACAATAATTTTAGCATCAATTCATCTCAGCCAATCATCAGTAATTTGTGTAAGTGCTGTGCTTGTTGAGTGTCCTTCCCTATATGCGTGCTGAAAGTCTGTTGTCAATTTGTTTACTGTGAAATAGCATGGGTTAGAAGGATTACTTTATCCTATCCCAGATATTCCTTAAAGAGGTGGGGTTTCAGGTGTCTCCGGAAGGTGGTGGTTGACTCCGCTGTCCTGGCGTCGTGAGGGAGCTTGTTCCACCATTGGGGTGCCAGAGCAGCGAACAGGGCTGAGCGGGAACTGTGCTTCCGCAGAGGTAGGAGGGCCAGCAGGCCAGAGGTGGATGAACGCAGTGCCCTTGTTTGGGTGTAGGGACTGATCAGAGCCTGAAGGTACGGAGGTGCCGTTCCCCTCACAGCTCCGTAGGTAAGCACCATGGTCTTGTAGCAGATGCGAGCTTCAACTGGAAGCCAGTGGAGTGTGCGGAGGAGCGGGGTGACGTGAGAGAACTTGGGAAGGTTGAACACCAGACGGGCTGCGGTGTTCTGGATGAGTTGTAGGGGTTTAATGGCACAGGCAGGGAGCCCAGCCAACAGCGAGTTGCAGTAATCCAGACGGGAGATGACAAGTGCCTGGATTAGGACCTGCGCCACTTCCTGTGTAAGGCAGGGTCGTACTCTGCGAATGTTGTAGAGCATGAACCTACAGGATCGGGTCACCGCCTTGATGTTAGCGGAGAACGACAGGGTGTTGTCCAGGGTCACGCCAAGGCTCTTAGCACTCTGGGAGGAGGACACAATGGAGTTGTCAACTGTGATGGCGAGATCATGGAACGGGCAGTCCTTCCCTGGGAGGAAGAGCAGCTCCATCTTGCCGAGGTTCAGCTTGAGGTGGTGATCCGTCATCCACACTGATATGTCTGCCAGACATGCAGAGATGCGATTCGCCACCTGGTTATCAGAAGGGGGAAAGGAGAAGATTAATTGTGCGTTGTCTGCGTAGCAATGATAGGAGAGACTATGTGAGGATATGACAGAGCCAAGTGACTTGGTGTAAAGCGAGAATAGGAGAGGGCCTAGAACAGAGCCCTGGGGGACACCAGTGGTGAGAGCACGTGGTGCGGAGACAGATTCTCGCCACGCCACCTGGTAGGAGCAACCTGTCAGGTAGGACGCAATCCAAGAGTGAGCCGCGCCGGAGATGCCCAACTTGGAGAGGGTGGAGAGGAGGATCTGATGGTTCACAGTATCAAAGGCAGCAGATAGGTCTAGAAGGATGAGAGCAGAGGAGAGAGAGTTAGCTTTAGCAGTGCGGAGAGCCTCCGTGACACAGAGAAGAGCAGTCTCAGTTGAATGAGCAGTCTTGAAACCTGACTGATTTGGATCAAGAAGGTCATTCTGAGAGAGATAGCAAGAGAGCTGGCCAAGGACGGCACGCTCAAGAGTTTTGGAGAGAAAAGAAAGAAGGGATACTGGTCTGTAGTTGTTGACATCGGAGGGATCGAGTGTAGGTTTTTTGAGAAGGGGTGCAACTCTCGCTCTCTTGAAGACGGAAGGGACGTAGCCAGCGGTCAAGGATGAGTTGATGAGCGAGGTGAGGTGAGGGAGAAGGTCTCCGGAAATGGTCTGGAGAAGAGAGGAGGGGATAGGGTCAAGCGGGCAGGTTTTTGGGCGGCCGGCCGGCCGTCACAAGATTTCATCTGGAGAGAGAGGGGAGAAAGAGGTCAGAGCATAGGGTAGGGCAATGTGAGCAGGACCAGCGGTGTCGTTTGACTTAACCTCTTACATCTAGATGTGCCGCTAGCGGAACGCCTCGCCAATATCCAATGATAGAGCGTGGCGCGAATTACAAACACCTCAGAAATCCAAAAACTTCAATTTTTCAAACATATGACTATTTTACACCATTTTAAAGACAAGACTCTCCTTTATCTAACCACATTGTCCGATTTCAAAAAGGCTTTACAACGAAAGCAAAACATTAGATTATGTCAGGAGAGTACCCAGCCAGAAATAACCAGACACCCATTTTTCAAGCTAGCATATAATGTCACAAAAACCAAAACCACAGCTAAATGCAGCACTAACCTTTGATGATCTTCATCAGATGACACTCCTAGGACATTATGTTATACAATACATGCATGTTTTGCTCAATGAAGTTCATATTTATATCAAAAACCAGCTTTTTACATTAGCATGTGACGTTCAGAACTAGCATACCCACCAAAAACTTCCGGTGAATTTACTAAATTACTCACGATAAACGTTCACAAAAAACATAACAATTATTTTAAGAATTATAGATACAGAACTTCTTTATGCAATTGCGGTGTCCGATTTTAAAATAGCTTTGAGAAACCAAGGCTACTGAGTCTGCCGATGAGGATGTGGTGATTAACAGAGTCAAAAGCTTTGGCCAGGTCAATGAAAACGGCAGCACAGTATTGTTTCTTATCGATGGCGGTTACGATGTCGTTTAGGACCTTGAGCGTGGCTGAGGTGCATCCATGACCAGCTCTGAAACCAGATTGCATAGCGGAGAGGGTGCGGTGGGATTCGAAATGGTCAGTAATCTGTTTGTTGACTTGGCTTTCGAAGACCTTAGAAAGGCAGGGTAGGATGGATATAGGTCTGTAGCACAATGGGAAAGTAATTTGAAAACTCACTTTTGAGAAAATCGCCTTTGAATGTTTTGGTATCTAGTGAAGAGCTATTCTTTGTTTACACCCATTCAGCATCTTTCACACCATCTTAAGCTTTAGCCCCACCCACACTTGAAGCTCTGGCCGAAGATTGGTTTACCTCTGGATAACATGAAAACAGCCTAACCAGCTAACATTATACTTTAGCTTAAGACATATAGCTAGCTAGCTAGGTAAACAAAGAACCTAGATAGATACACAATGTTTAAGACCTCACACATCACGTAACATTAGCTAACACGCCAGCCAGCTAACATTAGCTAGTTAAACAATAATGAACAAAGTGGCAACAATGCCACGGTGCTGGGAGCTAACCAACCAGGTCCAATGTTAGCTAGCTAACTTCATGAACGCGTCTCCCTGCCAGGAATGCCATACCACGGTTGCTCTTAGTTTGAAGATGTAACCCAGAGACAGGTGTTTTCTCCTTCTCTTTAGCATACTCTAATTCCACTGATTTGAAAACTTGATCCTCCAGAAAATGGAGAGCAACACTTATGCAGCTTCACTACACAATAATACATAAAAAATCCGCATTCGACAGGATTACCAACACAGAATGTCATGCTCAAATAGACAGATGCCTTCAATATGGTAGACCAATCCTCTCTCCTCTCTCGGCATGTCCAGCACACTCATTATCTCAGCCAATCATGGCTAGTGGGAAGGTTGCTCACTTTTTCTGTGGTTAACCAACAAGGCTTGTAATTTAACAATTTTATTTGTATTTACAGATGGCATATAGGCTTGTTATTAAGGCACATGAAAGTTCATATGTTCGAGAAGGCCTTTCTGCCAAGAAACGCATTTAGAATTTTTTTTTAAATGTACGTTCAAACGACTCTCCTGTGAAGTTGTGACTTGCGACATACGCCTAGTTCCCTGAATTGGATTACAATTGTTCCGAAAACATTAAGAAAACCTTCCATAAAAACCACAAGAAAACATTAGTAACCTTCAGAGAACGCTATAATAATGTTATTTAAAAGCATATACATTCTATACTCAGTATCAACAAAACTCTCTCTATCCTCTATCTTGTTAAGTGTGTTCAATGTGTTGGCCGTGCACACTCATTGCCAAACCTGATCTTAATGAGTGCTTGTTTCTTTTGAAATGGGGTCTGTTTGAATAGACAAAAAATTAACAGCTTTCTATGCGTTGAAAAACATGCTAGCTCCATCCTGGTGGCACAGTGGACTAATTCAGTGGTTAGAGAACAGAATATTATAGGTTCTAATCTCACTGAAAAACAATAATAAAAAACTGTGTTTGCATTATTAACCTCTCTAGGGGAGGTGGGACGAAATCGTCCCACACTATTCAACAGCCAGTGACAAATCAGAGCGCCAAAATTAAAACCACAAAATGTCATAATTCAAAGTTCTCAAACATAGGACCATTTTATAGATACACTTCTCCTGAATCGAACCACGTCGTCCGATTTCCAAAAGGCTTTACAGCGAAAGCAAAACATTAGATTATGTTAGGAGAGTACACAGACACAAAAAACCACACAGCCATTTCCAAGCTACTAGCATGCATCACAAATACCCAAAACACAGCTAAATGCAGCACTAACCTTTGATGATCTTCATCAGATGACACTCCTAGGACATTATGTTATACAATACATGCATGTTTTGTTCAATCAAGTTCATATTTATATCAACAAAAAAAAACAAAACATATTTATATCAAAAACCTTTTTACATTAGCATGTGATGTTCAGAACTAGCATATCCACCGAAAACTTCCGGTGAATTTACTAAATTACTCACGATAAACATTGACAAAATACATAACAATTATTTTAAGAATTATAGATACAGAACTTCTTTATGCAATCGCTATGTCAGATTTTAAAATAGCTTTTCGGCGAAAGCACATTTTGCAATATTCTGAGTACATAGCTCGGCCATCACGGCTAGCTAATTTGACACCCACCAAGTTTGGGACAACCTAAACTCAGAATTACTATTAAAAAAAATTGGATTACCTTTGCTGTTCTTCGTCAGAATGCACTCCCAGGACTTCTACTTCAACAACAAATGTTGTTTTGGTTCGAAATAATCCATAGCTATATCCAAATACTGCCATTTTGTTCGTGCGTTCAGGTCACTATCCGAAGGGTAACGCGCGAGCGCTTTTCGTGACAAAAAAATTCAAAATATTCCATTACCGTACTTAGAAGCATGTCAAACGCTGTTTAAAATCAATTTTTATGCTACTTTTCTCGTAAAATAGCGATAATATTCCAACTGGGCAACGTTGTATTCATTCAAAGACTGAAAGAAAAAAATGGAGAAGTCTCGTGAATGCGCATCTCCAGTCTCACTGTCCCCAGGCTGACCACTTACAAACTCTGCTGCTGTACTTTGCCCAGAGACAGCAGACACCCCATTCCACTTTCTGGCGGCTTTAGAGAGCCAATGGAAGCCTTAGAAAGTGTCACGTTACAGCACAGATGCTGTAATGTCGATGGAGATGCAACAGAAGGACAACAAATTGTCAGACAGGGCACTTCCTGCATGGAATCTTCTCAGGTTTTGGCCTGCCATATGAGTTCTGTTATACTCACAGACACCATTAAAACAGTTTTAAAAACTTTAGAGTGTTTTCTATCCAAATCTACTAATTATATGCATATTCTAGTTTCTGGGCAGGAGTAGTAACCAGATTAAATCGGGTACGTTTTCTATCTGGCCGTGAAAATACTGCCCCCTATACTACAACAGGTTAATGCCTAAGGAAATAAATGTTGATGTGCTGTGAGTTCACAAAGTTAACCGAAACAAGTTGATATTAAAAGTCTTATTGAAACATTCAGTGAACGTTTTAGGGAAGTTATTCAAAAATCTCCAAATAACCTCTAATTTCTGTTCTCAGAGTGTTAATAAAAAAAACAGGAAATGTTCAAGGAACCAGAGTAAAACGTTCTCAGAATCTCCATGCAACTTTAAAATAAACATTCCCAGAACAGGTGGATTTTTCACTTCTGTTCTCAGAATGTTTAAAAAACGTTCAGTTTTACCCATCAGGAAACTAATGGCTACATTCCCACAAGCAATGTGGAACCAAAAACATATGCTCCAACAACTTCCACGGAACCAAATGTGCTAGCTGGGTAGCTTTAAACCAGAGCGTAAAGCCATTGTTTATGGAATGTACTCTTACTAAAAGGGATAGAAACAGAAAGAGACAAGGCTAAGAGAGATAGATTAAAAGAAAAGTGAGAGAGATAAAAAATCATATTATATTACAGTTTAGGTAGTTATACTCACTGGCTGCCATTTGTGTACTGGCCCTTTAATAAGTGGGGTTTAATCAATCTGTCCCCTTGGGGCTGGGGCTAGCTGGAGCTGGGGTTCAGGGATGCATGGAGCTGGGGCTTTGTTTAAAACTCCACCTCGGTAAATCTGCAGCAAGATGCTGACATCAGCAGAAGCAGGGCTCAGGGTCACATGGGGTCGAGGCTGCCACTCACCCACTGTGAAATGAAAACAGCCTGGACTGGGCAGCCCATGCACGCTCGGAAGGAACGAGGGAGCGAGAGAAAAAGGAGAAAAAAATACCTTCAACAGATGGCAGTTTTTTCCATGTTGACTACAGTTTACGATTTAATTCAATATGTGGGTGCATAAGTCTATTCAAAAGTTATACTCTATTAAACATAAAAACGATGTTTTAAGTGAGAAGTAGGCATTGGTCTGAAGCCGTAAAAGAAAGGTTATTCACATAAGCACCACAATGCCTACTTCACCCATGCTCTACTAAGGTTTTCCAGCACACAGTTTTGACCTACTACAGTAGCTGTTGGCCTATTGTACTTCAAACAATGTGTAGGTTGCTTAGGATTCAAACCTCAAACAGCCTAATTCATACTCTTCAGAGCAGAAATGGGCAACTCCAGTCCTCAGGGGCCTGATTTGTGTCACACTTTTGCCACAGCCCCAGCTAACACAACTGACTCCGATAATCAACTAATCATGATCTTCAATTTAGAACACAATTAGTTTAATCAGCTGGATTTGCTAGGGATGAGGGGAAAGTGTGGCACCACTCTGGCCCCTGAGGACTGGAGTTGCCCATCCCTGCTTCAGAGGGATAATGTACATTCAGTGTCCTGCTTTTATTATGTATTTTATCATTAGGTTGTATGTGTTTTTAGAATCAGTATAATATCAAGTTGATTTGTAAAGTTTTATTGACATTAGTGTCATATTGGCTTAGATGTGATGGTAGGGAGATTTTAATTTAACATTGAGCATCAACCTATGCCTACATTATAGCGTTGTAGTTTAAAAACTTTTGTAGGCTTTTTGAATGGTATGCAATAGACAAAAACGTAGCGCAATGGTCTTCAGCACAAAAACGTAATAAAAGGCATCTGGCAGAAGTGAATTCATCCTCTCGATGGGACTATAATTACACCATTATAGCAGAAGGGGTGCAACTAGTTGTAGCGGTTTTTTGAAAAATGTAATGTCAAAATGTAGATTTCCGCCTAACTAGACATACCCAAAAGTAATTATTTATCATGAGTGGACCATAAACAATGCCTAGTAATGCTTATACTGCCAGAAAGGGTACAATATCAGCTTTTTGTTAAAAAAAAATTTTAAACGCTGAGGTGTAGTCACTTTTGAGGACACAAACTCTAGTACACAGTACAAATATGTTATTTAACAAAAGTGGGGGAATGGGGCTTGAAATGATTGAAATGCTTTCTAAATATAGGAACAATCAACTTATAAATGACTTACTATAATATTTCACCTTTCTTATAACTGTAAAATAAATATTATCATACTTTGTGACAGTACAGAATTGGCCCCATTTCACAGAGTATTTTCTGCCCGTGTCCTCTGAGCGACGCCTGCGGACTCGTTAAAACTTTAGCTTTAAGCGCAAAGTGTTTTCGTCCCTCTGTGACAAAGAGAAAGTGGTCTTGTTCCAATTCTACAAAATTATTTAGTATTTTTCTATGTTGAGCGCTCTAAATCCATCTGAGAACCTCACAGCGAGATGCTACTTTTGCTGCAATCTCTACGGTCTCCCGTTTCATACACCGTAATGTAAGCGGCGCTGTGAGGTTCAGACAGAAGACATCGATCTTTTGTCTGGATTGCCCAGAAAATGTGACGTGTTGCTCGCTATGAAATTGAGGTGTCAGATTTCACACACTGCATTTCTGATAAGAGGGGAGAGCTGCATGTGAAGCGGGACAACAACAGCGTTAACCGAGTGCACAGTAATTGATGTTGCGCCAAGCGCTCTGTACACAAAAAGGTCGGAACCAGTGCAGAACCACTCAAATTCCCCTAAATTGGGGACTTAACATTTAAAAAGTTTTAACAGCAGCAACATTTTATCCCTAAATTCAATATGCTTTAACCACAAGTAGCATATGGTAGAGACACACAGTCAAAATACAAAGTGTTGTGCTTTTCTTGTGTTCAAAGTCACATGTTTTCCCTTTGTGTCAGAGTCCAGTGACCTGGTGTTCCTGTCATGGTGACAATTCCTCTCAACAGGCTTACTGACACACATCTGTAACACTCAGGTACAGTTAGATATCCATATCCATCACCCATCCCCCATTGTATTGTTTAAAAACCTCAGGACTTTGTATGTTACCCTCTGAGAGGACAGGACACTACAGTATGAAAACAATGAGAGAGGATCTAATATATATTACATTGGAACTTCATTGTAATAGCCTGCAATGTTTTCTCTTAATACAAGCTGCATATTCTTAATCTTTAGGTGAAGTCAGTTCCACAAAGTACTGCACATGATCATGGTTTATGTGACACCATTAAAGCGCTCAGTAAGTAAGCCATTTTTGTAGATAACGTTTACAGCAGAAGACCCCAGATTACCATGGTAGAGCTATAATCTACAATGGCGAGACTAGGTTTGCAGAGAAGCACACTGTGCACAGGATGTCAAGTTCAGGTCACTTCTTAGAACTATACAGTAAAAGCTGAAATTCCACGTAGTCGTACCACAGAGTTTACCCTACCATAATGAGAGACCCTGTTGACGTGTAAGGAAGATAACCATAACTCCTAGACAGTCATGAGAGGTTGCCTGATGGTAATCTGGGTCACTAGACAGTGAACACTCACAGCAGTCAGTCACACAGTGAGAGAGTTCCTACAGAGCAGACCACAGAACCACCCTGTTTTACTTCTACCACTGTGACCTGCAATCTGACCTTTGAACTGTCTGCCCTGGAGTCCACACAAGTGGCTAACTTTACGATCTGTCTCAAACGTGATAACGCTCCCATGTCACTCTATATTAAATCCCAGGCATGGGTTGAATGCACCGAGCGTTTGTGTTATGAGTGGAACTCAAGCCTTACACATTTACTGCATTGTGGTGGGATTAGCATTCTGTGGAACAGGAATGGTAGTCAGTGCATACTCATAGACTACATACTACATAGCCTTGTAAACACGAACCTCAGCAGCAGAGCCAAAGCTTGTGTCTGAGGATGTGCATAGTGCTGTTTAGCCGTAACCTTTACTTTTTTTGTTCTCGTTCATAAGGCACTGTTGTCTTATAAACTTCTGTGTCCAGTTGCACGTGGAACGTTGGAATTTAGATGAAATAATTAAATGAAATCCATTTTTGCTGCATGAAGTAATCCAACAATGGATATCTTTGTTTTCTCTCATTGATCGAGACAGGTGGGTGTCCACCCCAAAGTGCTGCACGACATGTGCATGTCTCAGAAATCAAGTGTCGCTTTGAATGACACTCACTGTCTCGATCAATGAGAGAAGATCAGAAATAGACAAGATGGGGGCGTATATATCAATGGATTACTTCATGGAGCAAAAATGTCTTTAATTTAGTAACAGAGCATTGTCTAAATTCAAACGTTCCGCCTGCAACTAGCAATGGCAGTTTAAAAGAAACCGGTGTGTTCCAAGTCAAGAATGTAAAAGTATTGCCATGTAGGTTAGTTGAAACTCTGCGTTGCGTTGTGCCTACACTGTAAAGGGGTTACCATGATTTTGACAGTAGCTTATAGGCAGCTAGGTGGCACGTACAATTCTGTATGTCATATTACAGTACACCTACTGTAACATAAATATGGTATCAAAGCAAGTACTGTGTAGTGACGTAAGTTGCTACCGTAATTGGAATGAATGAATGGATGAATGGATTAATTAAACGAATTGAGGGGTTTGTATTTTCACAGTATTTTACTGTAATTACAACTGATTGGTGCAAGCAGGTTGGCTGCTAGGTAAATTGTTTACAAACAATACAGCATATTAATGAACATTAGGTATTTTATATCAATTGCACTTCTAGGGGCCTTCACAAAGGCTTCCAAACTGGCAGTGACTACAGAGTAAAACAGACCAAAAGGACATGGTAAAAATGCTCAACCATTTAAGGTTTAAGACTTGCTGTCACTCCAAAATGTCCCCTAAACAGCGTTCTCACTCATGGGTGCAACAAATATAGCCCCTTACACGGCACGCCTCAAAATATGTTAATGCTTCAGAAACAATACCATGCACCAACTAGTGGTCAAAAAGTTGTTGGCTCTCCAAAAATATGGTATGGTACTGTGTTCTGTGGGGTAGAGTTAAAGTACCATTTGAAAGCAATTCTTAAAGCAATTCTTTCCCAATTCTTTCCCCGCCCCCAACATTTTCCCACAACGCACCATAATTTACAGTTTGCTGCAGTAAAACATTTCAGAGTATTTCGCTACAACCGCAATAACATCTGCTAAATGTATATGCAACCAATATGTTATTTTATCTGATTGAGTATTTTACTGTTGATAATAATAGAAAATACTGTATAATTTACAGTTTTCCAATACAGTGTAAGAATCAATCAATCAAATGTATTTATAAAGCCCATTTTACATCAGCCAATGTCACAAAGTGCTATACAGAAACCTAGCCTAAAACCCCAAACAGCAAGCAATGCAGATGTAGAAGCACGGTAGCTAGGAAAAACTACCTAGAAAGAAAGCTAAGAGAGGAACCAGGCTCTGAGGGGTGTCCAGTCCTCTTCTGGCTGTGCCGGGTTGAAATTATAACAGTACATAGCCAAGATATTCAAACGTTCTTAGATGATCACCAGTGTCAAGTAATAATAATAATCACAGTGGTTGTAGAGGGTGCAACAGGTCAGCACCTCAGGAGTAAATGTCAGTTGGATTTTCATAGCCGAGCATTGAGTTAGAGACAGCAGGTGCGGTAGAGAGAGAGAGTCGAAAACAGCAGGTCCGGGACAAGGTAGTACGTCCAGTGAACAGGTCAGGGTTCCATAGCCGCAGGCAGAACAGTTGAAACTGGAGCAGCAGCACGTCCAGGTGGACTGGGGACAGGAAGGAGTCATTAGGCCAGGTAGTCCTGAGGAATGGTCCCAGGGCTCAGGTCTTCTGGGAGGGGATGGAGAGGGAGAGAATTAGAGGGAGCATACTTAAATTCACACAGGACACCGGATAAGACAGTAGAAATACTCCAGACATAACAGACTGACCCTAGCCCCTCGACACATAAACTATGGCAGTATAAATACTAGAGCAGCCCTTAGCCGTGTTATATTGGCCATATACCACACCTCCTCGGGCTTTATTGCTTAAATATACACAGTGTGTTTGTGTGGAGGGGGTGGTTGTTTTGGTGAGTGTGTCATCAGAACAAAAGGTCATGAGGTTGGGTTCGCAGGCACAAATGACCCCCCCCCCCCCGCCCCCCTAGTTTCAGTCACACTGCACATCACAAACAGAGGCCCATATCAACCTATACACTGATAAACACTCATACTCTCACTCCCTCTGTTCCTGACCTATCTCCACACTCCCTCTCTCTCCCTCTTTCTCTCTCTTTCTCTCTCTCTCTGGGATGATGTGAGTTGTTATTCTTGGCCCAAGGCCCACTCCTAACTCCCAGTATACTGTAGCTGATTGTTTTTGCTGCTCTGGGTTTAGGTCTTACCTCTGCAGATCATGTTACTGCTCGTGTTCCAGAGGGAGACCCTGTTGTGAGCTGGAGATGGGGAGAGAACTACAGCTGGTAGCCCTGAGCTCTAACACAGTAGTTTAATATTGTGTATTTATGATCACTGATCAGTACCGTATAGCACAATAGCGGACAAAGCAAATAGAAAAGGACATTTACTGAAATATGGTGTGCTTGCTAGTATTGAAGTATTCATACCCTTTGACTTATTCCACATTTGTTGTGTTACAGCCTGAATTCAACATTTATAAAAAAAAATGTTTTTTACCCATATACACACAATACCCCATAATGACAAAGTGAAAATATGTTTTTATAAATGTTTGCTAATTTATTGAAAAGGAAATATAGAAATATATTATTCACAGCCTGAGTCAATACATGTTAAAATCACCTTTGGCAGTGATTACAACTGTGAGTCTTTCTGGGTATGTCCCTAAAAGCTTTGCACACCTGGATTGTACAATATTTGCACATTATTATTTTTTAAATTATTCAAGCTTTGTCAAGTTGGTTGTTGATCATTGCTAGACAGACATTTTCATGTCTTGCCATAGATTTTCAAGCAAATTTAAGTCAATACTGTAACTAGGCCACCCAGGAACATTCAATGTCATCTTGATAAGTAACTCTAGTGTCATTGTCGTGTGTGTAGGTGGCAGGGAAGTCAGGCGCAGGAGAAACCAACTTGGTGCAACTGGAGTAGTTTAATAAAGATAAAACAAACTACAAAAACCAACATACATAAAAAAATAACATGGGTAAAATAACCCGTCGCACAGCAATACAAATACACGAGCACATAACCACAAACAATCTCTGACAAGGACATGAGGGGAAACAGAGGGTTAAATACACAACATGTAATGAATGGGATTGCAACCAGGTGTGTAGGAAGACAAGACAAAACCAATGGAAAATGAAAAATGGATCAATGATGGCTAGAAGACTGGTGACGTCGACCGCCGAGCACCACCCGAACAAGGAGGGGCATCGACTTCGGCAGAAGTCGTGACATCTAGTGTATATTTGGCTTTGTGTTTAAGGTTATTGTCCTGCTGAAAGGTGAATTTGTCTCCCAGTGTCTGTTGGAAAGCAGACTGAACCAGGTATTTCTCCAGGATTTTGCCTTTGCTTAGCTCTATTCCGTTTATTTTTATCCCACGCATACCCATAACATAACGCAGCCATCATCATGTTTGAAAGTATGAAGATTGAATGAAACGTCCCTTTTTCAGGACCCTGTCTTTCAAAGATAATTCTTAAAAATCCAAATAACTTCACAGATTGTCACGTCCTGACTAGTAAAAGGGGTTATTTGTTATTGTAGTTTGGTCAGGGCGTGGCAGGGGGTGTTTTTCTGTGTGTTTTGGGGTTTTGGGCATTCTATGTCCTTTTTTCTGTGTTTGTATTTCTTTGTTTTGGCCTGGTATGGCTCTCAATCAGGGACAGCTGTACATCGTTGTCGCTGATTGGGAGCCATACTTAGGTAGCCTGTTTTCCTTTGGGTTTTGTGGGTGGTTAATTTCTGTTTAGTGTTTTGTTATACCTGACAGAACTGTTTGGCTGTCATTTTCTTGTTTTGTTCAAAGTGTCTCGATTACAATTAAATATGAGCACTCAACACGCTGCGCCTTGGTCTACTCCTTTAGACCGCCGTTACAGAACCACCCACCTTCAACGGACCAAGCAGCGTGGTATGGAGGAGCAGAGGGTTCAGGACTCCTGGACTTGGGAAGAGATACTGGACGGAAAGGGACCCTGGAGACAGGCTGGAGAATACCGCCGCACGCCGGAGGAGATAGAGGCAGCGAAGGCAGAACAGCATTTCTGGGAGGATCGGCTGGCACGGCAAGAGGAGGAGAGGCAGCCCCAAGATTTTTTTTTGGGGGGGGCACACAGGACGGTCGGCGGTGCCGAGGATGGAACCAGAGCCAGTCGGGGTGAAGTTGGAGGTGAGCGAAGGGAGCGAAGCAGAGACAGTGAAGGAGTTGATGGGGAGATTGGAGGAGAGAGATATGAGAGAGCTGCTATATTGGTGCATGAGGCACGACATTCGCCCTATGGAGCGTGTCCTCGAATTGATGTCACCTGAGTCAGCTCTCCATACTCGTCCTGAGGTGCGTGCTAGCCGTCTGGTGAAGACTGTGCCAGCCCCACGCACCAGGACTCCTGTGCGCCTCCCCAGCCCTGCACGTCTTGTCCCAGAGCCAGGCCTCCTGCATGTCTCCCCAGCCTGGTAAATCCTGTGCCTGCTCCCAGAGCCAGGCCTCCTGCATGTCTCCCCAGCCTGGTGAATCCTGTGCCTGCGCCCAGAGCCAGGCCTCCTGCAAGTCTCCCCAGCCTGGTGAGTTCTGTGCCTGCTCCCAGAGCCAGGCCTCCTGCATGTCTCCCCAGCCTGGTGAATCCTGTGCCGGCGCCCAGAGCCAGGCCTCCTGCATGTCTCCCCAGCCTGGTGAATCCTGTGCCGGCGCCCTGAGCCAGGCCTCCTGCATGTCTCCCCAGCCTGGTGAGTCCTGTGCCTGCGCCCAGAGCCAGGCCTCCTGCATGTCTCCCCAGCCTGGTGAGTCCTGTGCCTGCGCCCAGAGCCAGGCCTCCTGCATGTCTCCCCAGCCTGGTGAGTCCTGTGCCTGCGCCCAGAGCCAGGCCTCCTGCAAGTCTCCCCAGCCTGGTGAGTCCTGTGCCTGCTCTCAGAGCCAGGCCTCCTGCATGTCTCCCCAGCCTGGTGAGTCCTGTGCCTGCGCCCAGAGCCAGGCCTCATGCAAGTCTCTCCAGCCTGGTGCGTCCGGCACTGCCAGAGTCGCCCGCCTGTCCGGCACTGCCAGAGTCGCCCGCCTGTCCGGCGGCGAGGGACCCCGGCGCCACCTAAGTGGGGTGAGCCAGTGGTGGAGCGGGGTCTGCGTCCCGCTCCTGAGCCACCTCCGTATGGGGGAGGATTGGGAAGGGGGGGGGGTGTAGCACAAGAACCGTCATTGACGGTGGCCACCCTCCCTTCCCTCCCTTTAGTTTGGGGTTATTGTTTTGTGAGTTTTTCTTTCAGGTGCATTCGGGGTCTGCACCTTTTGGGGGGGGGGGGGGGGGGGGGTAATGTCACGTCCTGACCATTAAAAGGGGTTATTTATTATTGTAGTTTGGTCAGGGCGTGGCAGGGGGTGTTTTTCTGTGTGTTTTGGGGTTTTGGGCATTCTATGTCCTTTTTTCTATGTGTTTGTATTTCTTTGTTTTGGCCTGGTATGGCTCTCAATCAGGGACAGCTGTACATCGTTGTCGCTGATTGGGAGCCATACTTAGGTAGCCTGTTTTCCTTTGGGTTTTGTGGGTGGTTAATTTCTGTTTAGTGTTTTGTTATACCTGACAGAACTGTTTGGCTGTCATTTTCTTGTTTTGTTCAAAGTGTCTCGATTACAATTAAATATGAGCACTCAACACGCTGCGCCTTGGTCTACTCCTTCAGACCGCCGTTACACAGATCTTCATTGTAAAGGGTATAAACACTGTTTCCCATGCTTGTTCAATGATCCATAAACAATTAATGATCATGCACCTGTGGATCGGTCATTTAGACACTAACAGCTTACAGACGGTAGGCAATTAAGGTCACAGTTATGAAAACTTAAGACACTAAAGAGGCCTTTCTACTGACTCTGAAAAACACCAACAGAAAGATGCCCAGGGTCCCTGCTCATCTGCGTGAACGTGCCTTAGGCATGCTGCAAGGAGGCATGAGGACTGCAGATGTGGCCAGGGCAATAAATTGCAATGTCCGTACTGTGAGTCGCCTAAGACAGCGCTACAGGGAGACAGGACGGACAGCTGATTGTCCTCGTAGTGACAGACCACGTGTAACAACACCTGCACAGGATCGGTACATCCGAACATCACACCTGAGGGACAGGTACAGGATGACAACGACAACTGCCCGAGTTACACCAGGAACGCACAATCTCTCCATCAGTGCTTAGACTGTCCGCAATAGGCTGAGATAGACTTGACTGAGGACTTGTAGGCCTGTTGTAAGGCAGGTCCTCACCAGACATCACCGGCAACGACATCGTCTATGGGCACAAACCAACCGTCGCTGGACCAGACGGGACTAGCAAAAAGTGCTCTTCACTGACGAGTCACGGTTTTATCTCACCAGGGGTGATGGTCGGATTCGCGTTTATCGTCGAAGGAATGAGCGTTACACCGATGCCTGTACTCTGGAGCGGGATCGATTTGGAGGTGGAGGGTCCTTCATGGTCTGGGGCGGTGTGTCACAGCATCATCGGACTGAGCTTGTTGTCATTGCAGGCAATCTCAGCGCTGTGCGTTACAGGAAAGACATCCTCCTCCCTCATGTGGTACCCTTCCTGCAGGCTCATCCTGACATGACCCTCCAGCATGACAATGCCACCAGACATACTGCTCATTTTGTGTGTTGATTTCCTGCAAGATAGGAATGTCAGTGTTCTGCCATGGCCAGCGAAGAACCCGGATCTCAATCCCATTGAGTACGTCTGGGACCTGTTGGATCGGAGGGTGAGAGCTAGGGCCATTCTCCCCAAAAATATCCGAGAACTTGCAGGTGCCTTGGTGGAAGAGTGGGGTAACATCTCACAGCAAGAACTGGCAAATCTGGTGCAGTCCATGAGGAGGAGATGCACTGCAGTACTTAATGTACCACACCTTCACTACCACACCTACTTAGATCCTGACTGTTACTTTTGATTTTGACCCCCCTTTGTTCAGGGACACATTTCTGTTAGTCACAATTCTGTGGAACTTGTTCAGTGTGTGTCTCAGTTGTTGAATGTTGTTATGTTCATACAAATATTTACATGTTAAGTTTGCTGAAAATAAACGCAGCTGACAGTAAGAGGACGTTTCTTTTTTTGCTGAGTTTATAAGGAAATCAGTCAATTGAAATACATTCATTCGGCTATAATCTATGGATTTCACATGACTGGGAATACAGATATGCATATGTTGGTCACATATACCTTAAAAGCAAGATAGGGGCGTGGAGCAGAAAACCATCCCAAACATGCTCAGTGGGTGACATATCTGGTGAATATGCAGGCCTGGGACTGGGACATTTTCAGCATCCAGGAATTGTGTACAGATCCTTGCAACATGGGCCCGTGCATTATCCTACTGAAACATGAGGTGATGGCGACAAATCAATGGCACGACAATTGGCCTCAGGCCTCATCACTGTATCTCTGTGCATTCAAATTGCCATTTTCTGTGCACTCAAACTGTCATCTGTGGCATTGTGCCCATTTTAAAATGGCCTTTTATTGTCCCCAGCACAAGGCACACCTGTGTAATGATCCTTCTGTTTAATCAGCTTCTTGATATGCCACACCTGTCAGGTGGATGGATTATCTTGGCAAATGAGAAATGCTCACTAACAGAGGTGAACAAAATTTGAGAGAAATAAGCTTTTTGTGCGTATGTAACATTTCTGGGATCTTTTATTTCAACTGATGAAACAAGGGGCCAACACTTTACGTTGCATTTATATTTTTGTTCCGAACATTTAGGCTTGCCATAACAAAGGGGTTGAATACCTATTAACTCAATACATTTCAGCTATTCATTTTGTTATTAATCTGTAAAAAATTCTAAAAACCTAATTGCACTTTGACATTATGGAGTATTGTCTGTAGGCCAGTGACATACAATCTAAATGTACTACATTTTAAATTCAGGCTGTTACACAACAAAATGTGGAAAAAGTCAAGGGGTGTGAACATTTTCTGAAGGCACTATCTAGTTGTGAAATAGTAGTAGTAGTGGTAGTAGCGGTAGTAGTACTGTTAGTTAGTAGTAGTAATGGTTGTAATAGGGTTTTTATAGCCTATGGGTTAGTTACAGTGACCTATTTTATAGTGGGTTATAGTGGGCTAGTATACAAGGTGAGTACTATATCATCATATAATGTCTTTTTAAGCTCAGAATTTGTATTTGTTTTCTCACTGAAGCCTGCATTCCACCATTGAAATGAATGGGGATACCACAAGCATTATAGTTTATGAAGTAGAAATGATAACATAAATATGTGTTGATGGCATCTAAGTTGAGTCAGTCTGCACAACATTAGGGTGGTGTTTGTAGCTGTGGGTTTGTAGCAGTGGTCAGTAGTTGTTTGGTTGTTTTGCTTGTTCTTTGGGCCCTACAGTATGGACATGGTCAGTATTGTGTGGAAGTGATCAGTAGTTGTGTCGCTGTGGTCAGTAGTTGTGTGGTTGGGCTCAGTAGTTGTGTAGTTGTGGTCAGTAGTTGTATCACTGTGGTCAGTAGTTGTGTGGCTGTGCTCAGTAGTTGTGTGGTTGTGGTCAGTAGTTGTGTCACTGTGGTCAATAGTTGTGTAGTTGTGGTCAGTAGTTGTATCACTGTGGTCAGTAGTTGTGTGGTTGTGCTCAGTAGTTGTGTAGTTGTGGTCAGTAGTTGTGTCACTGTGGTCAGTAGTTGTGTGGTTGTGGTCAGTAGTTGTGGTCAGTTGTTGTGTCACTGTGGTCAGTAGTTGTGTGGTTGTGGTCTGTAGTTGTGTCGCTGTGGTCAGTAGTTGTGGTCAGTAGTTGTGTCACTGTGGTCAGTAGTTGTGTGGTTGTGCTCAGTAGTTGTGTAGTTGTGGTCAGTAGTTGTGTCACTGTGGTCAGTAGTTGTGTGGTTGTGGTCAGTAGTTGTGGTCAGTTGTTGTGTCACTGTGGTCAGTAGTTGTGTGGTTGTGGTCTGTAGTTGTGTCGCTGTGGTCAGTAGTTGTGGTCAGTAGTTGTGTCACTGTGGTCAGTACTTCTAGTCAGTAGTTGTGTCACTGTGGTCAGTAGTTGTGGTCAGTAGTTGTGTGGTTGTGGTCAGTACTTCTAGTCAGTTGTTGTGTGGTTGTGGTCAGTAGTTGTGTGGTTGTGGTCTGTAGTTGTGTCACTGTGGTCAGTAGTTGTGGTCAGTAGTTGTGTGGTTGTGGTCAGTACTTCTAGTCAGTAGTTGTGTGGTTGTGGTCAGTTGTTGTGAAGTTGTGGTCAGTAGTTGTGGTCAGTAGTTGTGTGGTTGTGTTCAGTTGTTGTGTGGTTGTGATCAGTAGTTGTGGTCAGTAGTTGTGTGGTTGTGGTCAGTTGTTGTGTGGTTGTGGTCAGTAGTTGTGGTCAGTAGTTGTGGAAGCCATTGTCATTACCGTTAAGCCATGGAGACTTGAGTGTTGGCAGTCTAAAACAGCGGATTTAGACAGCACCGGGCAAAATTGTGTTTTTATTCAAACACACACACACACACACACACACACACACACACACACACACACACACACACACACACACACACACACACACCTGTCCCACATGTGTGTTTATTTTTAGCGAACAGCACAAACAGCTGTTTGCCATTACTCATATCAGTATGTATGCTCTCTCTCTCCTTCTTTGGCCCAGTGTTATTGCTTCAGAGCCACTGAGTTCTGATGCACTGTGTGACTTCTGGGCCGGGGCTATTTACACCTTACAGAAGTCAGGAACTCTGAGACTCTTCCCTAGGTCAATACCATCTACTACTATTATCTTACTCTTGGGCTTAATATGTATTCATGTAGTTGTGAATGAATCTAATACTGTGTTCATTTGCATGAATTATTTATAACTTGCATCACAAAAGCCCTTTCTGTTTACACATGTCGCATCACTCAAACATCTGAAAGTGAGAGTAGAGAGAGGGTAGTGTCTGTGTCTGCTGCTGAGGGATTGGGAAAGGAAAGATTAACCATCCAGCCTATAAACAACACTCACAAAATTCACAACCTCTTTTATACAACCGTCAAACCTGTCAGCTTATTTCCTCCACACACTAAAGGATCAAGGAGCTTCAGGATGGCTCTTTATGAAACCTAATGCAGCATGTAGCTGTGAAAACATGTTTGTAGATAGTGAGTTTCTAATTTAAGTTTATCGCATGTCAGAGATCAAGTCGGGGTCAGCCGATCCCAGCAGCAGCAGGCAGCACTGCATCAGGCCTTTATTACCTTTAATTAACAAGCCATTAATGGCTTCCCTCTGGCCAGTGGCATAAACATCCAGTTTGTGTTTTATACAGGGTCATTAACCCAATCGCGTGATTACCTCAGACTCACTGGGACTCCGTTGGCTTCCTGCCTCCCTCCCGCCCTCACTGCCCCCCCCCCCCCTCTCTCTTTCCCTCCCCCCACCAGTAATGAGGGGCAATGTCAGTGGAGGAGACATCAGCTTGTTTAGTTGAACTGTTCAGATGAGCCTCAGAATTACCAGAGTACAAAACCTGCCCACAGCCATACCAAAAAGACAATTTACAGTAAAGGTACGATGTAAAGGATATTCACAGGGTGATGCTATTTCAGTCCTTGTAGATGGCAAGTATTTATAACATATCGTCAAAAAGGAGCCTCACCAGACAGTTTCCAAGTTTAGGAGCATGAAATGCTCTTAAGTGAGTGTACGTTTTTTTATCCACTCCATTAATCCAAAACAACAACACATGGCAAACTGCAGTCTGTTTACCAGGTGAGATGGCCACATCACAAACAGGCATGGCAATCCATGTAGCTGTATGGAGGGTTTTAAGAGTGTTATCTAGTAAGTAATGTGTGTCCCCTCTCCTGATGCCCTAAGGGGCCCTGTGGGGGCTTTCAGAGCCAAGGCTGGGGGTTGTGTGTTTAAAATGTGCTGCTGGATTACAGCTCTGTGTAGGGGATTCCCAAGCATGCTCTACTCTGAGGTCATAAATGGTCCTGTCATTAACCCTTTATTGATAGAGCTCAGAGGAGTACCAAACAGCTACCCTATCCATAAAATACGCTTACCAACGGGGCAAAAGCCACGTGCAAAGCGTAAACGCATAAGATTGACGTCGATTATCTGTCAATATTCTGAATTAATCCATCAAAATCCATTAAGCATACTGTATTTGTGCAGCCAAGATGAGTCTTTACTACAGCTGTATCAGTAATGATGCTGATGTGCATTCAGAGTGGTGATCCACTTCAAGTCAAACACAAGCAGCCTTGTCCTAACAACAATACTAACAAGGCTCCAGTCTGGAGAGTGTATAGCATGGGCCAGGCCATTGTAGTGCCCCGAAACCACATGGGCCTGATTGAGAGCGTGAGGTTTCAGGGTGTGAGAACCACGTGAGTGGAGCTGTTGGAGGACAAAAACAGTGCGAGAGAGAGAGAGAGAGAGAAAGCGAGAGAGAGTTCCTTGTTTCTGTCTCAGAGGCCCAGCTGCTACATGCAGCTTTCATTATTCAAATGTTGCAGCATGACATCTAATTAATACTCCCACAAGCAAAGAGAGAGACAGAGACTGAGAGACAGAGAGAGAGAGAGAGAGAGAGACTGAGAGAGAGACTGAGAGAGAGACTGAGAGAGAGACTGAGAGAGAGACTGAGAGAGATGGCTGGCCATGCTGCCTGACTTCTCTAGTCTGCAACATCATGGGGCTGCCTGTGTCGGGCCATTCTAATGCTTTTTAATGTCAACAGAGTGATTTCAATTAGATATAGTGTAGTGATTCTGACAGCAGACTTCTGTAACCGAGTTAAGTGATTTAGTGTGAGAGAGGAAAGAGGGGGGGATGAGAGAAGAGGAGATGCTAATGCATGATAACAGTTTACGCATGACAACCCACTGGGTACAGACGTAAATTCAATGTCTATTCCACGTTGATTCAACGTAATTTCATTGAAATTATGTGTCAACATCGTTGATTCAACCAGTGTGTGCCCAGTGAGAATAGTCTAAGGCAGCTTTTTAGATTTACTCTAGACTAGAGATGGTCAGGGTCGATTTTTAATGCAGCATAATAATCCGAAAAGTTCCCTTTTGTTTTTAGAGGAAAGTGATTTGTTTCCACGTTTTTTCACAAAGGAGAAACATATAATTCAAAACCCTTCCACTCTGTATACAATCAACCTATTTACTGACACAAAAAAAAGAATCTAAGTTGAAACCTGGGTCATCAGGGGTCATTGCCTGGCTGTTGACCTCTGAGGTCAGCCAAAGTGGAGGGGGCGTTGGGAGCGAGGGGAATTCATTCTTGTTCTCTACTTGTGACTCCGACTGCTGTGTGTTAGAGCACGGGGAGGGGTGTGTTAGAGCACGGGGAGGCCCTCCCAACCCCCTAACATTGTCACCTCTCCCCAAGGGAAAACTGAGTTATACTGGGCTGAACTCGCAGGACAATATCCAGGCTCTCCCCATCACTGTCAATAAAGAATCTCATTTTCTTGGTAAGTTTTGTGTCGATAAAGAAACGCCACTTTATAGTCACAACCTATCTAATCACAACCTTACTGTACCTTTGTGCCAAGTTTAAATGCTGAGATAGACAGAGAGAGAGACAGAGAGAGAGAGACAGAGAGAGAGCTAATACACTCTCACTGACTGTATATTTGCGAGGGGTTCAGGAGTTCAAGATTGTATCTGGGTAGTTTGTCTTGGGTTGCTAACCACTTGACGCCACTCTGCCAACCAGAGCTGGTTTGGGGTGACTGACCATGATACGGCGATCATAAAAATCTAGCAGGCTAGGCCAGTTCAGCCTGAGTTCACACAGGCCTGCAGTCCTATAGGTAGGAGCCTGACAAAGAGAGAGATTTATTTATGTTTATTTATTTTCCCTTTTGTCCTTTAATATTTGCACATCGTTACAACACTGTATATAGCAATAATATAACCTTTGAAATGTCTCTATTCCTTCAGAACTTTTGTGAGTGTAATGTTTACTATTCATTTTTTATTGTTTAGGATGAAAATCCTTCTGTCAATAGCCAGATTAGAGCTGTGGTCCCATGTTAGAACCAGCAGGGTGTGACTCTGTGCAGATTAGATGCTATGCTCTTTCTTTATCATGTCCATGGCTGGATTTATCAAGCGTAATGCTGGTAATCTCTTTGATTATGAGCTAAAGCCATTAGGGGATACTGCACAGGCACAGTGTGGAGAAACAGACAGAACCCGGGATAACACAATCTTATTGTTTTAAAAGGACTACAGCTTTATCGTATGTGCTGGAGAGCTTATCAGACATGCTGTGATCTTGTCAGAAAGAGAGAATTATGACAGGTGAAACTGGGCCAAAACAATGGTGTTATGCCTATTGTTATCGCTAAAACCGTAGAATAGTTTTATTTATGGGATATAACATTGTGTGTTATCTATTTTCTCTCGGGATCAACACTTACCGCCTTTCCCAAGAAACCTTGAAAACAGCTCCAGACCGTGTTTTTATCACAAACACAACATTACTCTCTGTAAACAACACTGATATAAGAATGAGAAACTCAAAGCCATAGAGTGGTTAAACATTCCTATGGGGAAGGCCTGCTTGTAGTCCTACCTTTAGTTTTACTTCTATCTGGAAAAACTCCTCTGCCAGGTAATATTCTCTCCATCAGGTCTAAGGGTCTTATTCCATCTTTGTGGCTGAGAAGACATATCATGTGATGAAACAGAAAAGAAGACCCCAATGAGTGGACTACAGTTAAAGGGACACACCCATCCGTCTGTCTGCCTGTTCTGTTCTGTTCTGTTCTGTCTCACATTGAGAGTCTCAGTGGCCTTGATCCTCCGTCTGTACAAACCACAGACTCACCGCTGTCTCTCCGGCATCGCAACCGTTTGGAGAGCAGGACCCGCCCATACCACACCACACCACACCATACTACACCACACCATACTACACCATACCATACTACACCACACCATACTATACCACACCATACCACACCACACCATACTACACCACACCATACTACACCACACCATACCACACCACACCATACTACACCACACCATACTACACCACACCATACTACACCACACCATACCACACCACACCATACCACACCACACCATACCATACCACACCACACCACACCATACTACACCACACCATACTACACCACACCATACTACACCACACCATACCACACCACACCATACTACACCACACCATACTACACCACACCATACTACACCACACCATACTACACCACAGCATACTACACCACACCATACTACACCACAGCATACTACACCACACCATACTACACCACACCATACTGCACCACACAATACTACATCACACCATAATACACCACAGCATACTATAACACACCATACTACACCACACCATACTACACCACACCATACTACACCACAGCATACTACACCACACCATACTACACCACACCATACTACACCACACCATACCACACCACACCATACCATACCACACCACACCACACCATACTACACCACACCATACTACACCACACCATACCACACCACACCATACTACACCACACCATACTACACCACACCATACTACACCACACCATACTACACCACACCATACCACACCACACCATACTACACCACACCACACCATACCACACCACACCACACCATACTACACCACACCATACTACACCACACCATACTACACCACACCATACTACACCACACCATACTACACCACAGCATACTACACCACACCATACTACACCACACCATACTGCACCACAAAATACTACATCACACCATACTACACCACAGCATACTATAACACACCATACTACACCACACCATACTACACCACACCATACTACACCACACCATACTACACCACAGCATACTACACCACACCATACTACACCACACCATACTGCACCACACCATACTACACCACAGCATACTATAACACACCATACTACACCACACCATGCTACACCACAGCCCTGCATGGCACGGCACCACAATCAAACACATAGGAGCCCATACAACCCAATCTCCATGCAGTAATCTGCAATGCATTGGACACCTGACCTACATAACCTGTTTGTTACGTGTATAAATGTTAGTAAACTGGGGAGACTGATGACTAAATCAGCAATGATCTTTTAGCTTCCTGTTGTGTCTGAGGCTTCAAGTCCATGGGTGAGATGCAGAAAACTGGATGACTATAGCCTAACCTTTATTAAGGAGCTCATTTGTGAACAAGCCAGCAGAAAGTTATCTCCAATAGGATCAGACAGAGAGGTTAATATCAAAGTTACTCACATCTCATGGAGTTAGTATCAGGTAGTCTACACAGCATATAGTCAAGTATTATCACAATGAGAAACCATGGTAAAATTCACTACAGCAATCCAGCAAATCATGGGCATGGCAGTCACCAAAATAAAGTGTCAGAAACAAATGCTACACACTTACACATACCATGTGCATTACTTTTAATTACATTTACACATGTAATGTTCATTACTTTTAATTACATTTACACACGTAATGTTCATGGTAAAATTCACTACAGCAATCCAGCAAATCATGGGCATGGCAGTCACCAAAATAGAGTGTCAGAAACAAATGTTACACATTTAATGTTCATTAAATTCCCAGTTTGTTTTCCTACCCACACTTATCTCTGCTTCTAATTGAAATGCATTTGACTGTCTTCGAAGGGAATCATTTATGAAGAAACCTGTTCATTTGAGTGTCTGTTTTTGTTTTGTTTTGCTGTGTTTCCCAAGTGAATTCAGCTGGGGTTCCATGCCAGGTTATTTTCAGTACGTTTAAAAAAGTCAATATCCAAAGTACAAGAAGTCAAGATGTGTGATTTTGAAAATATGAATGTAATTGCAGGAGTACTACTGTGATGATAACCTTCTGACAAGAAACAGGACTATTCCCCAAAGGTTAATTCATGAGATATAGCGCATTTGTTGTTTTGTTTATATTGTGGAATGTATTCATGTGTTCCCATGGTACAGTGGTGTCATCAGGTTAATGATGAGCAGCCAGCCCAGAGAGGATCATGGGAGTCTGAGTCCATCCCAGGTGGCTTCCAGTTCCAGATGTCTCTGTGTTGTCTCTTAAAAGAGTCTGGGTTCAGGAGTTTACACATGTCCACTGGGTAATAATGCCAGCCCTCAGTGTTAGGGAGGAGCCTGTTGATTGGTTGTGATGGCCTGCGCTGGGATCTCAGCGTGTGAATGAATGACAGTGGGGACGTGATGGCAGCCGTCTGTCTGGTCGCATTCTAAGACTGAAAGGAAAATTTCAAACATTTTCGAGTTCATATTTATCATCTCCAGCACCACCCCAACATCAACGTACTGTATGTGAAAATGGTGCAATTCTATGTGTTGTAGTAAATAAGATAGAGGAAGATAAGTGTTTTTAATGACATCATCTGTCATGTCCTGACCATAGTAAGATGCTTTTTTCTATGGTAGAGTAGGTCAGGGCGTGACAGGGGGCGTTTTGTGTTTTTCTATGTTTTCTATTTCTATGTTCTTAGGTTCTAGTTTTTGTATTTCTATGTTGGTTTGTTTGGGATGATCTCCAATTAGAGGCAGCTGGTCCTCGTTGTCTCTAATTGGAGATCATACTTATGTAGGGGTTTTTCTTCCTGGGTTTTGTGGGTGATTATTTTTGAGTAGCGTTTGTTTCTCCTCTGCGTCACGGTTTGTTGTTTTGTCATTTCAGTTATTTGATGTATTACATAGTTTCACAGAGTAAATAAAATGTGGAATTACACACACGCTGCACCTTGGTCCTCTCCTTTCGACAGCCGTGACATCATCGGTGTGCATCATGTGATTTTGACCAATTATGAGTAGACATAGCATAGTATGAAGACGATAAATATGAAGTAGAAAAATGTAGACATTTTCTTTTAACGCTTCAAGTCAGTGACTGCACCCTGCCTGACCTCTCAGACTGACAATTCTAATGTCATTTTTCTCCCTTAAATCAGCGTCTTGTGAGAGACAGTTAAGCCTTGTTCACACTGCAGGCCTTAATGCTCAAATCAATTTTGTTTTTCAAATCTGTTTAGGAATAATTCTGTGTTCAGAGAGCAGTCATTTGCTGACATGGCTATGCTAGTTGCCATAGTAATGACGAGTATGTACTCCTGTACTCCTGTTTCCTATCAATCAGAAGTTATGTAGCAGGTGACAACAATGTCTGCCATGGACGTTTCCCAGTTGCTTTGAATGTTCAAAATCATAGTGTAAGAACCCCTTTAAAGCCTCAAAGGATAAGATTATCCAACTTTCAAAACAAGTCATTTTTGGCTAGTCATAGCAGTCATTAGTTAGCTAGGTAGCTGTTTAACTTTCTGGCACATTCACTACTTTGTTTGTAAACAATTAGCAAGCTAGTTATCTACCACATGTTCTTGTCAAACTGTCAACAGAGTAGCTAGCAAGCAACAAGATATGCCAAATAACAGTCTAAAAACCACTTGAGCGCAAATCAGTCAGATTTGACCGTTCAGACTGTCGTATGGCCAGGAATCAGATTTGTATCTGACTTCAAACCACCTACGAAGGAGGTTTGAAATGCAGCTTGAATTATCTGATTCTATATGTCGTTTGGCTGTTCAGACTGCAAGAAAAACAACAGACTCTAATCGGATATGCAAAAAAATTGTATTTGAGTCACTTCAAACTGCCAATGTGAACAAGGCTTTAGAGAGAGAGAGGTTGTCATATGCTCTGCTCACCTGTGTGTAATAATCAATTTATGCATCATACACATACGCACAATTCATGACAGTATGAAAAACTAAGAGTCCAGCACTTTCCTCACAAGAGTTTGGCGCTTATGTAGCAGAACGATATGCAGTGTTTAACTATGATGTCTAAATAAGTCCACCGCACAGATGATGATGGTGCTGGCGATGTCCAGAGCTCTGGGCTTGGTGCTGGGGTCTGTGGGATCTATACACAGCTGCTGGCCACATGGGGCCTGCTGGGGGTTAGAAGTACAGAGAGAGCAAGAGAGCCAGTCTACTACTTCGTTTATTGCCATCAGAACTTGGCTCTGCAGGCCCTGCAACTCGTGCAATTGTTTGAGATGAGCTGGCAGCCGTCCAAGCCTGGAGTAAATCAGCACTGTCAGTCAGTCAACAACAGCCAGCACAGAGAGGAGGGGGAGGAGAGAATGTGTATGTGAGAGAGAAGGGGGAGGGAAGAGAAGGGGGAGCATGGGTGGGGGAGGGAAGTCAAGAGAGAGCAAGGGTTTGGTCTGCTGTTGTGAAACCTGAGCTGGGTAAAATGTTTAACACTTTCCCCCAATGTTTTTGCAGTTGTTACTGTTAGGAGGGATCGATTGCGTGAGCAGGCACACGCAAACCCAGAACCGTACAAACATACATGCAGAGCCCCAAACACTACCTCTGGTGTGCTTGTTTTTCTCTCCCCCTGCCCCATCCCAGCCACACTTCTGTTATCAAGGTGAGGCACACACTCACACTAACAAGCCAGCCAGACGTCTCTGACCTGGCGCCCAGCCAACTGTCTCCATAAAAACGTTGCACCCACTGAACCGGACCGGCTTCTGCCAGGAGGCACTATCAGCTCTTTATCTGCGGCCTCCCTGCCTGGAACGACAGTCACTGTCTCCCAGCAAGAGCCTGTATGGAAACTGGCTGTGAGGAAACGCTGCTACTGAACAACCCAGTATCACAGATTATTGTGAAATAGACACAAACTGCTTATAAGAAATTGGTAACACGCACATGAAAAAGTAATTTATTTTGTGTGCAGTACACGGTTTTGTACACAGTGCATTTCAATCACAGAAAAAGACAGTAGGTTATGTAAGACAGAAATTATAGAAGGGAGGTTGGTTGGGGAGGATGGGTGGGCGTATACCGCAAACATCTAGCAACCCAAAGGTTGTGTGTTTGAATCTCATCATGGATAACTTCAGAATTTTCTGTAATTAGCTACTTTGCAACTACTTAGCATGTTAGCTAACCCTTTCCCTAACTCTAACCTTAACCCTTTAACTTAACTCCTAAACCTAACCCTTTAACTACTTAGTTAGCATGTTAACTAACCTAGCGTGTTAACTAACTAACCTTAACCCCGATCTCCTAAACCTAACCTTAACCCCTAACCTTAACTTCTAGCTTAGCTACTGTTAGCCACCTAGCTAGCCTAGCTAACGTTAGCCACAACAAATTGGAATTTGTGTAATGTACACGAATGTGCTATGAAGAAAGAAAATCATGTAATACACACAAAATGCGTTGTGATGAAAATCATGTAATACGTGTGCCTTGCACGAATTTCAAATAAGTCATTTGTGTCTATTTCACAATAAGCTGTGATAACGTGTTGGAACACCGCATGCGGACGGGGCACAGAGGGTTGAGACTGATGTGTCCTCAGGAAGCCATGGTGACTGTCATATTTTCATCTGAGAGAAACTTTTTCCTGACAATTAGTTCTCAACATTCCCCCGGCTTGTTTATGTCCTGTATATTGAGTGACATCTACAAGCATAACTGGACCTGTGCTTGAGTCTCCTGTGTCTCTGTGCTTGAGTCCAAAGCATAGATGAAAGTCTGCAGTTTAAATCCTTTAATTGGGGCCTAAATGTCATCAGAAGAGCTTAAAGCTTTGTGAAAGCGATAAAATGGAAAATGTTGTCCAGAAAACAATAGCAGGCAAAGACAAAAAAGACAAGTTCACTAGGTTCATGTTCTTTGCTTGGAGGATTTTAAATCCCTCCCCTTGACCGCAGGATATGGCTAGAGTTTGTGAGTCAGAGATTTTGTGTGTGTGTGTGTATGTGTGTGTGTGTGTGTGTGTGTGTGTGCGTGTCTGTGTGTGTGCGTGCGTGCGTGCGTGAGTGTGTGTGTGTGTGTGTGTGTGTGCGTGTCTGTGTGTGTGCGTGCGTGCGTGAATGTGTGTGTGCGTGTGTGTGCGTATGCATGTGTGCACGCATACTTTTAACTGTGTGTATGTGTGTCAAGAGTTCGTGCGTGTGCGTGCACATGAATGTGTGTGCTTTTACTTCTGCTTGCGTGTGTGTCACAGCTGTGTGGCTGGGAGTGACTGGCGCTCAACAAAGGACTGGGCTCTTCTGGGTTGCTCTTGGTAAACAGAGGGGAACTCACAGTGCCACACGCTGATGGCACAACTTCTCTTTTAGAGTAATTGTACAGAGACGGCTTCAAAAGAAAATAAGAATTAAAGGGGCAACACAATACAGAATATGGACAGAGAGAAAGAGATGAATTCTTACTGTCCCAAATCACATGCATTTAGAAACACTTGTAGTCTAAGACTTTCTCAAGCCTAAGTCTCTAAGCATGAATTAAATGCATCTTTGCCTTATTTATACCACTATAGTACATAACTTTCATACATATGTAGGATCTTAATTTGATCACCCTGTTGCAGGACAACTTTCCTTGTAGTGTATTTGAGGCTTAAAAAGGCTTCTGAAGTTTGTAATTTCCACTTTGAAACTTCAGACTTGATTTTCCCTTAAGAAAAATGTATCAACCCCTACAGAAATGTTCATTAATTAAAATCCACATGATAATTCACATTTCCTGTTGCTGCAGGATTATTGTCCTGCTGTAGCAAACTGGCTCAAATTAAGATCCTATATCTGTAGCCTGACATAGAAAATTGAAAAACCGTTTAACTGAATTGACTTAAAGTTTCATGCACAGATATTAAAATCACACACTGTATCGCCTTGCCTTCAATTGCAGAAAAGAAAACACAATAAATACTTATCCTTTCAGTATTGACCAGGAGTCAACAGATCCATCTGCTGATAGTTGTGTTTGCTGTGGCTTTCATTGCAGCTGTAATTTGGTGGCAGAGCTGGGCTGCAGGGAGCTGGGGTCTGGGAGGCTGGAGTTGGGTGCTGGAGGGTTTGGGAGCTGGGGAGTCTGTTCCGAGGGAGGTCTGCTGCCCCCAGCATGCCCGGTCCAGTCCAGTCCAGCTTAGCCCTATGCCCTCACCATCCCATGTGGCTGCATTGGCTTAGCTGGTGTTTCCATGACGACTGTAGACTTTCCTGGTGTTACATGTGTAGAGAGAGAGAGAGAGAGGGGAGACGGAGAACACTTTGAAGAGCCTTCTGTGTTTGTGTTTGTTCTGACACGGCTGAGGTTGTTATTTGATGAGTAGACCATTGCCTCTTTTTTAGAGGGAGCATGGAGATAACTCTGGCAGTGCCAAGCAAGACAGGATGGTGTTACAAATGACTGTCAACTGACTATGACATATGCTTCGTAATACTGTTCATTTGTTATATCACTGCCTATTACTCAGACAACAACACAACAGTGCTTCAGGTAGTGAGTCAGAACCCCTAGGCACCCCCAGTATTAGTTTAGCCAAAGCAAAGACAAGACAATTAATAAAGGCAAAAACCAACAATAACCAATGCTATCTAAAGGACAATCTTAAACAAAAGAGAGAAGTGCTGTAATCATGAGGTTGGTTTATCCCGGTTTTAATATGTCTTTCCAGACAACACCAGTACCCTGCCGTCAACTTCATGCAATCAGGAGAACCACAGAGTGTTTTGGTGCTGTCACTCAGCAGACCTTTGTACTGGTCCCAGCCCCCCTCTTTACAGCCCACTTTGCAGATCCGTTCAGAGGAGGCATGGCTTTACAGAGTAACAGCAGCCACGACATCAAAAAACAGAATAATGAAACTAATGACACTTCTTTTCAACTAGAAAACGTTCCACAAACGTGGAGCATATACAGAACATATACAGAAAACGGGTCCTTTGCTTACTTGAGCCACAGAAATCATTATTTGTTGTTGACTGTTGGAAATTACTCCCAACAGCCAGACAAGGTGTCACATTGCATGACAGAGAATAAAAACAATAGAGGTACTAATGTCACGACATCCGCCGAAGTCGGTCCCTCTCCTAGTTCGGGCGGCGTTCGGCGGTCGACGTCACCGGCCTTCTAGCCATCGCCGATCCACTTTTCATTTTCCATTGGTCTTGTCTTCCCTCACACCTGGTTTCAATTGCATCAATTACATGTTGTGTATTTAACCCTCTGTTCCCCCCATGTCCTTGTCCGGAATTGTTTCTTGTAGTGCTTGTGTATGTTATGCTGGTGGATACTGGGTTTTGTTTCACCCATTCATTGATTGTTCTGTTTACGGTGGTTTTTATGTTTACTAAACGACACCGTTGTAAATCAGTTTTCGCTCTCCTGCGCCTGACTTCTCTGCCGCCAGTACGCACCCCGTTACAGAATTCCGGACCAAACCTATGGAGTCAGCAGGAGCAGGTACCCCGGGTATAGGGGTGGAGGAGCGCGTTCGGGAGCACGTAGCAATGCTCTACCATTTTGGCACTGCCATGGACCGCGTTGTCCAGACAATGGACCGCTGGGAGAACCGCCTCCACCAGCACAACCGGGGTCTCCACTAAGCACTCCTCCTTCTCCTGGTCACAGTGGGATTCGCCTCTCCCTGCCCCAGGAATACGATGGGACGACTGCGAACTGCCAGGGGTTCCTATTACAACTGGACTTGTACCTGGCAACCGTCCACCCGGCTCCTTCGGGCCGTGAGAGGGTGTCCGCCCTCGTCTCGTGCCTCACCGGGAATGCCCTGGAGTGGGCCAATGCCGTGTGAAGAGAGGGAGATGCGGCGTTGGACCAATTTAAGGAGTTCACCCGCCGCTTCCGGGCAGTCTTCGACCACCTGCCGGAGGGTATAGCAGCGGGTGAGCGCCTCTTCCATCTGAGGCAGGGGACGAGGAGCACACAGGAGTTCGCCTTGGAGTTTCGGACCCTGGCTGCCGGCGGGGGATGGAACGACAGGGCCCTGATAGACCATTATCGCTGCAGTCTGTGCGAGGACGTCCGTCGGGAGTTGGCCTGCAGAGACACCACCCTCACGTTCGACCAGCTGGTGGACCTGTCTATTCGGCTGGTGGACCTGTCTATCGGGGTCTGTTGGTTCCATCCCCATGCACCCCCTCTCTGATACCCATGGAGCTGGGAGGGGCGTTGCGCAGGGAGACCGGAGGGGGTTCCAGCTCGTGCACCATCTGTGGCCGCAGAGGTCACACTCCTCTAGGTATCGAGGCAGCCGGCAGGGCTGCCTCGAGTCCCTCTCCTAGTTCGGGCGCCGTCCGTCGGTCGACATCACCGGGCTTCTAGCCATCGCCGATCCACCTTTCATTTTCCATTGGTCTTGTCTTCCCTCACACCTGGTTTCAATTCCATCAATTACATGTTGTATATTTAACCCTCTGTTCCCCCCATGTCCTTGTCCGAAATTGTTTCTTGTAGTGCTTGTATATGTTATGCTGGTGGATACTGGGTTTTGTTTGACCCATTCATTGATTGTTCTGTTTACGGTGGTTTTTATGTTTACTAAACGACATCGTTGTAAATCAGTTTTCGCTCTCCTGCGCCTGACTTCTCTGCCGCCAGTACGCACCCCGTTACAACTAACAATGTCATAGAAGCCACATTCAAATGAGCTGTAGTCACTCGCTTCTCCCACCAGAAAAATGTATTTCTGAAATGTAGCTTAATGAAATGAGTGCGCTGTTAGTAATTACCTCTCCGTTTGGGTGAGATGGTGTTGGGTAGGAGTACAGTGCTTGGGGATGGGGGTTCTGTGGCTGGTGGAACACAGGGGGTGATGAGGTGCCTGTCAGCACTAATTTGCTGTTATTCTCCAGCTCACAGCTACTTTCTTTACTTAATACCGTGCCTATCTGATGCCTTCAGCACCACTCTCAGCCTCTACAGAGAGAAAACAGAACTTACCAGAGGATACATAGACAGAATGAAAGGCAGAGATTGACTCTGTGCATCAGCTGAGCACAATCACAAGCGTCTTCTCTTTTTTTCCTCTTGTGAGCCGCCCCACTCAGCCACAAGATCCAGACACGGACGAGTTAACTACGTACTTAGGCTGCACTGTTTTGATTGGCTTTGCAGACATAAACAAGAGCTGCACTTGTGAGTGACCCCTGGGCCTGACCCCAGAGATAGACGTTCCCTCTAATGGGTGCCTCTTTCAGCGGGCGGCCCGGGGAACAAAGAGCCCATTGTCTGTGCCAGGAACAGCCAAGACTCAAGCCCACAAAAGTGCTGAGCCAAGAGGAGCAGACTAGGGAGCCAGGGAACCATGGGGCCTTCCACCTTTTCTTGCTGCAGAGCAGAGCCTCAGCCTTCTACCCCCTGAGGGAGAGTGAACCCAGGAGAGGATTACCACCTCCCCCCTCAGAGCAGACAAAGTACATGCTAACAAAGTACAATCACTGCACTGATAACACCTGGCCTGACTGCTTCACTTGTTTTGGTCAAATACTCTTTCACTTTCACCTTTTGGTAGATTCTTAGCCTCTTGTTGCTTTTTTTAGGATTTGAAGAGATACTTTAAATGACAAACCTATAATATCTACAAGTGTGAACAGTTGTGTGTGTTTTTCCATGGCTGGGATAGCTGTTCTCTAGTCTTGGGCTGAGACTCCTCCACATCCTCTGACACATACGTGAGTTGGGGCCAGTGCCTGAGGCCAGGGAGTTCTCCTGCTGGAAGTGGCCAAACAGGTCAGTCAGGTGTCAGTGGGGTGTGAAATCTTACCTGGCAGCCATGACAATCGGACTGCCACGTGTCAGCCCTGGGGGAGATGACTTTACACAGAGCACAGCTTTGACTGGTCTAGTCAACTCAGCATGAGCTGAAGACAAAATAATACTGGGTTTTACTGTAATTTTTGTAATGATGATCCTTGTAAGATATGGTCCAAAGGAGATAAACTAGGGGTTCTATTAAATCTGTATTGCTGAAGCGTTACAGATTGCGCGATACAAATGTAAAAGTAATTTCTGATTGAGCCAACAAATGCAGTGTTTACCGTGAATACTGTCCCCGCTAACGCGGGAACATTCCTCAACTTCAGTGATACAGATTGAATAGAGCCCTACACCTAAGAAAAGGTACTAAGTAGAACCATACAGGGTTCTTCAGTTTGTCCCCATTGGGGAACCATTTTTGTTGCTGGGTAGAACCCTTTGCAGAGGGTTATACCTCTATGTAGGGTTCTTCAAAGAACCCCATGTATATGGTTCTACTGTCACAGTTGTTGTAGGAAGGAGCGGACCAAAGTGCAGCCTGTGTGTCGTTCCACATTTTATTTTCACTGTGAAACTGTGCAATACATACACATAACTAAAGAACAAAAAACAACAAACCGTGACGCAGAGGTGAAACATACACTAACTCAAAATCAATCTCCCACAAACCCAGGTGGGAAAAACACCTTCTTAAGTATGATCTCCAATTAGAGACAATGATGACAAGCTGCCTCTAATTGGAGATCATCCCAAACAAAAACCCAACATAAAAATACAAAACTAGAACATAACAACATAGAAAAAGTAAATTAGAAAAAAAAACTGTCACGCCCTGACCTACTCTACCATAGAAAATAACAGCTTTCTATGGTCAGGACGTGACAGTACCCCCCCCCCCCAAAAAAAAGATGCGGACTCCAAACGCACCTAAACAAACACGAAAATAAATGAAGAAAAAGGGAGGGTTAGGGAGGGTGACTAATGTCTATGGCGGCTCTGGTGCAGTACGCAGAACCTTCTCATCCCGCGGATCCTCCAGCAGAGGCGGCGGCTCCGCCCGTTGATCCCTCCGCTTTTGTGTCACCGGACTCTGGATCGTCGCCGAAGGACCCGGACCGTGGATCATCACCGGAGGTTCTGGACTGCATACCGCCGCTGGAGGTTCTGGACTGCGGACCGCCGCTGGAGGTTCTGGACTGCGGACCACCGCTGGAGGTTCTGGACTGCGGACCGTCGCTGAAGACTCTGGACTGCGGGCCGTCTCAGGAGGTTCCGGACTGCGGGCCGTCTCAGGAGGTTCCGGACTGCGGGCCGTCTCAGGAGGTTCCGGACTGCAGAATGTCGCTGGAAGCTCTGGACTGGGAACTGTTGCCGGAAGCTCTGGACTGGGAACTGTCGCCGGAAGCTCTGGACTGGGAACTGTCGCTGGAAGCTCTGGACTGGGAATGCACACTGGAGGCCTGATGCGTGGGGCTGGCACAGGTGACGCCAGACTAGTAACATGCACCTCAGGGCAAGTGCGGGGAGCAGGACACCCCGGACTGGGCAGGCACACTGGAGGCCTGATGCGTGGGGCTGGCACAGGTGGCACCAGACTGGTGACACGCACCTCAGGGCAAGTGCGAGGAGCAGGCACAGGGCGTACCAGGCTGGATAGGCTCACTGGAGGCCGGGTACGTGGGGCAGGCACAGGATATACTGAGTCGTGGAGGCGCACTGGAGGTCTCGATCGTAGAGCTGGCACAAACCGTCCTGGCTGAATGCTCAACCTAGCTCAACAAATGTGGGGCGCGGGCACAGATTGCACCAGGCTGTGAATGCGCACTGGCAACACAGTGCGCATCACCGCATAACACGGTGCTTGCTTCGTCACTCGCTCCCCACGGTAAGCACGGGGAGTTGGCTCAGGTCTCCACCCTGACTCTGCCAATCTCCCCGTGTCCCCCCCCCCAAAAAATGATTGGGGCTGCCTCTCGGGCTTCCATTGTTGCCGGGCTAGTGCCTCATATATTCACCGTTCATCTCTTGCAGCCTCCATCTGCTCCCTTGACCGGCGATATTCCCCGGCCTGCCTCCAGGGTCCTCTCCCGTCCAGGATTTCCTCCCATGTCCATTTGTCCTGCTGACCACGCTGCTTGGTCCTTTGGTGGTGGGAGATTCTGTCACGTTTGTCGTAGGAAGGACCGGACCAAAGTGCAGCGTGTGTGTCGTTCAACATTTTATTTTCACTGTGAAACTATGCAATACATACACATAACTAAAGAACAAAAAACAACAAACCGTGACGCAGAGGTGAAACATACACTAACTCAAAATCAATCTCCTACAAACCCAGGTGTGAAAAACACCTACTTAAGTATGATCTCCAATTAGAGACAACGATGACCAGCTGCCTCTAACTGGAGATCATCCCAAACAAAAACCCAACATAGAAATACAAAACTAGAACATAACAACATAGAAAAACTAAACTACAAAAAAATCCCTGCCACGCCCTGACCTACTCTACCATAGAAAATAACAGCTTTCTATGGTCAGGACGTGGCATCTACCTTGAACCCTCTATGAAGGGTTCTGCCTAGAACCCGCTATGAAGGGTTCCACGAGCACTATTAGCCCTTACAATTTAAAAAAATGGACAATTCATTACATATATGACAAGGCCTTTCTTTGAGGGCCTAGTTGTACCCTAACAGAGTTGTGTAAGGAAAGTCCTGGTTTACAGGCCACATCAGGCCTGCAAGTCACATTATGCTGGCTTGCAAAGTGATGTGTAATTTCTATTGGAATCCAACCAGAGTTAGGATATCCAACAAGTGAAATGTTAATGACTGCCAGGGTAGGGAAAAATTAAATACTGAGACTACCTCAATCATCTAAATTGGAAAAACCATCTCAGTAACAGGTGCAATGAATCCAATTACTAACAGATTAGATTAGTTTAGAAAACTGTATGCTATTTATCTTTGTGTAGCATAAAATTAATCAACGAATCAATGTACATTCAAGAACACAGATATTAGAGTAAAACAAACAATAGAGCATGCTGGGAAATATTATGTATGGTTCTATGTAGAACCCTTGCCTTCCAAGGAATTATCAAAGAACCCTTTCTTCCAGAAAACAGTTATTAGGATGTTAATGAGTCGATGTCCGTGCCCCTGCGCAAATCTAATTAGCATAATAACAATCCCCACGAAAATCCCTCAACTAGAGATATTGTTTTTTTTTGCATTGGATGGGTCTCAATCCACCTCATCCGCCGATTTTGCACTTCGGCATCTGCGGTGAAAGGTGACAGACCATGAGACATCCCAAAAATTGGTCTTCTCACAAAATTGTCTGTAGCGTCCAAACGGTTTGGACTATAAACTATTATGACCCCTCTATGGAAAGATGAGAGGTAGGAGCCAGAAATAGTCTATAAATACTTATGTTACATACCACAAGTCTAAAAAAAGTTATATGAACATGTAATTTACTAAAGTGTGTGTTTTATGTTTACAAATATGTTAAACAGCTCTTTAAAAAGTATGACCTTAGATATCTTATTGAACAGGATGATCATCTCTATTTTTTTAGGAGTACCGTCCAACTGAAAAAGCTTTCTTCTTTTTGACTACTAAAATGTCAATTCCTGACACTAAACCAAAGGAATACATGTTTTACCTTGAAAGAACCTTAGATGCCTTATTGAATAGGATGATCATCTCTATAATTTTGGGGGGGAATATCTGTTGTTCCATGTTGTGAATCTGTTATTTAATGCATTTGGAGCAGTAAGGGAAAAACATTTTTTTCCTAAAATATTTTTAAAATATATTTTTTGATACTTCAAGGGGTCTTAAAATTCAAAATCAAATGCTAAATGATCCTTGGTATGACCTTAAAAAATTCCATATAGCTTAGTAGAAACCCCCTCCCCAGCTTAGACAGGGCTTAGACTGTCATGGGTTAGGCTCTAGGTAGAACCTCTTGCCTTACAAAGAAACATTGTCTTCCAAAAAAGGTTATTCTGATCAAAGCGGTTCTTGGTAGAACCCTATCCCGCCACAAAGAACCCTTTTGGAACCCTTTTTATAGGAGGTAATATTGATTATTGCAAGACAAACATTTTCAGGTCTTGCCATAGATTTTCAAGTAGATTTAAGTCAAAACTGTAACTCGGCCACTCAGGAATATTCACTGTCTTCTTGGTAAGCAACTCCAGTGTAGATTTGGCCTTGTGTTTTAGGTTATTGTCCTGCTGAAAGGGGAATTCATCTCCCAGTGTCTGGTGGAAAACAGACTGAAACAGGTTTTCCTCTAGGATTTTGCTTGTGCTTTGCTCCATTCCATTTATTTTTTATCCTGAAAAACTCCCCAGTCCTTAACAAGCATACCCATAACATGATGCAGTCACCACTATGCTTGAAAATATGTGTTGTATTGGATTTGCCCCAAACATAACACTTTGTATTCAGGACAAAAAGTGAATTGCTTTGCCACATTTTTTACATTATTACTTTAGTGCCTTTTTGCATACAGGATGCATGTTTTGCAATATTTTATTCTGTACAGGCTTCCTTTTCACTCTGTCAATTAGGTTAGTATTGTGGAGTAACTACAATGTTGTTGATCCATCCTCAGTTTTCTCCTATCAAAGCCATTAAACTCTGTAACTGTTTAAAAGTCGCCATTGGGCCCACAGTGAAATCCCTGATCGGTTTCCTTCCTCTTCAGCAACTGAGTTAGGAAGGAGGCCTGTATATTTGTAGTGACTGGGTGTAGTGATACACCATCCAAAGTGTAATTAATAACTTCACCATGCTCAAAGGGATATTCAGTGTCTGCTTTTTTTACCCGTCTACCAATAGGTGTCCTTCTTTGTGAGGCATCAGAAAACCTTCCTGGTCTGTATGGCTCAATCTATGTTTGAAATTCACTGCTTGACTGTGGGGCCTTACAGGTAATTGTGTGTGGGGTACAGAGAAAAGGTAGCCATTCAAAAATCATGTCCTGGTCTCCAACAGAGCCCTGGTCCATGTATAGAGCAAAGGAGAGAAGTGCCATCGCTCTGCATTACTGTCACTTCGACAAAGGTCAGAGCCACTGCTGCTGTGCTTGCAGATTACTGGTAAAGAGACACTCTTTACCAGGGTTCTACTGGCGCTCTGAGTGCAGGGGGCTTGATATATTGCCGATGACAGATATAAACATGTCCCTTGTGCATTATTGGGCCCTGTAAAAGTGATGGAATATCATACTTAATGTGATGCCTTATGCTTTAAGGGAAATGTTTAAAAAAATGTCAACTTCATATTCATAATCTCCAGCCCAACATCAACATATGTGAAAATTGCACATTTCTATGTTTTGTAGTATAAAAGATAGTGTAGGATAAGTGTTTCCACTGACATCATCAACTAATTAGTAGGCAATTAGTAGGCAATGCCTACTCATAAGTGGTTAAAATCACACCATGCACACTGATGATGTCATTTGAAACACTTACAGAGTCTTCTGAAAGTATTCACACCACTTTACTTTTTCCACAAATTGTTGTGTTACAGCCTGAATTTGAAATGGATTAAATTTCGATTTTTGTCACTGACCTACACACAATACCCCATGTCAAAGTGGAATTGTTTTTCGACATTTTTACAAATTAATTAAAAATGAAAAGTTGAAATGTCTTGAGTCAATAAGTAATCAACCCCTTTGTTATGAGAAGCCTAAATACATTCAGAAGTAAAATATTTCTTAACAACTCACATAATAAGTTTCATGGACACTGTGTGCAATAAAAGTGTTGAACACAGGTCTTCGGTAGTTGCTATTCATCCTCAGTGTTGCCATCGCCCTGCTAGACAGGTGTGGTGTGTGTGTTCAGACAGAGCAGCTAAGCATTCATCCTCAGGCCAAAGGCCCCATCGCTCCAACCAAATGAATGAACTCTCAGTAGGAGGGATGTGATGAGCACTACCAATGCCAAATGCCTGGCTAACTTCTAATGGTTGGCTGGCTATCCTCAAGATGGTTGGCTAGTTTCAAGTGGCTTCATTTCACAATGATGCTTGTAACACATGGACGTCTTGATGTTTGACATTGTAGGAGGGGAGAGAATAATAAGTTCTGCCTCAGCACAACTTGAGTCATTTATCAAGTAACCACAACATCTACTTTTACCAGGGGACCTTTTTGGGGAGAAAAATAACAGAGAAACCTTTTGCACTTTTAATACCATTTTATTGAAAAAAAAGAGCCAAAAAAACAAGAAGAAATTCAGAAAAAGATTTGCAGAGAAAAGCTCTTATATGTACAGCATATTGCACTACATAACAAATTGTCCTTCGACAACAAAAATGAAACGCTAAAAAATAAATGAGTGCACAGTACAGTCTCGAAAACACACAGTCAATGTTTACAGAAATGCTACATTTTCACTGGGTCTCTTTTCTTGGGAGTACAGAGAGCGTGTGATAATCAAGACTTAGTTGAAACTGAGCAGTTAAAGGCATTTTCCAGGGTGTCAGTAATACATGTACAGTTCATCGGTTCCTTAGAAAGGACCATGTTTAATGGTGATGATGTCAGATATCATATGGTGTACAACACTGAAATACATTTTTAGTTTTGTTGTTGTCGTTGAAAACATGATTACACCAGAACCAGTCACAAAAGGAATGTTTCAAGTTCATTTTTATACGAAAAAGCCCTTGATCTCATTGGACTCGTTAAAAAGATCCAACAAGTATTAAAAAGGATTTAAAAGCCTAAAAACTGTCCATATAAAACCTGGCCCTTTCATATGAAAAGACATTTAAAAAGTTACGAAAGACAATGACCAAGGAAGGTTCTTAATACAAATAATAAAAAAATAAACATACAAATTGAAACCTTCCTCAAAAAACTTCAAATTTAAAGAAAGTGGACTACAAAAATTCAAGACACTTACGGTTTATCCATAATATACAAAACTCACTCTTTTGAGTTCCTGTAGCCTTACACAGTGCTGAGATAGACTTGCCATATACTATCTGCACTACATAGCTTCAGAACCCTCTAACAAATGATTTCTGGGCACCATGGTGGCGTGTTTCTCATTCAAAGAAATCAAAAAATGTCCTATACAGGTTAAAGCTTCGTCAATGGTCTGCTATAGTAAAGACACACTCAGCTAGTTCAGCACCTGACAGACTTGAGAGAACGGTCCAGAGTACACTGTACAATAACACAGGGATAGCTCAGGGAGCCACCAGCTCTACAGACGCAAAGTACTTTCCAGTGCATGTTGATTACAAAAGAACGCTAAAGAAGACAAAAAGGACTGAACCCATAACCAATGCCCAGTGACTAAAGAAAAACGAGGCAAATTATCTGAAGGTTACTGATCCAGCTCCAAGCCATTGACCAGGAAATAGATTCTACTGCCGTCTACTGAATGGATGACGTGACGTGGCTGATTTAGATAAATGCCTTAACCGATTGGGCCCATTTCTGGAGATTATTACCCTCAGGGAAAACCAGACACAGTGCAGACAACCATCGCTCTGCACAGTCAAACAAATGTATCATACACACATCTAGAACCAAAAAAAGGAAGATAAATTGCACACAAAATCTATACAGTAGAAAAGGGTGAATATACAAAAAATAAATATAAAATAAATACAAAACTGAAAACACTAAAAGTCCTAAAGGAAATGGAGGAGCAGTACACATAGATGTAGCCTACAGTAGACTGAGATAAGCAAGTTTAGAAACTGGTCAATGTGCTACAGTGAGACAGGAAGCTACGGTGACTGGCTCAGTGTTCAGGATCTGCAGGAAACAACAACAAACAACACCAACGTTCAGCTGATCTCTCACTGCCCCACATGCTTCTAACGTAGTCCCAGCCATAACAGAGTCATAGCAAGCGTAATCATCTGACCACTCTGTCTAAAGTGTACCTTTGTATCTACGGTGATGTATCAAATGTATTTCAACTGATGCAGACAACAGAATTGGACTTAACCACTCATTTCCTTTGTCCTTCTACTCTACATGGGGAACTCTTACTAAGAGTATTGTATTTTCCCTGGCCCTGAGACATATCTCCAGTATTCTAAATGAAGGGTTGGAAAAAAGCTCTGATTATAAAGACAGATGATGACACATAAGTACTGTAGGACCAAACATAACCGGGTTAATAAGAGTTGTGTCTAAAATGTATACTGCTCCTTCAAAATGGACGAAAGTAAAGTAAAAAGGCAATAAAATGTACAACAAACAGCATCTTCAAGAATACATCAAACAGATTCAAATTTCAACAGTAAATACAGTCTTCCACACTACCAGTTACTTCTAATCTCAGACACTTCCTCTTGTCAATTGGATTAGCAGTGGTAATTTCTTTCAAACAGTTACACCACAGGATCTGAGGACAAAGAACTAATACAAGATCACCCCACAGGTACAAAAAGAAGTATAAAAGCCCATGTAAGAATCCTGAGAGGAGAGGAGAGGAAAGGCTGTTGTTTCACTGGTTTGTTTGCACATTATTTCATTGGTGTCCAGAATACAATTGAATACCTGACAGTGGGTTAAAAAGCACATCAGTTAGAGGGCTAAAAACGCTGGAATTTCCAGCATCACTTGTACCGCAGACTGTTGGTCCATTGGTCAGTTCCTGTGATGATATGTGAATGGAAATGTGACTGAAAACATTGTAATGTTACCATGCGAAATCAGATACAGTTAAACACCTTCATTGAATGACAGAGGTTGGTTTTGTAACCTAATCTACTCCTGACTAATGTATTATAGTGCAAACAATGTGGATCCATAGCTCCACTTGAAGGGCCTGAAAGTCTTAAGAGACTAAAATGATCAGCACACTGTTTCTTACAGTGGCTGGGGTCCAGTTTTGGGACTTATGGAATTAGTAAAAGATCAATCTGAAATAGACTATGATTGAAAATACGGTATTCTCTCTTAGTAACTTGAAGTAACTCGTGGGATCCCCTTTGTCTCGGAAGTTGTATCTAAATTGTAAAAGTCTTTTGTCTGTAATGTCTTTTTCGTTATATGTCGGACCACAGTAAAACTAGCTGTCACCATTGGCGTCGGCTAATGGGGATCATAATAAATCGAAATCGAAATCTACCTTCACACAACAAAGTGGCACAAACCACCTTAGAAGCCACTGAGTGCTCCACCATTTTGTTCTTCTTACTTTTGGTGACACAGGGAAAAACAACAATTAGTGAAATCAATGCAATGAAAGTGACTGGAAGAGCAAAGAAAAATCAACATGTAATATAACAGTATTATGACAGTATACACAACCCCATTGAGGAGAAGGACGAGTTGAGGTGCAAAATGCTTTGTTCTGAGAAACTGTGCCTTTGGAAATTTGTAAGTTGTCAAGTTTGACCGATTATTTCCTGGGAAACTTCAGAAAAGAAAACCCCATGAACCACTCTTCTTTCCCTTCTTCAGATCCCTCCATCTCTTGCTTTATTCTGCTTGGTTCATGTCAACAGTTGTTGGGTTGTGGCAGGAGACATTGATAAGGCATTCCCAGGTCCATGGAGGCCATTCAAGATGTACACATACGGAAGTGCAAACAAATTCAACAGGAACAATGACTGTACAAAATATTACATCACACAATTACCAAAATAAGGACATCGTCCAGTAGAGGAATCTCGTGAAACAACATGGCATCTTCTTGGAAAAAAATCAACCTTGTAAAAAAATGGTTGTCTCCGTCCTGCGGTGACCTTTTCTCTCTCCTTTTCCCCCAACCGACCCTTGTTAAATTTGACAGTGCCATTAGGAGTCCAGTCCCTGTGGGAGAGGGGTGGTCTGGGCTGGTCTTCTCCATCACCTCCACCCTGCTCTCCCCCTTCCAGCGATGGCCTCCTGCTCAAACAGCAGGGTGAACAGAGCTGAGGCCAGGCGCCACCACAAGGGCCTCATGTTCCTTTGGTTTCGGTGATACTGCAACAAAACAAGGGAGAAAAACAACCGAGTCAGAACAGGATGTGGACAGGATAGTCAGGAAACTGGCATAGTCAATGACAAATGATGGCATCATTCACTTACCAGGGTGTTCAGTTGGAGCTCTGGATGGTTGTCGGTGAGTGATGTGTGGTGATTGTCAGTGAGAGGGATCAACAGAGTAAATTGAGGAGGAGTAAGTCAAAACCAGAAACTGGAATGGCGCTGATATTTTCACAACAGTCTGTGCCTGTCCCCAGCACTACTTATTAACGCTGTCTCTTTGTGTGCAGGATTGAGAACCCTATACAGCCAGTGTAACACTAATTACCACCCCATGCCACAGACACATTCATTGCACAGCTCTTGTCTATGGAAGCAGAATCCAACAGCACATCCGGAGCAGCCTCCCTCTCTGGCAAGAGAGCCAACTGGACAGTGTGTGATTCGGAGGATAATGCTATCTCTGCCATTGAAAGGAGGAGATAAGATAATTGCACTAAATAGGATTAGGGAGCACTTGAGGAAGGGCGGAGACCCACAGAAATACATCTCAGTATGACAGCTGAGCTTAGCTCCACAAAGTAACTCATCTACAGACGAAACAGACACTACCGGACCTGATAGCACCATGGCTATTTTTAGACACACACCATAAACTAACAAAGACCAGCAATAGGCTGGATAATACGTTTTGGCAATACACTGTAAGCACATTGCCAGTTTCAGGCAACATTATCCCACTGTATTCCAATTCCACCAAAGCGTGACTGCCGAGTTGACTTGTACCATCTTAACACGACAGCTGAGGCAGCATCTGTGTCCAACCCCAGAGATCAAGCTGTTTATAACTAGCCTGCACTCTCCATTGTGGTAAGACCCAGGTTCTCTGCCACAGCTTAAACCGTTCAAAAGATAGAGACATATTTGTAGGAAGAAAACAGAAACCGCTCTGTTTATTACAACTGTATCTAGCGTTTATAGGAGGTGACTGACATAACCCCGGTTCTATAAACCAAGCGTGATTTTTTATTTTAGTTCCTGTGATCATTTTTAAATTAGGCGACCCCACATAGGGTCGCAACCTTTAGCTTGGGAAACGCTGTTGTAGAGTGTTGCGTAGGCTGGTGCCAGGTGCAAACCGGCTCCTGCACGCTCCACACACACCAATTTTTGTTAAAAAAAAGAAAATAAAACAATCTATCAGGAATCGCCATTGACTATTTGAGGCACTACTGGGGACCTTGATCGTGCTAGTTCTGTGTTGTAGCATTTATTTGAAGCTAACTGAGGGATATTTTCGATAAGTGCATAATAACACTGTCGACTTCATAAAGTCTTCTTCATAAATGTACATTATACGTAGCACAAATTGGACTAGTTCACCTGAAGACACTCTGAGCCCTAACAACAGCTAACATAGCAACACAGATCTGCCTTGAGACAATCTTTCTTTAGATCTAATTACAACTACAAAGGACATTACCAAGCCCATCCATCTGTCTGTGATTACACCTGAACAGGCCAGCTCTCACAGAGGGCAAAGCCCATTACAGGTAGTTGTGACTGTCAGTAATGCCGTACAGTGTTTGTAGGCCTACAGTGAGTAATACCAGGGCAAGATACTTCCAGGCCATCTGTTAACACAATGGGCTCATATCTTTTTATCAACAAACATTGCTTAAACCACACCTAATGATATCAATGTGTACATGATATCTGCTTCACAGCCACAATGTCCTGTCCTCTAAAATCAGCAGCAGAAAGTCCCTGAGTTTGACAGTGACCTTTTCTCCTCTTCTAGTTCCTCCACCCAGCTCAGCTCAGAGATGATGGGGTGTGGGCCAGCCCTGTCGCTCACTCATGAGTCACGAGTCACACCACCAACTGTCTAATATGACTCGGTCAGGTTCTAAATTTAGCCAGCGATAGAGAACAGACACTAGCCAGATGCAGAGTGTCATCACGCCAACACAACCCTAATGTGTTTTATCAGAGCCTCATGATGCTGGCTGTCTGTCTGTCTGTCCTAACACTCACAGAGGCACTGGCTTATAACCTACACAGACAGGCAACGACCAGTGGGCCAGAGACTCAGAGCCACACATCTCAGGACAGGAGTGGACAGCCAACAGGCAGGAGAGGACAGGAATCTAGACATATATATCTCAACAACTGTAGAGAAAGTGAAGTGCCCTTACAGAACAGTGAGAAGATAAGGAATGGAGATCTGAGACACACACACACACACACACACACACCCTAGGGCCATTCAGTGCTTGGGTTTTCAACACTCATCGAGAGCACCAGGAGGAGTCTTGGTGTAACCCAACTCTGCTCCTCGACCCGTGCAGACTGTGGCAGTCTTCCTGTCATTGTGACTGTCATTACTGCCATGTCTCAAATGGCTGCCGTCCTCATGTCATGTCAGTACTGCTCTGCTCTCGGGGCCTCTGCTCTGTCTCTCCAGCCTTCTCAGACAGAGCAGTTTATGTGTCAGCACCAACGCTCCACTTACACACTTAAGTACCTTACTGCCTCCCCCTGCCATGGGCCATGATGGTAGGATGATACGGAAACGGAAGGGGATGTTTGTGAGTCAGGCAAGGAGATGGGTGTCAAACTGCGTTTGAAAGCCTTCTGATGCTCTACAATACATGATTTCAATAATCGATTGACAAGAGTGAGAAAGAAAGGGATGGAGCGAGAGACATATCATTGAAAGGTGGCAGTCCAAGTGAGAGATTGAAAGACTATCACACTCATGCTCACACATGCACGCACACACACACTTCCTCTCATGCACACACGTGTGCACACACACACACACACACACACACACACACACACTGTTCTGCCAAGCACCAGCAGCCTGAGGTGGGTTACCTACCTCACTGCTGAAGACTGCATTACACAACGAAAGCACAGCGCCAGGAATAGCAGCCATGGGCTAAACTAGAGATCACGCATAAAAAAACCACACTGATCTGTATGGGTTAGTCTGTCCAAGCATCACTCAACAGCAGCCAGACATGCAGAGAGAAACTCTCAGCGACTCAGGCCTGTACAACTCCCTGGGCTGAGTGGGCTCTGCAGACAAGAACAGTAATTCTGCCCACTCGAATGACAAGAGAGTAGTCAATAACATCAAGGACTGAAATAACACCTAACTGTTGGTTGCTATATACAGTATGTTGCCAAAGTCAATATTCCAGATCCACTGTTCTCTGGGCTTGAAAAAAAATTAAAAGTTACCTCACAGTTGTTTTTTTCCTTAACTTGCTAGGCTTAGCAGTGTGGAGGAGTGCCCTAGAGCTCTGCAGCTTCAGGATATGACATCACAGTGTTCTCACTCTGACTACTCTCACTTGTTGTTGCATTTACCCAGGCGAGTAAGGAGAGAGCAAGAGCCACTTCCTCATCCTCTGCCCTGGTCTGTCTCTGCTGTACGTCAGTCTGTGTATCGCAGCCCTGATAACATAACGCCTGCCTGACTCTGCCTTTAACTTCCTGTGTCACATCAGATGAGTCACGGTGCAGTGTGGCTACAGGACAGCAGTCTGTGGTATTAATTTAACCTCAGCCGGAGTGTGGGAGAAAATCAGAAACACATCAGCGAATATGAAGTCTGCTTAGTTACACCAATCTGTAGTTTCAGAGCCAAAATAAAGCCTTGAATATCTATCTATATGAGACTGAAGAGGTCCATGCACTTCATGAAAGCGATTTTGAGGAAATTCAAGACAGTTGTCTTTAGTTGGTCAAACCCCTAAGCCCATTAGATTGGGTGTGCATTAAGTGAGTGGGCCCCTCCTGGCCCCTCCTCCAGACACACAGCCCTCTTATTTGGGAGTGTCTTGTGGGTGGTGGGGGCAACTGATCTGCAGGACTGGCTGGAGACTCCCTAACCACATCTGTTCCCCCGGGCTCATGCGCCAAGCTTCAGGTTACAACATGTTTACCTAGTCCGGCCACTTCTGCTTTTTCTCAATGTGAGAGTGTGTTGAGTGAGTTTATGTGTGTAAGTGTGTGCCTTTAGTTTTTTTCTGCTTGATTACTCTCTTAGTGTTTCCTTCTCCTCAAAACGTGCCATTGGTGCTCTGCAGAAAGAAAATCTCAAGATCCACAGTTCTACCACCAATACAACCAAATGTATAGTATGTCAAGCAGAGGAGGCTGGCGGAAGGAGCTATAGGAGGACAGGCTCATTGTAATGGCTGGAATGGAATAAATGGAACAGTATCAAACACACCAAAGATATGGAATCCACATGTTTGACTCTGTTCCATTAATTCCATTCCAGCCATTAAAATGAGCATGTCCTCCTTTAGCTCCTCCCACCAGCCTCCACTGATGTCAAGAGAGTCACAGTCTGAGCTCTTCAACGTATTCAGCAGAGTAACTAGCAATGTCACCCTGACCATAATGTCTGTGGTGGACTCCTTCATGCCCCCTGTGGCACCGTGGCAGCATAGGGAGGAAATGGGGGGAGAGAGGCAGAGACAAATAAACAGGAAGCTGAGGGGGAGGGGCTGCCCTGGTTAAGCTGTGTCTTGGAGGGGTAGAACGAGAGGTCAGAACAATGGGCTAATTCATGTTCACTGGCCAAAACAAACATGGGACACTTAGACATGACTACAACAGATGCCCCTAAAGAAGCCACTTCTGGTGCTCACTCTCTCTGCAGGCCCCTGAGTACAGTAGGCCTATCCAGTGTGCTTTAGCTGTGTTGTGCAGTCAGTCACAGTGGGTATCCTCACCAGTTGAAGGTGTTCTTGGTAGAACTGGTCTCCGATGAGTTGGAGTTTCTGTCCAATGCAGACCTCCATGCTTTGCACTGGCTGCTGTAGAAGCCGTTCCATCCTCCCTCGCTCCCCCTGATGCTGCTCCTGAGGCCCCTGGTCTCCAACCTGCTCAAACCGTGCTGGAAAGTGCAATCGAAAGCCTGCGTTGCCTGTAGGAAAAAGGCCATAGATACTGGTCAGGTCAATTTCATAAGCCCTGCAACAAATAACACTCCAAAGTTTACATACAGTAATCTTCTCAATTACCAGCGTTATCTGTAGTGTGCCAGGACAAAGAGGGCATCACTGACAGACAGCGCCACGGTGTCCTAGTAAAGGGTCAGTTATACAGGTATGGCCTGTCGTCACGTCTGCACAGGCCCAGGCTAAACAACCTGATGTGGCGCCATCTGAATGGGAAAGCAGCTGGGTACACTACACACAGGTCATAAAAGCTTCTGTGGCTCGGACTATCAGGCGCCAGGAGCTGACTACAGCAGAGTTCCACTCTTACCTATTTCTCACACTGTGTTTGTTTGTGTGTGTGCGTGCGTGGGTTTTTAGGCCTCACCGTAGAAGAGTGGTCTGGGCTCCTGGGCCACCCCACAGGGCAGCATGTCGTTGGGCAGTGCCAGGGCAGGGCTGGGTGTCTGGGTGCCTCTGTCCTCGTACTTTATTTCCCTGAAGGCTGTGCGCCAGCAGTGGGAGGAGTCTGGCACAAACACATCATCCTCCTCATCATCCATTCGGCAGAAATCTTCTAAGACCTGCCTAGAGGGAGAAGAGAGAGAGAGTTAAGCATATTGCTCTGCTAAGACTTCCATTGACTACTGTATTGATATTGACAAATTGGGATCTTTACCTTCAAATCAATGTGGATTCTAAACATGTCTCTCTCTGTACTAATGAGAGGACCTAGCCTCAGGCAGGACCATAGAGAACATTTACCATTCTGTAAATGTACTTGGTCATTTGGTCAGAACAATAATTACTATTAAAGACAACCTTTCTAATCCATAATAACTACCCTTCTATAAATAAAGGCCATGCTGGCTGATCCAGCCAGAGCAGAGTACAGCCCATAGAGGAGATCTATGTGGAACAGAAAGCTAGCAGAGCTCTTCTCAGTCTGTGGTTGTGAAGCACAGTGCTGATTTAGACAAATCGCTCAGCTCATCATGGTGATCAAACCACACAGTTGGCTGTGGTTTGGAGACTCGTTGGCTAAATGTACCAAAATGGGGGGTTTGGCAGACAGGGTTGAGTGAGAGGCAGTCTCCATCTCTCTCCGACCTCAACCCAGCGGACCTGTGGCTAGCTTGGTCCCTCATACAGTCCAATGGCTTAAGACTATACCATGCAGAGTAGCTGAGACAACAAAGCCTAGACTTGCAAATATGACAAACAGGCTTAAATGACAAGTCTGACGCTTGGTCTAGAGACTTGCTCATAATGAATAGGTCTACACTTCTAATGAGATTTCTAAAAGAAGATTTGTAAAATAAAAAGGGAAAGAAGGGAAGAAAAAAAGTGAAAAGCTTCTCTACAACATTGCTGCAAGATCAAACTTGAGGATCCCTCCAGTACTGGCAGAGACTCATGCTAGGATCCTCCTGAGGCCCTTGGCTAGCAGAGCAGACAACAATCTCTCTGTTTGGTTAATTCACAGCATCACACAGCCTTCAGCGATATGGCGGTCAAAGAGTTATCAAAATACTGCTGAAATGTAAGTAGCCCCGTGAACCCTTTTAGACCTCTCCATCAATACTGTAATACAGGGTTAGGCTACTACCACACCACTATACACTTCCAAATGAGAGTCTGCCGCAAATGGGTAATGACAGCCTTGGATGAAGAAAGACGGAGCCAGTCTCTTCTTCTCTCCTTGGATTTGTCAACATGCCAGGTTCTGAGGATGCTTTTTCATTTCTTCACCAAAAGAGATTTGCCTCAGTTTCTTTAGTGCCTATTATTCTGTGTAAAGAGGTTTGCTATGGCACCCTGTATACATTTGCAATAAACCCTACATGCAAAACCACTTAGTGCGTTGTTTTGACAAACACAATACCAGAACATGGAAGTTGCACAAAAGTATATTCTGGTGGTATTTTGTTACAACTACCATTCAGTTCTCTGCCACAGACCAAAGTCTGTTCCCTCAAGTGTGTGTCAACCAGTGGCTCCCCCTGCTGTATTGGGCTCAATTGATTCGCAGATAGTCTACTTTCACTCAAGACAACTCTAAACATCACCCCCACACATACTGACAACACACACACGCACGCACACACACAGACTACACCCCCCCCCCCCCCCCCCACACACACACACACAAACCCACTATCTGGAAACCTGACAAAATATTATCTCTTTGTCAAAATGAGGTTATGGATAAGGGGTGTGGTCAAGACGGATGTGTTGAGCAAAGGACACTAAAACTATTCAGGTAACTGACATTAGTAGCCTATAGGCTAATCCTCGACTTTGGCATTTACAAAATAGCCTCCAACACTCTTACTCTGCAAACTGGATGTGGTCTATCACAGTGCCATTTGTTTTGTCACCAAAGCCCCATATACCACCCACCACTGCGACCTGTACGATCTCGTTGGCTGGCCCTCGCTTCATACTCGTCGCCAAACCCACTGGCTCCAGGTCATCTATAAGTCTTTGCTAGGTAAAGCTCCGCCTTATCTCAGCTCACTGGTCACGATAACAACACCCACCCGTAGCACGCGCTCCAGCAAGCATATCTCACTGGTCATCCCCAAAGCCAATCCCTCCTTTGGTCGCCTTTCCTTCCAGTTCTCTGCTGCCAATGACTGGAATGAATTGCAAAAATCGCTGAAGTTGGAGACTTATATCTCCCTCACTAACTTCAAACATCAGCTATCTGAGCAGCTAACCGATCGCTGCAGCTGTACATATTCCATCTGTAAATAGCCCATCCAATCTACCTACCTCATCCCCATATTGTTTTTATTAACTTTTTTTGCTCTTTTGCACACCAGTATTTCTACTTACACATCATCATCTGCACATCTATCACTCCAATGTTAATTTGCTGATATTGTAATTACTTCGCTACTATGGCCTATTTATTGTCTTACCTCCTCGCCATTTGCACACACTGTATATATATATTTTTTCTATTGTGTTATTGACTGTAGGTTTGTTTATTCCATGTGTAACTCTGTGCTGTTGTTTGTGTCGCACTGCTTTGCTTTATCTTGGCCAGGTCGCAGTTGTAAATGAGAACTTGTTCTCAACTGGCCGACCTGGTTAAATAATGGCGAAATATATATATATATTTTTTTTTTTAAATAGGCTATGGTTCATAATAAGTCAAGAGACTGAGCTGTGAGATATGAGAATGACAACCGTCTCTCTCAACTGTCAAGCGTATTGCATAATTTATTGTGCGGCCGCAGATATTCTTGATCCTCTTCTTTATCGTGAGATTCGTGGCACGCTCTGATTATTTTGAAGGAACCTGTCATATCTGTCTTATTACACTTGCTAATTAATTTGTTGATAAACTATGCAAGTTATTAAGCAAATTTGAACGAATTAGACTATATAAACTAAAACACAGATGTGTTATTTCCCAACTTGAGTACTTGGAAAAATTGCTTGCTTGTTTAGAGTTTGAGTAAAACCATTGGAGACAGTGGAAATGCAGACACCGTGCCGATAGACCTAAGCTCTACTAAGAGGGAATGCCAATTCGACGCGCACACAAAATAAAAAAGACTGTTATGTGGCTGGCCACGATTGTTTTGCCATATCACATCAACACGCAACTACTGTCAAGTCAATAGTCAAATATCCATATAATGTCCTATATCGGTGAGAAATATTCACACATAATGAATTGGAATAGTCCCAGCGACAATACCGGGGGTGGTGTGAGAGATAATGTAGCGCGACTCAATGGCACAATGTCCAACATTATACAGCACAGGCAGACCAGCAAAACAAAGATACAATAAAAAAACAACAGGTGAATGACACTGTTCAATTTATTTGATACATTATGACCAGGAACTCACCACAAGATATGTCCTTCGATGATATTACCGGTGTATAGAAAAATGTAAATGGTCTCTGTTCACTGTAAACCCAAGAGGATTTAGTCCGTATCACTCCACCGCAACTTTGATTCTGTGAGACAAATGGCAACAAGCTGATTTCATTTCACAGGCATCAGCTACAAAATCTCTCCGCCCTCAAATACTGGGCGTGAACATAAAAAAGAAGTAAATAAAGTGGTCTTAAAGAAACAGCAGTATGAAGGCAGTATTTAATTGTGTTACCATAGAGTGTCTTTGGCGTTTCAACGTGAGTAGTGTATGGCCCTTTAAGAGCTCTTTAGCATTTTGTTTTCATAACCAATCAGAGGGTTTGTTTTGATCCTGCTTCCAAATCGTGTATTCAGACACGTGGATTGGAAATTCCCTCGTGCGTGAGACAGCTTTGGTTTGTCGCTTACACTCAGCTAACTAAATTGCCATCAATGAAAGTAAGAACAAGTGAGCACAAAGGGTTTATAGCCTAGTACTGCATATTCGATATAAAAAATTAATGTCAGTGATATTATGAATTTGAAAATTTTTTGAAAGTTGTAGGCTACTAAAACTCTAATGACTGGGTTGCAACACTATGCCCACACAATCTTTTTGCTATGACTAGACACGTTTCTAAACAGATGTAGGCCTAATACCAACACAGTCTGTGGCAAAATGTTATGTTCATATTTAGGATGACATTGCCTTTTAAAATGATAAACTTAGATTAGCTAACACAAGGTGCCATTGGAACACAGGCGTGATGGTTGCTGATAATGGGCCTCTGTACGCCTGTGTAGATATATATATATTTAAATCAGCCATTTCCATCTACAATAGTCATTAACAATGTCTACACTTTAATTCTGATCATTTTAATGGACAAAAAAATAGCTTTTCTTTTTGGATGGTAGTGTATATTTTTGTAAAATAATTTTTTTAGGGAGTCGATCAGCTTTAATATTTCAGATAGATTGTGGCTTCCATCAATGTCATTATCTGAATCCTTTCCAATCCCCCATATACAGTGCATTCGGAAAGTATTCAGAACCTTTGACCTTTTTCACATTTTGTTACATTACAGCCTTATTCTAAAATGGATTAAATCATTTTTTTCGCTTATGAATCTACACACAGTAGCCCTTAATGACAAAGCAAAAACAATTTTTAGAAATGTTTGCAAATGTATACAAAAAAATGAAAAATCATATTTGCATAAGTATTCACACCCTTTACTCAGTACTTTGTTAAAGCACCTTTGGCAGTGATTACAGCCTCAAGTCTTCTTGGGTATGATGCTGAAAGCCTTACACATCTTTATTTCAAAATGGTAGTCTCTATAAGCTTGGCACATCTAGCCATTTGGATATTTGACCATTCTTCAAGGCAAAACTGCTCCAGCTCCTTCAAGTTGGATGGGTTCCACTGGTGTACAGCAATCTTTAAGTCATACCACAGATTCTCAATTGGATTGAGGTCTGGGCTTTGACTAGGCCATTCCAAGACATTTAAATGTTTCCCCTTAAACCACTCAAGTGTTGTTTTAGCAATATGCATAGGGTCATTGTCCTGCTGGAAGGTGAACCTCCGTCCCAGTCTCAAATCTCTGGAAGACTGAAACAGCTTTCCCTCAAGAATTTCCCTGTATACAGCGCCATCCATCATTCCTTCAATTCTGACCAGTTTCCCAGTCCCTGCCGATGATAAACATCCCCACAGCATGATGCTGACACCACCATGCTTCACTGTGGGGATGGTGCTCTCAGGGTGATGAGAGGTGTTGGGTTTGCGCCAGACATAACGTTTTCCTTGTGGAGCGTACGGCTTAAAGTGGTCCTATGGACAGATACTCTAATCTCCACTGTTGTCACGCCCTGGCCATAGAGAGGGTTTTGTTCTCTATTTTGGTTAGGCCAGGGTGTGACTAGGGTGGGCATTCTATGTGCCCTTTTCTATGTTTTGTGTATTTCTTTGTTTTGGCCGGGTATGGTTCTCAATCAGGGACAGCTGTCTATCGTTGTCTCTGATTGGGAACCATACTTAGGTAGCCTTTTCCCACAGGGTTTTTGTGGGTAGTTCATTTCTTTTTAGTGTTTGCACCTTACGGAACTGTTTCAGTATTCTCTTTGTTATTTTTGTTTTAGTGTTCAGTTATTAAAATAAGCATGAACACTTACCACGCTGCGTTTTGGTCCGATGATTCATCTTCTTGAGACGACGAATACTGTGACAACTGTGGAGCTTTGCAGCTCCTTCAGGGTTATCTTTGGTCTCTTTGTTGCCTTTCTGATTAATGCCCTCCTTGCCTGGTCCATGAGTTTTGGTGGGTGGCCCTATCTTGGCAGGTTTGTTGTGGTGCCATATTCTTTCAATATTTTAATAATGGATTTAATGGTGATCCATGGAATGTTCAACGTTTCGGATATTTTTTTATAACCCAACCCTGATCTGTACTTCTCCACAACTTTGTCCCTGACCTGTTTGGATAGCTCCTTGGTCTTCATGGTGCCGCTTGCTTGGTGGTGCCCCTTGCTTAGTTGTGTTGCAGACTCGGGGGTTTTCAGAGCAGGTGTATATATACTGAGATCATGTGACAGATCATGTGACACTTAGATTGCACACAGGGGGACTTTATTAAACTAATTATGTGACTTCTGAAGGTAATTGGTTGCACCAGATATTATTTAGGAGCTTCATAGCAAAGAGGGTGAATACATATGCTCACACCACTTTTCCGTTTTTTATTTTTTAGAATTTTTTTAAACAAGTTATTTTTTTTTATTTCACTTCACCAATTTGGACTATTTTGTTAATGTCCATTACATGAAATCCAAATAAAAATCCATTTAAATTACATGTTGTAATGCAACCAAATAGGAAAAATACCAAGGGGGTGAATACTTCTGCAAGGCACTGTATTGCACTTCAAACAATAAACACATAAATTAAATTGTACAACTGGCATCTAAACCCTGACCTTTCTTGCCTTCCTTGATGCAAAGTCATCAATTGCATCATCATAAGATATCTGCCCAGCAATTGCATGGTTAATACTGATGACAGCAAGGCCACTAAGACGTTCCTGTGACATGGTAGAGCTCAGGTAGGATTTGATGAGCTTCAGCTTTGAAAAGCTCCTCTCTGCTTCAGCTACGGTCACTGGAAGAGTAAGACAAATTCTGAGAGCAGTCCACAAATTTGGATACATTTCTGAAAGTCTCCTTTCGTGTATAAATATCAGCAGTTCAAGCAGGGTCATGGTCTTCGATCGCAAGTCAGGCAAGTTCTTCAGTTTCTGTGCAAGCTCTCTGCCATCCAAGTCTGAGTGTTCTTTATAGTGCAGTGTCATACTAAGGGCCTCACATTGTTCTGTCAGCTCCTCATTTGAGAGACTGGAAGGTTGACAGCACTCCTAACTTCTCTCCCATATTTTCCAATGTGGAAAATCTTTCCTGAAATCCCTCACCTCAATCAGTGCCTCCCTCACCACTGCTGCCTGATCCCTCGGCGGCTCAACTCTCTTAACTTTAATCTCCCACCTTGTCTCAGTCCACATCTTCAAAGTAATGTCCACATGTTTTTTTCAGGATGGCCCATCCCTGTGTGGAGCCTGAGAACAAGGTGTACAGTTTGTGTAAGACAGAGCTTTTAGCAGCATCAGCCACAACCAGGTTCAATGTGTGAGCCCCACATGGCACAAATAGAGCTCTTGGATTCATTTCCAGGAGTCTGGCTTGGACACCTTTGTTTATGCCTCTCATGTTGGCCCCATTATCATAGACTGTCCTCTGCCAAGTGTTGGCCTGTGGACTCCTCTGCCTCCAAAAACCCCATACAATGTTCCTTTATGTGGGGCTCCTCCTTCAGTGACACAATTCTAATCCCAACTGACAACTGTTCAGTGTGGCTGACATCTGAGGTGCAATCTAGAATCATAGAAAATAATTTTACCATCTTGATGTCACTCACCATTATTGAAATGACCTTGCTTCTCAACAAATCAATGAGTTCATTCTGTATTTGGTGGCCAAGGTAGCTGGTGGTGTGACTCGAGGTCCCTTTTTGGACATGGTTAAGATGCTCTTTCATGACTGGATCAAATTGTGCCATCAGTTCAACCTCTTTGAGGACATTTCCATTTGATGGAGAGTACAGTGTTTCTGTGTGTCCCCATAGTGACAGATTTCTAATTGCCGGAGACTGCACAATAGCAGTCAGACGTGTCAACACCTCTCTCCATCTTAACCTCTCAGCCTCCATAAGTGCCATCTCATGCTTATCAATTGTTTCCTCTTTTTTGATCCTCATTGCCAGTTCTTTCCATGTTTTCATGCAGTTTTGGTGTTCTGGGCTGCTGTCGTGTGAAGTCAGCAAAGAACTTGCATGTTTCCAGTCTGTCAGTCCTGAGTTTGCTAAATGAATTTTCTTCTTAGAAAAGAGTTTGTTTCTTTCAGAATACACCAACCAACTTCTAGGGATTTTTTCACCACTCAGCAAGGTCTTCCTGAAATACTGGTGGTGGCAACTTCTTCCATCACTCTCATTCCTTGGGAAAACAAAGTTAGGTGGTAGCTCACTTAGTCCTCTGCAAACTAGTGGTGTCCGAATTCTGTCAGTCAGAACTGAAGGCCAGTCAGCAGGGTCTGTAGACAGTGTCTGTAGACAGTGGTTCATCCTCAGCAGCAGGATTTGGTGGGGATGCTGCTACAGGCATTTCTAATGGAGAGCACATGGGGATTAGTTTACACACATTATTCACAGCATTTATAGTGGTGGAACATCCCACATACATACACAGCTCCTCATCTCATTCATTTTGAAGAGGCCTGTGTGGCTGAGGAGGTGGATGGCTCCTCATCCCAAGGCTCCGAGATCCTTTTGAAGAGGCCTGTGTGGCTGAGGAGGTGGATGGCTCCTCATCCCAAGGCTCCGAGATCATTTTGAAGAGGCCTGTGTGGCTGAGGAGGTGGATGGCTCCTCATCCCAAGGCTCCAAGATCATTCTGAAGAGACCTGTGTGGCTGAGGAAGTGGATGGCTCCTCATCCTGGCCAGTGCCAGAGGGTGCTCCAAAATAATTTAGAAGTGACCCTGAATTTGCATTGAAGAACAGTATATGAGTCTGACACTCTAAATACATTTGTTGCACAATTAAATATACCTGTCATTATGCACAATTTATCAAACTTTCAGAATAGGAACCAAATGAACCATATAACCTCCTTGGCTTATTCTAGGCATAAGACACTCCAAAAGAGTCAATATATCACAAAAGATACAAAATATCAGCATAATATAGACATCTTCTAAGTTAGCCTACAGCATTGGAAATTGTCCTTACTGAGCTCAGGACCTAGTCAATACAATCACAGAAAACCTTTATGATGTCACCTCAATGAAAGTTAACCAAATCAATAATGTGCTAGTTAGGTTGTAATTGTTTTGCTGCAGGCTACACACATTATCATGATGAAACTGTGTGAAATGATATCCAATGTTATGTAAGCTAGTTGGACAGAAAACGGAATATTGTTGCCGTATGTGTAATAGCATAGCAAGCAACATAGCAACATAGGCTAACAAATTATACTAGCACAAATTATACTAGTCTATTTCATTACATGCATAATATTATACTCAATAAGAGAGGACATAGCTGCATCTTTTGCATGTTTCTCCTCTTCTTCTTTCCTCTTTTTCCTAATCTGGTCACCTGATGGCTTAGACCTTTTCTTATCCATTTGTGTTGATTTGGCACTCGAGCATCAATACATTACCCATCCTCCAACACTGTCAACCAAGAGTCAAGACTAAACCAATTCACCTTGGTGGTGTGCAGACTGGTTTTATATTATTCTTAACAATTTCGCACAAACCAGAAAAAAATGTGAAACTATATATTCACAGTGGTTTATTTGGTAACATTTCATGGTGTGACTGATTTTACTAATTGCATTAGTACTGTAGAAATGCGCTATTTGATAGATTCCCCCACTCCCCCTCCTTCGGGCTTCCAGTGGGGAGACCTACCCCCGCCACATCTCGTACTTCTTAGGCAGTAGCCTGCCTAGTTCACAAACTAGAATCAGGAAGCCCAGTCCGACAAGGTTAATTGACCCACAGTCCCACGGTGACATGATATCATTGATGTGACGTGCAAAGGAGCGATAGAAAACCAATCACACAAATATCATCATTCTAAATTATTTTTTGCGGGCACCCCGTGCCTCCCCCAGCAAGATGCCACCCTGGGCGGCTGCCCATGTCACCCATACGCCATTGGGTGGAGTTTTTTATTTTACCTTTATTTAACTAGGCAAGTCAGTTAAGAACAAATTCTTATTTTCAATGACAGCCTAGGAACAGTGGGTTAACTGCCTTGTTCAGGGGCAGAACGACAGATTTGTACCTTGTCAGCTTTGGGATTTGAACTTGCAACCTTTCGGTTACTAGCCCAACACTCTAACCACTAGGCTACCCTGCCGCCCCAGTACTGCACATATGGTTGTCCTTCTGGAAGGTTCTCCAACCTCCGGAGAGGAACTCTGGAGTCCTGTCAGAGTGACCATCTGGTTCTTGGTCACCTCCCTGACCAAGGCCCTTTTTCCCCGATTGCTCAGTTTGGCCGGGCAGCCAGGAAGAGTCTTGGTGGTTCCAAACCTTTTAAGAATGATGGAGGGCACTGGGTTCTTAGGGACCTTCAATGAGGCAGAAATGTTTTGGTACCCTTCCCCAAAGCTGTGCCTTGACACAATCCTGTCTCAGAGCTCTACGGTCAAAACTGTTCGCTGCTATGGCACCCCAATGGTGGAACAAACTCCCTCACGACGCCAGGACAGCGGAGTCAATCAACACCTTCCGGAGACACCTGAAACCCCACCTCTTTAAGGAATACCTAGGATAGGATAAAGTAATCCTTCTAACCCCCCCCCCCCTTAAGATTTAGATGCACTATTGTAAAGTGGTTGTTCCACTGGATATCATAAGGTGAATGCACCAATTTGTAAGTCGCTCTGGATAAGAGCGTCTGCTAAATGACTTAAATGTAAATGTAAATGTTTTTGCTCTGACATGCGCTGTCAACTGTGGGACCTTATATAGACAGGTGTGTGCCTTTCCAAATCATGTTCAATCAAGTTTTAGAAACATGTCATGGATGATCAATGGAAACAGGATGAACCTGAGCTCAATTTTGAGTCTCATAGCAAAGGGTCTGAATACTAATGTAAATAATGTATTTCTGCTTTTATTTTATATACACTTGCCAAAATGTAAAAAAAAAGGTTTTCACTTTGTCATTATTGGGTATTGTGTGTAGATTGATGAGGGGGAAAATACATTTTAGAAAAAGGTAACAAACATTTTAGAACAAGGTAACAAAATGTGGAGAAAGTGAATTGGTCTGAATACTTTCCAAATGCACTGTATATATATATATTTGTAAATATATACAGTACCAGTCAAACATTTGGACACATCTACTCATTTAAAGGTTTTTCTTTATTTTTACTATTTTCTACATTGTAGAATAATAGTGAACACATCAAAACTATGAAATAACACATATGGAATCATGTATTAACCAAAACAATGTTAAAAAAATCTAAATAGATTTCATATTTGAGATTCTTCAAAGTAGCCACCCTTTGCCTTGATGACAGCTTTGCACACTCTTGGCATTCTCAACCAGCTTCATGAGGAATGTTTTTCCACCAGTTTTGAAGGAGTTCCCACATATGCTGAGCACTTTTGGCTGCTTTTCCTTTACTCAGCGGTCCAACTCATCCCAAACCATCTCAATTGGGTTGAGGTCGGGGGATTGTGGAGGCCAGGTCATCTGATGCAGCACCATCACTCTCGTTATTGGTCAAATAGCCCCTACACCGCCTGGAGGTGTGTTTTGGGTTATTGTCGTGTTGAAAAACAAATGATAGTCCCACTAAGCACAAACCAGATTGTATGGCGTATCACTGCAGAATGCTGTGGTAGCCATGCTGGTTAAGTGTGCCTTGAATTCTAAATAAATCACTGAGTGTCACCAGCAAAGCACCCACACACCGTCACACCTCCTGCTCCATGCTTCATGGTGGGAATCACACATGCAGAGATCATCCGTTCACCTACTTTGCGTCTCACAAAGACAAGGCGGTTAGAACTAAAAATCTCCAATTCTTCTTGGCCCAAGCAAGTCTCTTCTTATTATTGGTGTCCTTTAGTAGTGGTTTCTTTGCAGCAATTCGACCACGAAGGCCTGATTCATGCAGTCTCCTCTGAACAGCTGATGTTGAGATGTTTCTGTTACTTGAACTCTGTGATGCATTTATTTGGGCTGCAATCTGATGTGCAGTTAACTATAATGAACTTATCCTCTGCAGCAGAGGTAACTCTAGGTCTTCATTTCCTGTGGCAGTCCTCATGAAAGCTAGTTTCATCCTAGTGGTTGATGGTTGTTGCGACTGCACTTGAAGAAACTTTCAAAATTCTTGAATTTTTCCGGATTGACTGACTTTCATGTCTTGAAGTAATGATGGACTGTCGTTTCTCTTTGCTTTTCTGAGCTGTTCTTGACATAATATGGATTTGGTCTTTAATTGAAATGTATTCCAGGTGACTACCTCATGAAGCTGGTTGAGAGAATGCCAAGAGTGTGCAAAGATGTCATCATGGCAAATGGTGGCTACTTTGAGGAATCTCAAATAAAAAAAATATTTTGATTTGTTTAACCCTTTTTTGGTTACTACATGATTCCAAATGTGTTATTTTATAGTTTTGATGTCATACAATATAATGTACAATGTAGAAAATAATAAAAAATAAACAAAAAGCCTTGAATGAGTAGGTGTATCCAAACTTTTGACTGGTACTGTATATTTAAAATGGACAACAACACATATGCTTCTACTTCCAGCTTATACAGTACATACTATATACATTTTACAGACATAGTATATTTTACAATATTTATCTTTTGTTTGTTTTCAGTCTCACCCTTCAGCTCCACTCAACCCCTCCAATCTATCTCTGAACACCATCCAGTTTTGATTTCAATTTGCCATATATTTTACAACTTTGCTTTAATGTTTCACAAAAGTTCTTATCCTTTCTATTCTCATAGTTTCTACAGATTGTAAATTAAAGATAAACATTTTTGATAAGAGTATTATTATATTCAAGTCACCCAGCAGTGCTATCTGCAGAGTTAGCTCCAGGTAAATGTTGCAATACTTCAGCTGTTCCTGAACCTGCAAACAAAAACAAGCTACATATGGACAGTAACAAAACAAACGATCTCATGATTCTGTCTCTTCGCAGCAAAATCTGCAGAGATGGTTGTATCCCCCATATATATAACATTCTATTGCTTGCAAGAATTTTGTATAATAATTTAAATGGAAAAATTCTACATTTTGAATATGGTTTCGTTTTGTGTATCATGGAATCCTGACATTGAAAATCTCTTCTACCCTTGTAGGTTGACCAAAATTAGGGTGACTAAATCAAAAAATAAATAAGGAGAATTGCACAGCATTGCGTCAGCTGGGCTGGATGCTGTGCGAGAATGAAGGCTAGCTGACAGGCTCACTTTCCCGTTGAACTTGTCATCTTTCTTCCCGAGCCTGCAGAAGATAAAACAATATAGACATAAGATAGATATAGTTGTAGTCGGAAGTTTACATACACCTTAGCCAAATACATTTCAACTAAGTTGTTCACAATTCCTGACTTTTAATCCTAGTAAAAATTCCCTGTCTTAGGTCAGTTAGGATCACCACTTTATTTTAATAATGTGAAATGTCAGAATAATAGTAGAGAGAATGATTTATTTCACCTTTTAGTTCTTTCATCACATTCCCAGTGGGTCAGAAGTTTACATAAACTCAATTAGTATTTGGTAGCATTGCCTTTAAATTGTTGAACTTGTGTCAAACGTTTTGGGTAGCCTACCATAAGCTTCCCACAATAAGTTGGGTGAATTTTGGCCCATTCCTCCTGACAGAGCTGGTGTAACTGAGTCAGGTTTGTAGGCCTCCTTTTATACACGCTTTTTCAGTTCTGCCCACAAATTTTCGATAGGATTGAAGTCAGGGCTTTGTGACGGCCACTCGAATACCTTGACTTTGTTGTCCTTAAGCCATTTTGACACAACTTTGGAAGTATGCTTGGGATCATTGTTCATTTGGAAGACCCATTTGTGACTAAGCTAACTTCCTGACTGATGTCTTGAGATGTTGCTTCAATATATCCACATAATTTTCCTCCCTCATGATGCTATCTGTTTTGTGAAGTGCACCAGCCCCTCCTGCAGCAAAGCACCCCCACAACATGATGCTGCCACCCCCGTGCTTCATGGTTGGGATGGTGTTCTTCGGCTTGCAAGCCTCCCCCTTTTTCCTCCAAACATAATGATGGTCATTATGGCCAAACAGTTCTATTTTTGTTTCATCAGACCAGAGGACATTTCTCCAAAAAGTACGATCTTTGTCCCCATGTGCGGTTGCACATGGTTTTGGAGCAGTGGCTTCTTCCTTGCTGAGCGGCCTTTCAGGTTATGTCTGTGTAGGACTCGTTTTACTGTGGATATAGATACTTTTGTACCTGTTTCCTCCAGCATCTTCACAAGGTCCTTTGCTGTTGTTCTGGTATTGATTTGCACTTTTTGCACCAAAGTATGTTCATCTCTAGGAGACAGAACGTGTCTCCTTCCTGAGCGGAATGACGGCTGCGTGGTCCCATGGTGTTTATACTTGTGTACTATTGTTTGTACAGATGAACGTGGTACCTTCAGGCTTTTGGAAATTGCTCCCAAGGATGAACCAGACTTGTGGAGGTCTACAATTTTTTTCTCAGGTCTTGGCTGTTTTCTTTTGATTTTCCCATGATGTCAAGCAGAGTTTAAAGGTAGGCCTTGAAATACATCCACAGGTACACCTCCAATTGACTCAAATTATGTCAATTAGCCTATCAGAAGCTTCTAAAGCCATGATATAATTTTCCAGAATTTTCCAAGCTGTTTAAAGGCACAGTCAACTTAGTGTATGTAAACTTCTGACCCACTGGAATTGTGATACAGTGGATTATAAGTGAAATAATCTGTCTGTAAACAATTGTTGGAAAAATTACTTGTGTCGTGCACAAAGTAGACGTCCTAACCGACTTGCCAAAACTATAGTTTGTTAATAAGAAATTTGTGGAGTGGTTGAAAAACGAGTTTTATTGACTCCAACCTAAGTGTATGTAAACTTCCGACTTCAACTGTACCAATTGTAATTTTTTCACTATGCGCTTTTCATATTAATGCAAAATTCTTGTTATTTTTTCGAAGATTTCTCAAAAACAAGTGCTTTTTATTTTCAAAGCCTTTTACATTTAATTCAGCTTGTGTAATGCTAATTTTGCTTTTTGTGACCCACGGGGGGGAAAAAACGACCACCACAACATGTAAAATCCTCAAAAGTAGTTGCTCTGTCTTCAGAGCTCGGTGCTTATTATTGGATGTATTAAGTTACAAAAAAACAACTTTTTGGATATACTGTTAATGAAATGTTATAGAAAGACCGCACTGAACGATTCAGAACATGAATAATCATATATGTCTTCGTAAAATGCATTTTATAACATAAGGAAGTGACATTTCATTACCAAAGCGCATGTCTACCCTTTCTGGATAGAGTGGGTAGACAACCTTCATTTGATTATAACCCCCCAACCCTTAGATCAGGGGTTCCCAAACTTTTTCACTTGGGTCCCCCTTTCTGCACCCATGGGTGTGCACCACATCTATTTCTATGGGCACAAGCACTGTTCATGACACAAACTGTTCACATCCCTCTTTTGCAGGTTTAAAGCTTATTTCTGCAGTTCCACACATTTTGTCATGGGGTGCAAAGAAAATGTGGCAGTTTTAATTTTCTTGCAATTCTATACATTTTGCCATTTCTAATATGTATTCATGTGATGTTTGAGTGACTATAACACCTAAACAAAAAATAGTTGGCTGACATGGGCTAGTTGATCTGGACATTTCTTACACGTTATAAATATCTCTCTAAGGTATGCAATGACTAACATGACAAGAGGAACTTATGATGCACTACCCAATTTGAAGTTGCACCTTGTGCATTCTACTATTACAACTTTCAAAAGTAAGTTTAAAGCCAACTGAGTTCCCCGGCCGACCTCCCCTCTCTCTCTCCCATAGGGGGTGCGCCCCACAGTTTGGGAAGCACTGCCTTAGATCTTCTGCCTTAATTGGACTAAACAACTGAAAAGCTGGGCTGTTTCACACATAAGCTATCCTTGTGTGCTATTATCATATCACCCATAGGCCTGCCATTGAATTTGGTAATGTGTTGAGAGTCCCTGTCTCTCTAAAACAGCTCACTGGGACTGGGACTGAGATTATGATAAATCATATCACCCCAGCCTGTCATGTTACCTTTGTTTGACACTATTATGGCTCATTTGGATGCAGTGAGTATTGAGTCCTGGGCTCAGTTCAGTTTGCAGGGCAGGGCTGGCCAGGGCAGGTGCTGGTTGTTATGATCTGCCTCCCCTTCTCCCCTCAGGGTTATCACTGATCAATAAACACTTGGACAGCTGGGGCAGAGGGTGACCCTGCATTCTCTCACAGAACAAGACAATCACCCTGCCCCCAACTCCTCTAGCTCCCACCCCTATCAACTGTTATGTCCCAGTAGTGAGCTGTGTGAGAAGCCGCGGTTCCCTGGTTTCTCTGTCCACTTTCATTGGGGTAGGACTTTCTGCCTGGATTGGTCCCATTTGCAGTGTGTCCAAGGATCTGGAGATGTTCCGTGGAAAAGAGGATTGGTTTCTCTCTGCGATATTGGACATTGGATCACTCTCGCATGAGCGACCACTGAAAAAAACAAAGCTGAGAGGAGAGTAAGCTTTCATAATGGCAGCATGCTTTGTACATCAATAAAACAGACGCTTTCAATAAATCACTTTCAAGTTTATTGGAGAGCGAAAATAATCAATTTCCTGTAGTAATTACTGCAGAGTAGGTCATCATTGGCCCCTGCAAACCTAGCAGAAGTAGAATATTAAGCCATAAGAAACTATAAACATTTCTTTTGTACATTTTATTTCACCTTTATTTAACCAGGTAGGCTAGTTGAGAACAAGTTCTCATTTACAACTGTTACCTGGCCAAGATAAAGCAAAGCAGTTCGACACATACAACAACACAGAGTTACACATGGAATAAATAAACGTACAGTCAATAATACAGTAGAAAAGTCTATATACAGTGTGTGCAAATGAGGTAGGATAAGGGAGGTAAGGCAATAAATAGGCCATGGTGGCGAAGTAATTACAATATAGCAATTAAACACTGGAATGGTAGATATGCAGAAGATGAATGTGCAAGTAGAGATACTGGGGTGCAAAGGAGCAAGCTAAATAAATACAGTATGGGGATGAGGTAGTTGGATGGGCTATTTACAGATGGGCTATGTACAGGTGCAGTGATCTGTGAGCTGCTCTGACAGCTGGTGCTTAAAGTTAGTGAGGGAGATATGAGTCTCCAGCTTCAGTGATTTTTGCAGTTTGTTCCAGTCATTGGCAGAAGAGAACTGGAAGGAAAGGCAGCCAAAGGAAGAATTGGCTTTGGGGGTGACCAGTGAGATATACCTGCTGGAGCGCGGGCTACGGGTGGGTGCTGCTATGGTGACCAGTGAGCTGAGATAAGGCGGGGCTTTACCTAGCAGAGATTTGTAGATGACCTGGAGCCAGTGGGTTTGGCGGCGAGTATGAAGCGAGGGCCAGCCAACGAGAGCGTACAGGTCGCAGTGGTGGGTAGTATATGGGGCTTTGGTGACAAAACTGATGGCACGATGATAGACTGCATCCAGTTTGTTGAGTAGAGTTTTGGAGACTATTTTGTAAATGACATCGCCGATGTCGAGGATCAGTAGGATGGTCAGTTTTACGAGGGTATGTTTGGCAGCATGAGTGAGGGATACTTTGTTGCGAAGTAGGAAGCTGATTCTAGATGTAATTTTGGATTGGAGATGCATAATATGAGTCTGGAAGGAGAGTTTACAGTCTAACCAGACACCTAGGTATTTGTAGTTGTCCACATATTCTAAGTCAGAACCGTCCAGAGTAGTGATGCTGGACGGGCGGGCAGGTGCGGGCAGCGATCGGTTGAAGAGCATGCATTTAGTTTTACTTGCATTAAAGAGCAGTTGGAGTCCACGGAAGGAGAGTTGTATGGCATTGAAGCTCGTCTGGAGGTTAGTTAACACAGTGTCCAAAGAAGGGCCAGAAGTACACAGAATGGTGTCGTCTACGTAGAGGTGGATCAGATAATCACCAGCAGCAAAAGCGACATCATTGATGTATACAGAGAAGAGAGTCGGCCCGAGAATTGAACCCTGTGGCACCCCCATAGAGACTGCCGGACAACAGGCCCTCCGATTTGACACACTGAACTCTATCAGAGAAGTAGTTGGTGAACCAGGCGAGGCAATCATTTGAGAAATCAAGGCTGTTGAGTCTGCCGATAAGAATGTGGTGATTGACAGAGTCGAAAGCCTTGGCCAGGTCGATGAAATGGGGAGGCTTGGGCAAGTTGCTGTGGGGGGTGCAGGGCGGTTGATCGGGGTAGGGGTAGCCAGGTGGAAAGCATGTCCTGCCGTAGAGAAATGCTTATTGAAATTCTCAATTATAGTGGATTTATCGGTGGTGACAGTGTTTCCTAGCTTCAGTGCAGTGGGCAGCTGGGAGGAGGTGTTCTTATCCTCCATGGACTTTACAGTGTCCCTGAACTTTTTTGAGTTTGTGCTACAGGATGAAAATGTCTGCTTGAAAAAGCTAGCCTTAGCTCTCCTAACTGCCTGTGTATATTGGTTCCTTACTTCCCTGAAAAGTTGCATATCACGGGGGCTATTCGATGCTATTGCAGAACGCCACATGATGTTTTTGTGCTGGTCAAGGGCAGTCAGGTCTGGAGAGAACCTAGGGCTATATCTATTCCTGGTTCAAAATTTTTTGAACGGGGCATGCTTATTTAAGATGGTGAGGAAGGCACTTTTAAAGAATAACCAGGCATCCTCTACTGACGGGATGAGGTCAATATCTTTCCAGGATACCCGGGCCAGGTTGATTAGAAAGGCCCGCTCGCTGAAGTGTTTTAGGGAGCGTTTGACAGTGATGAGGGGTGGTCGTTTGACTGCAGACCCATTAAGGATGCAGGCAATGAGGCAGTGATCGCTGAGATCTTGGTCGAAAACAGCAGAGGTGTATTTGGAGGGCAAGTTGGTTAGGATGATATCTATGAGGGTGCCCGTGTTTACGGATTTGGGGTTGTACCTGGTTCATTGATAATTTGTGTGAGATTGAGGGTATCAAGCTTAGATTGTAGGATAGCCAGGGTGTTAAGCATGTCCCAGTTTAGGTCACCTAGCAGCACTTGCTCTGAAGATAGATGGGGGGGCAATCAATTCACATGTGGTGTCCAGGGCACAGCTGGGGGCAGAGGGTGGTCTATAGCAAGCGGCAACGATGAGATACTTTTTCTGGAAAGGTGGATTTTTAAAAGTAGAAGCTCGAATTGTTTGGGTGCAGACCTGGATAGTAAGACAGAACTCTGCAGGCTATCTCTTTGGCAGTTCTATCTTGTCAGAAGATGTTATAGTTAGGGATGGAAATTTCAGGGGTTTTGGTGGTCTTCCTATGCCAGGATTCAGACACGGCTAGGACATCCGGGTTGGCAGAGTGTGCTAAAGCAGTGAATAAAACAAACTTAGGAAGGAGGCTTCTAATGTTAACATGCATGAAACCAAGGCTTTTATGGTTACAGAAGTCAACAAATGAGAGCACCTGGGGAGTAGGAGTGGAGCTAGGCACTGCAGGGCCTGGATTAACCTCCTCATCACCAGAGGAACAGAGGAGGAGTAGGATAAGGGTACGGCTAAAGGCTATCAGAACTGGTCATCTAGTACGTTAGGAACAGAGAGTAAAAGGAGCAGGTTTCTGGGTGCGATAGAATAGATTCAAGGCATAATGTACAGACAAAGGTATGGTAGGATGTAAGTACATTGGAGGTAAACCGAGAGAGATATTGTTTCTAGACATGTTTAAACCAGGTGATGTCACTGCATATGTGGGAAGTGGAACTAAATGGTTGGTTAACTAGTATGGGCTATGTGGGACGTTAGCGTCAGTGAAATAGCAGGGCGGCAAATTCAAAACAGCAAAAATCTCATAATTCAAATTTCTCAAACATACAACTATTTTACACCATTTTAAAGATACACTTCTCCTTAACCCAACCACGTTGTCCGATTTCAAAAAGGCTTTACGGCGAAAGCAAAACATTAGATTATGTTAGGACAGTACCTAAAAAATAAAAGCCACACAGCCATTTTCCAAGCAAGGACAGGCGTCACAAAAACCAGAAATACAGCTAAAATTAAGCACTAACCTTTGATGATCTTCATCAGATGGCACTCATAGGACTTCATGTTATACAATACATGTATGTTTTGATCGATAAAGTTCATTTTTATATCCAAAAACCCAATTTTTCATTGGCCCGTAATGTTCAGAAATGCTTTTCCTCCGAAAACTTCCGGTGAATGAGCACAACAATTTATAGAAATACTCATCATAAACGTTGATAAAATATTAAACTGTTATTCAAAGAATTATAGATAAACATCTCCTTAATGCAACCGCTGTGACAGATTTCAAAAAAGCTTCACGGGGAAAGCACACTTTGATATTATTGAGTACGGCGCTCAGAAAACAACAGCAGGCAATACAGATACCCGCCATTTTTGAGTCATCTAAAATCATAAATAGCCTTATAAATATTCACTTACCTTTGATGATCTTCATCAGAAAGCACTCCTAGGAATCCCAGGTCCACAATAAATGTTGTTTTGTTCGATAAAGTTTATCATTTATGTCCTCTTTGTTAGCGCGTTCAGTAAGCTACTCCAAATGTAGGAAGCAAGCCGAAAATTTCACGACGAAAAGTCAAAAAAAGTTATATTTACGTTCGTAGAAACATGTCAAACGATGTATAGCATCAATCTTTAGGGCCTTTTTAACATAAAACTTCAATAATATTCCAACCGGACGATTCCAATGTCTTGAAAAATGTAATGGAACACAGCTATCTCTCACGTGAACGCGCCAATGAACTCATGTCCTTTCCTGAGTCAACAACTTCAAACTTCTTTTGTTCGCTCTCTGTTCACCATAAAAGCCTCAAACAACCTTCTAAAGACTGACATCTAGTGGAAGCCTTAGGAAGTGCAAAATGAACCCTAAGTGACTGTTTTACTGAATAGGCCCAGTCTTGAAAAACTACAAACCACTTCCTGGTTGGGTTTTTTCTCAGGTTTTTGCCTGCCATATGAGTTCTGTTATACTCACAGACATCATTCAAACAGTTTTAGAAACTTCAGCGTGTTTTATATCCTAATAATAAGCATATCCTACGTCTGAGCCCGAGTAGTAGGCAGTTTAATATGGGCACGTCATTCATCCGAATTTCCGAATACTGCCCCCTGCCACTAAAAAGTTAAGGTATATTGAGCAGGGCTAGAGGCTCTACAGTGAAATAAGACAATAATCACTAGCCAGGACAGTAATGGACAAGGCATATTGATATTAGGGAGAGGCATGCGTAGCCGAGTGATCATAGGGGTGAGTGGTTGGGCTGGCTAGAGACACGGCAATTCAGATAGCTAGCAGGCCCGGGCTAGCAAGCTAGCAGAAGGGCTTTAGAAGGACGTCGCAACGGAGGAAAGTTTTAGCTTCCACGTGCGGTGATGTCGATAGACCAGTCGTGATGGATTAGTAGGGTTCCGAGTAGCAGAGGGGTCCAAGTCCAATTGGCAAAATAGGTATAGTGGCCCAAGAAATTGGCCGATCTATTCAGCTAACAGTCCAATATGCTCTAGACAGCTAGTCGGCCGTGGCTAGCAGCTAGTGGGCCGCAGCTAGCAGCTAGTGGGCCGCGGCTAGCAGGCTAGCAGATGGGCATTCAGGGGACGTCGCAGCGTAGGGGCCAGTTGAGTACCCCGTCGAGCAGGTTACGTCGGTAGTCCGTCGTGAAGGATCGGCGTGATTCCGTGCCCCGTACCGGCATTAGAAGGGGTCCGGGTATTGTAGCCCAGGAGTGGCTGATGGGCCACTTCAGCTAGCCGGGAGAATGGGCCTAGCATGGGCTAGCTCCAGGCTAATTGGTGCTTGCTTCGGGACAGACGTTAGCCAGGAGTAGTCCCTTGGATTGCAGCTAGCTAGCTGCGATGATCCGGTGAAAAGGTTCAGAGCTTGCGGTCGGAATCCGGGGATATGGAGAGAAAATAGGTCCGGTATGCTTTGGTTTGAGTCGCGTTGTACAAACTGCCGAGAGCTTTCCGAGCTAAAGGTTAGCTGATGACCGCTAGCAGTGGTTAGCTGACTACTAGCTAGTAACTAGTGAGCTGGCTAGCTTCTGTTGGGGGATTCCGGTTCCGAGGTAAATAAAAACACTTTCGAAAAAACAGATCCACACCACATTGGGTGAGACGGGTTTCAGGAGAATATTTTGAAGTTGAGGTTTAGAAAAATATAAAAAATATATGCGAAGAAAAATATATAAAAATATATATACATGGGACAAGACAAGACGAAGGACAAAGCGTCTGACTGCTACGCCATCTTGGATCAAGTTGTGGGGTTTAAAACTGTTTTTTTACTCTGCCTGGCCCTTTGTCATTTGAAAAGTAGACTTTTGACAGTGAAGGTGTCATGAGAGGTGTTCATAATAGCACCTTTCTAATTGTATCAGCAACTCTTAGTTGAGGGAAATGAGTCATGGCTTACGAACAGTTCATTTCATTTGTTTGAATGTCTTGTTCTCTGGAAACCAAAAAGCACACTATTTGACAGCTTTAATTACAGTACTGTATTATGTCAGTTTCTTAAATAGCCTCTCATTTTGTCTGCAACAGCATGTAATTTTAGGAAGCAGGGTGGCTTAGTCTGCCATTACATTTTACAGCCTAAATGACACTGTTGAAGTGTATGAAGGGTTCATATGTTTTCTTGGGATTAGCTTTCTTTCTCTTCTAAAGCTGATGTAAAACAGAAAAATGTGATTCAGTTGGTCCACAGAAGGCCTGAGCTGAACCCAGTCTTGCTCTTGGTCTTGAATCCCAGAGGACAACTCTGGTCCTCGGCCAATTCATCAGGCTATCTCCAGGTTCACGAAGCGGCCACCAATATTTATCTCCTCAATCTGAGGTGATGGAAAAATGCACCGTTTGAAATATCTGTCTTCATATCATTGGTTACTCTCATGGTTTCAGTTCTGTGTTAACCAGTTCAATGGAGAAAAGTGAAATAACATGTTGGATAATCAAATAAGTAGTAATGAATGATAATAGGGGTTGTATGTTATTCAGTATGCTGTAGTTATGTATTAGACATGAAGAGCAGTCAGAGGTTGTCATCTTGTCATCAAGCTACTCCCAGGAGGTATAAAGATAGGCCTATTGCTCGAATATTAATGAATAGAGGGGCATCTCTCTGGCTCCGCTATTTAGGAACATAAATATTGCATTCAACAAGACATTTTATTCACTAGTGGCTCCTGGTTATGGGCATTTTTCCTCCACTATCTATAATGTGTCTGTTTACTGATACAAGCTGGGTTGCAAAAAGGCTTTCTATGAATGATATATGAAAATATTGACATTCACAGAGCTTTTCAAAAGATGACCAGGGTAATCAGTTCCTAATGAAACTGTGGATGATGGGTGCATGGGATGGGAACGGAGACATAACAAACATATCTTGCTGCCTCCGATGGCAACAGGGCCGTCATTGGCTACAAGTGCTTCCTGGAGGAGGGGGAAAAAAGAAACAAGTTCCCATCGAAGCCTCAGAAGCCTGGAGAGGCAATGCCAGCATCACTTTCTGTTGCATCAGACAGCTCTCTCATGCGGGGGTGCGCACGCATGCAAACACACACACATGGCTGCACAATCACATGCTCCACTTCTTCAGCAACTTCAAAAACCTCTCTCTCTCTCTTTCTCTCTCTCTCTCTCTCTCTCTCTCTCTCTCACACACACACACACACACACACACACACACACACACACACACACACACACACACACACACACACACACACACACACACACACACACACAAACACACAGATTCAGTTTCCCACCAAAACAACTCCAACATCTGAATCCTGCCTAGAAACTGGAAAGGGGATTGCATGTGCTCCAATTGGATGTGTTCCATAGCAACTGCATCTGCATGGCCAGCCAGTTAGGAGAGGCATATGAGGCACACTGACCCAATGGCAGAGATCACATTCAAGAAGCCCCAATGACCTGGTAACAGAGGAGCCTTTTCCACTTGTCCTCAGAGGCTGTCCCACCAATGACTTGCCCCTGTGTCATTGGCTCTAGGAAATCCCCAAAGCTCTGTCCCTTCTCTGAGTGCACACCACACATGTTTTTACCACTTGTAAGGATTCACTCAGCTATCTCCTTATTCAATCATATTCTGGATTCCTCCCAGAATTCATCAAAACAGGTAGTGTTTTTCTAGGGGTGTCTCAGGTCTGCGTGACAGGGTCAAGAACACTCAATGTCAACTATTTAAAGTAAATGTCCAGTGAAAATCTCCCTTTTAAAAGTTGACTCGTCCTATACCTATATTTGTGACTAAATCATATATTGGAGAAAAAAAACACTTAAAAAAACCCACCTCAAACTTGTATCTCAAACAGACTGTTTAAAAAAATTCTGGCTATTTCCTCATAGAACATGATGTCATCTGAGCGGGCCAATCAGCAGTCTACTTGCGTGAATATTTTAAATGACCGGTATACACCCACACAATTCTGTTGTTGGGGCATGCCCACACCATTCCAACACAGAAAAGCAGCTTTTTAACATTAATACATTTTTCGAAAGAGAACTATTTCACAAAAAATGTATTATTGGTCATATTTCATAGACATCTTGAAATACTGGGCAGTTACTTTAAGATCAGGCTTAAAGGACCCAGAGCAGAATCAGGGATAACATAACAAGATAGAGCAGTATGGTGTATGAGCATACGCGCACACACTGCTCTGCATAAGCCTTCTGCTAGATTAGCCTCAGGTCTGTTGTCATACCATCAAAGTGATCTGTTGTTTTTTCTTAAAGCTGAGCTCCACGATAGGCAGAACAGCGCCACTGGCCGCCCCAGTTGCATTTATTATTGTTTTTGTTTGGAGGAAATTGGCATCCAGCATTGTGGTAACAATTGTTTGAAGTAACGTCTTTGTTGTTGTAATATCGCAAACGGACGTGGCAGTTTCACCGCTATTGATTTCAGCTTTAAGAGCTGAATGACCTGGAGACATTTACATGCAACATCTTCATCTTTTTCTCATGCCTAGGGTTTAATAAAAACCTGCAATAAAGCATTTTCAAAGATTATATTGCTTCGTAATGCGCCATTATTATTGTTCCAACACATTGCTGCTTTTATTTAAGCTCATGGTATCACATATCAGACATATCAGAAAATTGGTTATGAAATGTTACAGCCCGGCAAAGTGTATGATAACCCTATAGTCGTATATTTTCATCCTGTTGAATGGTATTTATTTCCAGGTTGGTTTACTTTAGCTTACCACAGGCCATAGTGACGCATAACAAACGGAGACAGGGGAGAGGAGACAGAAATGACAAGGGGCTTGTCTGTCTGCACTGCAGCCCCTTGCAGGTGCTCTCAGGTGAAGACAGAGTGAATAATGTAACAGGCAGTAGGGGTATGGGGGTAATGTGTGTCTGACCCCAGACTCTTTCAGACAGAGAGACAGAGAAAGGGTGAAGGTGAGGAGGATGGACGGCCTAGTTATGAAGCAATGACACCTGATCTGGCCTTGTAACCGAGAGGCCAGACACAAACGGCCAACTTTTCACACCGTCTAGTCGGTCTGGTAAACATACATCCATCCCTCGCCCACTGCAGCTTATAGCCGAGTTGGGTCTGACCCCATAGCGCCCCTGTCTAATGTATAAGAGCGCCTCTCTAGATGAGTATCACATTATACAAAGGCCCTTGTTCTTTTTGGAGATCATTGTTTTCCAGTTTGAGCCTTGTGCATTAAGGAGTCATTGCTGGACCCGGTCCCAGCCAAGTCAAAACCATGACACTGCCTTATTGTGAGTCTCTACGGTTTGTAGGAGGTGTTGAGATATGTAACACCACTAGCCACAAATGCCATCTAAGCGACTAAATGATTTTGCTATGAATGTAATCTGTTTGCATATATTTGAAACTCTAATATAATCCCAACAGAGCCTATGAGGTTGTTACACCGGACTCACTTAACACGCAACCACTAGCGTGTTAAGCCTACAAGCTTTGGGCCTCCTCCCATTTTGCCCACAAGCTTTTGGGTTGGGTCACCCTGGAGGTCAGGCCCCCCAGATCAATCAATCTAATGTATTTATAAAGCCCTTTTTACATCAGCAGATGTGACATAGTGCTATACAGAAACCCAGCCTAAAACCCCAAAAAGCAAGCAATGCAGATGTAGAAGCACCATGGCTAGGAAACACTCCCTAGAAAGGCAGTAACCTAGGAAGAAACCTAGAGAGGAACCAGGATCTGAGAAGTGGCCAGTCCTCTTCTGGCTGTGCCAGGTGGAGATTATACGAGTACATGGCCATTAAGGCCAGATCGTTCTTCAAGATGTTCAAACGTTCATAGATGACCAGCAGGGTCAAATAATAATCACAGTGGTTGTAGAGAGTGCAAAAGGTCAGTACCTCAGGAGTAAATGTCAGTTGGTTTTTCATAACCGAGCATTCAGAGGTCGAAGCAGCAGGTGCACGTCATAAACCCTGAAAATATGTAGAATAGCAGGAAATTAGCTCAGAGATTCTTGAAAGTCGGGACAATTCTTGTCCGGCAGGGGAACTTTACTGTTATAATAAAAAAAAAATGTTGCATTATTTGAGCTAAAACTTTACATTTAGAGGAATTTTATATAAGTAAAAATATTTGAAGTTTTCTAAATAATTTAAATTTCAATGTCGGCACTATACTTGGAAATGCCCTTGTCCGGAGCAAAGGTTCCCAATTTCAAACTCTCCAAAAGTGTTTAAAATAAAAAAAATGACTATAATGGATATTAACCCAAAAATTATTGTATGTCGTTTTTTGCATAGTTCTTTGCATAAAATAACATTTGCATAATAACAAAAATGCCATCAAAAACCATCTTTTTAAGCTAGAGATATCATTGGAGATATCATATATGGGCTGCTTCTCAATCCACCACATCCGCCGATGTCAGCCTTCCGCATCTGCGGTGGAAGGTGACAGAGCTACAGGTGTGTTTGTCAGACAAGAAAACAAACCGTTTGGGCTTCAAACGAATGTGACCCCTCTATGGAAAGGTGAGACTCTCATGAACATGTTTATGTTTTGCTTTAGGACACCGACAAACCTCACAAGACTCATTTGAAGATAGCCCAGTACCAGTTAAAATGGAGGTATACTGTATATGGACTGAGATAGTTTGTGTTTATGTATTGATATGTAGGCTACGTGTGCCAATTTTTTTTATGTAGTTCTGTTCTTTAGCTGTAAGACCTTTAAACAGGTCAACATTCACAAGGCTGCGGGGCCAGACGGATTACCAGGACGTGTGCTCCAGGCATGTCCTGACCAACTGCCAGGTGTCTTCACTGACATTTTCAACATGTCCCTGATTGAATCTGTAATACCAACATGTTTCAAGCAGACCACCATAGTCCCTGTGCCCAAGAACACGAAGGCAACCTGCCTAAATGACTACAGACCCGTAGCACTTACGTCCGTAGCCATGAAGTGCTTTGAAAGGCTGGTAATGGCTCACATCAACACCATTATCCCAGAAACCCTAGACCCACTCCAATTTGCATACCTCCCAAACAGATCCACAGATGATGCAATCTCTATTGCACTCCACACTGCCCTTCCCCACCTGGACAAAAGGAACACCTATGTGAGAATGCTATTCATTGACTACAGCTCAGCGTTCAACACCATAGTACCCTCAAAGCTCATCACTAAGCTAAGGATCCTGGGACTAAACACCTCCCTCTGCAACTGGATCCTGGACTTCCTGACAGGCCGCCCCCAGGTGGTACGGGTAGGTAGCAACACATCTGCCCCGCTGATCCTCAACACTGGAGCCCCCCAGGGGTGTGTGCTCAGTCCCCTCCTGTACTCCCTGTTCACCCACGACTGTATGGTCAGGCACAACTACAACACCATCATTAAGTTTGCAGACGACACAACATTGGTAGGCCTGATCACCGACAACGACGAGACAGCCTATGGGGAGGAGGTCAGAGACCTGGCCGGGTGGTGCCAGAATAACAACTTATCCCTCAACGTAACCAAGACTAAGGAGATGATTGTGGACATCAGGAAAAGGAGGATCGAGCATGCACCCATTCTCATCGACGGGGCTGTAGTGGAGCAGGGTGAGAGCTTCAAGTTCCTTGGTGTCAACATCACCAACAAACTAGAATGGTCCAAACACACCAAGACAGTCGTGAAGAGGGCACGACAAAGCCTATTCCCCCTCAGGAAACTAAACATATTTGGCATGGGTCCTCAGATCCTCATAAGGTTCTACAGCTGCACCATCGAGAGCATCCTGACTGGTTGCATCACTGGCTGGTATGGCAATTGCTCAGCCTTCGACCGCAAGGCACAACAGAGGGTAGTGTGTACGGCCCAGTACATCACTGGGGCTAAGCTGCCTGCCATCCAGGACCTCTACACCAGGCGGTGTCAGAGGAAAGCCCTAACATTTTTCAAAGAGCCCAGCCACCCCAGTCAAAGACTGTTCTCTCTACTACCACATGGCAAGCAGTACCGGAGTGCCAAGTCTAGGACAAAAAGGCTTCTCAACAGTTTTTACCCCCAAGCCATAAGACTCCTGAACAGGTAATAAAATGGCTACCCGGACTATTTGCATTGTGTGCCCCCCCAACCCCTCTTTTATGCTGCTGCTACTCTCTGTTTATCATATATGCATAGTCACTTTAACTATGCATTCATTTACATACTACCTCAATTGGCCCGACCAACCAGTGCCCCCACACATTGGCTAACCGGGCTATCTGCATTGTGTCCCGCCACCCATCACCTGCCAACCCCTCTTTTACGCTACTGCTATTCTCTGTTCATCATATACGCATAGTCACTTTAACCATATCTATATGTACATACTACCTCAATCAGCCTGACTAACCGGTGCCTGTATGTATCCTCGCTACTGTTATGGCCTCGCTACTGTATATAGCCTCGCTACTGTTATTTTTCACTGTCTTTTTACTGTTGTTTTTATTTCTTTACTTACCTATTGTTCACCTAATACCTTTTTTGCGCTGTTGGTTAGAGCCTGTAAGTAAGCATTTCACTGTAAGGTCTACACCTGTTGTATTCGGCGCACGTGACAAAATAAACTTTGATTTGATTTGATATCTCTCAGATACACAGTACCAGACAAAAGTTTGGACACACCTACTCATTCAAAGGTTTTCTTTAGTTTTTACTACTTTCTACATTGTAGAATAATAGTGAAGACATCAAAACTAAGACATAACACATATGGAATCATGTAGTAACCAAAAAAGTGTGAAACAAATCAAGATATAATTTATATTTGAGATTCTTGAAAATATCCACCCTTTACCTTGATGACAGCTTTGCACACTCTTGGCATTCTCTCAACCAGCTTCATGAGGTAGTCACCTGGAATGCATTTCAATTAACAGGTGTGACTTGTTAAAAGTACATTTGTGGAATTTCTTTCCTTCTAAATGCGTTTGAGCCAATCATTTGTGTTGTGACAAGGTAGGGTTAGTAAAAGACCAATTTCAAGAACTTTGAAAGTTTCTTCAAGTGCAGTCGCAAAGATCATCATGTGCTATGATGAAACTGGCTCTCATGAGGACCGCCACAGGAAAGGAAGACCCAGAGATACCTCTGCTGCAGAGGATAAGTTCATTAGAGTTAACTGCACCTCAGATTGCAGCCCAAATTCTTCACATTGTTCAAGTAACAGACACATCTCAGCATCAACTGCAGAAGAGACTGCATGACTCAGGCCTTCATGGTAGAATTGCTGCAAATAAACACTACTAAAGGACACCAATAACAGGAAGAGACTTGCTTGGGCCAACAAACACGAGCAATGGACATTAGTCTGGTTGAAATCTGTCCTTTGGTCCGATAAGTCCAAATTTGAGATTTTTGGTTCCAATTGCCGTGTCTTTGTGAGACGCAGAGTAGGTGAACGGATGATCTCTGCATGTGTGGTTCCCACCGTGAAGCATGGAGCAGGAGGTGTGATTGTGTGGGGGTGCTTTGCTGGTGACACTGTCAGTGTTTTATTTAGAATTCAAGGCACATTTAACCAGCATGGCTACCACAGCATTCTGCAGCGATTCCCCAACCCATCTAGTTTGCGCTTAGTGGGTCTTTCACTTGTTTTTCAACAGGACAATGACCGAACACACCTCCAGGCTGTCTAAGGGCTATTTGACCAAGAAGGAGAGTGATGGAATGCTGCAAAGGGCTGCTACTTTGAAGAATCTAAAATATTAAATATATTTTTTGGTTACTACATGTTTCCGTATGTGTTATTTCATAGTTTCTACAATGTAGAAAATAGTAAAAATAAAGAAAAACCCTTGAATGAGTAGGTGTGTCCAAACCTTCGACTGGTAATGTATATCTTTTTTTATAACTAGCAAAATTATCCATGGTATGAACATTTTAAACAATTCCATATTAAATAATATTTCTCAAAAAACTTGAATTAATCAGGAATGAGCAGGGTCAGCTATACCATAAGGACCCCTTAATCATGTCCTCATTACATATAGTGCAACAAGACCACTCATGGTCCGTAAAGTTCTCTACTGTTGATAGATTTAAACAAACAATATTGGAATCCCCATGGTCGCAACCATAACCATCACAACCATCAAATATGTTACATTTATTTAGGTTTTAGAGTCATAAAGCAACTGAGGAAAAGCTATATTGCTGCTGTGTATACAAATTGAATAAAGAAGAACGTTTTCTTTTTGTCAACTCTGTCAGATTTTGTCTAACCTCAACTCCTTCAGTGCTGAAAGATCTGATAGAATTGTTATGTCTTTACTGTGGATTTTCAAATGAATAATTACATATTTTACAAATGTTTGTATTGAGCTTTTATTTGTAGAGGCAAATACAAACTTTTATTTGGCTTGTCAACTCCGTCACTGATGACTAAACCCCTTAAAATACATTTTTTTGTCAATATTCAGAAAAAAATGTTGTAATCACTGTTCTGCAACAAACACTTAAACAATTAAAGTATTTGCTGTGTTATACCTAAGGGATAATGTTTTATTTCTAAATGTTGTAAATCTAGAAACACCAAAATGCAACAACAACACTTTTTTTTAGCCCTGAAGCATTTAATGGTGCTATGAAACAAAATAAGAAGTTTAGAGATTTGTATTACATATTTGAATAATATAATGTTAGAATTCAACAATCAAAGCCTTTAAACACTTGTTGGACAATAATTGTAAAAATAAAATGCCTTTTATGTGTCTGACAGAGTTGACATAAATCCAGTTAATTGCAAAGAAAATTGAGGTTGTTCCTTTACATGGTGTGATAGCTGATACTTTGGTCTATCAAAATATATATTTCAAATTGTGTTAATATTAAGAGAAATGTTTGTAGAAAAAAAGATTGTCATGTCTTTCAAGAATCTATGAGCTCTTAAACTTAAAATGTTTCTCTCTACCCAATGGCAAAAAAAAAAAATTGCAGTTCGCCACCGCACGCAACCCTTTGTCAATTGCTTTACTAGTGTGGGTAACTGAAGGCTTCAAGGTATTTGCTAATTTAATGTATATGAGTCAATTAGCATGGAAATAATTTTTAATCTAAGAATCTGTCAGTGTCCATCTGTTGATATCCTGCTTCTTCCCTTTGTCTCGGAAGGCCGGCTCTGTAATCATGATTATGAATGCCTTCCAACAGAAGACCTAAAGACGGATTTATATTGTGTTTCTAAGAATTATTTGACATTGTTTTGATCTTCCTGTTGACATCTAACCTGTTAGACCTTGCTTATTGACCTCTTCAATCAGGTCAGGTCAATCTCAGGAGAGGATCCATGATACATGAAACAGCATAATTTAAACGAGACAGGACAAAAACAACAACAAAGTTCTGGCCAGACATGCTCTATCTACAGTGTCTTCGGAAAGTTTTCAGACCCCTTGACTTTCTCCACATTTTGTTTCGTTACAGCCTAATTCTAAAATGGATTTAATTTAAAAAAAATGTTATCAATCTACACACAATACCCCATAATGACAAATCAAAACAGGTTTTTAACCATTTTTGCAAATGTATTACAAATACAAAACAGAAATACCTTATTTACATAAGTATTCAGACCCTTTGCTACGAGTCTCGAAATTGAGCTCAGGTGTATCCTGTTTCCATTGATCATCCTTGAGATTTGGAAAGGCACATACTTGTCTATATAAGGTCCCACAGTTGACAGTGCATGTCTGAGCAAAAACCAAGCCATGATGTCGAAGGAATTGTCTGCAGAGCTCTGAGGAAGGATTGTGTCAAGGCACAGATCTGGGGAAGGTTACCAAAACATTTCTACAGCATTGAAGATCCCCAAGAACAGAGTGGGCCCCATCATTCTTAAATGGAAGAAGTTTGGAACCACCAAGACTCTTCCTATAGCTGGCCGCCCGGCTAAACTGAGCAATCGGGGGAGAAGGGCATTGGTCAGGGATGTGGCCAAGAAACCGATAGTCACTCTGACAGAGCTCCAGAGTTCCTCTGTGGAGATGGGAGAACCTTCCAGAAGGACAACTATCTCTGCAGCACTCCACCAATCAGGCCTTTATGGTGCAGTGGCCAGACGGAAGCCACTCCTCAGTAAAAGACACATGACAGCCCACTTGGAGTTTGCCAAAAAGCACCTAAAGGACTCTCAGACAATGAGAAATAAGATTCTCTTGTCTGATGAAACCAAGATTGAACTCTTTGGCCTGAATGCCAAGCGTTACGTCTGGAGGAAACCTGGCACCGTCCCTACGGTGAAGCATGGTGGTGGCAGCATCATGCTGTGGGGATGCTTTTCAGTGACTGGGAGATTGGTCAGGATCGAGGGAAAGATGAACGGAGCAAAGAACAGAGAGATCCTTGATGAAAACCTGCTCCAGAGTGCTCAGGACATCCGACTGAGAGAAGGTTCACCTTCCAACAGGACAACAACAACCCTAAGCACACAGCCAAGACAACTCAGGAGTGGCTTTGGGACAAGTCTCTGAATGTCCTTGAGTGGCCCAGCCAGAGCCCGGACTTCATCCGGATCAAACATCTCTGGAGAGATCTGAAAATAGCTTTACAGAGCTTGAGAGGATCTGCAGAGAAGAATGGGAGAAACTCCCCAAATAAAACGTGCCAAGCTTGTAGCGTCATACCCAAGAATACTTGATGCTATAATTTCTGCCAAGGGTGCTGTAAATATGATATTTCAGTTTAAACATTTTATTAAATTTGCAAAAAAGTCTAAAAACTTGGTTTTGCTTTATCATTATGGGGTATTGTGTGCAGATTGATGAGGGGGGGGAAACTATTTAATCCATGTTAGAATAAGGCTGTAACGTAACAAAATGTGGAAAACGTCAAGGGATCTGAATACTTTTCAAATGCACTGTATATTACTGGAAAACAGAGTCAAAGGCCTGTTGCTATGTGCTATGTGCATCTTGTATTTATCAGCCATTACGAACATCGACAGTTCTGGCTATGTTACAACAACGATTCCTTAGAGGGCGAAGAGAGGAAATTAAATCTTAAATGAAGTGGCATCTTCGACTACGATTCTTCAATTGACTATTCCCTGAACACCATCAGAACGCCCTGTGACAGCAGGCACATGCAACCCTCAGATACCCTCCTCCTTCATCTCAGCTCTGTAAGACATAGCTAAGACCCAAAAAACTTTCCTTACCCCAGGAAACTTTAACTGGTGACTATCCAGGAAACAAAGAAAGTGAGTACTCTTTCTGCAAAGATCTGAAAGATATATTGTCGTAACATAGAAACAAAAGGCTTACGTTTAGTCGGGATCACCTTCATCAGAGTCTTGGAACCTTCATAGTTAGGACCCATTCAGATACTCCTATGTCAGGTGAATCAATAGGAATGCTTTCTCTATCCCCCAAACAGTTCATAGAGTGTTCTCAGATCATGGGGCCACTGGTTACCCAGAGGGAGGAGAGAGATTGAAGTATCACGACATGGTTTAATGAGACCCTGAGTGGTGTGTAGAGCTTTTGTGATCGGCTCTGTCCCGTGAAGATCTGGTGTCTGCATGCACACACAGATAGAGGATGACTGTGGGAGAGTTGACCTGTCAACCTGCCTGAACAAAGACACCCTGTCTGATGTGAGCCACACATTAAAGTAATGCCACCACAAAGCAGGCATGTCCAAACAGCTGTGGACATGTCTTTCTCTCTGAAGTGAGGGAGTAAAGGGAAGACAGCGCAGTGGTGGCTGTGGTGGAGGAGAGGATGAAAAGCACAGAGACCACTCCCTGTGACTGAGTCAATCTCACACCAGGCTTATGACAATACAAAGAGCCCTCAAACCAACAAAGCACTTATTTTTACACAAAGGGCTGTTCTCGCACAAATCTCCACCAATAAAAAGGTGTCATACTGCTCTTTGGAACCTTTTCATATGCTGAAACACTACATGTCCAAGACTATGTGGACATCCACTTCAACATCTCATTCCAAAATCATAGGCATTAATATGGAGTTGCTCCCCCCTTTGCTGCTTTAACAGCCTCCACTCTTCTGGGAAGGATTTCCACTAGATGTTGGAACATTGCTGCAGGGACTTGCTTCCATTCAGCCCCAAGAGCAGTAGTGAGGTCAGGCACGGATGTTGGGCAATTAGACCTAGCTCGCAGTCAGCGTTCCAATTCATCCCAAAGGTGTTCGATGGGGTTGAGGTCAGGGCTCTGTGTAGACCAGTCTTCTTCCACACTGATCTTGACAAACCAGTCATGCTGAAATAGGTAAGGGCCTTCCCCAAACTGTTGCCACAAAGTAGGAAGCACAGAATTATCTAGAATGCCATTGTATGCCGTAGCGTTGATATCCCTTCACTGGAACTAAGGGGCCTAGCCCGAACCATGAAAACAACCCCAGACCATTATTCCTCCTCCACCAAACTTTACAGTTGGCACTATGCATTGGGGCAGGTAGCGTTCTCCTGGCATCCGCCAAACCCAGATTCGTCTGCCAGATGGTTAAATGTTATTCATTACTCCAGAGAACACGTTTCCACTGCTCCAGAGTCCATTGGCGATAACCTTTACACCACTCCAGCCGAATCTTGGCATTGTGCATGGTGATCTTAGGCTTGTGTGCGGCTGCTCGGCCATGGAAACCCATTTCATGATGCGGCCGACGAACAGTTCTTGTGCTGACGTTGCTTCCAGAGGCCGTTTGGAACTCGGTAGTGAGTTTGCAATTAGGGCTGTGACCGTATTACCGCCACACCAGCAGTCACGAGTCATGAATTCAGTCAATTTCCATATGACATTTTAGTCACTGTAATTAGGCATCTCCAAGCTCTGATGCTGCTGTTGGTCATCAGTAGCCTACCAAACTTGCATACTGCCTTGTACTCAGCACTCTATATTGTCCTTCTAATCACTCTGACATCAATGCAAATGTATTTGAAAATCTAATCAAACACTTAATGTGAGCCCATGAGCTCATGTTGTGAAACATTTCTGTAGGCTATGCAATTGCAGGAGAAAACAGAGTGATGGCCTCTATTAAAAAGAGGAGGATCCCATCAGCTTTCTATAGGCTAGGCCTACTATATTTATTTTCTCAACTTTCCTAATATTATGCACATTGCTTATATTTACAAGAGCAGTATAGCCTACCTGGCTGGCATGAAAATAAACAACAGGGAAAAGCGTCCTCCATTAGCTATGTATTTGTTTCAATACAGGTGGATGATAATGGTCGATTCTAAATCAAAACAAATGTCACACATATGTTATTTAGTATATGTAAAGACAAGATTAAATCAATAATAGTCTGATGGGTGACAATATTAGCCTATCACTTGTGAATTATATATTATCACTTTTTGTGACTTTTTCAAATCATAGTCGCACACCTCAAGTAGCCTAGCCCATAGGCCTATATGTTTTAATAAGGTTTGTATCACTAAAGTGGCCAAATAACTTCTTAAAATTAAGCACATTAATACGCATATATAGCTGGCATATATAAGCAGAGCGTGAGTTTCAAGTTTGGGGAAGATAATTTTCACCATAAAAATGCACCTTTATAATAAAAGCATTACATGTATAATTGCATTTGCGGTCACTTTTGACCGCGAACTGAACATTTGCGCTTATAGCCTACTACGATATGTGCATTGCTGTGCTTTTAATGTGAAGAAATAGCCTAATAGTTTATCAACATTTTAAGCTAAAGTTTTTTTTATGCTAGTGCTTGTACTCATTTTGGATCTATTGCATCCCACAACTGTCCCAGACTATGTTTGGAATATTTATTTCTCGCACAGAATAGAATAGGTAAACTTTTGTAATATGGGGGATAGTAGATTGACATAGGCTAGTGCTTTTGCTGTTCGTTAGGCCTATTAATCTTGTTGGCTGATGAAAAGTAAATGTGGACAGTTCTTCCAATATCTTCAATATGCACCTTGGAATTGGAATAGGATGCACACATTTGCCTCCCCGATGTGTCTTTCTTCATTTGTAGCCTGTGAGAAAGCATATAGGAGTACCAATTTCTTTGTTAACCGGTCAACACAGAATAGCCACTGCATGTGCGCACTCCCTCAAATCATTTAGGGTAAATATTTATATTTGAATCAGCTTTGTTCAATTGTATTCTTCATACTATAAAATAATATAAAATAATGCCACGGAATTATAAGAAAATCTTGTCTGCTAAATGAACTAGTGTAACGCACAGCCATTTGACATAGCCACATCAGGACCTAACATAAGGACAACTCAGAGTATGCAATTATTTTCTTCTTAAATAGACTACATTTTCATCATATGATGCTTCTTTAGACCAGTCTGGAGTAAAAAATGGATTTCTTGTGAAGGTGTAGGCTATATTACATGGATTTATTAGACTTCTTAAAATGGCTTGTAGAAGTGTGAAAGCCAGGATATGCTAAATGTCTTTATGTTAATTAACGGTCAATTATCATGAGACCAACACACACTATGAGCTTCAGCACTCAGCAGTCCCTTTCTGTGAGCTAATGTGGCCTACCAATTATCGGCTGAGCCATTGTGGCTCCTAGATGTTTCCACTTCACAAAAACAGCACTTACAGTTGACAGATCTAGCAGGGCAGAAATTTGCATCCTATTGTGCCAAGCTGAAAGTCACTGAGCCATTCAGCAAGGCCATTCTACAGCCAATGTTGTCCGGAGATTGCATGGCTGTGTGCTTGATTCTGTACACCTGTCAGCAACGGGTGTGGCTGAAATAGCCGAATCCACTCATTTGAAGAGGTGTCCACATACATTTGTATATATAGTGTATAATTCTGCATAACATCAGGTGACAGGGTTTAAAAAATATATATATATCTATTAACGATCTAACAAAATATCTCAAATAGGATTTGACAGGCAATGGGCAGAATAGACTATATACAAAATATGTACATTTTAATTTACAGTAGAGACAGATCAGTGCCATGGTCCTGTAAGTAGATCAGTTTGTTTATAGTGGCTTAATTACCTTTGTCTGTCTGAAAGTGGGCCCATGTGGAGGTCCAGGTAAAGTAAAGAACCCAATCTATATGTGTGGAAAAGAACCATTGACGGTATCTCTCATCAGCTTCTAATTAAACCGCCTGGGCCGTGTAGATCCAGTTTCTGCTAATAAATGCTTAGCATTCATATTTAATCACACTTCATTATCTCACACAATGTAGTAAGCAGACAGACCCTTACCTGACACCAGACATGATCAACACACACACACACATTTTTTTATATCACCCACCATCACCCACCAACAGAAATAACACCAACATGCACACACACACACGTGCCCAAGCTCATGCGAGCGCCGACCCAACTTTGCTATTTTGTGACTCTTCTGGCATTTATCTTGACTTTTTTTGCACTAAATGTATCCGCTATAATTTCTTATGACCGAGAATAACTTTGAAACATCAGCTCGGCAGAAACTGACCTCAATTCTGCCTTCAACTTTGACTCATCTGCCTTGGGCTCTTTGTGTAATTCCGATCCAAGAGGAAATGCTGGTGAATAAGAGCCAGGAAAGGGGGAGCCTGGTGAGATAAAGGCAAAGGAAAAACCGGCCACCTCTTCCCTCCATTCTGTTGATAATATTTGCTATCAACGGGACTCTCGTAACTGTAATATTCTCTGCTTTTCTGAAACATGGCTTTCAGACAAGATACCCCCCATGGCTATCCAACTCGATGAATTATCATTTTACAGGGCAGACAGGACATTGGATTCAGTATACACTGAGTGCACAAAACATTGGCTCACATTGGCTCACTGCTCTTCGTACTTGGTGACTTCAACCTCCCAAAGTCTGCCTTCGATTAACTTCTTTCCAACTCTCTTTCCACTCCTTGCCTCTTTTGACCTCACCCTTTCCCAATCCCCTTCAACTCACAACGCAGGCTATACCCTTGACCTCATCTTTACTAGAGGCTGTTCGCCTACTAATCTCACTGCAAATCTCACTGCAGCTCCCGCTTAGCCCAGTCCGAGCTCTTATCTGTCCTGGCACCCCAATGGTGGAACCAGCTTCCCCTTAAAGTTAGGGCAGCAGAGTTCGTGCCCATCTTCTGAAAGCACCTTTTAGATACTCTTCAAAGAGTTTCTTAAATATTGCCCCTCGTCACCTCAAGCCCCCCCATTAAAAAAACGTTCCTGAACCAACACCCCCTACCTCGCTATCTTAAGATGAATGCACCAACTGTAGGTCGCTCTAGATCAGAGCGTCTGCTAAACGACAAATGTAAAATGTTTATGCGTGCCATTCAGAGGGTGAATGGGCAAGACAAAATATTTAAGTGCCTTTGAACAAGGTATGGGAGTTTGACTGTGTCAAGAACTGCAACAATGCTGGGTTTTTCACACTCAACAGTTTCTGTGTGTATCAAGAATGGTCCTCCATCCAAAGGACATCCAGCCATCTTGACACAACTGTGGGAAGCATTGGAGTCAACATGGGCCAGCGTCCCTGTAGAGTACATGCCCTGACCAATTGAGGCTGTTCTGAGGGCAAAAGGGGGAACAACTCAATATTAGGAAGGTGTTCCTAATGTTTTGTACACTCAGTGTATATTCCACCTCAGGACAAGAAAAACAACAAGCTGCCGCTTAACGAACTGTAAGAGGTTATAAACAAGCAGGAGACCATGCACCCGGAGGCTGCTTTCCTTGTTGCCGGTGATTTAATTCTGCACCACTAAGACACGTAATGCCCAACCTCATTCAACACGTCTCCTTCACCACTAGGGGCGATAAAGTCCTAGACCACTGTAACTCTACCCACAAGCAAGCATACAAGGCCCTCCCTTGTCCCCACTTCGGCAAATCAGAGCATGACTCTATACTGCTGCTTCCTGTCTACAAGCAGAGGACTTCCACACAGAAACTACCCCTGACCCGCTCCAATTGAGGAATGGTCCTCCGAATCGGAGGCTATGCTACAAGACTGCTTTGCTAGTGCTGACTGGAATATGTTCCGGGACTCCGCCGATAACATCGATGAGCTAACCATCTCCGTCACCGGCTTCATTAGGAAATGCATCGCCGATGTTGCCCCCACAGTGAAGGTTCACTGCTTCCCCAATCAAAAGCCCTGGATTGATACTGACCTTTGCGCTAAATTAAAGGACAGAGATACCGCACACAGGGCTTTTACAGCCAACCCCGAAACTATGGCTGAGGACTCAAACAAGAAGTCCCGCTATGACCTCAGCAGATCCATCAAAAAAGCAAAAGGACAATATAGGAACAAGGTTCTATTACACCGGCTCCGACACCGGCCGCATGTGGCAGGGGCTACAGTCCATTATGGATTACAAAGGAAGACTCAGCCGTGATCTGCCCAATGATGCCTCTCTACCAGATGAACTCAATGCATTTTATGCACGCTTTGAAAAAAAAAAAAACGGAGCCAGTGCATGATTGCCCCCGCTGACCCTGAGGACTGGGTGATCTCCCTCTCCACCGGGGGGCCGGATGGTATTCCAGTGTGTTCTCAGAGCATGTGCAGAACAGCTGGCAGGCATATTCATAGTCATTTTCAACCTTTCCTTGTCCCAGTATGTAGTCCCCACATGTCTCAAGCTGACCACCATCATTCCTGTTCCCAAGAACTCTAAAGCTACCTGCCACAATGACTACTGCCATGTAGCATTCACATCTGTAATTATGAATTGCATTGAAAGGCTGGTTATGGCACACATCAACTCCATCATCCCAGATACCCTAGACCCATCCACATTGACAGGGCTGTAGTGGAGCGGGTCGAGAGCTTCAAGTTCCTATGTGTCTAAATCACTAAGAAACTAAAATTGTCCACACACACTTAAACAGTCATGAAGAAGGCGAGACAGACCTCTTCCCCCTCAGGAGGTTGAAAAGATTTGGCATGAGCCCTCAAATCTTTAAAAACATACAGCTGCACCATTGAGAGCATCTTGACTGGCTCCATCACTGCTTGGTATGGCAACTGCACCACCCTCAATCACGGTGTATCAGGCGGTGTGAAAGGAAGGCCTGACTCCAGCCACCTAAGCCAAAGACTGTTCTCTATGCTTCTGCACGGCAAGCGATTCTGGAGCAACAAGTCTTACACTAACAGGCTCATGAACCGCTTCTATCCCCCAGCCATATTTAATTTATATTTTTGCACTGACTGTATGCACACTCACACACTCACTCTATGCACACTCTACACCAGTGGTCACCAACCTTTTCTGGGTCAAGATCACTTGCGCAGTCAAAAAGCCAGCTGAGATCTACTGCCCAGATAAAAAGAAAACTACATTAACCTCACACAAACAGTTTTGTAGGAATGAGGTTTGGCAGTAGGCCTAATACATTACCACAGCATATTGGCTATATGATTGGCCTGCCAATATTGTTAATCAGACCATATTATATTTCAAAAGCTTTGATAACAAAATAGATCAGTTGGTTTAGCACTTGTGAGGCACTGTGGAGCATGAATTGAAATAATGAGCTTTTTTATTTTACTGGACTGATGGTACCTGCATCTGATGGTCAACGAGGTCAAAGGACCACGTCAGTGATCTTCAGGTCGAGAAGTCGGAGCTCTAGAAAGACGCCCGAGTTTCCGACTTGGAATTCTGAGTTGGATGACCGTTCAAAACAATTTTTCCCAACCGCCTCTCGCGGTCCCTGCTTTCTCCTTCCTTTCCTCCGGTGAGGCTGACCAGAGAGAGGGAACACCGTCTTCTACCTGATGGTGAAACTCATGTCGCACCTCATCTGCCTCATTTGCCTCATGCACAAGTTCATGTTGTTCCTATGACCAGAGAAAGTTAAATATTCCTTAATATTAAAATCGACACGACGAGCTGTTGATAATAATAAAATGCAGGGCTATCAATACTTGGCTACTCATTCATTGCAGCTGCAGCCCAAGTGGAAGTACGGAGAAGCGCGTTTTGTAATAGTGTTGAATAAAAACAGTGACAGTGCTGAATATAAACTTAAGCATGAACTCACTCAGAAAAACAACAGCTCTTTGCTGTGTATTCTTTGCTGTACATATCTTATCCTACCACTCCAGTATCCCTGCACATTGTAAATGTGGTATTGTCACTGACCCTGGAACTGGCCCTGCATATCGCTTGCTTACTTTTTCGTGTTATTTCTATTTCTCTTGTTTTTTTGTTCTACTTTACATTTTAATGTATTTTTTTATAGTACTACTGATATTTATTACTGCATTGTTGGGAAAGAGTAAGCAAGAAAGGCATTTCACTGTACTTATGCACGTGACAATAACACGTGTACAAGTGAAACACACGCACACACACACACACACACACACACACACACACACACACACACACACACACACACACACACACACACACACACACACACACACACACACACACACACACACACACATACACACACACACACACACACACAATTGCCCTTCTACTCCACCAGACAGAAGTCTAAAAAGTGCAGCCAAAAGTGACTCAAGCCTTTGATGTGTAGAAGCCCTCACAGTTTTTTTATTTCTCAGCAAGTTGTCTCTTTTATCCCAGATACCCTGGCCTCAGAGTTTCTGGTTCAAAGAGCTGGAGAACATAAGCAATGGGAGGTTAATCCTTTGTCCACACAACAGAGAGAGGCAGGTTTTGATGATGGTGTGTTATCAGCTTGGAGTCAGCATAACGTCATTCACTCTCAGAGTAAGTAGTCTAATATTGGACATCAGTTATGATTTTGGTCAGGCCACCTTGGGTTTGATGGGCCATATTATAAGTACAGTATTTGGCAAAATGTGGCAATGCAAAGGATTTCAATCTCATGTAATCTTCCACATCAGCAGTGACTTCTTTAACCATCACAAAACAATAGGATGATTGGACAAGTCTTGTTTGTGTGTATAAGAGAATGTGCTTGTGTGTGTGCACATCTGCACTCTTGTGTGTTTGTGTGTGAATGTGTGTGAGTGTGTGTGCACACATACAGGGGGGATCAGTGAGAGTTAGCTGAGGGCCAGCTGGAGAGCTCCAGTACTCTGCCAGAACCTCAGTGACATGCATCAGCAGGCCCTTTCAAGCCCCGGTCCCAGCAATTTGTACTTACACCGGACTGGATAATTATCCTCCGCTTGTCATTCCAGCTCTAGGATTCCAGCCAGCAGTAACTTTAGCCACTCCTGATAGATGTAGGAGCTATTAAACAAAAGAAACTCTAACATCTCCTTTCATCAAACTGTGAATCAACGAGTAGGCCTGATCTCAATAGGCTGATTTCTCTGTTTATGAGTTTCATTCAGGAGAAAATAATGTATTGAATAAGAGTGGATTATCTAAACATGCTTTCTGAGCTATTCATAGAATGGCGTATATTTTCAATCATCCAAATGGTATTCATGCTCAGCCATTGTAATGCACCACAATGATGCCATGGATGTGAAGCTCCTTTAATTATTTCCTGTGTGATAATGGAAATAGTTTAATAGAAAAACACATAGACAATACACATATACAATGCACTATGTATTGTTTGAGGTAATGCCCTAAGTACAATATAGAATTTTTAGGAATTTGACCAGTTTTTCCAGTAATGGAGTGTTGTCCCGGTCAAATTGATGCAATCTAATATATAACATCATTAAATCTGCATAGTCATTGTCCACTGCTTTATGTCATATTTAAGGCTCAGTATACAGGTGTAGGATCTTAATTAGAATACCCTGATGTTGCAGGAAATTTTCTGCATAGCATGAAATGCATTAGTGTATTCAAGGTTTAATAAGGCTTCTAAAGTTTGTATGCTTAAGAAAAATATAAATGCAACATGTAAACTTTTAGTCCCATGAGCTGAAGTAAAAGATCCCAGACGTTTTCCAAATGCACAAAAAGCTTATTTCTCTCAAATTTTGTGCACAAATGTTTTTATATCCCTGTTAGTGAGCATTTCTCTGTTGTCAAGATAATCCATCCACTTGACAGGTGTGGCTGATTAAACAGGAAGCTGATTAAACATGATTATTACACAGGTGCAGCTTGTGCTGGGGACAATAAAAGGACACTAAAATGTGCACTTTTGTCACACAAAACAATGCCACTGATGTCTCAAGTTTTGAGGGAGTGTGCAATTGGCATGCTGGCTGCAGGAATGTCTACAACAGCTGTTGCTAGATAATTGAATGTTAATTTCTCTACCATAAGCCACCTCCAACTTAATTTTTTTGAATTTGGCAGTACGTCCAACCAGCCTCACAACTGCAGGCCACATATAACCACGTCAGCCCAGGACTAGGGCTGTTGCGATAACCGTATTATCGCCACACCGGCGGTCACGAGTCATGAAAGCAGTCAAATTTCACGTGACCGTTTAGTCTGATGCTTCTGTCATTAGTTGCCTACCAAACTTGCTAACTGCCTGGTACTCAGCACTCTATTGTCCCTCTAATCACTCTGTAATCGAATCAAACACTTCATGAGAGCCCATGAGCTCATGTTGTGCAACATTTCTATAGGCTATGCGATTGCGTGAGAAAACAGAGTGATGGCCTCTATTAAAAAATGAGGATCCCATCAGCTTTCTAGGCCTACTATATTTATTTATCAACGTTCCTAATATTAAGCAAATATTAAGCACATTGCTTATCTTTAAAACAGGAGTATAGCCTACCTGGCTGGCATTAAAATGAACCACAGGAAAAGCGTCCTCCATTCGCTATTTAAGTGTAGAGATGACATGTATTTTTCCCCTGCCCCTGTTTTGAGACAGGTACATGATAATGGTCCATTCTAAATCAAAACGACTTTCATGCATATATTATTTAGTGTAAGTAAAGACAAGATTAAATCAATAATAGTTTGATGGGTGACAATATTAGCCTATCACTTGCCTTTTTTGTGTGACTTTTTCGAATCATAGTTGCACACCTCATGTAGCCTAGCCCATAGCCTATACGTTTTATAAGGTTTGTATCACAACTAAAGTGGCCAAATAACTTCTTAAAATTAAGCACATTAATCCACTTTACAAGGGGTGTAGAGCCTAACTGGCATACATAAGCAGCGTGTGAGTTTCAAGTTTGGGGAAGATCATTTTCACCATAAAAATGCACCTTGATAATAAAAGCATTACATGCATAATTGCTTTGCGGTCACTTTTGATAATGGTGTTTTCCGCTAATGGAACATTCGTGCTTATAGCCTACTGCAGAGTGTGCATTGCTGCGCTTATAATGTGAAGAAATAGCTTAATAGTTTAGAAATATTGTGTAAAAAAGTGTTTTTGATGCTAGTGGTTCTATTAATTTGGGATTTATCACATCCCACAACTGACCTAGACAATGTTTGGAATATTTATTTCTCGCATAGAATATAATAGGTCAACTTTTGTTACCTAGGGGGATAGTAGATTGACATTGGATAGTACTTTTGCGTTTCGTTAGGCCTACTACTCATCTTGTTGGCTGACGAAAAGTAAATGTGGACAGTTCTTCCAATATATTCAATATGCACCTCGGAGCTGGATAAGGACGTGCGTAGTTGCGTCCCCGATGTGTCTGTCTTCACTTGTAGCCTGTGAGAAAGACCAGATCACATGATGGAGAGCCAGAGCAGGCAGCACTCAGGGAGAAGGGCTGTAAAAGCCATAGATTTTTTTAGGGCGCATTATGGACACACAAAGGGGATACCGCCGGGAAATTTGAGGCATTTTCAAGTACTTGTCAAATTGTGAATGAGAGACTGACAAAGTGTGCACAGCCTGCGCAAAAAGCTAAGCAGAGTTCATGCCTTTCAAGCGACTTTTTTCAAATTATCATTAGAGTCGCATCATGCAACCTTACAATGTATTAAAAATGTAAACATATAGCCCAACTTTTGTAGAACAACTAAAGTTACATTAATAACTTTAAATTAAGCATATAGGAGTACCTATTTCTTTGTTAACCGCACTCGCTCAAATTGTTTTGAGAAAATAGCCTTTCTATTTCATTCAGTTTTGTTCAATTGTATTCTTCATACTATAAAATGATATAAAACAACGCCATAGAATTCTAAGCAAATCCTGTCTGCTAAATGAACTAGTGTAGCCCATAGCCATATGGCATAGCCAGATCAGGACCTAATATAAGGACCACTCAGAGTATGCTATTCTGTTCTTCTGAAATAGACTACATTTTCTTCATACAATGTTTCTTAAGACCTGTCTAAAATAAATAATGGATTTATTGTGAAGGTGTAGGCTATATTACATGGATTTATTAGACTTCTTAAAATGTAGATGTTCCAAAGGTCTGCATCAGTGGCTTGTAGGCTATGTGTGGAAGCCAGGAAAGTACATTCCACAGGCCACAATCAACAGCCTGACCAACTCTATGCGAAGGAGATGTGTCGCGCTGCATGAGACAAATGGTGGTCACATCAGATACTGACTGGTTTTCTGATCAACGTCCCTACTTGTTTTTAAGGTATCTGTGACCAACAGATGCATATCTTTATTCCCAGTCATGCAAAATCCATTGATTAGGGCCTTTCGATTGCCCTGAGAGGAATCCCTTTGATGACAGTTCTATCTGTTCTACGATCAATAGGGCCTTTTAAATGACTGATTTCCTTATTCAGTAAAATCTTTAAAATTGTTGCATTCTGCGTTTATATTTTTGTTCAGTGTAATTTCCACTACATTTTCAGACTTGGTTTGTCCTAACTAAAAATGTGTCAAACCCTACAAAAATGTCCATTAATTATAATCCACACAATAATTCACATTTCCTGTTGCTGCAGGATTATTTTCCTGCTGTGAGAAACTGGTCAAATTAAGATCCTACACCTGTAATTGGTCTCAGCCCAAACATAGCAGCATGAGTGTAAACAACACAGTTAAGAGTAATTTGATCCTGAGTAGGGACAGGCAATCAGAGAGTGACCTCAGACACAGCCAGCTCCCATTTCTCCTCATCGCCACAAACAGACAACAGCCACACCAACAGAGAAAGTCCACCAAGACACGCACACACAAGAACATACACACAATTATATAAATACCTTACAATGTGATCTTAGCCTCTTCATTATTCATATCTATCAGTTTCAAATAATGGTCATATTATCATGGCCAAAATCAAATGGAACTGGTGATGAAAACATGGTGAAATACTGTAATGGAATATGCTTGAGGTGTCACAAGGTAAACCGATAAATTATTAATTCAAGAGACGGACCAGTGATAGAAAATCTATCCTGATCTGATACACAGCCAACTGAAATACTAACTGGTGGACAACATCATATATCAGTCTATGAATGCTTCTTAAGGTATATTCCATAAGAAATGTACACCCATGCTAAGAAGAGCTCCCCACCACCCCCCAGGTCCCAGGACTGCCTAAAGATACACAGTACAGTTCTCTGGGTGCATTGACCTCATACATTGGGTCTGCCGTGTGTGTGTGTGTGTGTGTGTGTGTGTGTGTGTGTGTGTGTGTGTGTGTGTGTGTGTGTGTGTGTGTGTGTGTGTGTGTGTGTGTGTGTGTGTGTGTGTGTGTGTGTGTGTGTGTGTGTGTGGTAACGGGGTTGGGGTCACTCCTTCCACTGTCTGGACTGGGTCTAGAAGCTGTTAGCGCTATAGACGGGAGGGAGGGGTCACATGGTTGTAGTGACCTCCAGCCTAGGTTATGTGAACCCCTCGTGGGCAGAGATGAAGTCAGATTCACTAATAGACGGAAAACAGTCAGTCAGTCTGGACTGGACATCAACAACAGCAACACAGGAGAATTCCACTCGGCCAGCCAGGCTCTCAGCACATGGCCCCAAGTCTGCACTTATGTGATATTGATAATGTAAAAATGCATGGCTCTTACAGTAATGCTAATTGCTTTAAGTGTTGTCCCAGGAAAATGGACTGTCTATTTTCACAAAGCTACTTAGATACCATTACGTCTTCAGATTAAATGAAATGACAATTCTGTCATCAAATTGACAACTACATATGGAATATTCATGGCATGAATGTCCTAATATATGCAGTACGAGACAGCATATGGCATATATTTTATACCTTTATTTAACTAGGCAAGTCAGTTAAGAACAAATTCTTATTTTCAATGACAACCTAGGAACAGTGGGTTAACTGCCTTGTTCAGGGGCAGAATGACAGATTTTTACATTGTCAGCTCAGAGATTCGATCTTGCTACCTTTTGGTTATTAGTCCAACGCTCTAACCACTAGGCTACCTGCCACCCCAATATGGATTATAGAAATCGCCCTAACTATATCCCACTCCTCACATGTACGGTAGCCTATATATATAGTTGAAGTCCAAAGTTTACATACACTTAGAATGGAGTCATTAAAACTCATTTTTCAACCACTCCACAAATTTCTTATTAACAAACTATAGTTTTGGCAAGTCAGTTAGGACATTACTTTGTGCATGACACAAGTAATTTTTCCAACAATTGTTTACAGACAGATTATTTCACTTATAATTCACTGTTTCACAATTCCAGTGGGTCAGAAGTTTACATACACTAAGTTGACTGTGCCTTTAAACAGCTTGGAAAATTCAGAAAAATAATGTCATGGCTTTAGAAGCTTCTGATAGGCTAATTGACATAATATGAGTCAAATGGAGGTGTACCTGTAGATGTATTTCAAGGCCTACCTTCAAACTCAGTGCCTCTTTGCTTGACATCATGGGAAAATCTAAAGAAATCAGCCAAGACCTTAGAAACAAATTGTAGACCTCCGCAAGTCTGGTTCATCCTTGGAAGCAATTTCCAAATGCCTGAAGGTACCACGTTCAACAATAGTACGCAAGTATAAACACCATGGGACCACACAGCCGTCATACAGCTCAGGAAGGAGACGCGTTCTGTCTCCTAGAGACGTACTTTGGTGTGAAAAGTGCAAATCAATCCCAGAACAACAGCAAAGGACCTTGTGAAGATGCTGGAGGAAACAGGTACAAAAGTATCTATATCCACAGTAAAACGAGTCCTAAATCGACAAAACCTGAAAGGCCGCTGAGCAAGGAAGAAGCCACTGCTCCAAAACCGCCAAAAAGAAAGCCAGACGATAGTTTGCAACTGCACATGGGACAAAGATCGTCCTTTTTGGAGAAATGTCCTCTGGTCTGAAGAAACAGAAATAGAACTGTTTGGCCATAATGACCATCATTATGTTAGGAGGAAAAAGGGGGAGGCTTGCAAGCCGAAAACACCATCCCAGCCGTGAAGCACGGCTGTGGCAGCATCATGTTGTGCGGGTGCTTTGCTACAGGAGGGACTGGTAAACTTCACAAAATAGATGGCATCATGAGGATGGAAAATTATGTGAATATATTGTAGCAACATCTCAAGACATCAGTCAGGAAGTTACAGCTTGGTCGCAAATGGATCTCCAAATGGACAATGACCCCAAGCATACTTCCAAAGTTGTGTCAAAATGGCTTAAGGACAACAAAGTCAAGGTATTGAAGTGGCCATCACAAAGCTCTGACCTCAATCCTATAGAAAATGTGTTGGCAGAACTGAAAAAGTGTGTGCGAGCAAGGAGGCCTACAAATCTGACTCAGTTACACTGGCTCTGTCAGGAGGAATGGGCCAAAACTCACCCAACTTATTGTGGGACGCTTGTGGAAGGCTACCCGAAACGTTTGACCGAAGTTAAACAATTTAAAGGCAATGCTACCAAATACTAATTGAGTGTATGTAAACTTCTGACCCACTGGGAATGTGATGAAAGAAATAAAAGATGAAATAAATCATTCTCTCTGCTATTATTCTGTCATTTCACATTCTTAAAATATAGTGGTGATCCTAGCTGACCTAAAACAGGGCATTTTTACTAGGATTAAATGTCAGGAATTGTGAAAAACTGAATTTAAATGTATTTGGCTAAGGTGTAGGTAAACTTGTGACTTCAACTGTAGGCCGTATATTAACCTGGGGGTATCATTGAAGATTTTTACCTTGTCAGCTCAGAGATTTGATCTTACAACCTTTTGGTTACTAGTCCAATGCTCTAACAACTATACTACCCTGCTGCCCCAGTGTATGTATAGCGCCTAATCCCAAGATAATAAATTAATCACTGTTCTAAGTACATTACTGCGCTAATACTGTATGAATGTCCATAATTATTTGGCACATGGCTCAAGGCCATACTTAAATGTAGACTCAGCCACGTGCAGCACCGGAGATATTGAGATGAACAGGATACAAGACTTCGCTCTCACACTGTCATACACAGTATCTGCATATGTGCACAGGTTCACTTCACGCTCATACAGCGTGGGAGCCACGGGACCAAAACAGCGGAGAAGCTTGTGCTTCAACACTCATAGTTGTTGTTTACTTTTTAGTATCTTTTTGGCATCTAGGTCATATCGCTGAGTCTACCAGATGTGAAAAACATATTTTTTTCCTGCCTCCTCCTCCCTAATGTTTATATATTTTGTTTTACATTTTATACTGAGAAAAAAAACAACATGAATTCTTTGGAGGAAAGGGGATACCTAGTCAGTTGTACAACTGAATGCCTTCAACTGAAATGTGTATTCTGCATTTAACCCAACCCCACTGAATCAGAGATGTGCGGGGGGCTGCCTTAATCGACATTCACAGCACCCAGGGAACAGTGGGTTAACTGCCTTGCTCAGAATGACAGATTTTTACCTTGTCAGCTCGGGGATTTGATCCAGCAACCTTTGGTTTACTGGCCCAACTCTCTAACCACTAGGCTACCTGCTTCCCCTATCATTGTACCATAATGAGCATTTGAATGAGGTTATCATCCAGTGCCATGTGCAGTTAGGGCATGTCATCATGTGACAGATAAAGGGAAAAATGCCATGTTTACTTTAGGAAACACTCCACCAGTAATTACTTATTTTGGTTGAATCCCCTTAAAGGTTCATGCAGAAATCGCTCCGTCTAATTTCAGTTTATTTGACAAAACAAGCAAGTATATTTTTGAGAGTCATTGTACCATCCAAACCTCTTTGAAATGTCTTTCCATAACCTAAAATATTGCATTGTCAGCTGTTTGAAGCTGGTGTACAAAACAGAAAGTGAAAAACACAAAATCTAAACTTAAGGACAGAAAGCATAGAAATAGCGCACATAGAACAGCTTCTTAGACTTGCTTTCAATGAGAATGACAGATCTATAATGCACATTTCTATATGAATTTGGTCAGGTTGCCCAAAAAGTTTTACATGTTGCAGCTTTAAGCCACATGCCTTGCTGTTTAACGTTTAATGTTCATTTTTTGTTTTCCCATTGGTTCTGGGAACGAAGAAATACGTTTCCTAAACGTTCTGAGAACGGATGTGAACATTTCTCCTGTTCTGGGAATGTACATTTGTAGGTTGCAGGGAGGTTCTGAGAACATTTTACTATGGTTACCTGAACGTTTTCCTGCAAGGTTTTATTAACGTTCTGAGAATGGAAAATATAGGTTATTTGAAGGTAATTAAATAACTTTCTGAGAACATGTTTCAATAACATTGCTGGCTTAGGTTAACTGTTTTGAACTCCAAGCACAGATAGGACAAATTAATCATGCTAACACATGGATTCTTTTATTGTGGCATGGCATCAGTGAGATTCAAACCTATGATCTTCTGTACTTTCCATGGAATTAGTCCACTACGCCACCAGGATGGAGCTAACATGCCATTTTTTTTCAACTCATACAAAGCTGTTCATTTTAGTCTATTCAAACAGACTCCATTTTAAAGGAAACAAGCACTCATTAAGATCAGGTGTGGCCAATTAGTGGGCGCTGCAACACTCCTGAACACACTTAATAAGATAGAGGATAGAGTGTGTTCTCTGAACGTTACTTAAGTTTTCTTATGGTTTTTATCTCTTAAAGTTCTCAGTACAATTTGAGAGCATGACTTTAAATAAAACCATGAGGAAACCTGTTGGAAACTTTATGTTGAAGAACTGAAATTCCCACAGAAGAACGTTGTTTCTTAACGTTCTCGGAACAATGAGAGAACGTGACCTTAAATAGAACCATGAGGAAACCTGTCGGAAACGGTATGCTGAAATACTGAAATTTCCACAAAGGAACATTGTTTTCTTATTTGAGAATATTCCCAATGTCACACCAGTGGAGAATGTTCCTAGAACATTACCAAAATGAAATGTGCTGAGAATGTTCCAAAGCCAAGCAACTATCCTGCACCATTCCCAGAAAGTTGTGGGAAGGTTGTATGCAAAATAGCCATAGGACAACCACGCTCCAATTAAACATATGGTTCTCAGGACGTTATGTGTTAGCTGGGCTGGAGGTAAGACGATGTCATTTCCATGCCTGTGGGTTCTTTGTTTATCCTTGTGAACTTTTTACCCATACCAGCAGCATTGGAAAACAGGAGCGATGAAATAGAGAAGAGATAGATAGATAAATGTGATAGAAAGAGAATATTTGACTCGCGCTTCACCACATTCCTGGTGTATAAGGTGATCGGGTGTCGACTGCGCCAAGAGGAATCCCTTTGATGACAGTTCTATCTGCTCTACGATCAATAGCACCGCTAGGTTGTAAAAAAATGTTTTTTTTTAAAGACATCAAAGCATGATACTGCTGCCTGATGAGTTGGATCAGTAATACATGTCTATTATAAATAGAGGGGAAGGGGCGCTCCTCTCAGAGAAAGTAGGACAACATTTAGTTGAGAACATTGAACCAACACTATTCATCTCCTGTAGACACAGTTGGTGATTTTAGCTTTTGCACGCATAAATGGTAGTATACTGTATATTCATTTACAGCCATAACTAATGATCCAGTGAAAGCTCTATGCAGCAGCTGTAGTAAGCACTACAGGATATGTTACCCTTGAATGATGTTAGGCCAATTCTGTGGAAAGGCCATATGCATAACCTTCATACAACCTTCATACAGCATACATTCATGGCAGCCTTGGGGTTGATCCTGTGAACCTCACCCCTGGATGCTCCCCACATCTGTCACATACAGCTGTGGATGTATGGATCCCCAACTGTGTACCTGAATTATCTCGCTGCACCACTGGATCAATAGTTTCCCCATAGACAACCAGTTTTGCCTTTGATGTTTGGATTGCATTGTGTCGGGTAGCCAACTAAATTCTGCTCTGTTTTGTTTTGATTCCTGTAGTGCTGCTCAGTTTTGAAATGTATGTGCTTTGAATTTATCTTCTCAAAAAATGTAATTTATTGATATCAATGTGTGTGATAATCAAGCAGAAAAGAGTGGTTGGGAGTGCACTTACCTCTCAAGAGCATGGGTATCAGTCAGAGAAGGTATGGAGTCCACATCATATGCATCTCTGCTGCTGGAATGTTAAATATTAATGTGTAAAACCTCTCCAACATATGGATTAACATAAATATTTGATGATGGGAGGCCATGTGGCAGCCTAACTTATCTTTACCATGCCAATTGCCTTCACAATAATAACATCACTCCTATTCTCTCACTTTGCTGTTTCAATTTGCCCATAGGCAATAGCTCTCCACTGTAACTGTAACAGGGAACACAGCAACACAAGCATAGCAGATCTGCTTCTAATGAGCCAGGCACCGTTTCTGGGTCACTCTTCGCTGAGAAGTTCACATGGAAGCAGCTTTATTGATTTCTCAAACCAGGCAAATATGCTCTGAAGGGCTCCTCTGTCTCTACTCCCACCACCACCACCACCACCACCACCACCCCCCATCTCAGCTTGATCTGAGCTCTTTGTGGACAGGCTCAGCGGAAGGTCACGTTTCTTTGTTTTCATCCAACTGGTCAGATAAATTAGAATCAAAAACCATTGTTTGTTTTCTTGCATTCTGTGAGGATCCTAACATTATCGCTGTGACCTTTCCCTTAGAAAATGAATCCCCATCCTTCCAAGCAGCTTAACCATATTCATGTAGCCTATAGCATTTAAAGACTCTGATATGTGTCCCCATATATAAAGACAAAAACAGTGTTGTAGATCCCAGTAACCTATATAATTCTCACTCATTTGTATTCAGAAATCACTGTCAAATATGTTAATTGAGTCCCATAGCTCTCTAGTATTACTTCACTAATCAAAGCGTGGTGAACCTACCAGGGTATGTAAATCGGGGTTTATATAACAAAAGGGACCCTCTAATAGCTCTAACTGAGTGGTATGTAAAGCAGGATGTAAAAGCCTGGGGCTCTGTAGGGGATCTCCCTGCTTCAGGCTAATAAGTCAATGGGTCCTTTCACCGGCTAATGTGCAGACAGTGGGGTTCAATGGGAGCCCCAGGCCACCTGCAGCTGGGCCAGGGGCAGGGATGATGACATCACCTTGGACAAAAGAACCCCTCTGAACTCAAGCTGTGAGGATTTGGTTATGGTAATTCACCACCAAGGTCGGCTGAGCACTGTATACAGTGACCTATGTCGGGCTTCATCACAGCCAAGTACGGCAACTCCACCACAGCGGACCACAAGGCTCTTCACATGGTGATACGTGCAGCTGAAAGCCCCATTGGGTGCACACTGTCCCTACACAACACCTACAACACCAGGTGTTTTCCCTGCTTCAATTACTAAGACGCGGGCAGTACGGGACCATCATGACAAAAACTGAAGGACTGGCCAATAGTTTCTACCCTCAGACCATCAGGCTGCTAAATAACCATCACCACTCAGTTACCTGCTCCCCCCACTACCCCCTCCATGAACATCCCCACACCCTCAACTCTCACTTACCTCACTTTTTTATTTAATTTTTTTATTTCACCTTTATTTATTAACCAGGTAGGCTAGTTGAGAACAAGTTCTCATTTACAATTGCGACCTGACCAAGATAAAGCAAAGCAGTGCGACACAAACAGCAACACGGAGTTACACATGGAATAAACAAGCGTACAGTCAATAACACAATAGAAAAAAGAAAGTCTATATACAGTGTGTGCAAATGGCATGAGGAGGTAAGGCAATAAATAGGCCATAGTAGCGAAGCAATTACAATTTAGCAAATTAACACTGGAGTGATAGATGTGCCGATGATGATGTGCAAGTAGAAATACTGGTGTGCAAAAGAGCAGAAAAGTAAATAAAAACAATATGGGGATGAGGTAGGTAGATTGGGCTATTTACAGGTGGTCTGTGTACAGCTGCAGCGATCGGTTAGCTGCTCAGATAGCTGATGTTTAAAGTTAGTGAGGGAGATATAAGTCTCCAGCTTCAGCGATTTTTGCAATTCGTTCCAGTCATTGGCAGCAGAGAACTGGAAGGAAAGGCGGCCAAAGGAGGTGTTGGCTTTGGGGATGACCAGTGAGATTTACCTGTTGGAGCGCGTACTACGGGTCGGTGTTGTTATCGTGACCAGTGAGCTGAGATAAGGCAGAGCTTTACCTAGCAAAGACTTATAGATGACCTGGAGCCAGTGGGCCTGGTGACGAATATGTAGTGAGGGCCAGCCGACGAGAGCAGACAGGTTGCAGTGGTGGGTGGTGTATGGAGCTTTGGTGACAAAACGGATGGCACTGTGATAGACTGCATTCAGTTTGCAGAGTAGAGTGTTGGAGGCTATTTTGTAGATGACATCGCCGAAGTCGAGGATCGGTAGGATAGTCAGTTTTTTGAGGGTATGTTTGGCGGCGTGAGTGAAGGAGGCTTTGTTGCAAAATAGAAAGCCAATTCTAGATTTGATTTTGGATTGGAGATGTTTGATATGAGTCTGGAAGGAGAGTTTACAGTCTAGCCAGACACCTAGGTATTTGTAGTTGTCCACGTATTCTAGGTCAGAAACGTCCAGAGTAGTGATGCTAGTTGGGCGGGCGGGTGCGGGCAGCGAACGGTTGAAAAGCATGCATTTAGTTTTACTAGCGTTTAAGAGCAGTTGGAGGCCACGGAAGGAGTGTTATATGGCATTCAAGCTCGTTTGGAGGTTTGTTAACACAGTGTCCAAAGAAGGGCCAGATGTATACAGAATAGTGTCGTCTGCGTAGAGGTGGATCAGGGAATCACCAGCAGAAAGAGCGACTTCGTTGATATATACAGAGAAAAGAGTCAGCCTGAGAATTGAACCCTGTGGTACCCCCATAGAGACTGCCAGATGTCCGGACAACAGGCCCTCCGATTTGACACACTGAACTCTGTCTAAGAAGTAGTTGGTGAACCAGGCGAGGCAGTCATATGAGAAACCAAGGCTGTTGAGTCTGCCGATAAGAATACGGTGATTGACAGAGTCGAAAGCCTTGGCCAGGTTGATGAAGACGGCTGCACAGTAATGTCTTTTATCGATGGAGGTTATGATATCGTTTCCTTGATATCGAGTGGCTGAACGTACGGTGGGATTCGAAATGGACAATGATCTGTTTATTGACTCGGCTTTCTAAGACTTTAGAAAGGCAGGGAAGGATGAATATAGGTCTGTAACAGTTTGGGTCTAGAAGAGGTGGATGACTTAAATTACCTGGACATTTATTTCTTCATTACGGCCACAGTTGTTATTATGTATATAGTGCTATTTCGATTTCTATTGTTGTTTTTTATTACCATTTTCATTATTTTATTTCACTTAGTCCTGCATGTTGGAGCTCGAGGCCAAAGATTTTCACTGTATCCTGCAATCACACCTGCAACCCAGTACACGTGACTATTAAAACTGAATCCAATGGTAGGAAGGAATGTCATAAAACCAGATTTAATTATGAACCCCACTTAAAAACCCTTAAGAACTGACCCATTAACCATCTATTTGTTTTATTTTATTTAAAGTTGTATCTACATTATGAGTTTTGACATGTATAATGCATAGCACATGTACTTTTAATTTAGTAAGTAAAGTATAAATAATTCATTTATTTTGCCTGTGTTTACTAGTTTGTCATCAATATGTAAACGCCTGCCTTTCAATGTGGCCCTCTGTTTGCGATGCATAACTCACAATAAAGCTGCACTAAATAGCTACTGCATGTGTCATCTCCCATGTTAAGTAACCGACTCAGTCACACCTATCACGCCTGACCCTGTCCAAACCCTTGAGAGGATCTGAGCTGCACACTACATGTCGTAGGACTCCTAGCATCACCTGTCCCTTGAGACTGTGCCAGCTGTGATATCAAAATCCTCACTGCGTAAAAATCCTCACAATTCAATTTTGTGAGGATTTGTACATCACACCGGCCAGGGATGCCCAGGCAAGCACCAGTCAGACAGAAAATAAATCAACACATCGGCAGCCATTCAGACAGAGCAGACAGACAGCGCCCCAACCCAATACCTCACCCTGTAGGATGATGTTACATTGTCCCCTGCCACAAACTGGTGACATTCACCACTGACAGTGATCATCATCAACAGATGAATGTTTCTATGGAATTATCCATATGAGCCGTTTACGTAATTCAACAATGAACCACAAAGTAAGCTACAAGTAGTAGCATATCTATGGAGTTGTTGAAATTGAATAGCCCACAAATATTTACTTGAATAACACTTTTGGTGTAACTCCTGTGAGACAGATGCATGATGAAATCCTCAGTTCATAATGTAAGCGGATCTGTGGGTGTCACCCGCCGTGAGGTCATTATACAGCGCCTCTCCTCATTTAAACCACTGACTCACCCAGGGGCTACACAACAGACAAGACAGGAGTGCTGAATATGGAGAAATTATTCATTTCTTTTGAGGATATGAGAGTATGTCAATTTGAGGGTGAATACATCACCCCAAAAAAGCCCTGCATGGCTGAGCTCATTTTGTTTTTAAAATCTGTCATGACAACAAAATATTTGTCTGTATCCAAGATATTTAGCATAATGATGAAAGATTGTGGGAAGAAGAGGCACCTTATCTTAAAGACCTATCAGTACATTCTCTTTAACCTCTTTAATTGTATTTTTTCCTATAACACCCTCCCAGCATGCCTCTCTCAGCAGGTCTCCCAGTAGTGACCTGTCATCACCTTCACTTCCACATTCCTCTGCTTTGTTCCACTGTTTCTCTCACTTATCTGTGACTCTTCTCCTATACTTCACACCTCTATAGTAACGCTGGTCAGCACTCTAATCCTGGCCCTATCCCAGGCTCTTCACACCTCTGTGTGGCCCCACTGGCCTGCACCTGAGAGGGGATTAACTGACCAGTGGCCCCCCACTGCCCTCTTTTCTTTCCTCACCATGCTCCAGTGTCACCACTCGCCCCCAATGATCCACTCCCCTTTCCCCTTGACCCACTTAGCCCAGTCCGTGTCTTTGTCCACCAGACACGGGTCCCTGGGTTGGTTTACCAGAGGCGATGGAGAGGAGGGTTGTGAAACACCCCCCTGTGTGCTTACAGATGGGTGATGTCATGGCGAGACACCACCTCAGGGATGGCAGAAGTTTGGTGATGTCATAGCGTGGTGAAACAGTGTCTGGTGAGGTGAGAGAAAATATGTAAATGTGGAGGATCCTGAAATGTTGGGGATGAAGACGATGTCATACATTCACATAGATCAACAAGGCCCATGTCCTGATTCAGGAGGCAGTTATTTCAGTTATAGATTATCAACAAACCTGAAGATCTTAACCCTCCTACTACCGACTGGGATCATTTTGACCCCAGAGGCATATTTATTTTCTATCATAGTCCAAAGGTAATTTATTCAATGTTCTAAAATTACATGAATTTGTCAATCAATTTGTTCTTAATAAATCCAAATTATTGTTTGGTGTTTCTGTATCAATATGGGCTCATTTTGACCCCAGAAAAAAACAACTAATTCTGCCTATAGTAAATTGCTAGATATGATCATTACTTGAATCTAGGTTTCTCTGGAGACTTAATATTAAGTAATAAATATAATCAGAAGGTGGAGGAGGACCTGTATCAGTGATTATGACCAGATAGACAGATCTCCTGCAGAGATGGAGCACCTATGTTTACATCTGGTTACAACTAGGTATGACCGTGTACACAATCTAAATGACCTTACTTATATGCTTAGTTGTTTTCAAAAAAGCTCATAAAAGTCTGTCAATAGGATGAATACTTAATACAGAAACCAGCTACCCTCTGAATGTACACATGGTGCTATATTGGTGTGTATTCTCTGTAAAATATTTATTCTATTGAAAAGAATTCCTATAATATCCTCCAATATTCTATATGCAACTTGTTATGGTATTTGGGTTGCTATAACATTGGATTGGAAGTGACTTTGAGGATTTGGGTATGCTTTTTGAAACATCCTGCCATGGACCCTACCACTCCCATTGCCATAGGCACTTCTACTCCCATTGTTCTACTCCCATTGTTCTACTCCCATTGTTTGACTAGCAGCTAATGCTGTATGAGGGGTAAGTAAGCAAAAAAGACTAAGCCATATTTTTGGTAACTGTCTCACATGATTTAATGGATTAATCACTTTTTGGCAATAAAATTAAGCAGAGACCTAGAGCAGCACTGCCCCCTCAAGATTCTGAGCCTTCTTGGTAGGGTTGGTCCTGCAAGGCCAAAGCCCCCTAAAGGGAGAGCATAATATACAAAGAAATTCTCAAAGCTGCTAATGAGAACCTAGCCGGTGGGGATTCCGGGTGGGGTGTCCTCACACAGGCAGTGGCCGTGCTGGCAACACTAGCTGCAGTAACCCATGGGGAGGGGGTCACACTTGGACATTCAGAGAGGGGGTATATTATTGTGGGCTTGGTGGCACAAAATCAAAAGTCTGACTGCATGGAGATGCTTAAAAATATGGTCAATACGGGGGACTGTGTTGTGGGTGTTTCAGGGGAAAGGGGTACATTTGACCTCCATCATCTAGGACGTGACAATGGTTAATAAAATCTCCCCATTTCTGCCCATTTTTTTGCACAGTCTTGCAGGCCTTCTCATACAGCTGCAGCTGTATATGCATTCGGAAATCAAGACCTTTCTTGAGTTGGGCTCTGGGATGGTGCAACTGTTGAGAATGTGAGCCTATGGTTGTGTGGGGGAAAGGGGTTGAGTGTGTATGAGTGTGTGGGTGTATGTGTGTATCCCACAACTGTTGCGAGGGAGTAAAATATGTTATGGGCAATATAGGATGATTCACAATAATTGTTTGCTAATATAATAATTGCTTGCAATAATGTAATTTTGGTATTGGCAAGACTGGTGAGAGGTAAATCCTTTGCATAAATTGCCTACATTACTACAGATCTTAAAAGCTAATCATGGAAAATAAGAAACGGGATAAAAAAAAAAAAAAACCCTCACCTCGATGGAAATGCATTTGGAGGTTGATCTACTTATGTTCTGTAAATGGCACTGTGTGCTCTGTGTGATCCAAATGTGCAAATTGTCCAAACAGATCGTCAAGGTAGATGAATTATTTTAAATATGTTATTGAACAATAAACAGATATGGCTTATTAACCTATACGGTCCAAATAATGATGATCCAAGCTTCTTGAAAATATATATAAGAATTTATCAACTCTACAAGCAACACTAGACTATTATTATGGTGGGAGATTTTAATACGGTCTTTAAATACCTCTATGGACCGGAAAGGATATTACACTATAAACTATCACCCTCAGGCTCTTAAGGAAATCATAAATGTCATGGATATATTGGAATTAGTGGATATATGGAGGTTTAAATACCCTGACCTAGTGAGATATACATGGTGGAGGCTTAATCAAGCTAGTCGTCTTGACTACTTTCTTATGTCATTCTCTCTGGCACCAAAAGTTTAAAAAGTGTTGTTAGGGGACAGAATGCAGTCTGATCATCACATAATTGGCATATATATTACTCTTACAGAATTTCCACATGGGCGAGGATATTGGAAATTTAATCAAAGCCTACTAGATGATAAATTGTTTAGAACTAGGACGAAAGAATTTATAACTTTTCAGACATAACATAGGTACAGCAGATCCCCTTATTGTATGTGCCTTTAAAGGCCATGCAATTCATCTATAAAACAAAAGCAATTTAGATCAAGAGTCCATATTAACAAAGGAAATTGAAGGACTAACAGAACAGTTAGATAGCAATTAAAACGGTACCATAGAGGCACAGAATAAGTTAGAGGAAAAACAAAAAGAAATGGAGGAACTTATTCCAGAAAGATCCAGTGTAATAAATTATAAAAATAAAGCGAACTGGATGGAATATATGGAAAAATGCACCAAATTATTTTTCAATCTTCAATAAAAAAATGCTACCAATTTTTTTTTTATTGAAACTTGTTACAAATGATGGAGTCACACATGATTCACCAAATTATATTTTGAAAGAGGAAGTAAAGTACTTTAAGAATGTTTTCATTTCAGTCTCCTCCATCTCCACTAACCTAAGCTAATTGTAAGGATTTTTTCCTAATAATAATGTCAAATTAACATCTGTACAGAAAGACTCATGTGAAGGCCAAATTACAGAGGAACTTCGTGAAGCAATTAAAGCCTTTAAGGCTGGCATACCAGTAGAAGCGTACCAATTTTTTTCTGATATACTCAGAGGACCATTTTCAGCATGTTTTAACCACTCCTATATAAATGGTAGATTATCAGACTCGCAACAAGAAGGTCTGATATCATTATTACTGAAACGGGACCCAAGTGGTATATATAAAGATCCAGTCCATTTAAAAATTGCAGGCCTCAGTGTTGTGATGCAAAAATCCTAGCAAAATGCTTGGTGCTGTAACATTCGTCGTAGTGTGAAGGAGACCAAGGTGCAGCGTGGTAAGTGCTCATGATATTTCTTTATTTAACTCAGAACACTAAAACAAAACAATAAACAATGGAAACCGAATGTCACGTTCTGCAGGCTAACTGAACTGTCCAAAAACAAGATCCCACAACTGAAAGTGGGAAAAAAAGGGCTGCCTAAGTATGATTCCCAATCAGAGACAACAATAGACAGCTGCCTCTGATTAGGAACCATACTGGCCAAACAACAAAGAAATAGAAAACATAGAATCGAACATAGAACTACAAATCTCGAATGCCCACCCAAATCACACTCTGACCTAACCAAAATAGAGAAACAAAACGTCTCTCTCAGGTCAGGGCGTGACAGGTGCATAGAATTAAAAAAGTATTGTCTGATATTATTACTCTTAATCAGACAGATTTTTTACATGGATGATACAGTACATTGGAGATAATACTGCATAAGACAAGTACTGGAAACAATAGAATACTATGAAATATCGGGGACACCAGGCCTGGTTTTCATAGCTGATTTTGAAAAGGCTTTTGATAGAGTATGACTGGAGTTTATGTATAAATGCCTAGAATATTTCAATTTTGGGGAATCTCTTATAAAATGGGTTAAAGTTATGTATAGTAACCCTATGTGTAAAATAGTAAATAATGGCTACATCTCAGAAAGTTTTAAACTATCTAGAGAAGTAAAACAAGGTTGTCCACTATCGGCATATCTATTTATTGAAATGTTAGCTGTTAAAATTAGATCCAACAATAATATTAAGAGATCAGAAATCCGTGGCTTAAAAACTAAGGTGTCATTGTACGCTGATGATTCATGTTTTCTTTTAAAACCACAATTAGAGTCCCTCCACGGCCTTATTGAGGACCTAGATACTTTTGCTAACCTCTCTGGATTAAAAACAAATTATGATAAGTACTATGTTACGTATTGGATCACAAAAAAATGCACATTTTACATTACCGTGTAGTTTACCAATTAAATGGTCAGACGGAGATGTGAACATACTCGGTATACAAATCCCAAAAGAAAGAAATGATCTCACTCCAATACATTTTTAAAGAATGTTAGCAAAAATAGACAAGATCTTGCTACCATGGAAAGGAAAATACCTGTCTATTTGTGGAAAAATCACCCTGATTAACTCTTTAGTCATATCACAGTTTACCTATTTACTTATGGTTTTGCCTACACCTGCTTTTTAAATTATATGAACAAAAAATATTCAATTTTATTAAGGAATGGCAAGCCAGACAAAACTAAAAGGGCCTATTTACATAACGAATATGAATTTGGAGGGCAGAAATGATTAAATATTAAAGCATTAGAACTCTCACAATAGGCATCAGTCATACAAAAGTTATACTTAAATCCAAACTGGTTCTCTAATAAATTGGTAGGAATGTCTCACCCCATGTTCAAGAATGGCCTTTTCCCTTTATTCAGATTACAACTGCTCACTTTCGGTTGTTTGAAAAGTAAATAATCTACAAAATATCATAATTTTTTAAACAAGCCTTAGAAAGTTGGTTGCAATTTCAGTTTAATCCATCCAAAAAGACTGAACAAATAATACAACAAATATTGGAGTTAAAATCAAATATACTAATTGATAAAAAAAAAAACGTTTTTTTTTTTTAAACAAAAAAAAGGTACAATTTGAGTGAATGATATCATAAACAGGACTGGTGGAGTTATGTCACACAAGCAGCTAACACAGACATATGGAAATGTCTGATCTACCCAAAATTACAACCAACTAATTGCAGTATTACCACAAAAATGGAAAAGGCAAGTTTGAGAAAAGTAAGGAACTTGTATGTCGGCCCTGCATTAAAGAACATAAAAGGTTAAAGAAAAGTGTAATAAATAAAAACATATACCAATTTCATTTAAGGACCAAAAAACTGACAGCTGTGCCATATAAATTGCTAAATAGTTGGGAAGAGAATTTCGATGTACACATTCCATGGCACATGGTTTATGAATTGATACGCAAAACGACGGCAGATTCAAAACTTCGAATTTTTCAATTTAAATGACTATACAAAATTCTTGCAACCAATAGAATGTTAAATATGTGTGGGATACAATCTTCCCAGCTCTGCAGATTTTGCTGTGAGGAGGCAGAGTCATTAGATCATTTATTTTGGTATTGTCCATATGTAGCTCGTTTTTTGGTCACAGGTCCAGGAATGGCTGAAGAATTGCAACATTTGCCTAGAACTAACACTGCAGATAGCAATACTGGGTGATTTGAAAAGCCATAGTCAATCAATCAATAACATAAGAATTATTTTAGCAAAAATGTTTATCTTTAATTTAAAATCTGTAGAAGCTATGAGAATAGAAAGGATCAGTACTTTTGTGAAGCATCACAGCACAGTTGAAAAATATATGGCAAATAGAAATCCAAAATGGATGTTAAGAGATAGATGGGAGGGGTTGAATGGAGCTGAAGGGTGGGACTAATAACAAGATAACCAATGTAAAACATACGGGGTCTGTAAAATGTATATAGGTTCAACATTTTTGTGAAATAGCACAGTTACAAATAGAAATCAAACTGGATGGACATCAGAAATAGAGGAAGGACTAAAAACAAACAAAATATAACTATTGTAAAATAGATTGTGTCTGTAAAATGTGTATAAGATGTATAAACTGAAGATAGAAGCCTAAGTGTTATTGTTTATTAGTTTACTCCAATTAGAGGAAGGGTGGTAGGGTTTGCAGGGAAAAATAAAGGTATATTCTAAAAGAAGTATGTATATCTATATGGGTATGTATTTATGTGTATATGTATGAATGTTTATGCATGCATATGTATATGTATGGGCATGTACGTGTATGTATATGGATATATATATTTACCAACAAAAGATAAAGGGAAGTCATTTTTACCGCATAAATATAGCAAAATGAATATTTTGTAAAACTTCTGTCAACGAGATGATACTACAATCAAATTATGGAAAATCAGCTTTTTAGTCATGTGGATTATACTTTGGAAAAAAAGCTGCACATTATTTAAGGGAAAAAGTAATATCTTTCGTTTGACAGAATATGCAATACTTTTTGTTGTTGTTGCTGTTTTGGTTATTTTTTTTCAATATAATTATTAACATATTTAATAATGTTTTGAGAAGAATTAAGTTGATATTTTGCAATAATTGTTTTTTTCCCCAATAGTTTCTTCAAAATGACCCGTTTGTAATCCATGTATGTAAAATATCTCGGTAGTATGAATATGAATAGAGCATATCTACCATACACATGTTTTATATCTTATTTACTGTAACTGGCACTGCATCTCCATGCAGTCTAAACAACGTCTTGAGTGATCTCATCTCATGCACAGGCAAGAAATCTGTTAGTGCCTTGTGTACTGTAACCTTATGCTGGAGGATATTCACACTGTCATATATCTGTATAAAACTTTCCACAGGACTTTGCTATTTTTCTCTAGTTGTGTATTTGTTTGTTTGTTTGTTTGGTGGAGGTCTAGGAGAGGCAGCACTGACCAGTCTAGGGTGCAATCCAGTGACCTTGTAAAAGAGAACTCATGAAAAATGAATGCGAGAAATACGACCGCCTGTTTTGTTTGCCATTTAAATGCTCCAGGGGTCATAAATTATGTTTACTCCGTTTTTTTCTCTCCTCTCTTTTATTTTTTGACCCCTCCCAGACATGAAGCGATAATACTGGGAATGGGGTTTGGCTCTGTGGAGGGACGTAACAAGAGAGGGGGCTCCAGTTTACAGCATCATGATTTATATTTGCCATGCAGAATATTTCACTGAGATGCTGATCAGGTTTTACAGTGGGTAGTAAAGCAATCAGTGAGCTCACCACACAGCCACATCAATCATTACTGAGACACACACACACACACTAGGGTACTGGTGAGACACACCAAGGTAACACAAGAGCCAGGCAGGGGAGAAATCATTACCTGCCCAGGGTCTCGCTCTATCACATAAATTACATTAGTTCATAATAGGGGAATAATCCGCTTTACATTGATAAAACAGTAAAATGATGATTCAAACAGAGTCAACATTGCTGCTGTTTGAATCAAATAACACCTTAAGCAACTTCACTTCACATATGTATTAAGGGATGTCTATTTACGCAATTGATAGCATTGACATTCATTCCTCAAAACAATATGGTTTGACAGGCCTTGTTTGTGTGCATAAACGTGAGCGTGTGTGTGCGTGCGTATGTACTGTATGTGTGTGTGTCCATGTGAGTGTGCGTGTGTGTCAGAGAGAGAGAGAGAGAGAGAGAGAGAGAGTAAAAGAGAGAGAGAGAGTGTGTGTGGTATGTATGCCTGCTTCAGTGTGCGTTTTTAAGGCACCTGTCTTCTTCTGGGGTACTCTGGACCTGGTGAGGCATGTTAGAGCCTGTACAGTATCAGACCCACTCACACCCAGCTGCTCCTCACACCGCACGGCTATTTCTGACCCACAGATTCAGCCAGAGGCATGGGGGGACAGAGGGGTCAGCAATGCACTCTCTGCCTCCAGATTGCACCCTCTGATGTCCAACATTCCTACACACGGCCAAACTGCTCCTCCTCTCCCTCACACCATTCCCTCAGTCATGGAAATGGCTCTCAAGTCCCTCAGACAAGTCACATGCATAGTATCACTATGTTTACACCAAGCAACACTGATGGGGAAATGTATTGGAGATGCATAGATTCAGTGCTGTGTACTACAAGTGGTGATGTCATCCCTGCTGAAAAATGCTGGTCTGGTTCACTGTCACTTTCCCAATTGGAATGGTAGAGTAAGAAAAGAGTAATATCTGTGTTTAGTCAAGATCTCTATCTCCTCAACAGAATTAGAGCAGAAATATATAGTCATGTTAAACATACAAACATGCAGTATACATATGCAATATGCCAATGACACATGACCAGAGTCTGCCCTCAGAGCATCCCCTGCACAGATGGCTGCTGATCTCCTGTCTCTCCTGCTCTGCCAGATCGCTCCCTACAATGGCCCAGTATGTAGGGCCCCATGTCTACAGTGAAGTTCCTCCATCCTCCACAGGGTTCATGGACAGGGCATTGTAACATGGAAAGGGGGATTTATGGGGGTGTGGTAGGAGTATGTTAGCTCCTAGTACACTCAGTTCTCCGATGGAACCCAGGGACGCCCACCAGTTGCCTGGTAATCTTGTGGCGAGCCCCTAAAGGCATGATGAAATGACAGCAGCTGTTGTTTTTGTTGACACGGCCAAAATGATGGCCAGATTTCACCATGGGAGCACCGAAATGGATCCCAGTCTCACGGCTCAGCCACCCTTGTTTTTAGTTTTTATTTAACCTTTATTTAACTAGGCAAGTCAGTTAAGAACAAATTCTTACTTACAATGACAGCCTACCCCAGCCAAAGCCTAACCTGGACGACGCTGGGCCAAATGTGTGCTGCCCTATGGGACTCTCAAACATGGCCAGTTGTGATACAGCATGGAATCAAACCAGGGTCTGTAGTGACGCCTCTAGCACTGAGATGCAGCCCGAGTTGCTCCAGGCTTGGACACTGAGTGCCACAGCAGGCGGGCAAAGGCTTCATTATGGGCCATCAAATATTCATATGGCACTGAGCCCTCTCCCGCTGTATCGTGCAGCTAACCACACAGAAGGCTGGAAGCAGAGCACACTGACTGTCTCTGAAAACAACAAATAATAATAATACCTATCGTTTTCCTACAATACCTTCTGTCTTCAAACAGCTATGATTTAAAAATGTATGACTTATTATATTGTCTATCACTATGTATGGTATTGATGTACATTTTAGCAGACACTTTTATCCAGAGCGACTTCCACTAGCAATTAGGGCAAGTCAAAAGATTTTTCAACAAGGGTATTCGAACCAGCAACCTTTTGGTTACTGGACCAACACTCTTAACTGCTAGGCTACTTGCTGCCCGTGTTGGTCAATTCTGGCAGACTTGACATCTCTATCTGAAACGTCAATCAGTTACAATGGGTCTTGGTGGGTATGGTATCTACGATGCAATTAGCACTAATCTGATAATAATTTAAAAATGATTCTCAGCTCTAAGAATCTCATTACATTTAAATGACTAATTGGACTTATGACAGTTTAATGGAGGGTGTGTTTGACCTTTGACCTGGCAACATGTTATTCAGCGGTAACAAGGAACTAATGGACACGGCGTCCATTAATGAAGAAGCCAATGACATCACCCGACGGGTGACCACGTGGATCGATCTGTTGAACTAACTTAGAGCGTGTTGCTGACTGTCAATAACAACTCAATCAATAAGTCCCTCCATTCAGGTCCATCCATATTCATCCCATAAGCAGGTCTTTAATGTGTTTAGTGTTTCTGCCTGGGCACCTTTCACCTTGGCCCCCTGGCAGGCTCGCTGTAACCAGATTAGAAACATGTTAACAACCACCGTGAATCTCCTTTCCTCTACCCCCTGGGACCTTGGCCTGATGCATTTGTCGGTTTATGGTAAATTATATTGCTCTGTATGTTCTCCTCTGTCTGGGTTTTCTGTCGCAAATGATTTGCAATAAAACCTCCATGCTACAGACCACAGTTCTCTATGGTGGGTCCATCATTTATTGGTAGGGCCAGGAGTTGTTCCAGATCATGTGACCTGATAATAACAACACATTTTGGAACATAATACCACATTAAAACACAGTTATGTGTTTATGCAAAATTGAGCGCTTGAACATGAACCACAGGTAAGGATTGACCGGCGAAATTATAATATTTCATCGGCACTGGGGGGCAGTGTTATACACTAGGCCTATATTCACTACACTCTCTAAATTCCCATGAATGTTGTCACATATACTCTCTCTCCGGCGCTCTAGGTCACCAGGCTGCTCATTATGGAGCACACCTGTCACCATCGCTACGCGCACCAGCGCGTCATCAGACTAACCTGGACTCCATCACCTCCCTAATTTACCTTCCCAATATCACTCCCTTTGGTTCCTTCCCCAGGCGTTATTGTTTCTGTTTCAGTTTCATGCCTGTGCGTTGTTCTTGTTTTGTATTATGTTTAGTTTATTTATTCAATTATTCACTCCCTGAACGTGCTTCCCGACACCCAGCACATTCGTTACAGAATAACGCCTCACCTAAGGGAAGCATCAGGGAGTGTTTTTTTGTTTTTTGGTGTTGGAAGGGATGTCAGGTCCGGGTATCAGTACCGGAGCTACCGCGGAGTCCTTAGCCGGCTCGTCAGGCTCTCACGCTTCAGCCGGCTCGTCGGGCTCTCAAGCTTCAGCCAGCTCGTCGGGCTCTCAAGCTTCAGCCGGTTCGTCGGACTCTCACGCATCAGCTGGCTTCTCGGGCTCCGTCTGGTTTTCGAGGCGACCGGTCCGCTCCTGATCCCCGGGATCGTTCCATTGGTCGGTGTCCTGCGGCTGGAGCCGTGTGCCAGGGAGAGGGTACTGTCAAGTATACTCCCTCTCTACGGTGCTCTAGGTTGCCAGGCTCCTGCGCCTCAGCTGGTTCGTCAGGTTCCCGCACCTCAGCAGAGGTGACCGGTCAGCTCCTGATCCCTGTGATCAGCCCTTTGGTCAGCGTTCTGCGGCTGGAGTCGCGCGTTAGGGAGGGGGTACTGTCACGTATACTCCCTCGTGCCTAGGAAAATGAATTGAGTTTCTGAACAAACCCAGCTCTGCTCCAGCCACTGACTGACCAGTTGAAGTGTAAAATAATGTTCTGACCAGTCAGATTGCTGTGTCTATCCATGTGACAGAGGCTGTTTACCTGGTACAGTTTAACTTGAGCCTCTGACATGGGTCAGCATTGATTGCTACACAAATACAGCCCTTATGTTGACATGTTATAATATTTAAATAGTACCTATTCACTTCACTGCCTGATAATAGCTGTTATGGAAAGAATTGAATTATCACACATGCATGCAAGCTCGGGGCACTGGGTCTGAACCCCACCCTGCGCAACTGGGTCCTGGACTTCCTGACGGGCCGAACCCAGGTGGTGAAGGTAGGCAACGACACCTCCGCTACACTGATCCTCAACACAGGGTCCCCACAAGGGTGCGTGCTCATCCCCCTCCTGTACTTCCTGTTCACCCATGACTGCATGGCCACTCACATCTCCAACTCAATCATCAAGTTTGCAGACGACACAGTGGTAGGCCTGATTACCAACAATGACAAGACGGCCTACAGGGAGAATGTGAGAGCCCTGGTGGAAAGGTGCCAGGAAAATAACCTCTCAATGTCAACAAAATGAAGGAACTGATTGTGGACTTTAGCAGACAGCAAAGGGAACATACCCACATGCACATTGACGGGGCCACAGTAGAGACGGTGAAAAGATTTGAGTTCCTCGGCTTGCATCACTGACAACCTGAAATTATCCATCCACACAGACAGTGTGTTAAAGAAGACTGAAGAAATTTAGCTTGGCTCCTAAGACCCTCAAAAACTATTATAGATGCACCATTGAAAGCGTCCTGTTGGGCTGTATCACCGCCTGGTACGGAAACTGCACCGTTCGCAACCGCAGGGCTCTCCAGAGGGGGGTGCGGTCTTCCCAACGTATCACCGGGGGCACACTGCCTGCCCTCTAGGAAATCTACAGCACCCGATGTCACAGGAAGGCCAAGAAGATCATCAAGGACCTCAGCCACCCAAGCCATGTTCTGTTCACCCCGCTACCATCTAGAATGCGGAGACAGTACAAGTGCATCAAAGCTGGGACTGAGAGACTGAAAAACAGATTCTATCTCTAGGCCATCAGACTGTTAAATAGTCACCACTAGCCAGGATCCACCCAGTACCCTGCCCTGAACTTTATTCACTGTTACTAGCCGGCTACCACCAAGTACTATACACTGCAACTAAGAGACTGCTGTCCAATGTACATAGAGTCATTGAATACTGGTCACTTTAATAATTTTATATACTGTTTTACCCACTTCATATGTACAGTATATACTGTACTGTATTCTAGTCAAGGTTCATCTGTCACGTTCTTGGAAATGAGCGGACCAAGGCGCAGCGTGAGTATAATTCCACATATTTATTTAAGTGAAACTAACAAAATAACAAAACTTACAAAGACCGGGAGGACGTAGTGCCCAAACACACTAACAATCAATCAATATCCCACAAAACACAGGTGGGGAAATAACTACCTAAATATGATCCCCAATCAGAGGCAATGATAAACAGCTGGGAACCATATTAGCACCAACATAGAAATAAACATACTAGATCACCCCCTAGTCACACCCTGACCTACTACACCATAGAGAACCAAGGGCTCTCTATGGTCAGGGCGTGACATCATCCTATATAACTACTGCTGTACACACGTTTTCTATTCATACGCTGTCCATACCGTATACACACCATTATATACATATAAACTCAGCAAAAAAAAGAAACGTCCCTTTTTCAGGACCGTGTCTTTTAATGTTCATTCGGAAAAATGCAAATAACTTCACAGATTTCATTGAAAAGGGTTTAAATACTGTTTCCCATGCTAGGACACTAAAGAGGCCTTTCTACTGACTTGCTTGTATCATCAGCTTGTATCATCACACCTAAGAAGACTCGATGCTGTAATCGCCGGCAAAGGTGCTTCAACGAGGTACTGAGTAAAGGGTCTGAATAATTATGTAACTGTGATATTTAAGTTTTTAAAATTTGATGTAAAAACATGTTTATGCTTTGTCATTATGGGGTATTGTGTGTAGATTTATGAGGTGGAAAAGATTTAATCAATTTTAGAGTAATGCTGTAACGTAACAAAATGTGGAAAAAGTCAAGGGGTCTGAATACTTCCCGAATGCACTGTATGTGTACGTGACCAATAACATGTTATTTCATTTGCTCAAAGCCACACAAACAAAAAGCACCTGTTGATGCTCATAAACTCTATTTATGCACTCTACACATAGCCTAAAGACTTTTACACACATAAATGAATACTCTTCAGGCCTGAGTCTAGCTGAGGTAATTTAGAGTGTGATTTAGGGACACAAGGGAGTCGTTGTAGCCATGGACAGCTAGGCAGCAGCACACACACGCCTGGCTGAAACCTGAGATGCTGGCCCTCCGAAGAGCCCCCAGCTGCAGAGGATCACACCCCGTAGCTCCACAACCAGGAGATTAACCTCTCTGACACACACATGTACACACACACACCAGGAAAAATGTAGCCTTATATCTGGTTTTATAGTAATCTAAAACTATTGAGACTTGTTGTCCAAACTGAATATGTGGTGAGGACAATGTTTGCAAAATTATTATAAGCAGCAAATACATCCCCTCAACAACAGTTATTTTCAGTGCTTTAAGCTTGATCATCTGCGGTCTAGACATGCTGCTACAGATGTAGGATCTTAATTTGATCACTCTGCTGCACAATAACTTTAATGGAAAATGTAAAACATATCAAATGTGTAGTGTATTTGACATTTAACAAGGCTTCTGAAGTTTGTAATTTCCACTTTTTTTCACTTACGAAAAAGTTATCAACCCCTACAAAAATGCTGTGGTGTAAAGTACTTAAGTAAAAATACTTTAAAGTGCTGCTTAAGTCGTTTGTGGTATCTGTACTTTACTTTACTATTTATATTTTTGACAACTTTTACTTCACTACATTCCTAAAGAAAATTATGTACTTTTTACTCCATACATTTTCCCTGACACCCAAAAGTACTCAAATGAAATGAAATCAAATTGTATTTGTCACATGCGCCGAATACATACTGTCACGTTCATCGTAATAATTGGACCAAGGCGCATCGTGAGTAGCGTTCCACATCTTTATTATAATGTGAAACTTAGCAAAATACAAAAACAATAAATGAACAAACGAAACGTGAAGACAGCGAAGTACAAATAGGCACCTACACAAAAAACAAGATCCCACTGTCACGTCCTGACCCTAGTAAGATGTAATTTTCTATAGTAGAGTAGGTCAGGGCGTGACAGGGGGTGTTTTGTGTTTTTCTATGTTTTCTATTTCTATGTTTAGTTCTAGTTTTTCTATTTCTATGTTGGGGTTGTTTGGGGTTGATCTCCAATTGGAGGCAGCTGGTCCTCGTAACCTCTAATTGGAGATCATATTTAAGTTGGGGTTTGTCTATGGGGTTTTGTGGGTAGTTGTTTTCCGTTTTGTCACGTGTACCTGACGGAACTGTTGACTGTCGTTTGGTTGTTTTGTTTAAGTGTCTTCATTAAAGTCAAGAAATGAGCACTCTACACGCTGCACCTTGGTCCCCTTTATACGACCCGCGTTACACCCACAAAACACAGGTGGAAAAAAATACGTCTTACATATGATCCCCAATTAGAGACAACTATAACCAGCTGCCTCTAATTGAGAACCATATCAAGCACACCAACCTAGAAATATGAAAACTAGAAATAATAAACTAGAATATAACATAGACATCCATATACTAAATCACCCACTAGTCACGCCCTGACCTACTATACCATAGAGAAAGAATGGTTCTCTATGGTCAGTGAAATGCTTACTTACAAGCCCTACCAACAATGCCGTTTTAAGAAAAATAAGTGTTAAGTAGAAAATAAAAGTAACACATAATTAAACAGCAGCAGTAAAATAACAATAGCGGGGCTATATACAGGGTGTACCGGTACAGAGTCAATATGCGGGAGCACCGGTTAATTTAGGTAATATGTACATGTAGGTAGAGTTAAAGTGATTATGCATAGATAATAAACAGAGAGTAGCAGCAGTGTAAAAGAGGGGTCTGGGTAGCCCTTTGATTAGCTATTTAGGAGTCTTATGGCTTGGGGGGTAGAAGCTGTTAAGAAGCCTTTTGAATCTAGACTTGGCACTCCGGTCCTGCTTGCTGTGTGGTAGCAGAGAGAACAGTCTATGACTAGGGTCGCTGGAGTCTTTGACAATGTTTAGGGCCTTCATCTGACACCGCCTGGTAAAGAGGTCCTGGATGGCAGGAAGCTTGGCCCCAGTGATGTACTGGGCCGTACGCACTACCCTCTGTAGTGCCTTGCCGTCAGAGGCCGAGCAGTTGCCATACCAGGCAGTTATGCAACCAGTCAGGATGCTCTCGATGGTGCAGCTGTAGACCTTTTTGAGGATCTGAGGACCCATGCCAAATCTTTTCAGTCTCCTGAGGGGGAATAGGCTTTGTCGTGCCCTCTTCACGACTATCTTACTGTGTTTGGACCATGATAGTTTGTTGGTGATGTGGACACCAAGGAACTTGAAACTCTCAACCTGCTTCACTACAGCACCGTCGAGGAGAATGGGGGGCGTGTTCGGTCGTCCTTTTCCTGTAGTCCACAATCATCTCCTTTGTCTTGATCACGTTTAGGGAGAGGTTGTTGTCCTGGCACTGCACGGCCAGGTCTCCTCCCTATAGGCTGGCTCATCGTTGTCGGTGATCAGGCCTACCATTGTTGTGTCATCGGCAAACTTGATGATGGTGTTGGAGTCGTGCCTTGCCATGCAGTCATGAGTGAATGGGGAGTCCAGGAGGGGACTGAGCACGCACCCTTGAGGGGCCCCCGTGTTGAGGAGCAGCGTGGCGAATTTGTTTTTACCTACCCTTACCACCTCGAGGCGGGCTGTCAGGAAGACCAGGATCCAGTTGCAGAGGGAGGTGTTTAGTCCCAGGATCCTTAGCTTAGTGATGAGCTTTGAGGGCACTACGGTGTTGAATGCTGAGCTGTACTGTAGTCAATGACTAGCATTCTCACAAAGATGTTCCTTTTGTCCAGGTGGGAAAAGGCAATGTGGCGTAAATTAGAGATTGCATCATCTGTGAATCTGTTGGGGCGGTATGGAAATTGGAGTGGGGTTTCTGGGATAATGGTGTTGATGTGAGCCATGACCAGCCTTTCAAAGCACTTCATGGCTACAGATGTGAGTGCTATGGGTCGGTAGTCATTTTGGCAGGTTACCTTAGTGCTCTTGGGCACAGGGACTATGGAGGTCTGCTTGAAACATGTTGGTATTACAGACTCAGTCAGGGACAGGTTGAAAATGTCAGTGAAGACACTTGCCAGTTGGTCAGTGCATGCTCGGAGTACACGTCCTGGTAATCCGTCTGGCCCTGCGGCCTTGTGAATGTTAATCTGCCTAATGGTCTTCCTCATATCGGCTACGGAGTGCGTGATCACACAGTCGTCCGGATTAGCTGATGCTCTCATGCATGTTTCAGTGTTACTTACCTCGAAGTGAACATAGAAGTTATTTAGCTCATCTGGTAGGCTCGTGTCACTGGGCAGCTCACAGCTCACGGCTATCTTTCTGACAGAACACAATGTGTATATAATTACAATCACAAGTATAGCTTTCTTGAGATTAATATAGGTGTGCCCCAGGGTTCCATTTTAGCTCCTGTGTTGTTCTCAATTTGTATTAATGATTTGGGAAATGGGATGCAAACAGCAAAGTTACATCTATACGCAGATGATACAGTCATATATGCATGTGCTCCTTCTCTGGTTCAGGCTGTTGAAGAGCTCCAGACTGATTTTCCGTCACTGCAGTCCTCCCTTTATGGTCAAAAAACTAAATTCTTTACCTTTACCAGAGCTGGAACTCTGCCAGAGAAGGTTAGCATTGTCACATCTGGTGGCTTATCCATTGAAAAAGTGTCATCCTACAAATACCTAGGTATTTGGTTGGATGACAAGTTGTCTTTTAAAGTTCATGTGGATAATCTTGTGACAAACCTTAAATTGAAATTGGGTTTTTATTTTCGTAATAAGGCTTGCTTCCCACTTATGGCTAGAAAGAAGCTTGTTCAGGCCACTTTTCTCTCTGTAATTGATTATGGTTACTTATTGTATATGCATGCAACCTCCATCTTACAGAGACTGGACTCTGTTTATTATGCATCCTTGCGCTTTATTACAAATGCCAAGTCACTCACCCTCCATTACACCTTGTACCAAATGATAGGTTGGACCTCACTTTATATGAGCAGAAAGATACATTTGTGTGTGTTCATCTACAAAGCCCTTTTGGGTAAACTCCCTCTTTACCTCTGTAGTCTGGTCTTCTTCACCACTAGCAGTTACCATACCCGGTCTGCTAGGTGGTTGCTACTTAAAGTCCCCAGGACATTCACAGTATTAGGCAAGACTGCCTTCTCTTGTTGTGCACCAGAGGCATGGAACAGTCTACAATCCATGCTTCCTCTAGATATGTTAGTGCCACTGAATTAATTTAAAATATTGATGGGAGACTCTGTTACAGAAGAGTGTGAATGCTTTTTTTTATTGCCTGGATCATGTTGTGTTGTATGGTATTGTTGTATGTTTTAATTATGTAATGTACTGATTGTTGCTGCCTTCTTGGCCAGGTCTCCCTTGAAAAGGAGACTCTGGGTCTCAATGGGCTTTTCCTGGTTAAATAAAGGTTAAATAAAAAAGTCTGTAATAGTTTGCAAGCCCTGCCACATCCGATGAGTGTCAGAGCCGGTGTAGTACAATTCAATCTTAGTCCTGTATTGGCGCTTTGCCTGTTTGATGGTTCGTCGGAGGGCATAGCGGGATTTCTTAGAAGCTTCCGGGTTAGAGTCCCGCTCCTTGAAAGCGGCAGCTCCACCCTTTAGATCAGTACGGATGTTGCATGTAATCCATGGCTTCTGGGTATGTACGTACAGTCACTGTGGGAACAACGTTATTGATGCACTTATTGATGAAGCCAGTGACTGATGTGGTGTACTCTTCAACGCCATCGGAAGAATCCCGGAACATATTCCAATCTGTGCTAGCAAAACTCGTTACATTTTGAATGCTTTAGCAGGACAGGAAAATGGTCTAATTCACACACTTATCAAGAGAACATCCCTGATCATCCCTACTGCCTCTGATCTGGCGGACTCACTAAATACATGCTTTGTTTCTAAAGGATGTCTGAGTGTTGGATTGAACCCCTGGCTATCTGTAAATAAGAAAATGTGTCCGTCTGCTTTGCTTAATATAAGGAATTTGAAATGATTTATACTTGTACTTAAGTATATTTTAGCAATTACCTGTACTTTTGATACTTAAGTATATTTAAAACCAAATACTTTTAGACTTTTACTCAAGTAGTATTTTACTGCGTGACACTTTTACTTGAGTCATTTTTATTAAGGTATCTGTCACGTCCTGACCAATATAAGTTCTTATTTTCTATGGTAGAGTGGTCAGGGCGTGACAGGGGGTGTTTTGTGTTTGTTCTATGTTCTCTATTTCTATGTTGGATTTCTAGTTTGTCTAAATCTAGGTTGGGGTTTATTGGGTTGACCTTCAATTGGAGGCAGCTGTTCCTCGTATTTAGTAGTTTTTTTTTTTCCTGTTGTTTGTGGGTAGTTGTTTCCTGTTTAGTGTATGTTTACCTGACAGAACTGTTGATGGTAGTTTTTGTTATTTTGTTATGGTGTTTCATTAAAGTTAAATATGAGCACTTCACACGCCGCGCCTCGGTCCCCTTTGTACGACCCGCGTTACAGAGCTACCCACCATGACTGGATCAAGCGGCGTGCCCAGGCAGAGATGGACACCTGGTTATACATGGAATGGATGGAGAGGAGAAACTGGACTTGGGGGCAAGTTATTGAAAGATATCGGAGCCTCCCGGCGAAGTACGAGAGGCAGACCCAAATTTTTTTGGGTGAGCATGTGCCTGCCTCTCACACTCTCTCTCCGGTACGCCTCCATAATCCAGTACGTCCTGTTCCTGCTCCCCGCACTAGCCCTGAGGTGCGTGTTACTAGTCTGGCGCATCCAAAGCCAGCCCCACGCATCAGGCCTCTAGTTCGCCTCCATAGTCCAGTAAGTCCTGTACCTGCTCCTCGCACTCTCCTTTCAGTGCGCAGCCATAACCCGGTACAGCCAGTGCCTGCTGTGAGCACTCGGCCATTAGTACGTCCTGTTCCTGCGCCCCGGCGCCTCCAAAGCCAGCCCCACGCACCAGGCCTCCAGTGCGCCTGCCCAGCCCAATACGTCCTGTTCCTGCTCCCCGCACTCGCCCTGAGGTGCGTGTTACTAGTCTGGCGCCTCCAAAGCCAGCCCCACGCACCAGGCCTCCAGTGCGCCTGCCAAGCCCAGTACGTCCTGTTCCTGCTCCCCGCACTCGCCCTCCAGTGCGCCTCCATAACCCTGAACAGCCAGTGCCTGCTGTGAGCACTCGGCCATTAGTGCGTCTTCCCAGTCCAGTGAGACCGATTCCTGCTCCTCGCACTCTCCCTCCAGTGCGCATCCATAACCCGGTACAGCCAGTGCCTGCTGTGAGCACTCGGCCTTCAGCGGTGGTCTGCAACCCAGAGCCTTCGGCGGTGGTCTGCAGCCCAGAGCCTTCGGCGGCGGCTTTTAGCCCAGAGTCTTCGGCGGCAGTTGGTGGTCCGAAGCCTCCGAAGATGATCCATGGTCTGGTTCCTCCGGACAAACAGAAGCGGGGGGATCAGCGGGTGGTGGGGGTACTACGCCCGGAACCAGATCCGCCGCCATAGACATTTTTTCACCCTCCTTTCCCTCCCTTTAGGTTTGTGTTTTTTTTTTATATATATATTGTGTGCATTCGGAGTCTGCACCTTTGGGGGGGGGGGGGGGTACTGTCACGTCCTGACCAATATAAGTTGTTATTTTTTATGGTAGTGGTCAGGGCGTGACAGGGGGTGTTTTTGTGTTTGTTCAATGTTCTCTATTTCTATGTTGGATTTGTAGTTTGTCTATATCTAGGTTGGGGTTTATTGGGTTGACCATCAATTGGAGGCAGCTGTTCCTCGTTACCTCTAATTGGAGGTCATATTTAGTAGGGGTGTTTTTTTTCCTGTTTGTGGGTAGTTGTTTCCTGTTTAGTGTATGTTCACCTGACAGAACTGTTGATGGTAGTTTTTGTTATTTTGTTATAGTGTTTCATTAAAGTTAAATATGAGCACTTCACACGCCGCGCCTTGGTCCCCTTTGTACGACCCACATTACAGTATCTTTACTTTTACTCAAGTAGGACAAGTAGTACAATTGGGTACTTTTTCCACCACTGCAAAAATGGTAATTCATTATAATCCACATATTAATTCACATTTCCTGTTGCCTCAGGATTATTTTGCTGTTGTAGCAAACTGGCTTAAATCTGACATTTGCGTCTCCAATACAGGGATCATTTGCATGGTCTATTTGCATCTGTGAAAGTCTATACCAGCATCTACTGTGCCTCGGCAAAACTATTTGCATGTCTGTATCATAGAGTCCTGTCAAGCCTTTATACCAACTTGCTGGACACCCAAGTCTATCTCTTCCATCGACCAAAGGCTTTCTATGTACTGAAACAAAACAACATTTCCAAACAACCAAACAAAATCCTGCTATTGTGAATATTGGAAAGAATGAAAAATATGTCTAGATCAGTTGGATTGGGTTACAGAGAAATAAGTGTGAAAAGCACATTAGTCATTGCTCTATAATCTGTCCAAACAGACTGTTGACAGAAACTGAAACTGACTAGTGCACAATACATTTAGGTTCTGGGTTTTGAGATCCTTTAAATTATTAAAGGATGTGTTGTATGTTTGTAAAATATAAATAATCCCTAATTTTGCATTACTTGATTTAGAAACAATTGCATGCCGTTAATTTTTGTGTTCAATTAATGAAAACTGAATTGATTCAGTCTGATAAGACAATATTTTATTAAAGTGTTTAAAGTTATGCCTGTGAGCCATAAGGTACAGGAGGCCCAGTGGTGAAAAGGTACCCAATTGTCATACTTGACTAAAAGTAAAGATACCTTAATAGAAAAGGACTAAAGTGAAAGTCACCCAGTAAAATACCACTTGAGTAAAAGTCTAAAAGTATTTGGTTTTAAACATACTTAAGTATCAAAAGTAAATGTAATTGCAAAAATATACTTAAGTATCAAAAGTAAAAGTATAAATCATTTTAAAGTGTCAAAGTATAAATCATTTCAAATAATTTTAAGTATATTTAAAACCAAATACTTTTAGACTTTTGCTCAAGTACTTTTTTACTGGGTGACTTTCACTTTTACTTGAGTCCTTTTCTATTAAGGTATCTTTACTTTTACTACAGTATTATAATTAGATACTTTTTCCACCAATGTCCTGTCCTGCTAACTATTTATATTTGAATTTATTAGGGATCCCCATTAGCTGCTGTGAAGGCAGCATCTACTCTTCCTGGGGTCCAAACACAGTAACGCACTTACATCACACATTCAAAATGTAATGCATATTATTATTTTTTTTATGAATGTGGTGAAGTAAAAGTAAAAGTTGTCCAAAATATACATTGTAAAGTAAAGATACCCCCAAAAGTGACTTAAGAAGTACTTTAAAGTACTTTACACCATTGAGTAGGCCTGTCAAACAACATTTCAAATAGATGTACGGTCTGTGTAAGTGCCCACTGCACATGTCACAGGAACACAATGGATTCTCAGAGGACATGAATGTGTCTCATTTGCAAGGTAAATTTACAGAGACTTAATGGCAACAGTATATCACCTAGAGCTCACAGGTAACTGTAACAGAAGTTAAGAGTGCTAACAAAACATTCAGCCATGACTCTCTCATCAGATGGGTAAGAATCCTTGATTGGTCTTATAATTTCTGTTTCACCATTTTGCTGATATTGACAATTATACTTTTTCTTCTAGAAAACAATATAAAAGAAGATAGTTTGATAGTTGAAGAGTTTATTTCCAAAACGCTATTTCCACTATATCCAGAAATGTTGGCTTATGGGTACCTTCATGTGTGTAAAATATTACTGTTCTCAGATTTTTTATTCATCGATCTTAGATGTGTATGGAAATGTGTTTATTTTTCAAAACTCTACAAAACATTAACAACACCTTCCTAATTTTGAGTTGCATGCACCCCCCCTTAAATTAATGCACTTACAGTAAGTCGCTATGGTTAAGAAAAGCATTTGCTAAATGACTAAAATGTCCAATATTACTGCATTCTTTTCAATATTGATGCCACCAATGTATAATTTGTACATTTATTTAAATGTAGTTGTAGTAAAAATGTAGTTATTTGTTATATTTTACTGTGTAAAACCTAGCAATACTGTGTATTTCTCCGAGAGTGAAGTGGATATATAGCATTTAGCAAAATAACATGATTATTTGTCTCTGAAATGAAACCATCAAGTGATATATTTTAGCCAAATACATGTCTGTCATTGAACAACCCCATGCCATGATTACATTTCTTCAATCAATAAAAGCTAATTTACCAACATTTCTGAAAATTGAAATATGGCATTTTGGAATTAAGCTCTTCAGATGTTTTTATTAGACTGTAATGAGCCTGTAATGATACATGTTTTTTTCGCTTGACAGATTAAGGCTATCAATGGAAGGGAAACTTTGGGGATTTTGTTTGACCACAGCCATTCTGCTCTGTGGCATTGGCTGCCAATACAATCCAAGTGAACATCGTAAGTTAAGTTTTCCCTTGTAACGTAAACAACACCAAAATAATTTGATTGAATGCTATATTTTTCATACTCGTCAGTCAGAAATGCATTGCAAATAATATTTTTTCTTAAAAAGTGAACATTACATTTCAAGGGGCTTAACTCTAATGTATTGCTGGTGCATTTTAAAAAGGGATTCATATGTACATGGTACGGGTCAAAAGTTTAAGAACACCTACACATTCAAGGGTTTTTCTTTATTTTGACTGTTTTCTATATTGTAGAATAATAGTGAAGACATCAACACTATTAAATAACACATACGGTATCACGTAGTAACCAAAAATGTGTCAAACAAATCCAAATATATTTTATATTTGAGATTCTTCAAATACTCACCTTTTGCCTTGATGACAGCTTTGCAAACTCTTGGCATTCTCTCAACCAGCTTCATCGTTTTGATGTCTTCACTATTATTCTACAATGTAGAAAATAGTCAAATAAAGAAAAACCCTTTGATGAGTAGGTGTTCTAAAACCTTTGAACAGTAGTGTATATATATATATTTTTTAAACAAATTTCAATAGATCTTGTCCTTAAATGTGTGCATTAACCGTCATTGTATTTCCAGGTTGTATAGTACTGATAGTGAACGATGACACATATTCAGGAGTCATTAGGAATGGGAAAGATAGTCCATCTCAGATTAACTTTTCAGGTACAGTGTGATAACTAACTACTTAACGGAGAGGTGAAACATTGTCAAAATATAAGCTCATGTCTGTGCCACAGCTTAAGATATACACTGAGTATACCAAACATTAGGAACACCTTCCTAATGTTGAGTTGCACCCCCTTTTGCCCTCAGAACAGCCTCAGTTTGTTTGGGCATGAACTCTACAAGGTGTCGAAAGCGTTCCACAGGGATGCTGGCCCATATTGACTCTAATGCTTCCCACAGTTGTGTCAAGTTGACTGGATGTCCATTGGTGGGCCTTTCTTGATACACAATGTTGAGCATGAAAAACCCAGCAGTGTTGCAGTTCTTGACACAAACCGGTGCGCCTGGCACCTACTACCATAACCCATTCAAAGGCACTTAAATATTTTGTTTTGCCCATTCATCCCCTGAATGGCACACATACACAATCATGTCTCAATTTTTCTCAAGGCTTAAAAATGTAACTAGTGACATCAATAAGGGATCATAGCTTTCACCTGGTCAGTCTATGTCATGGAAAGAGCAGGTGTCCTTAATGTTTGTATACTCAGTGTACATTGCCTTATTTCCGGATTGGATAGGGAATTGTACCTTACAGAAGGAAATCCAGAGGCTCTGCATCATATCCACTGGAGAGAACACAACAACATCAGGTAGTGTCACTTTATGTAAAACCTTATGTAGATCTATATTACAGAGTCCAGTTATGGTTATTCAAAACATTCAAATTCATTTTATGAATACTTTGTTGTAATGCTGTATGTGTCTTTAGAAAAATGTAATCCAGGATTCCCCAACTGTACATTTGAAGTGAGGAAAGATGACAATTCATACTTCATAACTCTGAGTAATGTTACTGTCAACAATCAAGAGCTCAACTTCTGGTTTCCACTGAGAAAGAACATAACATGTATTCCATCACAGTTCTATCAAAATACCACAGGTAAAGTAGACATAATAGTTTTTCTTCATAACATATACTTTTATCAGACATGTTTGGATAACATAGCCAAGCTACTGCAGCCGTTGAGGTGAAGGCTACAGCATACTTTACTTTTGGAAGGCAGTTTCATGTTTTCCATTCAATAACTGTTATATAGTGCCCTCTGCTGGTATATGCTAGATCAAACATACAAGTTCTGTATTGCAATCCTCTAGGCAGCCTACAACTACTGTTAAACTATTAGTCCTGACCTTTCAACGGGTTGTACATTTCCATTTAATTCCCATCAAAATAATACATCTACAAGCACTTACACGAAATCCATAACGTTAGCAATTAGGCAAAACATTGCAGCGTATACAGTATTCATTGTGTGCTCCAGGGTCTATTCATCTGACTGTTTTTTATTTTATTTAACTAGGCAAGTCAATGAAGAACAAATTCTTATTTACAATGACAGCCTAGGAACAGTGGATTAACTGCCTTGTTCAGGGGCAGAACAACAGATTTTTACCTTGTCAGTTTGGGGATTTGATTTTGCAACCTTTCAGTCACTAGTCCAACACTCTAACCACTAGGCTACCTGCTACACCCAACTGTAAAGCCTGCCTGTATAAACGGATGTAAAATAATTATGCTAGTACATTTTCAGACGCATGCATGTACCGCCATTCTTAGGAGCCCATATCATATCATACATATTGTACTACACTGGCTCTGATGCTCGTCAGGATATGTGGCAGGGCTTGCAAACTATTACAGACTACAAAGGGAAGCACAGCCGCGAGCTGCCCAGTGACACGAGCCTACCAGACGAGCTAAATAACTTCTTTGCTCACTTCGAGGCAAGTAACACTGAAACAAACATGAGAGCATCAGCTGTTTCGGACGACTGTGTGCTCACTCTCTCCGTAGCCGATATGAGTAAGACCTTGAAACAGGTCAACATTCACAAGGCCGCAGGGCCAGACGGATTACCAGGACGTGTACTCCGAGCTTGTGCTAACCAACATGCAAGTGTCTTCACTGACATTTTCAACCTGTCCCTCACGAGTCTGTAATACCAACATATTTCAAGCAGACCACCATAGTCCGTGTGCCCAAGAACACTAAGGTAACCTGCCTAAATTACTTCCGACCCATAGCACTCACATCTGAAGCCACAAAGTGCTTTGAAAGGCTGGTCATGGCTCACATCAACACCATTATCCCAGAAACCCTAGACCCACTCCAATTTGCATACCGCCCCAACAGGTCCACAGATGATGCAATCTCTAATCTACTCCACACTGCCCTTTCCCACCTGGACAAAAGGAACACCTTCGTGAGAATGCTATTCATTGACTACAAGTCAGGGTTCAACATCATAGTGCCCTCAAAGCTTATCACTAAGCTAAGGTCCCTGGGACTAAACACCTCCCTCTGCAACTGAGTCCTGGACTACCCCCAGGTGGTAAGGGTAGGTAAAAACACATCCGCCACGCTGATCCTCAACATGGGGGCCCCTCTGTGGTGCGTGCTCAGTCCCCTCCTGGACTCCCTATTCACTCATGACTGCATGGCCAGGCACGGCTTCAACACCATCATTAAGTTTGCAAATGACACAACGGTGGTAGGCCTGATCACCGACAACGATGAGACAGCCTATAGGGAGGAGGTCAGAGACCTGGCTGTGTGGTGCCAGGACAACAACCTCTCCCTCAACATGATCAAGACAAAGGAGATGATTGTGGACTACAGGAAAAGGAGGATTGAGCACCCCCCCCCATTCTCTACGGTGCTGTAGTGGAGCAGGTTGAGAGCTTCAAGTTCCTTGGTGTCCACATCACCAACAAACTATCATGGTCCAAACACACCAAGACAGTCATGAAGAGGGCACGACAAAGCCTATTCCCCCTCAGGAGACTGAAAAGATTTGGCATGGGTCCTCAGATCCTCAAAAGGTTCTACAGCTGCACCATCGAGAGCATCCTGACTGGTTGCATCACTGCCTGGTATGGCAACTGCTCGGCCTCCAACCGCAAGGCACTACAGAGGGTAGTGCGTACGGCCCAGTGCATCATTGGGGTCAAGCTTCCTGCCATTCAGCACCTCTTTACCAGCGGTGTCAGAGGAAGGCCCTAAAAATTGTCAAAGACTCCAGCCACCCTAGTCATAGACTATTCTTTCTGCTACCGCACGGAAAGTGGTACCAGAGCGCCAAGTCTAAAAGACTTCTTAACAGCTTCTACCCCCAAGCCACAAGACTCCTGAACAGCTAATCAAATGGCTACCCAGACTATTTGCATTGCCCCCCCCCCCCTTATTTTAAGGTGCTGCTAATCTCTGTTGATAATCTATGCATAGTCGCTACATGTACATATTACCTCAATTACCTCGACTAACCAGTGCCCCCGCACATTGATTCTGTACCGTTACCCCCTATATATAGCCTCTCTATTGTTATTTTACTGCTGCTCTTTAATTCTTTGTTGCTTTTTTATTTTTTTATCCTTATCTATTTTTTTACTTAGCACTTATTTGTGGTTAAGGGCTCTTAAGTAAGCATTTCACTGTAAGTTCTACACCTGTTGTATTCGGCTAATGTGTCAAATAAAATTTGATTTGATTTGATATCATAAACAGCAGGAGTGATCTAACTGCACAGTTTTATTTGTAACAGTTACTATTTGGATTTCAGTATGATTTAACCATGTGCTTTTATAATTATCTAAAAGGTGATCAGACTACTCCGGTGAAGCCAGAAACCTTTTGTGGAAAGGATTCAACCTATGATGCAGATGCTTGCAGAAGTACAGTACATGCCAAACATTTATATACTGTCATAATGTTAAAATGAATAATTATTTACTGTACTGTGGTTCTAATGAAGAAGTTCATACTAGACATTCAAATGTGGTCTGAGCAAAATGCATTGTTTTTGTTTTGATTGATTTGCAGATAAGACCCCAGATAAGTTCATTCTCAAGACCACTGCGGCGGGACCAATTAGTTGTCTAACATGTGACAACCCTGTGAAGAAGCCAGATATAAACATATGTGTACCCAGCGGCCAAATGGAAAGCTCAAGTGGGGTCATAAGTGCTGATTTGGCATCGTAAGTTTTTACATTTAAGAAGCACATACAGTATACAAAATATATACAAAAGTATGTGGACAACCTTTCAAATTAGTGGATTGGTGACAGGTGTATAAAATCAAGCACAGAGCCATGCAATCTTCATAGACAAACATTGGCAGTAACTGAAGAGCTCAGTTACTTTCAACGTGGCACTGTCATAGGATACCAGCTTTCCAAAAAGTCAGTTTGTCAAATTTCTGCCCTTCTAGAGCTGCCTATAAGTGCTGTTATTGTGAAGTGGAAACGTCTAGAAGCAACAACGGCTCAGCCGCAAAGTGGTATGCCACACAAGCTCACAGAACGGGACTGCCGAGTGCTGAAGCGCGTTGCGCACAAAAATCGTCTGTCCTCAGTTGCAACTCTTACTACTGAGTTCCAAACTGCCTCTGGAAGCAAGAACTGTTCACCAGGAATTTCATGAAATGGGTTTCCATGGCTGAGCAAGCCTAAGATCACCATGCTCAATGCCAAGCCTTGGCTGGAGTGGTGTAAAGGTTGCCGCCAATGGACTCGGGAGCAGTAGAAACACATTTCTGGAGTGATGAATCACTCGTCACCATCTGGCAGTCTGACGACGAATCTGGGTTTGATGCCAGGAGAAAAGTAAAGTTTGGTGGAGGAGGAATAATGGTCTGGGGCTGTATTTCATGGTTCGGTCTAGGCCCCTTAGTTCCAGTGAAGGGAAATCTTAACGCTACAACACACAATGACATTCTAGACGATTCTGTGCTTCCAACTTTGTGGCAACAGTTTGGGGAAGGCCCTTTCTTGTTTCAACATGACAATTCCCCTGTGCACAAGGCAAGGTCCACACAGAAATGGTTTGTCGAGATCGGTGTGGAAAAACTTGACGGGCCTGCACAGAGCCGTGATCTTAACCCCATCAAACACCTTTGGGATGAATTGGAACGCCAACTGCGAGCCAGGCCTAATCGCCCGACATCAGTGCCCGACCTCACTAATGCTTTTGTGATGGAATGGAAGCAAGTCCCTGCAGCAATGTTCCAACATCTAGTGGAAAGCCTTCCCAGACGAGTGGAGGCTGTTATAGCAGCAAAGGGGGGACCAACTCCATATTAATGCCCATGATTTTGGAATGAGATGTTCGACCAGGTGTCCACATACATTTGGTCATGTAGTGTATTAATACAGTAATACTAATAGTTTATGTGGCAACAAACATCTTCTAGTGGAGCTAGTGTAATGGTGGTGATAATAATCATGTTGGTTTTAGGGAATTTTATGTTTAGGGTTTTATGTTCATCACAGCAAAGTCTAGAGCATGGCAAACTCGGATCTCATCTATATTTCAACGTTCTCTCACTATGACAGTGAGGCTATGAAAAATCTCTCCTCGTTGATTGAACTGATGGGAAACGCCAGCACTGCAGCCATTTCAATGGGCAAGGTCAAAGGATTCCTTAGTAGACTTCATAAAGAAGACCCCAAGGATATCAACTTTGGTTTTTCCCCTGACAAGGATATGAGTGTAAGTACAGTAACTTGATCACTAGAGGTAGAACACTGATTACTAATAGTCCGTTAACTTATTATGAAAGTAACTGTTTTATTCTTAAACTGAATACAGAGAACTGTACACAGACTGATGAAGATTGAAAGGATAATTGTTCTCCTTTGTAGATTGTTGAAGACAAGCACGCTATGGAGAAATATTTCAATCGATCTGTGCGTCTGTCCAAAGAAGCCTATGAAATGGCACTCAATAAGAGTGGAACTTTTGTCGGGGTTCTTGTCTTTCCCAGCATGTCCCAGGTAAACCTAAAAATTACTTTGACTAAAAGTTACTTTTTAAAAGCAGTAATTTGATATACTGTATTGTTAAGCATAAGAGGTAATCATGTTACAAGTGACAGGTTACGTTACACTTCATCCTTCCAACATGTCATCTCCTCGCTCTTTCTAGGATGAAAAGAAGAGCATTGTTCTAAATGGTGAGGTATTCGGAATCGAAATTGGAGCCCACATAGCTAATCTCACAGACACCATTGATATTGAGTACAGAAATGTTGATAAGGTAAGAGAGAAATTGTATTATGTTGCAGGAACATATTTTGATTGGTAAGTCTATGCACGAAATAAATATGGAGATGCATAAATTATATGTTTTACACAGGTGGGATTCAATGTCTTTTGTAATTCTTGGAATGGCAAAGGTATTTCTCTTTCTTTCTGTACATTTTCAGACCCTTTTCATTTAATTTATCGAACTTTAATCATTTAAAAGCCAAATATTCAACAACTTCCAACAGAGAGGATTGTGGGATCTTTTTCTCTTATAGGAAAACTACCCAATTGGACCACAGATGGTTGTCAAACCTTGGAGAGCAACAACAGCATAACGTGCCAATGCACTCATTTATCCTTTTTTGCTATACTAATGGTGAGACATCCTCTCCATCATCTCCTGTTTGAAGTTATGTTTCTGTGTCACTTTTAATCACATCCATAAGCTTATTCACTTGCTCTTCTTATTGTGATCATACACAGTCACCTCCACCAAAGAACATCAGTGCCTCAGATGTGGCATCTCTAACCTACATTAGCTACGTCGGCTGTGGACTGTCTATGTTCTTCTTGGGATTGGCTCTGTTCATGCAGTTTGTGATAAGGTATTTTTCATTATTCAACACAACACCGTACAGTGTGAGTATGATGACCAGTAGAGCTCTATAGCAGGCTGGCCATGACGAGTTAACTGGGAATACTGACGCTGAAACAACAAACTTTTTTTCTTCTGGTTTCACAGCAAAACCAAATCTAGCCAAGCAACCAAGATCCTTGTCAACCTCTTCTTGGCTATGTTGTTCCTGAACCTGACCTTTCTGACCAACGAGACCATTGCAGCCATGGGGAGCTATGTTGCATGTGTCATCATAGCAGCAGTCATGCACTACTCCATGTTGTCCACCTTCACCTGGTTCTTCATTGAGGCGGTCCACTTGTTCCTGCAGCTGAAGAAACTCAACGCTAACATCAAACACTATATGCTGAAAGTTTACGTTGTGGGATGGGGTGAGAACAGAGTCATATTAGGGTGTATTAGAATGCTGCTCAATGTACATTACTGATTGACACAACAATCTTAATTTAATCACTGGTGTCACAGAGAACTGTCCCGCAAAGCAGGAAATGCAAACTTGCAGTGTATTCAAGGTTTAAAAAAGCTTTTAAAGTTTGTAATTTCCACTTAAAAATGACAGACTTGATTTTCCCTAACTAAAAATGTATAAACTCCTACAGTACTGTCCATTAATTATAATACACATATTTCACATTTCCTGTTGCTGCAGGGTTATTTTCCTACTGTGAGAAACTATTCAAATTAAATAAAATGTGCCTATGGTATTATCTCCTCTGATTACACAAAATCATACCAGTTGCAAGAGGCATCTGGCATCAACCCAGTGTAAATGTTTCTCATTTTCTCCAGTCCTTCCAGCTCTAGTGGTCATCATCCTTCTGGGACTGCAAAAATATACATTCATGTCCATAAAAACAGATGATGGGAAATCAGTGAACATGTAAGTGGAAATGTGACTTTTGGAATAGTCTGTTCTTTGCCCTAATGAGACGACAATCACAAACCATTTACCTGACTTGACTAGTTAAATACATTTCCCTTGTACATTCCAGGTGCTGGATCACTGACATCTACATCCATTATGGAGTCAACATCGGCTATTACGCCTGGGTGTTTGTCTGGACTTTGACCATCTTCATCATTGTAGTGAGACAGATCTTGTTCCTGAGGAAGACCAATGCAGGCAAGGGCCAGAACGACCCAGCGTCCAAGAACACCCTGACCATCCTGGGGCTCCTATTCCTGCTGGGCCTCACCTGGGGCTTTGCCTTCTTCAGCTACGGACCCATGATCATCCCATCTTACTACATCTTCAGCATCCTCAACTCCTTCCAGGGTAGGCATCACTCAAAAATGACTGGTGTTTGTCTGGTGTGGTTGTGCATTTTGCATTTAACTGAAGAAAAACACACACACACACAATGACTGGTGTGGTTGTCCATGTACATTATCATAGGGTCAGGACCTCTTGCCTAACCATGTGACCTGACCAGGTTAAACTTCCAGATCTAGAGATTTTCCTGGTCAGGTCATGTGGCCATGGGGAACTCCTGACCATAGATGTGTATTATAGTTTATGTCTAAAGCTATTCCAGGACTGATAGTGACTGAGCTTCCATCTTCCTCTAGGCTTCTTCCTGTTCCTCTACTACTACAACACCAACAAGATTGTTGGTGATGACAGGAACTCTGTAATCACCAACAAGGGCAGCTCTACTTGCTCAACCAACTATGACGACACTCCCGTTCACAAGAAGTAGCTAAGATTGGGGCCGATGGTGTATCTTACTACACTAGGTTTATAATTGCAATACACTAAGCACAACATGTTTTTAACATGTTTAATACTCTATTTAATATATTAAAAAGTATGCTTATCTTTGTGAAATTTCTGTAATTTATATACACTACCGGTCAAAAGTTTTAGAACACCTACTCAATCAAGGGTTTTTCTTTACTTGTACTATTTTCTACATTGTAGAATAATAGTGAAGACATCAAAACTATGAAATAACACATATGGAATCATGTAGTAACCAGAAAAGTGTTAAACAAATCAAAATATATTTTATATTTGAGATTCTTCAAAGTAGCCACTCTTTGTCTTGAGGACAGCTTAGTCAAAACTAAGAAAATCTCTTGAATGAGTAGGTGTTCTAAAACTTTTGACCGGTAGTGTATAATCCCTTAAATAAAATATACATATTGAAAATTCTATTAATATCAATGTTGCTACTGTATAGAAGGTTAACAAAATAATTTTGATTAAATTTATTGTCATGTAGGTAGGTGGCAGGGAAGTCAGGCGCAGGAGAAAACCAAATGGGTAAACTTGAGTATTTAATAATAAAACAAACTCCAAAACCAAATTACAAAATAACATGGTTCAAATAAACCCATCGCCACCGATACAACATCACGCGTACATAACATCACAAACAATCACCGACAAGGACATGAGGGGAAACAGAGGGTTAAATACACAACAAGTAATTAATGGGATTGGAAACAGGTGTGATGTAAGACAAGACAAAACCAATGGAAAATGAAAAACTGATCAATGATGGCTAGAAGACCGGTGACGTCGACCGCCGAGCACCACCCGAACAAGGAGGGGCATCGACTTCGGCAGAAGTCGTGACATTGATCCTCTCCAGCACCACCCCAACATCAACATACGTGAAAATAGCACATTTCTATGTTTTCTACTAAAAGGATAAGTGTTCCCGATAAACATCATCAACCAATTAGTAGACAATTAGTAGGCAAATCCTACTCATAATTGGTTAAAAATTAATTAATTAATAATAATAATTAATAATTAATTAATAAATAAAAAATTTAGCAGACGCTCTTATCCAGAGCGAATTACAAATTCAAAAAAAAATACATGATGCACACCGATGATGTCATTAAAAACACTTATCTTCCTCTATCTTATTTACTACAACACATAGAATTGCGCCATTTTCACATACAGTATGTTGATGTTTAGGTGGTGCTGGAGATGATAAATATGACGTTGACGTTTTTAAAAATGTCCCTTCAAGGTAATGAAATCAGTTTGACACAAGGGGTCAGTCTTGTCCAACTTTATATATTACTATAATGTGAGAGCTGATCAGTTACGTCTCTCTCTCTCTGTCTCTCTCTCGCTCTCTCTCTGTATCGATCTAGACTGTTTTATACAAGTAGTAAAGCGAGTAAAGTAAAGTCACTTGGAATAGCAGCCTAAATAAATAGTAATAATAAATAGTAACAGCAGTGGTGAATGTGTGTGTGTCCTCTGACTGTGTAAAACATTGAGGAAAGGCAGTGATTCACTCTGACTAAACTAAAGGAGAGACATCCAAAACCAAGGCATGGTTCAATCACTTGTTTTAAGAAACAACAGTAAGGACATCAAGAAATACATGACCCTTCTATAAGCGATGTGGTTGACAAGTGGTCACCACACACCAAAAGGAGGAACATGCAGTTCCACACAGGAGGAAAAGGTCTTTCTGTAACTGCAGAGATAAAGTACCGCTGGGGCTGCGCTAGCGCTTTTGCGTGCCTGGAGAAAATTACCTAGTGCCTAGAGAGAGCAGTATCCACTGAGTGGGGGTCTAAGCAGTCTAACCAGGAATGATCTCATGGTTACCTATAGTGATTAGCAGCCTGAAGGCAAGTCAAATTTCTCAGTTTGTCTGCATTCCTCTAAGATCAGAGTGTGCAGTAACTTTGATTTTGTATTAAGTATAGACAGACAAACTTGGTTTAGTGGTACAAAGCAAAAAGGAAGAATTGCCGTAGTGTATAAGTCGACTACTCTATTGCAATCCAGCTTCTCTTTTCCAATATTTCTTACTTTCAGAAGAGTTTTGGCCTGGGATATACAGTATTTACCTCCCCCAACCTTGAAAGCATCTGTTACATTTTTCTAGCCTTGAAACCACAAGATCCGGCCTCATAAGGGGTGGCTTGTCAATGCTGAAACCATGCAGGATTGTTTCAACGGCGTCTGCCCGCTGATACAATTAGTTGGCACAGTGTTCTGTGTGTGGCCAGGTTCTGCTAAACTGACATTTGTATTGCATTGTTGCTGGAATGTGTGGGTCGGGACAAAGCATGTGTTCTATCGTACAGATGTGAAACTGTTTTTGTGAATCAAACTGACATTTGATGTGGCATCACTGGCATGTACTGAATCAGCTCGGGAAGTTGTTGGAGAGAGCAGTCCTGTTCTGCAATTCCACTCATAGTGATGATTTTTAAGTCCCAGTGGAAGCAGTTCATAGTCCCACTTAACTAACGCAGAACTCTTGAGACGAAGAGAACAAGCAGGAGTTTGTAGAATGACATCCAGAGAGGCAGCCTTGTTTATTTATCTATAAGTGATTCATCTTCCAAATGAGTTGGTGTGCCAGACAAAATCTATCGGGTAATTACTGCCATAAACATTTGATTAGGTATTGCTCAGAAAGGCCTCTTATATACAGCTACAGCACAGCCTGACTATGAGGTGAGCTGGTCCCTGCATGTGTCTGCCTCTGGCCTTGCGACATACAGTACTCTGTGGAGAGGCATCCTGCTGCACTCTGAAGCAGCTCCCTTCATTGTGCTGCACGTTAGTCATGGTGGCTTCAAATACAAAATCTCATTTTCCAACAATGTCGAGGAACTCAGAAAAAAACTCAACATTATGATTTATTTGTATTTATTTTCTCTATTTTCTCTCTATCTCTGTTCATCGAAATGTCTGTCTTAAAAATTGGCCATTCGTGATTAACTCTCTAGTATATTGACTTGGACCAATAATGGCTGATTTCCATTTTTTCCTATTGTGTGTAAATCTCTGCTGAGGCTACATTTCAGAACAGTCAAAAAGACATTCTAGTGCCTGAACATATGGCTTGTGAAGTGCAGAAACGATAAATGAATCATGTTAAAACTTTGGGACACAATCTCCATTACTTACAAGGCTGACAATGTTTAAAAAAAATATGAAGAAGCAACGAAGAATGTGCATTTTAGCCATAATTCCACTTTATTATAAAATTCATACATGTGTTTCCTTTAGCGGAGGAAAATTGAGGAAACACTTTTAATTGCTCTCAATCTATTAAGTCTTGGAAGCCCAAATGTACAGCTGAGGTTTGGATAAGGCCCAATGTGCATTTCAGCACTGGCATCCATCTCCAGAACTCTCAGACAGATAACTAAGAGAGATGGTAGTTTGGCTGGGCTATAGGTAGTTTGGCTGGGCCAAGGGTGAGCCCTAAGCCAACTCCCCGTGCTTATTATGGGGAGCATACGGAGTGGAGAGCGCCGGAGTATGCAGAAGTGCGCACGATCTCGCCCATGCGCACGCACAGTCCGGTACGAGCAATCCCAGCCCCTCGCAAGTGCTGTGCTAGAGTGGGCATCCAGCCTGGAAGGAGGATGCCTGCGCAGCGCATCTAGCCACCGGTGCGCCTCCTAGGCCCAGGCTGCTCTACGCACGGCAACCAGCAGGCCTCTGCACAGCCCAGTTCGCCCTGTGCCAGCTCTCCGCTCGTGCAGGGCTGCTATTACCATCCAGCCAGGACGGGTTGTGCAGGAGGTGCGCTCCAGACCTCCAGTGCTTACCCATGGCCCAGTGTATCCAGTTCCTGCTCCTCGCACTAGCCTTGGGGTGCGTGTCTCCAGTCTGGTACCTCCACTGCCAGCCCCACGCACCAGGCCTCCAGCGCGTCAGCCCAGTCCAACTCGTCCTGTTCCTGCTCCTCGCACTAGCCTTGGGGTGCGTGTCTCCAGTCTGGTACCTCCACTACCAGCCCCACGCACCAGGCCTCCAGTGCGTCAGCCCAGTCCAGCTCATCCTGCTTCTGCTCCCCGCACTAGCCCTGTGGTGCGTGTCCTTAGGCTGGCGCCTCCTAAGCCAGCCCCACGCATCAGGCTTTCAGTGCGTAGTCCCCGCCCAGAGCTTCCGACGACAGTGCCTCATCCAGAGCTTCCGGCAACAGTGCCTCGACCAGAGCTTCCGGCAACAGTGCCCCGTCCAGAGTGTCCGATGACAGTGCCCCGTCCAGAGCTTCCGGCGACAGTGCCCCGTAGAGAGACGGCCCACAGTCCGGAGCCGAGAGAGACGGCCCACAGTCCGGAGCCGAGAGAGACGGCCCACAGTCCGGAGCCGGGAGAGACGGACCACAGTCCGGAGCCGGGAGAGACGGACCACAGTCCGGAGCCGGGAGAGACGGTCCACAGTCCGGAGCCGGGAGAGACGGCCCACAGTCCGGAGCCGGGAGAGACGGCCCACAGTCCGGAGCCGGGAGAGACGGACCACAGTCCGGAGCCGGGAGAGACGGCCCACAGTCCGGAGCCAGCACAGCCAGAGTCGGCCCACAGTCCGGAGCCGGCACAGCCAGAGTCGCCCTACAGTCCAGAACCGGCGCAGCCAGAGTCGCCCTACAGTCCGTTGCCGGCGCAGCCAGAGTCGCCCTACAGTCCAGAGCCGGCGCAGCCAGAGTCGCCCTACAGTACGACGCAGCCAGAGTCGCCCTCCAGTACGGCGCAGCCAGAGTCACCTGTTGCGAGGGTCCCCAGTCCGAGGTCAACGGAGAGGGACCTCGCTCTAGAGACATTATGTAAGTGGGGTGAGCCAGGGGTGGAGCAGGGTCTGCGTCCCGCTCCTGAGCCACCTCCGTAGGGGGGAATATTGGGAAGGAGGGGGGGGGTGTTGCAGAAGCACCGTCAGTGACGGTGGCCACCCTCCCTTCCCTCCCATGTAGTTTTGGGATTTTTTAGTTTGTTGTGGGTATTTGTTTTGTTGGGTTTTGTTTCAGGTGCAACCGGGGTCTGCACCTTTGGGGGGGGGGGGGGGGGGGGTACTGTCACGTCCTGACCAGTATAAGGGGTTATTTGTCATTGTAGTTTGGTCAGGGCATGGCAGGGGTGTGTTTGTTTTATGTGGTTCGGGGTTTGTTGGGCTATGTGTTTATGTAGAGGGGTGTTTGTTTAGAGTGTTGTGGGGTCTTGGGGTTATGTTCTAGGTTAGTGTATTTCTATGTTAGATCTAGGTTGTTTAGTTCTATGTTTAGTTAATTGGGATTGGCCTTCAATTGGAGGCAGCTGTTTCTCATTGCCTCTGATTGAAGGTCCTATGTATAGGGGTGTGTTTGTAATGGGAATTGTGATTAGTTGTCTCCTTGTTTAGTGTCTGAGCACCTGACAGGACTGTTAGTGTCGTTCGTTGTGTTTGTATAGGTGTTTTGTTTGTTTTTCCTTCTTTTAACCAATTAACGAAGATGAGTATACACGTGCCCGCTGCACCTTGGTCCAATCATTATGACACCCGTTACAATCAGTTTGACTGGTTTTAAGGGAATTAAAAGTTGTGAAAACGACCCAACAAGATTTTAGTTTGGCTTGGATGCATATTTTATTTGGTTGAAATACTATCAGATTTTATGATGTTAATAAATGCAGCAGCTTTCATTCTCTCAAGATTCTGAAATAAATAAATCATATTTCTCTCCTGTTCCCGAGTCAAAATGCACATTTGGTGTCATTTTACTGCAAGAACTGCTTCATTCAGCAGGAGTTCATATTGACCCTAAGCACACATCCAAAACAATGCAGGAGTGGCTTCGGGACAGGTCTCTGAATGACCTTGAGTGGCCCAGCCAGAGCCCGGACTTGAACCCATTCTAACATCTCTGGAGAGACCTGAAAATAGCTGTGCAACGACACTCCCCATCCAACCTGACAGAGCTTGAGATGATCTGCAGAGAAGAATGGGAGAAACTCCCCAAATACAGGCGTGTTAAGCTTGTAGCGTCATACCCAAGAAGACTCAAGACTCTAATCGCTGCCAAAGGTGCTTCAACAATGTATGGAGTAAAGGGTCTGAATACTTATTAACATTTTATATTTCTGTTTTTTTTATACATTAGCAAACATTTCTAAAAACCAGTTTTTGCTTTGTTATTATGGGGTATTGTGTGTAGATTGATGAGGGGGAAAAAACAAGGTCGTAACCTCACAAAATGTGAAAAAATATAGGGGTCTGAATACTTTCCGAATGCATTGTAAATCCACACACTGCGGAGACGGAAAGTACGGAGCAGTGTTGCAATGTCATTTTTATACACTCCAACATTCAACACAGTTTTTTGCTATCTGGAAATTGAGATGCACCGTATGAGATGCAGATGTATTCGGACAAGAACACAAAAGCTAACAGCTGGAGGGAGATATCATGAAATTTGAACACCGATATCAAAGAAAAATGTAGAACAATTCGGACCAGTATGTTCGCAATCTGAAAAAGGTGAAGAAGACAAGGAGTGAGCTGCTGCCAATTGTCCGATAACTGGGTTGGCTTCATCATCAGGCAGACGCCAATATGCCAGATCCGGTATGTACCCTTGTCGTGCAGCTGATTCCTTTTGTACAGTGTATGTTTGTGATATTATGTTTAGCAGACCTAGTTAGAACATGTGAAATCAGCTTGTTTCTGGATAGGAGAAATTGTGAGTGGGAAATGGCCTGTGCCTGTGTTGTTATCATAATGAAAACAGACACTGTGTGTGTGTTTGTTTGTGCTAGGTAGATTGAGATGTTTATTAAATCAGTTATTTTGAGTGAGCATTTTAAGTCAAAGGAGCCCGTGGAGAGATTGCTTGCAATGTATTCTAACGTATTCACCATCTGCTTGTAGGTGTTGGAGAGGTAGGATGGCATTGTGGACAGACAAGAGACAGAACTGAGCCCCGAAGGCCCATCTACAGGTGGTTCATCGCCCCTTGGTTCATCATCTCCCCAACCTTGTTCATCACGTCCCCGGCCCCTCTCACTAACGTACAAACCTCACTCTCTGCTCTGGCACTCCATCAATCCCCCCCAACTTCCCGACCCAGCTCCAGTGGCCGGAAGAGTGACACAGCTGAGAATCCTTTGGACACTAATATTATACAGTTTAGGATGTAAAGAAAGATCGTCATTGTCCAGCAAGTGCCATCTACAACTTCCTCCTGTGACACTTCCTCTTGTGACACTTTCTCCTGTGACACTTTCTCCTGTGACACTTTCTCCTGTGATACTTTCTCCTGTGATACTTTCTCCTGTGATACTTCCTCTTGTGATACTTCCTCTTGTGGCTTTTCCTCTTGCGATACTTCCTTGTGTGACACTTCCTCTTGTGATACTTCCTCTTGCGACACTTCCTCTTGCGACACCTCCTCTTGCGACACTTCCTCTTGCGACACTTCCTCTAGCGACTCTTCCTCTAGCGACTCTTCCTCTTGCGTTACTTCCTCTTGCGATGCTTCCTCTAGCGACTCTTCCTCTTGCGTTACTTCCTCTAGCGACTCTTCCTCTTGCGACACTTCCTCTAGCGACTCTTCCTCTAGCGACTCTTCCTCTTGCGTTACTTCCTCTTGCGACACTTCCTCTAGCGACTCTTCCTCTAGCGACTCTTCCTCTTGCGTTACTTCCTCTAGCGACTCTTCCTCTTGCGACACTTCCTCTTGCGTTACTTCCTCTAGCGACTCTTCCTCTAGCGACTCTTCCTCTTGCGTTACTTCCTCTAGCGACTCTTCCTCTTGCGACACTTCCTCTTGCGACACTTCCTCTAGCGACTCTTCCTCTAGCGACTCTTCCTCTTGCGTTACTTCCTCTTGCGATGCTTCCTCTTGTGACACTTCATATTGTGCCACTTCCTCGTGACACTTCCTCTTGAGACACTTCCTTGTGTGACACTTCCTTGTATGACACTTCTTATTGTGATACTTCCGTTTGTGATACTTCCGTTTGTGACACTTCCGTTTGTGATACTTCCTCTTGTGACAATTCCTTGTGTGATATTTCCTCATGACACATCCTATTGTGATACCTCCTCTTGTGATACTTCCTCTTGTGATCGTTACCTGGGAAAAAAAGTTATATGTTTGTCTGGATATTTGTACTTGTGGCAGAAAATATATTTCTGTTCTTAATCAGTCACTCAGTACTGCTTTGTACATGAGCTATTTAGATAAGGTTAATGTCTTGGGGGTCTGTCATTATTGTCTACAAAAGTCCTCAATTGTTGAAAGGCCACGACACATTAGGTTGTACACATGTAGATTAGCTAAATGTCTTGTGGGTCTAATCTTTAAAAAATAGGACAAACTAAAACAGCACAAGGATGAAGTGACTGTCATCATGGTACTCTTTATTGTGATTTGTAAAGTGTGAATTAGAAAAACATTAAAAAAATTCAAACAGCAAAACCAAGTGTGTAGCTTACAACATGACATACTGTATAAACAGTCATCACCCAGAGAAGGAGAACACACTGTATGTCCGCATGTTTTTCAAACAACACCAACATTTTGGATACAGACTGTCAATGAAGGTAACACTTGACTAACATGGAAGATGGGACATAAGCTAAACTTGCACACAAACAGAGATAAGGTTAGACCTGTGGTTATCAAGGACTCTGGATATGCACATTCACATCACACAGCTTGCAGACTACCTGATTTTATGAAAACTCAAAGGTAACTCCTCTCTCTGAAAATGAAATTGTTTTGCCATATTTTAGGCTAATAATGGCATTCATGTCTGAACACACAGGCCTCTGTTTGAGCCGTTATCAACAGCAGCTAAAGTGTGAGAATGACTTTTGAGCTTTATGATGCACATATTTCAGGTGAGGGAAAAACAGGCCTCAGCTTCACAGGTATTTTATGTTATAGAGTCTGGGCCAAATCCTGCCTTGTAAAAGCCAAATTGCCTATCTCAAATGACCTGTAAATCTAAAACCCCTTTTCCCGGACACTTGGTACGTCTAGGGGAAATATGATTAGTCTAAGCAGTATCTTAATTTATTATTTTCAGAGGGTGGACACTTTGATCTACACAGAACACTTAATCGTGTAATTATCGTGTAATTTACATATCTCTACTTGAAGCTACAAAGGATGCTTGTTATCAAAGACGATATTATCTCACTTTATCTCGTTGACAGAAATATGATCAAGTCAAACGAGTCAGGGTGATTTTGTTTTACGCACGGCATTTCTCAGATCCAGGAAGCACCCCCAACTTCACTAGCATCCCTTCCATTCCCTCCTCAGCTTCTTTCTCATAAGTCCTTGAAATGATTTATTTCCCAGTAACTTTGCTCGTGAAATTGATGTGAACCCGGGACCTTTGTAGCGTCTGGTTTCCCTGCCGGCTGCAGTAAAAGCAGGCTGAGGTCCAGGCGAGGGGCAGGGCTTGCGTGACTGCAGAGTGGGGGAGCGCCGGTCATAAGTCTCAGCACCTGAGCAACTGTGAGGGCCCCACCTCATGCATGTCACCACGAGGACCCAGACGCAGGATTCAAGCTGATAGATTAGAGGGTCCTGCGTTAAGTGTATGGATTTATGATGGGCGGTTACGGCGGGTCAGAGAAGCAGAGTTACTGTTGCAATGAGCACAAATTGAGGCCTCGTCCTACAGGAAAAGGGAAAAAATCTGATAGGTGCTTTCAGGTTACAGACTACAGCAGGGGGAAAAAGCTTTGCTGGATGGTGGTTCTGAAAGCCAGGGGTGAATGGAGGCAAGAGGGTATACTTGGTTGAGACAAACTACCATGCCTGCCTAGATCCCCATAGGTATGGCTTCCTTCAGCGTGTGTCTCACTGCTCACTTTTACTGTTCATCAGCTACTGTCATCAGGTTAGGATACATGGGCCTGGTAGGGGGCCTGGCTGAGGAGCGGAGAGTGGCTGGACGGGGGAGAATGTAAAAGCGTTCAGATTGGGGGAGCTTGACCTCTGATTTCATGCTTCTCCTCCCCACTGGAGCCTGTCTCCCCTTCTCACGTCATGTGGGGGTGCGGGGTGGATGGTTCTTCTTCGTGTCACGTACTGGGGGTGTCTATGTCCTTCTGAGACCTTGGCAAATCATTAACCCCTTACCCTCTAACCCCGCTGCACTGTCACCCCATCACTCACACTCTCACACATACTGCTAGAACTGACAGGACAAAAGGACCACAGACCATATGGGGTTCTGTCCTTACAGTCTACTAAGCCCTGTGTACCCTGAATCGCTGTTGAGCTGGTACTGTATTTATTTCTTATCAAAGCACTGTTACAATCACATGCTGTAAGCGTGCCTTGTTGGTACAGTAAAATAAAGTAACCTTGGGAAAGTATTCAGACCCCTTGGCTTTTTCCATATTTTGTTACGTTACAGCCTTATTCAAAAATGTATTAAACAAAAAAACATCCTCAGCAAATCTACACACAATACCTCATAATGACTAAGCAAAAACAGGTTTTTAGATTTAATTTCAAATGATTTTTTATAATAAAAAAAAAATGAAATACCTTATTTACAGAAGTATTCAGACCCTATGCTATGAGACTCAAAATTGAATTCAGATGCATCCTGTTTCCATTGATCATCCTTGAGATGTTTCTACAACTTGATTGGAGTCCACCTGTGGTAAATTCAATTGATTGGACATGATTTGGAAGGGCACACACCTGTCTATATAAGGTCCCACAGTTGACAGTGGATGTCAGAGCAAAAACCAAGCCATGATGTCGAAGGAATAGTCCGTAGAGCTTCGAGACAGCTTTGTGTCATGGCACTGTTCTGGGGAAGGGTACCAAAACATGTCTGACACATTGAAGGTCCACAAGAACACAGTGGCGTCCATAATTTTTAAATGGAAGAAGTTTGGAACCACCAAGACTCTTCCTAGAGCTGGCCACCCGGCCAAACTGAGCAATCGGGGGATAAGGGCCTTGGTCAGGGAGGTGACCAAGAACCCGATGGTCACTCTGATAGAGCTCTAGAGTTCCTCTGTGGAAATGGGATAACCATCTCTGCAGCACTCCACGAATCAGGCTTTTATTGTAGAGTGGCAAGACGGAAGACACTCCTCAGTAAAAGGCACATGATAGCCTGCTTGGAGTTTGCCAAAAGACACCTCTCAGACCATGAGAAACAAGATTCTCTGGTTTGATGAAACCAAGATTCAACTCTTTGTCCTGAATGCCAAGCGTCACATCTGTAGGAAACCTGGCACCACTCCTACTGTGAAGCATGGTGCTGGCAGCAACATGCTGTGGGGGTGTTTTTCAGCAGCAGGGACTGGGAGACTAGTCAGGATCGAAGCCAAATTGAACGGAGCAAAGTACAGAGAGCTCCTTGATGGATACCTGCTCCGGAGTGCTCAGGACCTCAGACTGAGACGAAGGTTCACCTTCCAACAGGACATCAACCCTAAGCAGGTGTGGCTTTGGGACGTCTCTGAATGTCCTTGAGTAGCCCAGCTAGAGCCTGGACTTGAACCCGATCGAACATCTCTGGAGAGACCTGAAAATAGTTGTGCAGCAATGCTCCCCATCCAACCTGACAGGACTTGAGAGGATCAGCAGAGAAGAATGGGAAAAACTCCCCAAATACAGGTGTGCCAAGCTTGTAGCATCATACCCAAGAAGACTCGAGGCTGTAATTGCTGCCGAAGATGCTTCAACAAAGTACTGAGTAAAGGGTCTGAATACTTGTTATATTTCTGTTTTAAAAAAAATAAAAAATAAGCATAAAATACAAAAAATGTTTTTGCGTTGTCATTTTGGGATATTGTGTGTAGATTGATGAGGAAAAAAAACTATTTAAACACTTTTAGAATAAGGCTGTAACCTAACAAAATATGGAATAAATCAAGGGGTCTGAATACTTTCCGAAGGCACTGTATACACTGAGTGTACAAAACATTAAGAATACCTTCCTAATATAGATTTTTTTGTTGCCCTCAGAACACTTTCAATTCTTCAGGGCATGGACTCTAAAAGGTGTCGAAAGCGTTCCACATGGATGCCGGTCCATGTTCCCTCCAATGCTTCCCACAGTTGTGTCAAGTTGGCTGGATGTCCTTTGGGTGGTGGACCATTCTTTGTACACATGGGAAACTGTTGAGCTTGAAAAACCCAGCAGCATTGCAGTTGTTGACACAAACCGAAGCGCTTGGTACCTACTACCATACCCCATTCAAAGGCAATTCTATCTTTTGTCTTGCTCTTTCACCCTTTGAATGGCACACATACACAATCCATGTCTCAATTGTCTCAAGGCTTAAAAATCCTTCTATAACCTATCTACTCAACTTCATCTACACTGATTGAAGAGTATTTAACAAGGACATCAATAAGGGATGCTAACTTTCACCTGGTCAGTCTATGTCATGGAAAGAGCAGGTGTTCATAATGTTGTGTGCACTCAGTGTACATCCCAACCAATAAATCAAAGTTGCATAACGCATTTTTAAGCTTAAGAACGTCCAGAAAACTATGTAGAGTAGTCTACAGTATATAACTACATGTTACATAAATCAGGTCTCTCATCCTCTTAGATAATGCTAATGATATCATCCTGACAACATATCTCTCTCAACTACTTACTCATTTCAGTTGGATTTGAGTAAGTCTTATAACTCTGGACTCACATTTGGTTAAGGAGCTCCGGTTAAGGAGCCCCGGTTAAGGAGCCCCGGTTAAGGAGCTCCGGTTAAGGAGCTCCGGTTAAGGAGCCCCGGTTAAGGAGCCCCGGTTAAGGAGCCCCGGTTAAGGAGCCCGGGTTAAGGAGCCCCGGTTTAGGAGCCCCGGTTAAGGATCCCCGGTTAAGGAGCCCGGGTTAAGGAGCCCCGGTTTAGGAGCCCCGGTTAAGGAGCCCCGGTTAAGGAGCCCGGGTTAAGGAGCCCCGGTTTAGGAGCCCCGGTTAAGGAGCTCCGGTTAAAAATCTAAAGAGGTCTGGATTTCCTCAAACCATTGCATTGTGTTGTGTGACCGACTTGGTTGTCATTTCCCTTTAATATTCACACGTGGTTAAGTTGTGGTATGTTGCTTCACACAAGCAGTGAGGCTTTACCACAGTGAAGTAAAGTATATTAGAAGGGGTGATTCACCCCATGGTTAAGCTGTAGGTTTTTTTTTTACATGTAGAAAACTTTCACAGTATTCCACAGTATGGAAAGCATTTACTTTGTGTGTATTTCCACTGGCATTACTGCAAAACAACATATCTAGTGTGTGTAAGTACTAGGTGTTTGTGTGTGATTGTCTGCATGCACTCGGCCCAGAGGGATCTGTTTTCAGTTTAGCCAAACTGTTGCTCAAGTGTAGCATTCATTCCCTGTGGATGTTTCTTTTGTCTCATTGTGGAGAGGCCTTTCTCCATCTTTAGAGGTATATTCTTACACATGGAAGTGTGAGAATCTTCGTCTGCATAAACAAGCATGCAATGTCTCAAGGGGGGGAAAGTATCCATTCTCATGCCAATCCTAATCAGATCTTGTTTGCATCTGTGTGTTTGCGTTTGAGTTAGTTGCAATTTAATTTCAGGGACCACCAGAAGCGTTTGTTTCCAGGAATGAGAGGAAGCTTTTTTTCAATGGTCTTTTTTAATGTCTCTCGTTTGTCATTTAAAGAAGTCTCAAATTCGGAAAATACGGATGTGGCTGAACGAGCCCTCGGGGTATCATCACAAAAATATGGGCTCCAACTCTTTGAAAGTGTCATCGGACAAACCACGCCAGTTGTCGTTGGTGAGTGTTAATTTGGAGCTAATAAATCTTCTCAACATGGCTCTTTAAACATTTCTATTAATGGTTGTGATAATAAATGTGGTAAAACAGGAGCTCTGCCGTTGTGAATTTCACAACTCAATGCAAACACCTCAAGCCAGACTGGCTCATCCAGGGCCCACTGTGCAGTTCTATGTGGTGTTCAGAGTGCCAGCCAGGCAGTGAGAGAGTGCTACAGCTCTATGGTGTTCAGTGTGTCAGCCAGGCCAGGCAGCGAGAGTGTGTTTACACCCAGAGTGAGAGCTGAACTTCCAGGGTCCAGAGCCAGCAGGCCACAACTACTTCCATCCCTGCAGAGGCTCTGAGTGAGGCAATGGCAGAGGTTAATCTGGAACATACTGGTGACTATGTTAGCCTGTGTTATTCTGGTGCCGACACTTCTGTCTGATTTATTACATTCATCACATTGCTGCTGTCTGCCATGTCTCCTCTCTGACTTAAAGGATTACTGAACCTGACGTCACCTGCGTTTCCCTGCATTTGTGTGTGTGTGTGTGTATGTGCGTGCTTGCCTCTGTTTTGTAACCTACAGTGAGGGAAAAAAGTATTTTATCCCCTGCTGATTTTGTTCGTTTGCCCACTGACAAAGAAATGATCAGTCTATAATTTTAATTGTAGGTTTATTTGAACAGTGAAAGACAGAATAACAACAAAAAAATCCAGAAAAAAACGCATTTAAAAAATGATATAAAATGATTTGCATTTTAACCTGTTACATCTAGGGGGCAGTAATTTCACGGCTGGATAAAAAACGTACCCGATTTAATCTGATTATTAGTCCTGCCCAGAAACTGGAATATGCATATAATTATTAGCTTTGGAGAGAAAACACTCCAAAGTTTCTGAAACTGTTTGAATGGTGTCTGTGAGTATAACAGAACTCCTATGGCAGGCAAAAACCTGAGATGCTTCTGTTCAGGAAGTACCCTGTCTGAACATTTCTTGCCCTTCTTTATTATCTCTGTCGTTTACAAAGGATCTCTGCTCTTACGTGACACTTCTCACGTCAACAATGGAGTCTCACAGCCCGGGAAAAACAGGAATGATGTCATTCAAAGCCCTGGCTGAAGCACACGAGAGCAAATGCTGAGTGGTCAGTCAATGGACTAAGCCTTAGGCGCGTGACACGCCCCGCCCCCGGCTTTTGGTTTTTTCCTCAGTTTACAGACAGGCAGATTCCCGGTCGGAATATTATCGCTTCTCTACGAGATAAATTGCATAAATATTGGTTTTAAACAGCGGTTGACATGCTTCGAAGTACGGTAATGGAATATTTCGAAATTTTTTGTCATATTTTGCGTCATGCTCGTGGCCGAGATTTAGCGTTGGGATAGTGTCTAGAACGCACGAACAAAACGTCGCTGTTTGGATATAACGATGGATTATTTGGGACCAAACCTACATTTGTTATTGAAGTAGAAGTCCTGGCAGTGTATTCTGATGAAGAACAAGCAAGGTAAGAACATTTTTCTTATAGGAAATGTGATTTTGGTGAAGGCTACACTGGGTGGGTGTCTAAATAGCTAGCCCTGTAACGCCGGGCTATGTACTTACATTATTGCAAAATGTGCTTCATCCGAAAAGCTATTTTAAAATCGGACATATCGAGTGCATAGAGGAGTTCTGTATCTATAATTCTTAAAATAATTGTTATGCTTTTTGTGAACGTTTATCGTGAGTAATTTAGTAAAATCACCGGAAGTGTTCGGTGGGAATGCTAGTTCTGAACGTCACATGCTAATGTAAAAAGCTGGTTTTTGATATAAATATGAACTTGATTGAACAGACATGCATGTATTGTATAACACAATGTCCTAGGTGTGTCATCTGATGAAGATCATCAAAGGTTAGTGCTGCATTTAGATATGGTTTGGGTTTATGTGACATGATATGCTAGCTTGAAAAATGGCTGTGTGATTATTCCTGGCTGGGTACTCTGCTGACATAATCTAATGTTTTGCTTTCGCTGTAAAGCCTTTTTGAAATCGGACAGTTTGGTTAGATAAAGGAGAGTCTTGTCTTTAAATAGCTGTAACATAGTCATATGTTTGAAAAGTGTAAGTTTTCGGATTTAGAGGAGTTTGAATTTCGCGCCCCGCCCATCATTGGATATTGGAGCAGACGTTCCGCTAGCGGAACGTGTAGATGTAAGAGGTTAATGATTTGCATTTTAACTATACCATATAAACACTATACACACAGCTCCATATAAACACTATACACACAGCTCCATATAAACACTATACACACAGTTTCACCGTGTTGTGTTTTTAGCATGGGTCCAATCTCATTCTGATGTACTGATCTGATGATAGTCCACTAAACCCTGCCAGACTGAGAAATCCAGAGAAGTAGGACCACATGTACTTACTTGCTGCTCCCCCTGCCTCAACCTCAGTTCTTTCTTTGTTTAATGTTCACAAAGGTTGCCTAAGTCACGTACTTGATGGCAGCACCGTGCCTTTTTGACTCCCAGTGACCTCACCATCTTTCTCAGAAGTTTCAGGCTTGGACTGCTCAGAAACACACCTTCACTTCAGCAGTAATAAATTAATGAACTTCTTTGAGGAAAAGATCATGATCATTAGAAAGCAAATTACGGACTCCTCTTTAAATCTGCGTATTCCTCCAAAGCTCCATTGTCCTGAGTCTGCACAACTCTGCCAGGACCTAGGATCAAGGGAGACACTAAAGTGTTTTAGTACTATATCTCTTGACACAATGATGAAAATAATCATGGCCTCTAAACCTTCAAGCTGCATACTGGACCCTATTCCAACTAAACTACTGAAAGAGCTGCTTCCTGTGCTTGGCCCTCCTATGTTGAACATAATAAACAGCTCTCTATCCACCGGATGTGTACCAAACTCACTAAAAGTGGCAGTAATAAAGCCTCTCTTCAAAAAGCCAAATCTTGACCCAGAAAATATAAAAAACTATCCGCCTGTATCGAATCTTCCATTCCTCTCAAAAATGTTTGAAAAAGCTGTTGCGCAGCAACTCACTGCCTTCCTAAAGACAAACAATGTATACGAAACGCTTCAGTCTGGTTTTAGACCCCATCATAGCACTGAGACTGCACTTGTGAAGGTGGTAAATGACCTTTTAATGGCATCAGACCGAGGCTCTGCATCTGTCCTCGTGCTCGTAGATCTTAGTGCTGCTTTTGATACCATCGATCACCACATTCTTTTGGAGAGATTGGAAACCCAAATTGGTCTACACGGACAAGTTCTGGCCTGGTTTAGATCTTATCTGTCGGAAAGATATCAGTTTGTCTCTGTGAATGGTTTGTCCAGGTTCCGTTTATGGGCCACAATTGTTTTCACTATATATTTTACCTCTTGGGGATGTCATTCGAAAACATAATGTTAAATTTCACTGCTATGTGGATGACACACAGCTGTAGATTTCAATGAAACATGGTGAAGCCCCAAAATTGCCCTCGCTAGAAGCCTGTGTTTCAGACATAAGGAAGTGGATGGCAGCAAACTTTCTACTTTTAAACTCGGACAAAACAGAGATGCTTGTTCTAGGTCCCAAGAAACAAAGAGATCTTCTGTTGAATCTGACAATTAATCTTGATGGTTGTACAGTCGTCTCAAATAAAACTGTGAAGGACCTCGGCGTTACTCTGGACCCTGATCTCTCTTTTGAAGAACATTTCAAGACTGTTTCAAGGACAGCTTTTTTCCATCTACGTAACATTGCAAAAATCAGAAACTTTCTGTCCAAAAATGATGCAGAAAAATTAATCCATGCTTTTGTTACTTCTAGGTTGGACTACTGCAATGCTCTACTTTCCGGCTACCCGGATAAAGCACTAAATAAACTACAGTTAGTGCTAAACACGGCTGCTAGAATCCTGACTAGAACCAAAACATTTGACCATATTACTCCAGTGCTAGCCTCCCTACACTGGCTTCCTGTTAAGGCAAGGGCTGATTTCAAGCTTTTACTGCTAACCTACACAGCATTACATGGGCTTGCTCCTACCTATCTTTCCGATTTGGTCCTGCCGTACATACCTACACGTACGCTATGGTCACATGACGCAGGCCTCCTAATTGTCCCTAGAATTTCTAAGCAAACAGCTGGAGGCAGGGCTTTCTCCTATCGAGCTCCATTTTTATGGAATGGTCTGCCTACCCATGTGAGAGACGCAGACTCGGTCTCAACCTTCAAGTCTTTACTCAAGACACATCTCTTCAGTAGGTCCTATGATTAAGTGTAGTCTGGCCCAGGAGTGTGAAGGTGAACGGAAAGGCTCTGGAGCAACGAACCGCCCTTGCTGTCTCTGCCTGGCCGGTTCCCCTCTCTCCACTGGGATTCTCTGCCTCTAACCCTATTACAGGGGCTGAGTCACTGGCTTACTGGTGTTCTTCCATGCCTTCCCTAGGAGGGGTGCGTCACTTGAGTGGGTTGAGTCACTGACGTGGTCTTCCTGTCTGGGTTGGCGTTCCCCCTTGGGTTGTGCCGTGGCGGAGATCTTTGTGGGCTATACTCGGCCTTGTCTCAAGTTGGTGGTTGAAGATATCCCTCTAGTGGTGTGGGGGCTGTGCTTTGGCAAAGTGGGTGGGGTTATATCCTGCCTGTTTGGCCCTGTCCGGGGGTATCATCGGATGGGGCAACAGTGTCTCCTGACCCCTCCTGTCTTAGCCTCCAGTAGTTATGCTGCAGTAGTTTATGTGTCGGGGGGCTAGGGTCAGTCTGTTATATCTGGAGTATTTCTCCTGTCTTATCCGGTGTCCTGTGTGAATTTAAGTATGCTCTCTCTAATTCTCTCTTTCTTTCTCTCTTTCTCTCTCTCTCTCTTGGAGGACCTGAGCCCTAGGACCATGCCTCAGGACTACCTGGCATGATGACTCCTTGCTGTCCCCAGTCCACCTGGCCGTGCTGCTGCTCCAGTTTCAACTGTTCTGCCTGCGGCTATGGAAACCTGACCTGTTCACTGGACGTGCTACCTGTCCCAGACCTGCTGTTTTCAACTCTCTAGAGACAGCAGGAGCGGTAGAGATACTCTCAATGATCGGCTATGAAAAGCCAACTGACATTTACCCTTGAGGTGCTGACTTGTTGCACCCTCGACAACTACTGTGATTATTATTATTTGGCCATGTTCTGTTATAATCTCCACCTGGCACAGCCAGAAGAGGACTGGCCACCCCTCAAAACCTGGTTCCTCTCTAGGTTTCTTCCTAGGTTTTAGCTTTCTAGGGAGTTTTTTCTAGCCACCATGCTTCTACACCTGAATTACTTGCTGTTTGGGGTTTTAGGCTGGGTTTCTGTTCAGCACTTTGAGATATCAGCTGATGTAAGAAGGGCTATATAAATACATTTGATTTGATTTGATATGTACGTACTGTCATGTCAGTCTTATTGTGGTCTCTGTACTTTGTCAGGTGATAGCACGGTCATATGACATAACAGATACGTTGTGTAACACATTCCTGTATGACAGCTGAGACAAGCTGATTTATCTTTGGGTTTGTGTGATGTACGTATCAAGTGACCCATCGACTCACCTGAGGCATAGCCCAGTGTCTTACCATACCGTACATGAGAATTACCATGGGACTGCTTTGTGGATGACATAATCACCCTCTTGTCATGCATTTTTGTTGTAGCTTCATGTGAGTCTAGTTCCAATGCACATATCTTGATTGATATTCCCACCCACAATACAGTTGGTGAAATCTGCCAGTAGTGCGTCTGCATAGGGCCATAATGTAGATGCTAGCGTGAGCATCAGGGGTATCTGGTCAGTGGGAATCAGTGAAATGTCCAAAGATTGCCACAATCCACATAGTGTATTCCCTTTCTCCAAGCAGCTTTCCGTGGATTTGGGCTGGATCTCTAAACTCTGGATGACCTGCATGTGCATGTCGTTCCTCAAAAGCAGCTACACTGAGGCACATTTCCCTTTGACCGGGCAGGGAGGTCACACACTCAAATAAACAGTCACACACATGCAGGAGCACACATAGTCACACACTAACACGCACATGCTGCTCATATACAGCATGGAGCCCGGGCGGGCAGGAGTACAAACCGCTCGTCCCTCCCATCCCACTGTCCCCCCCTCTGAGTAAACATAAACGCCACCTCAGCCCTGACCCCCCTCATTACTACCCCCCTACCCCCTGACCCCTCCCTAAGCCTGGTCAGAATGTGCCTTTCACACGGGCGGCTTGCCAAAACAAATAAACCAGCAGCGCGCCAGCTAAAGAGGCTGTGAAAGGGGTCAGAGTGGGCTTGCCGGGAGTGACAGAGGGAGAGACATGGTCACGCAAAGAAAACAAGCCCAGCCAGAGCCCGCCAGCCTTCTCACGCAGGGGCCCAGACGTGTGTCTTATCATGCAACAGCCACCCCATCAACCCAAATTAGGGCTGACGGAGGTAATAAAGCGAGGGAGGAGAGGAAGGGAGGGACGAGTGATCAGCGTTCCTCGTTCGTTCATAAGCTTCAAAGAGTAAAACGGAGAATCTATCTGTTTCAAGGGTTAGGAGATCTCACCCAACTGGTCCTGTGACCTCATTGTCATGCCAGGCAGGATTTCTGCATGGCTAGGCCTCAGCAGACCTCAGCAGACCTCAGCGGACCAGGGCTATTGTCCAGTATCTGACCGAGAAAAACATGTCCTCTGTGCATTAAAATGGTCTTAGTTAGAATGCTGCAAACTAGTCCTTGAAAAACTAGTCCTTTATCTCCAGATGCTTCCAAACAAATTGTTTAGTTTATTTCACATTAGAGGGAAAACAACCAACAAATATGTACTGCCTCATGCTTTAAAGTAGTCTATGGACATGAAGAGCCAGGAATCTTTGGTGGCTGGTTCTGTAGGTCAATGGACTACTGTCTGTGTATCATAAACTAAGGTAATGTGTAATATCTGTGAAATATCCCTTAAAGAGGCAAAAACGTGGCAATTGAAATATGCAATTTCTCTGTTACATAAATTGACGTCCCATTCATTTTGGACAACAAAGCTGAACGCACATGAGAGAGCTGAGCGTGCCTCAAAGAGAGGACCCAAATCCTAAATGAAAAATAACTCAGCAGCAGCCAATCCCCAGTGAAGCGGTCAGAGCAGAGCTCAACATAGAGGATGTAGTATAGGTGGTCTGAGCCAAATGTGCCGTGTAGGGTGCCTCTCCGCCTCCACATGACCATATGGAATACATTGTGTGTGTGGGACTCCTCTGAGACGGAGCACTCACAAACTATTGGCTGGTGAGGCAACCCCCTTCTCTCTGGGAGCCCAGGGATTGATAAATGTATCACCTTCGGTGGAGGAGGGAGGGGTCCGTTTAAAGGCTAGCTTCCTGTATGACTCTGCCTCCATAGGGAGGCTGTGGCTGATGACCCGCAGGCCCCTGTCCCATCACTGACCTGGCCCACGGTTTGGAGGGATGAGCTCTATTTACACAAAAAAAAGATAAAACGCAACATTTAAAGTGTTGGTCCCATGTTTTATGAGCTGAAATAAAAGATCCCACAAAAAGATTATTTCTCTCAGATTTTGTGCACACATTTTGTTTACATCCCTGTTAATGATCATTTCTCATTTGACAAGATAATCTATCCACTTGACAGGTGTGCCATATCATTACACTCTAAAATGTGCAGTTTTGTTACACAACAACGCCACAGATGTCTCAAGTTTTGAGGGAGCGTGCAATTGGCATGCTGACTGCAGGAATGTCCACCAGAGCTGTTGCCAGAGAATGTAATGTTAATTTCTCTTCCATAAGTAGCCTCCAACATCATTTTAGAGAGTTTGGCAGCATGTCACAACCGCAGGCCACGTGTCTGGCATTGTGTGGGCGAGCGGTTTACTGATGTCAACATTGTGAACATATTGCCCCATGGTGGCGGCGTGGTTATGGTACCACGAACACAATTGCAGTTCTTCCATAGCCTGCGTACTCACCAGACATGTCACCCAATGGGCATGTTTGGGATGCTCTGGATTGACGTGTACGACAGCGTGTTCGAGTTCCCGCCAATATCCAGCAACTTTGCACAGCCATTCAAGAGGAGTGGGACAACATTCCACAGGCCACAATCAACAGCCTGATCACCTCTATGCGAAGGAGATGAATGGTGGTGTCGTGTCTTTGGCTATGCCGGATTAAGTGATATGACATGCTAACTTATAAAATGATTTCTCTGTAATTAATATTACCTGATTAAGCTAATCATGTAAATGTAATTAACTAGAAAGTCGGGGCACCACGGAAGAACGTTTATAGAGCTGTTATCTTCCGAATAAACTTAAAATACTTAGTAATATTTTACATCGATAGCAGTCAATATTAACCCTTATCTTATTTTTCATAATGAAAGTTGTAAATTCTTGGCTATCTTCACGAACCCTGGCTAACAAGTTGAATCAGCAATACAAAATTGGGTTTAATTATTTATTTACTAAATACCTAAACTAATCACACAGAATTACAAATACACAGAATACAAACGAATGTCATACAGAAAACGTCCCGGTGGACGGAACCTGGTTACACAAAGGAAAGGGGGTTGGGCTTGAATGAAAGAGCGGGAAGACTTAGGAACCACAAACAGCAGCTATGCTATCGTAAATACATTATCTTATGCATTCTAAATTACCGCCCATTTGGAAAAGGAAAATGCAATAAATATTTTCTCTGAGCTGCGCTTCGGTAGATTGGTCGTAGATGCTGGCCGGGTTGGCCAACAGATCTTCCTGTACTCGGAACAATGTCTCTGGTGGTAAATTGGATACGTGGTGGTATCTTCGTCTGTTTGTTAGACTGGATCCGTCGTCCGTCCTTTCCTAGCCCACGTCGACAGCGGCCGTTGCTAACTCAGCGGCTAGGAAGTATCACTTCTGTAGTGAATAAGCTCAAAGTTCATACCAGTTCATACCATAGCTCACGCCAAGGTTGGCTTAGTTCTGTTCTTGACATGTGTGTTCTTCTAACGTAGAGGCTGCAGACCTCACGTACTGGAACCACCCTGTTATCTTTCCGTCAAAGGCTTATATAGTGGAGAGGGGGGATGGGTGTGTTTCATCGTTTATAACCCCTCCTCTTCACAGGGGTGGGCCACTGATCAAGCAGGGCACTTTCCTTATGAAAACCCAAATCTCTCATTTGGAAGCTAAAATTACATTTAATCTCCTAACAAACAATTTCAATATCAAACATTTCAATTGCATAACAATTCCATGTGACTCTGATAACTAGAGGGTGTATACTTTCCCAGGTACAGTTTATGTCGTCCTGTCATCAGTCATAATGTCACAGATAACAATGAACTGACATACATACTCATTACGTTATCAAGCATATTTCCACCTGGTTTTATTACCAAAATATGGTTCCTTTCCCCATTTGTTTGATGTTCCCAGACTCTCTATATTTAACAGGACAGCAGTAGGGTCAGTAGGGTCAGTAAGAGAGGGGAAGGGAGAAAGGTATTTATGGGGGGGGTCATAAACCTTACCCACAGGCCAACGTCATGACAGTCCCCCCATGTTGGGTTCAATCTTGCGATTAAACTGCATGTTGTAAACCAATCATAAAAATGAACGTGGGTTGTCCTGGTTGTGGATCATCGTTGTGGTCCCCATCTGGCGGTCGACCCGGGTAGGGTGTCTGCAAATGAAGAAGTCCGCTCCAAGGCTGGGCAGCAGATGTCCAGTTGGTGGTTGCTTTGCAGCCCCCCCTCTGGTGGTCGACCCGGGTAGGGTCTCTGCAAATGAAGAAGTCCGTTCCATGACTGGGCAGCGGATGTCCGGATTGGGATCGCCGTTCCGGACCCGTCGTCTGGTCGTCCAGACTGGAATATCTGGGCAGTAACTTAGGCAGATGTTAACAACGCACACACACTCATGAAATATATCATTACATTTCCTCCCAAATGAGCGGTGTTGTGGCACTAACTGATGGTTGTATGGGGGAGTTGTTTATGGCTCTATCACTTTCTATGTGCCGAAGAAAATGAAACAAAATGAATGAAAGCATAAACAAAACAAAATATAGTTATGCCACCTTAATCATCTAATTGGACTGTATTCTATCTACGTCCATGGCCTTGGCAAAATGACCCTATCATGGCATTGTCTAATGACATATTTAGGGCTTTCCTAATTTGCGGGGTGGCGCTTAGGGTACTATCCTAAGTTGACAACTATATGATAAGTCTACAGCTGTAAGGCACTAGTTTTTGGGCAGTCTACAGGATGACCTATGGACTTCTGGTTAGAAAACTGGTGAGTGCTGTAGAGTCAAAGGCCTAGAAGTAAATGTTCAACTTTACTAAGGCTGGTATTTTGCTTGAACCCTTAAGTGATCCTAGCATAAATCCTAATTGGATGTTCCGTTGTGCATGTGCGTTTATGCTTACACAATCGCGCATGTCAAGGGAAGAAAACCAAGTGTTCTGGCAGATTACAACTTGTTCAGAATGAGTCTGACGTAGTCAGGTAATTTTCAGGTCAATGCCTGGAGGTCAGTCAGAATTGGTGTCAAGGGAGTCTGTAGTAGTTTTCTACAAGTCACGGTGTCTTCCACTATTGTAGTGGCGGTAGGTATGAAGTCTATTTCATAGCTATGTTATCCACGGAGGAGCTAACCTCACGACGGAAGTACTCTAAGTATTCGACCAGTCGTACGTGGTGTGATCATGGTTCATGACTTCTAATAACTTTTCTCCTGAACGGAGGGTTCTATTTATTAGTGGCATGTGTTAACCATTGGAAGAGTGCACTGGAGATTCCCTTCCCCGTGTTGCACTCTGAGTAACTCCTATGTCGCTATTATCAATAGTAATTTAACTTGTGAGGTTGCTAATCCTCTTACTGAGTGTTGCTGGACTGACTGTGGTATTGGCACTGATATTCAAGGGGTCCAGTTGTCCTACCGATTTATTCTGAAATATTATCTACCGGAACACATGATTGGAGCATATTACTAGTTGTATTGTAGTTGAACCTACGCATGGCAAGGAATGATTATTGTTGCCATTTGTTTTGGAGGTGGACAAGTCCACTGGACTTCCTTTACGACCAGTGTGTTCTTAGATGTGTTCTAAGATTATCCCCGTCTAGGGGCCTGTCTGTTCCTCACTGTTCTCATAGGGGAGTTTACAACTAGATTTGATTTATGCTCTGGCGGCCTCGTACGGTGTTGTCCGTAGTCTCGACACCCCCACCGGCCTCGATGAGGCTCATCATGGGTCTGGGCTACTATCCCCCCCTTTGTGTCTCGGGACCCCCCCACCAGCGGGTGGTGTTGGTGTCCGAGGCGCAAACGAAAAGGTCGGACCCTATGTACGAGTTGTCAGTGGCCGCGTTATTATGAGAATGGCTGTAACCTTTCAACACCCTCAGTGGCTGTCGAGGTCTGTCAGTCACCACCGCGTCCGCGTGTGGCAACCTCTTCAGTACCTGCAAACTGAGACGAGGATATCGGTCTGTGATATCGCAAAGTGTTTCACCAGTGGGAGTCATCGGGTCAGTTGCTGGACTGACGCCATTAGTGTCATTGTAAGGGGTGACAGTCCCCAACAAAGCAGAAGGTGTATCATCGGAAGCAGAGTGTACTCTGCGCATCAATGTTTTTCTTGCTGAGACGGCCGCAGTGCTTGCGGAAGTGTCCGAAGGGCAAGAGAAGTTCATCTCAACTACTGTATTGCACGACTGCAAGAAGGAGGGAAGTTGCTCATTCACAGAGACAGCTGGCTCGAAATCATGAAAAGAATGGTCAATCAGATTGGCTGATGGAATGTGTCGAGATATCGTAATATCTCCTTGGATCGGATTCTGCACCAAGAGGTTTCTAAACGTCTTTTTCCCAAGGGGTGCTTTTGACAGATACCCCTCGTGAATGACTGCATTGCAGCTAGCGTTAGGGGAAGACAGTGTGGTCAGTGGAGAAGGCACTGTGGCCTGTGACCATACCTGGTTGGTTTTCCAATCCATCAATGGGAGTAACCGATCCATCAAGTCTGCTCCAAGTAGCAGGGTTACAGTTTCGAGGCTGGTAACATACACAGGGTGAACGAGCGATACGTCCTGGAAGTGTAGTTTCAGCATGACTCTCAATGTGAGAGGCGAGGTAGTCTGAGTGATCCCTCGAAGTTTAGTGTCGCATCGTTCCACTTTTAACCAACTTTAACGTCCATGCTATGGGTGTTAATTCCTGTGGACCTGGTGTCCAGTAATTCCCCGTCTAGTCCTTGTGACTTATCTTTTACCCTTTTCTCAAATTGTTCTAGCTTTAGTTCTTCACGTAGTGGAACTTCTGGAGAACATTGGTCTACGTTTTGATCGTCCTTCAACCCTTTGTTACCCTTGTGTTCTGACACTTTGTGTGGGTTGGGTGCAGGAACGTAGCGAACAGGTCGATTGTAGCGGTAGTCGTTTTGAAGGCGACGTACTTTACAGTTATTTCGACCGCGGCGGTTATTGGAATCATGGTTTCGTGGTAGAAACTGTTGTTGTGCGTCAGCTCTCGACGCTCCAATACCTGATAATGCACCCTCTAACTGGAGTGAGTGCTCCTGGTCAAACTTCAAAACCGAGTGGTCAGGGCTCTTAGCGTTGCGAGCTTTTGATGCCTCAAAAGCTGTGCTTGCAAGCTCTCTGAGTTGTAAGATAGGCAAGCCAACGTGGGCTGCAGGGCCCAAGTAGGTAATGAAGGTTGGATACATGTTCGACAGAAACATTTGTTTGAATGGTAACAGCTCTTCCATTCCTGTTTCCGTGAGTAGGCCAAAGTAAGCTGAACGAAGCCTATGATAGAAAGCTTGTGGGTGTTCGTTCTGAGCTTGTTTGACCGTGTTAGCCAGTGAGCTATCGTGTTTGCGAGTCGCAGAACCACTGAATTCTAATTTCAAAGCTGTGGCAAGTTTAGCGTAGTCATTTAGCACGTGTTGCTGTTGTAGGCGAATGAACCTCGTCACGTGTCTATTCGACGTTCGCTTCAACAGGTAAACCCTGTCAGAACCCGTAGCGTTCGGGTAGCCACCCAACGCGTCCTCTATGTCAGCTAGGAACGTCTGAGTATCGTTTGTCAAGGTATTCCGCGCCAAGCGGGCGGAGAGGGTTGGCTTCATCTTGTGGAGAAATTGGGGCCGACAGGCCAAGAGGAGAAGCCAAGCTTTGGCTTTGTTGGCCAAGAGGCTCCATATTACTCAGTGCCGAATGGCCAAGAGGAGAAGACTGAGGGACACATGATGGAGGCAATGTCTGAAACCTATCGTCTTCACTCCTTTGAGTACCGGACTCCGGTTGCTTGGATGGGTAGTCATGCTGTAGAGCGTGACCATTCTGGACTTCCTCCAGATGGTACCTAAGGGTGGTCTTCTGCTGCATTGCAGAGTCCACTTGAGCGCTTAGAGTACCAATTTTGGACATGTGAGTGTCACACCTGCTCCTTTCGGTCTCAAACTTATCTGTCATGGTTTGCAGATAGAGGTCTCGAGTACGGAGCGAGAGATTCAGTGATGAGATTTCCTCTGCTTGCTTAGAAATCAATATGTCCATCCTCATCACCTGAGTTCTCTCATCATTCATTTGGTCAGCAACTTCAATAAGTTCTGCTGATTTATCATCCAACTTTGTCACTGTGTTCATTAACTGATCGTCTTTGGTCTGCAGCGCTTTGAGGAGCACCGTGTTATTTTGAGTAACATTCAACAAAACAGCATGCATGTTGTCAAGTTGAGCGCTCCTGTTTGTAGATAACTCTTCAGATTTATCTAGTTTGGCGTGGACATCATCGTATTTAGTTTTGGCTAAATCGAGTTGTTCCTGTAGCATATGATTTTGTTGAAGAGCTTGTGCTCGTTCATCGTCATAAGTATTTGCAATTACTTTTAATTGTTCCGATTTCAAACGCAGTTCCTTGACTAGCAGAATGTTTTCATTTCCTGCTTTTGTCAATAGTTGCTCAGTTCTCTCCACCTGTGCCCTCATGTTAGCCATGTCTTGCACGTGCTTCAGCTGTGCACTGTGGTATTGGATCGATGCCAACCTTTGATGGCGATACATAAGTGCTAAAGTGGAGAGAACCGTCACAAAGCCTGTGTTTGATGGTTGATTTTGGACAGCGTTCGCAATTTCGGCTGATTTTTCACTAATGGCATAATTAGGGTTGGTATCGCTGCTGAGGTCAGAGATCAATCCTTTTATGGGTGGAGGTTCACTAATTAGCGGAGGGGTGGTGACCACCTCCTTTGGTAGCTTGCACATTATTAGAAAAATTTAGAAGAAAAATGTTCCTATTTTTTTTCAATGTTTGGGTTTGGAATTCATTGGAAGCTGCAAAGACAAGTTAAATCTATTTATAGATGTTGACGAACCATCAGTACTGTACCAGTAATGTGGAAGTTGGATGTGAATGAATTTACAAAAGCAAATTGAATGAATTAATCAATGCCAATGATTAATCCTACCTGGGTAGGCTATCTGGGTATTAAACTTGAATTAACCTTAGAGGTTGCTTCATCCAGGTTAATATGAGAAGTTTTAAAAGTGTCTCATTTGATTGGAAGAACATTAAGGTATGTTCAACAATTTAACTTATTAAATTGAATGAGATGATAATCCATACAATCTCCATTGATTGGATATCATAAGTGTAAACAGTAGATCAAATGTTGGCACACTTCCCACTATGGTACACTTCTTCCTTGGGCCGAAGCCACATGGGATTCCGGCTGGGGCGGGACTTCTGTCAGTACTGGATTACTGAATGGGTTTTGCAAAAACCAAATTTTACTGATTGATCAATTTTAATGATAAATCAAACCTGTATAGGCTATTTGGGATTTAAACTTTAATTAACCTGAAAGGTTTATTCATCTAGGTTAATGTGGGAAAAAGATTACAATGTCTCATTTAGAAAACTCATCAATTTGGATATTATTTAAACTTGAGAATGTAAATCTGGCAATTTCACTTATTAGTTCAATTGAATAAGACATCGATATCCGTCTGGATATCACGAGTAACGACTTGAGTGTCACCTGACTAATTCTAATTGAAGGAAAGTACTGGTGACTCTTCAGAGGTCCCTGCTGGCACACACTGAAATCAAACGGAAGTACCCAGGGCGGGACTTTCGTTCCGCAAGTCGGATGAATTACAATGTGGCGCAAAACAAAATGGCTGTTTTCCCTTTTGTTAGCTTAGCATCTCGAGCAAGCTAATGCTACTTGATGCCTGAAAAATGCTCACATAGGATTCCCTTGGCAAGGGAAAGGTTTTACTTATAACGTATTATGTTCAAACCCTTTTCGGTGATATTTGACGATGTTTTAACCGGAACTCGCGGTAAACAACAAAATGCACCGTGGTCTACTCGCATCGAAACGCGAGAGAGACAGAGAGATACTTATCGCTGGTCAAGCTAATCTCTCCTAAATTTCAATAGGCTGGCTCTTTGTCCTCGCTCGAGAAATTAATAATGACCTAGCCAACACGCGTCTGAAACGCGCGAGGCAGAAATAGCCCAGCGTTTGGCCAAACGCGCTATTTCTCAGATAGCTTTATCAGTCCTCCTACAGAACTGTATAGCTTATGCTCGCCACTGACTACCTCAGAGCACAACACGGAGGCGATTCTCCAGAGCACACACGCACCAATAAATCCGGTCTACACTTCCCATGATGTATATAATCAACTTGGTATATTATGTAATCTGCTTTTCAATTTTATATAGGCTGAATCAAAATGAAAGCTTCATCCTATTTTAGATTCCTCGCACGGGGCGTCATATGTTATCAAAATGACCCAAACGTGCGTCCTAGTTTTAGAGTCCTCACACGGGGCACCATTATGTTGTGTCTTTGGCTATGCCGGATTAAGTGATATGACATGCTAACTTATAAAATGATTTCTCTGTAATTAATATTACCTGATTAAGCTAATCATGTAAATGTAATTAACTAGAAAGTCGGGGCACCACGAAAGAACGTTTATAGAGCTGTTATCTTCCGAATAAACTCTTAAAATACTTAGTAATATTTTACATCGATAGCAGTCAATATTAACCCTTAACTTATTTTCAGTCTCATAATGAAAGTTGTAAATTCTTGGCTATCTTCACGAACCCTGGCTAACAAGTTGAATCAGCAATACAAAATTGGGTTTAATTATTTATTTACTAAATACCTAAACTAATCACACAGAATTACAAATACACAGAATACAAACGAATGTCATACAGAAAACGTCCCGGTGGACGGAACCTGGTTACACAAAGGAAAGGGGGTTGGGCTTGAATGAAAGAGCGGGAAGACTTAGGAACCACAAACAGCAGCTATGCTATCGTAAATACATTATCTTATGCATTCTAAATTACCGCCCATTTGGAAAAGGAAAATGCAATAAATATTTACTCTGAGCTGCGCTTCGGTAGATTGGTCGTAGATGCTGGCCGGGTTGGCCAACAGATCTTCCTGTACTCGGAACAATGTCTCTGGTGGTAAATTGGATACGTGGTGGTATCTTCGTCTGTTTGTTAGACTGGATCCGTCGTCCGTCCTTTCCTAGCCCACGTCGACAGCGGCCGCTGCTAACTCAGCGGCTAGGAAGTATCACTTCTGTAGTGAATAAGCTCAAAGTTCATACCAGTTCATACCATAGCTCACGCCAAGTTTGGCTTAGTTCTGTTCTTGACATGTGTGTCCTTCTAGCGTAGAGGCTGCAGACCTCACATACTGGAACCACCCTGTTATCTTTTCGTCAAAGGCTTATATAGTGGAGAGGGGGGATGGGTGTGTTTCATCGTTTATAACCCCTCCTCTTCACAGGGGTGGGCCACTGATCAAGCAGGGCACTTTCCTTATGAAAACCCAAATCTCTCATTTGGAAGCTAAAATTACATTTAATCTCCTAACAAACAATTTCAATATCAAACATTTCAATTGCATAACAATTCCATGTGACTCTGATAACTAGAGGGTGTATACTTTCCCACGGAACAGTTTATGTCGTCCTGTCATCAGTCATAATGTCACAGATAACAATGAACTGACATACATACTCATTACGTTATCAAGCATATTTCCACCTGGTTTTATTACCAAAATATGGTTCCTTTCCCCATTTGTTTGATGTTCCCAGACTCTCTATATTTAACAGGACAGCAGTCCTTCAGTAGGGTTAGTAAGAGAGGGGAAGGGAGAAAGGTATTTATGGGGGGGGGTCATAAACCTTACCCACAGGCCAACGTCATGACAGTGGTCACACTAGATACTTACTGGTTTTCTGATCCACACCCCTACCATTTTTTTAAGGTATCTGTGACCAACATATGCATATCTGTATTCCCAGTCATATGAAATCCATAGATTAGGGCCAAATGTATTTATTTAAATTTAGTGATTTCTTTATATGAACTGTAACTGACTAAGTCTTTGAAATTGTTGCATGTTGCATTTATATTTTTGTTCAGTATATTTAGCTTCACTTTCACTCAGTGAGATTTCTAATGCTGTCTGTATATCCATGGAGATAATAGTTCTAATTATTGGCAGTGTGCACATAGAGAAGGGCACTCCACATCTATACACACGGCGCCAAACGCTGATCCCATGAGGTTGGTACAATTATTTCAATGAATTACAGTGCCTTCAGAAAGTGTTCATACCCCTTGACTTATTCTACATTTTGTTGTGTTACAACCTGATTTCAAAATGGATTAAATATATTTTTTTCTCACCATCTACACACAATACCCCATAGCGACAAAGTGAAAACATGTTTTTAGAATTTTTTCCAAATATATTGAAAATGAAATACGGAAATATCTCATTTACATAAGTATTCACACCGCTGAGTCAATACATGTTAGAATCACCTTTAACAACGATTACAGATGTTAGTCTTTCGGTGTAAGTCTCTAAGAGCTTTGCACACCTGGATTGTAAAATATTTGCCAAATATTATTTTCAAAATTCTTCAAGCTCTGTCCAATTGGTTGTTGATCATTGCTAGAGAACCATTTTCATTTCTTGTCATTGATTTTCAAGATTTAAGTCAAAACTGTAACTCAGCCACTCAGGAACATTCACTGTCTTCTTGTTAATCAACTCCAGTGTAGATTAGGCCTTTAATTTTTGGTTACTGGCCCATTGAAAGGTGAATTCAATTACTTATTTATTTTATCCTGACAAACTCCCTAGTCCTTAGCGATTACAAGCATACCCATAACTTGATGTAGCCACTACTATGCTTCAAAATATGGAGACTGATACTCAGTAATGTGTTGTATTGGATTTGCCCCAAACATAACACTTTGTATTCAGGACAAAAACTTAATTGCTTTGCCACATTTTTTGCAGTATTAATTTAGAGCCAGGATGCATGTTTTGTAATATTTGCATTCTGTACAGGCTTCCTTCTTTTCACTCTGTCAATTAGGTTAGCATTGTTGTGTAACTACAATGTTGTTGATTCATCCTCAGTTTTCTCCTATCAAAGCCATAAACTCTGTAACTGTTTTAAATTCACAATTGGCCTCATGGTGAAATCCCTCAGCAGTTTCCTTCCTCTCTGGCAACTGAGTTAGGAAGGAAGTCTGTATTTTTGTAGTGACTGGGCGTATTGATACACCATCCAAATTGTAATTAATAACTTCACTATACAAAGGGATATTCAATGGCTGCTTTTTTTACCCATATACCAATAGGTGCCCTTTGCTAGGCATTGGAAAACCTCCCTGGTCTTTGTGGTTGAATCTGTGTTGGTAATTCACTGTTCGACTGAGCAGATAATTGTATCATGTTATTGCACACAGAGATTAGGTGAGTTGTTTATAAATGTTTTACTCCTTAACATTTTTAGGCTTGCCATTAAAGGGGTTAAATACTTATTGACTCAGCTTTATGTTTTTTTTATTAATTAATAAAACTTTCAGAAAAAATAAGTCCACTTTGACATTATGGGGTATTGTGTGTAGGCTAGTGACAAAAATAAATTGCAACTTAATCCATTTCAAATTTGGGCTGTAACTCAACAAAATGTGGAATAAATCAAGGGGTATGAATACTTTCTTAAGGCACTGTACCTAACAGCAGCGGACACTGATTGGTTGGAGTTGTCAACAAAGCAGCCTAACAGAAATATGATCAAACTACCAGTAGTTTCTTTGAGAACATATATAAAGCGATCTGTGCATTTGAACAACAGCATAAACACAGATATTTCCCTTTTGCATGTCAAAAACTGAATGACCACTGCTGCACATGCAGCCACTGTTTTGAACAGATTAGTTATACTATTTAGAACGAGCTGCCAGCTCACGAACAAACGAGTGCAGCAGGGAGAATGCAACAAGCATGCAAATGCAATAAGTGAAAACACATTATTTAACTGGGGATAGCAAGCTAACAAAACGTCACAAAGCATGATGCGCTAGCCATTTAACTTTCATTTTGAAATAACTTCATATTTTCGAGTGTCACGACTTCCGCCGAAGTCGGCTCCTTTCCTTGTTCGGGCGGTGTTCGGCTGTTCACATCACCGGCTTTCTAGCCATCGCCACTCCATTTTTCATTGATCCATTTGTTTGTTCCCTGCACACCTGGTTTTCATTCCCCAATCACACTGCATGTATTTATTCCTCTGTTCCCCTTCATGTCTTTGTGTGAAATTGTTTGTGTTACGTGTTAATTGTTGACGCGCCAGACTGGTTTGCTTATACCGTGTTGTCCACGAAGATGTTTATTGTTAAACATAAATTATTGTGACTGTTTTGTGCGTTTTTGAACTTTTGCCTATGGGCTGGAGGTTTTGATGCAGTTGCGTCCGTCCGTCTCCTGCCTCAATAAAGTGTGCGCCTGTTCACAACTCTCTGCACCTGACTTCGCTACCAGTACGCACACACCTGACATCGAGGTAATAAGATAATAGTTTAGAAAGACTTAAAATTGGCATGTGAGCTAACTAGCTAGCAAGCTACCAGCTAGTAATATCTATCTCGCTAGCTGCTTATCAAAGGTAGATACAGTTGAAGTCGGAAGTTTACATACACATACACTTCATTAAAACTCGTTTTTCAACTACTCCACAAATTTCTTGTTAACAAACTAGTTTTGGCAAGTCGGTTAGGACATCTACTTTGTGCATGACACAAGTAATTTTCCAACACTTGTTTACAGATTATTTCACTTACAATTCACTGTATCACAATTCCAATGGGTCAGAAGTTTACATACACTAAGTTGACTGTGCCTTTAAACAGCTTGGAAAATTCCAGAAAATTATGTCATGGCTTTAGAAGCTTCTGATAGGCTAATTGACATCATTTGAGTCAATTGGAGGTGTACCTGTGGATGTATTTTCAAGGCCGACCTTCAAACTCAGTCCCTCTTTTCTTGACATCATGGGAAAATCAAAAGAAATCAGCCAAGACCTCAGAATAAAATGGTAGTCCTCCACAAGTCTGGTTCATCCTTGGGAGCAATTTCCAAACACCTGAAGGTACCACGTTCATCTGTACAAACAATAGTAAGCAAGTATAAACACTATGGGACCACGCAGCCGTCATACCGCTCAGGAAGGAGACGCGTTCTGTCTCCTAGAGATGAATGTACTTTGGTGCGAAAAGTGCAAATCAATCCCAAAACAACAGCAAACATAACCTGAAAGGCCGCTCGGCAAGGAAGAAGCCACTGCTCCAAAACCGCCATAAAAAAGCCAGACTACGTTTTGCAACTTGCACATGGGGACAAAGATCATACTTTTTGGAGAAATGTCCTCTGGTCTGATCAAACAAAAATAGAACTGTTTGGCCATAATGACCATCATTATGTTTGGAGGAAAAAGGGGGAGGCTTGCAAGCCGAAGAACACCATCCCAACCGTGAAACACGGGGGTGGCAGCATCATGTTGTGGGGGTGCTTTGCTGCAGGAGGGACTGGTGCACTTCACAAAACAGATGGCATCATGAGGCAGGAAAATTGTGTGGATATATTGAAGCAACATCTCAAGACATCAGTCAGGAAGTTAAAGCTTGGTCGCAAATGGGTCTTCCAAATGAACAATGACCCTAAGCATACTTCCAAAGTTGTGGCAAAATGGCTTAAGGACAACAAAGTCAACAAAAGTCACAAAGGCCTGACCTCAATCCTATAGAAAATTTGTGGGCAGAACTGAAAAAGTGTGTGCGAGCAAGGAGGCCTACTGACCTGACTCAGTTACACCAGCTCTGTCAGGAAGAATTCACCCAACTTATTGTCGGAAGCTTGTGGAAGGCTACCCGAAACGTTTGACCCAAGTTAAACAATTGAAAGGCAATGCTACCAAATACTAATTGAGTGTATGTTAACTTCTGACCCACTGGGAATGTGATGAAAGAAATAAAAGCTGAACTAAATCATTCTCTCTACTATTATTCTGACATTTTACATTCTTTAAATATTGTGGTCATCCTAACTGGCCTAAGACAGGGAAGTTTTACTAGGATTAATTGTCAGGAATTGTGTAAAACTGAGTTTAAATGAATTTGGCTGAGGTGTATGTAAACTTCCGATTTCAACTGTAACTGGCAAATCTGACCCCAAAATCGACCAAACTATTTCTCAATAATGCTTTGTTCTATGCTGTATTAGTCCACACAACATGTCACCCTATCAACTACAGTAGAACCCAATGAACAACATGTGTGAAACAAAATGAACCGTGATTTTTTGTTCTACCAGTATCCCTCTGTACTTTGACCCTTGTCGGATGTACAGTAGTTGTCCTGTTTATCAGGTCCCAGGCTTCCATAACTGCTATGATCATTTATTTACAAGTTAATTACAATTTGCTGTTTACTTTAGTGTCCTCTGTACCTGACAAAGAAGATTTAGTCTCACATGCTGAAATAAGCCGTCTAACGCGAGATACTCATTGGGAGGGAGAGCAGACCCAGAAGTTCTGACTGAACGGATGCACATTTGAGCGCCGCAGGACGGTCCATTTACTTTGTGCTGTTATAATTAATGCTATGAAAATCCGGGGCAGTTCCCCCACATAACAAATAGCTGGCTAAACAATACAAGCCATACGGCCTACAGTGCATTCGGAAAGTATTCAGACCTCTTGACTTTTCCACATTTTGTTACGTTACAGCCTTATTCTAAAATGGATTAAATATATTTTGTTCCTCATCAATCTACACACAATGCCCCATAAAGACCAAGCGAAAAACATTTTTTTAAATATTTGCTAATATATGAAATAAAAAAAATGAAATACCTTATTTACAGAAGTATTCAGACCCTTTGTTATGGGATTCGAAATTGAGCTCAGGTGCATCCTGTTTCCATTGATCATCCTTGAGATTTTTCTTCAACTTGATTGGAGTCCACCTGTGGTAAATTCAATTGATTGGACAGGATTTGGAAAGGCACGCACCTGTCTATATAAGGTCCCACAATTGACAGTGCCTGTCAGAGCAAAAACCAAGCCATGAGGTCAAAGGAATTGTCTGTAGAACTCTGAGACAGAATTGTGTCGAGGCACAGATCTGGGGAAGGTTACCAAAACATTTCTACAGCATTGAAGGTCCCCAAGAACTCAGTGGTCTCCATCATTCTACAAAGGAAGAAGTTTGGAATCACCAAGAGTCTTCCCAGAGCTAGCCGCCCGGCCAAACCGAGCAATCGAGGGAGAAGAGCCCTGGTCAGGGAGGTGACCAATAAACCGATGTTCACTCTGACAGAGCTCCAGAGTTCCTCTGTGGAGATGGTAGAACCTTTCAGAAGGACAACCATCTCCGCAGCACTCCACCAATCAGGCCTTTATGGTAGAGTGGCCAGATGGAAGCCACTCCTCAGTAAAAGGCACATGACAGCCCGCTTGGAGTTTGCCAAAAGGCACCTAAAAGACTCAGACCATGAGAAACAAGATTCTCTGGTCTGATGAAACCAAGATTGAACTCTTTGGCCTGAATGCCAAGCATCACGTCTGGAGGAAACCTGGCACCATCCCCGTGGAAAAGCATGGTGGTTGCAGCATCATGCTGTGAGGATGTTTTTCAGCGGTAGGAACTTGGAGACTAGTCAGGATCGAGGGAAAGATAAACGGAGCAATGTACAGAGAGATCCTTGATGAAAACCTGCCCCAGAGCACTCAGGACCTCAGACTGGGGCGAAGATTCACCTTCCAACAGGACAACAACCCTAAGCACACAGCTAAGACAAAGCAGGAATGAATGGCTTCAGCACAAGTCCTTGAGTGGCCCAGCCAGAGCTCAGACTTGAACCCGATCAAACATCTCTGGAGAGACCTGAAAATAGCTGTGCAGTGACGCTCCCCATCCAACCTGACAGAGCTTGAGAGGATCTGCAGAGAAGAATGGGAGAAACTCCCCAAATACAGGCGTGCCAAGCTTGTAGCGTCCTACCCAAGAAGACTCGAGTCTGTAATTGCTGCCAAAGGTGCTTCTACAAAGTACTGAGTAACGGGTTTGAATACTTATGTAAATGTGATATTTCTTTTTTTTATTATACATTTCGTTTATGCTTTGTCATTCTGGGGTTTTGTGTGTAGATTGATGAGGAAAAAGCAACAATTTAATACATTTAATAATAAGGCTGTAACATAACAAAACGTGGAAAAAGTCAAGAGATCTGAATACTTTCCAAATGCACTGTATATACCATTTATGTAGCATGCACTTTCATCCAAAGTGACATTTTCATATGTGACCCCAGTGGGAAACAAACCCACAACTCTGGTGTTGCTAGTGCTATGCTCTTACTGAGCCATACTGGACCGCTACATGCACGACATATGCACAATACAGTACTGTAGTGTAATTACTAACACCCTGTAAAAGCCTGTAAAACAAAACATTTCACTGCATCTACCCAGTGTATGTGACAATACAACTTTTTGTTGTATTATATCTGAACAGTACATTTATATTTTGCATCAATGATTGTGAAAGATGTCTTCAATGAACACACCTTTGATTACACATGGGATAGAAATAATGGACATTTTATGTTCAGTCAATTTTTATGGGTAGTGCAAGTATGTAGCCTTATGTGAAAACAGTGTAATGTACTGTAATTTACAGTACAGTAGCATATTACTTTCAGCACTTCCAATGACAATTTTGAAACATGTATCTTGCATTTTTGGGGGGGAAGGGGGGTATTAACTGGTTGTTAAAGCAGCTAAATTGAAAAGATATTATGTTGTGTATTGGGTGATTAAACAACGTACTCATATTTCACAGTGAACTTATATTTTGAATCAATGATTGTGTGGTGAAAGATGTCTACAAACAGAATTAATACACAGTTAAAGGTTTTGAATGTAAGACTGTCTGCGTTACAAGTGTTACCAGTTTGGAGTTTTGTACTAATAGTTTTGAAAATTCACCACACAAAATAGTACCAAAGCAATACATTTAAAAAAAATCGGAAATAGTGTAATGTAAAGCAGTTGGCTAGTGTAAAAAGATTGCATGGTGTCTTATGCCATTTCTTCCCCGTGCAACATTGTACAACATCACCTATTCTACATGACTTGTCAACTGATACAGTATCACCTGTCTCTCTGCTTGAAATTCATCAGCTTACAGTGTATCAATGAAATTCAGATAAATTCAGGTAATGAGTGGAATATTGTTATGTACAACCCACATTTTCAGCAATGCATTGTACACTACACTACAATTCCACTTTGTCCTATTGAAGCACACTGGCTCAGTATTTACAGCCACATCCATATAAGATTTGGCTTTATCTTCCAACATAAAAATATACAAATGATAATATAGAAACTATATATGTTAACTAGGCGCTACCTCATTTTTGTTCAGTAGTTATCTTTTTGGAGCAGTTTGATTAAGTGTTAGTTCATTGTATTGTTAACCAATGACAAAAATCGAATCAGAAGTAAAGTGAATATTGCATTTTGAAAAGCAGATATTGTACTTAGCTTGAATATGCATCCAAATTGAAAAAGTGATTTGGTGCAGTGAACAAATGTGTTCGTTGTACTCATTCGATTGAAAATGTGCTTAGAGTTTTGGGACATCAGCCATTTTGATGATCTATTTAGAGTTGTGATGTTGACAACTCAAGGCATTTCACTGCACCCGCCATAACATCTGTTTAACTATGTATGCCTTCGAAAGCCAAGTCAACAAACAGATTACCGACCATTTCGAATCCCACCGTACCTTCTCCGCTAAGCAATCTGGTTTCAGAGCTGGTCATTGGTGCACCTCAGCCACGCTCAAGGTCCTAAACGATATCTTAACCACCATCGATAAGAAACAATACGGTGCAGCCGTATTCATTGACCTGGCCAAGGCTTTCGACTCTGTCAATCACCACATCCTCATCGGCAGACTCAATAGCCTTGGTTTCTCAAATGATTGCCTCGCCTGGTTCACCAACTACTTCTCAGATAGAGTTCAGTGTGTCAAATCGGAGGGCCTGTTGTCCAGGCCTCTGGCAGTCTCTATGGGAGTGCCACAGGGTTCTATTCTTGGGCCGACTCTTTTCTCTGTATACATCAATGATGTCGCTCTTGCTGCTGATGAGTCTCTGATCCACCTCTACACAGACGACACCATTCTGTATACTTCTGGCCCTTCTTTGGACATTGTGTTAACTACCCTCCAGACGAGCTTCAATGCCATACAACTCTCCTTCCGTGGCCTCCAACTGCTCTTAAATACAAGTAAAACTAAATGCATGCTCTTCAACCGATCGCTGCCTGGACCTGCTCGCCCGTCCAGCATCACTACTCTGGGCGGTTCTGACTTAGAATATGTGGACACTACAAATACCTAGGTGTCTGGTTAGACTGTAAACTGTCCTTCCAGACTCACATCAAACATTTCCAATCCAAAGTTAAATCTAGAATTGGCATCCTATTTCGCAACAAAGCATCTTTCACTCATGCTGCCAAACTTACCCTAGTAAAACTGACCATCCTACTGATCCTCGACTTCGGCGACGTAATTTACAAAATAGCCTCCCATACCCTACTCAATAAATTGGATGCAGTCTATCACAGTGCCATCCGTTTTGTCACCAAAGCCCCATATACTACCCACCACTGCGACCTGTACGCTCTCGTTGGCTGGCCCTCGCTTCATACTCGTCGCCAAACCCACTGGCTCCAGGTCATCTACAAGACCCTGCTAGGTAAAGTTCCCCCTTATCTCAGCTCGCTGGTCACCATAGCAGCACCCACCTGTAGCACGTGCTCAAGCAGGTATCTCTCTCTGGTCACCCCCAAAGCCAATTCCTCCTTCGGCCGCCTCTCCTTCCAGTTCTCTGCTGCCAATGACTGGAACGAACTACAAAAACCTCTAAAACTGGAATCACTTACCTCCCTCACTAGCTTTAAGCACCAGCTGTCAGAGCAGTTCACAGATTACTGCACCTGTACATAGCTCATCTATAATTTAGCCCAAACAACTACCCCTGCCCCTACTGTATTTTTTAATTTTTTAATTTTGCTCCTTTGCACCTCATTATTTCTATTTCTACTTTGCACTTTCTTCCATTGCAAATCTACCATTCCAGTGTTTTACTTGCTATATTTTATTTACTTCGCCACCATGACCTTTACCTCCCTTATCTCACCTCATTTGCTCACTTTGTATATAGACTTATTTTTCTATTATATTATTGACTGTAGGTTTGTTTTACTCTATGTGTAACTCTGTGTTGTTGTATGTGTCAAACTGCTTTGCTTTATCTTGGCCAGGTCACAATTGTAAATGAGAACTTGTTCTCAACTTGCCTACCTGGTTAAATAAAGGTGAAATAAATAAAATAAATAAATTAACTATGTATGCGACCAATAAACTTTGATTTGATTTGGAGCTTCAACATAAAAATATCTCTCTTAATCAAGTGGTAATCCACATTGTCACTGCACTGCTCAGTTCATCACGGTGTGGCAGAGAGAGAGAAAGAGAGAGAAAGAGGGGGAGAGAGAAAAGAGAGAGAGTTGAGAGAGAGTGAGTGAGAGGGAAAGGGAGAGAGAGAGTGAGAGGGAGAGAGAGCGAAGGATGTATGGGAGACAGAGAGAGAGAGAGATGTAGGCCTATGAAAGTCCTTTACTCGAACACAGCTGATCTGGGAGCCAAATCCAGAGCTGATCTGGGAGCTGGATGTTGTCTGTAGGTCAAGAGCAACATGTTTGGCATTCCCAGTCATCAAATAAAAGCGTTAGCTAGAAAACACAACAAAACAGAACATAGCGAGGTCAACTCTGAACATCTTCACACAATCATCCCGTCAACAGAGCCTGTCTCAGGCGCGTCAACGGCCCAGCACTGACCCCTGGAACGATGAGGGGTCACGGTCATTCCTCACTAAGGGCTAATTCGACAATGTAAGCTTTTGAGGAGGAACTTGGGAAGAAAATGGGCCTCATGGATTATTGTGCTGTTTTACGTCAGTTCTTTGAACACTCTAATCCATGTACATTGTTGTTTACTGTAGGACAGACGTTAATACTCTCAACAGCTTGCTGTTGCCATTTCCCTTCTTGACAGAAGGAGGAGGACTACTTGTGTCTAATAGCCATAAACAACACAGGGTACGTAATTAAGACAGCTACCTCATGTTAAATCAATAGTTAACGAGTGTTACAACCTTAAAGACAGAGACATAAAGGGAGAGACAAGCTAACGATAGGGACAATGCTGGGATACTGGGAGATACTTACGCAAGGCAGGAAACAGAGACATCGCCCACAGATGCTGGTCGTTAAAGAAATGGTTGTTGGGAGGATACTGATTAGAACATAATGAAGAAAGACGTTTTAAACGATCTGTAAGATTCCTCATCCAGCTGTGGTCTCCTCCAGTATCCTCCAGTGTCCTGGGGACGTTATGTACAGACAGGAAGAAAACACTGCATGGATGAGGACCGAGTTGTTTCAAGTTTCAAGTTTGAATGTCACATGCACAATTACAGTGAAATGCCTTTCTTGCAAACTCAAAACCCAACACTGCAATAATCACTAACAATGTATTACTAGAAAAAAAACACATGAGAAATAAGAATAAGAAATACACAATAAAGTAAGTAAGTAAGCACACTATATACAGGGAATATTTTTTTAAGTCAGTTCCAATACCATACTTACATGTGCAGGGATACTGGAGTGATGGAGGTAGATATGTATAGCAGTAACAACACAACAGGATATAAGATAAACAGAGTAGCAGCAGCTTGCATGTGAGTGGGTGTGCGGGTGTATACAGTCAGTATAAATGTATGTGCATATTATGTGTGAGTGAGCAAGTGATGGAGTGAGTGTGTGTGTGTGTTGGAGTGACAGTGTGTGTGTGTGTTGGAGTGACAGTGTGTGTGTGTGTGTTGGAGTGACAGTGTGTGTGAGTGTGCATAGAGACAGTGCAAAATATTGAAATAAAAGGCCAATAAAGATACAAGGGAAACTCAGTCAGTGTAGCTATTTTGTTAGCTATTTATCAGTCGTATTGCTTTGGGATAGAAGCTGTTCAAGAACCTGTTGGTGTCAGACTTGAGTTGGGCAACTTTTACAAAAGTGTGTTGAAACTAGATTGAGTGCCTGACGATCAAGAATTTGCTATGGATGCACTCCGTACAACAGACTAACGGAGGTGTAGACACTGTCAGGCTCAACTTATATAAATTGTCATTAGTCAATTCATGACTGTTAAAACCACACCAGAACCTACTATCTACACTTTCTGCTTTCCTTTTAAAATCTCCCCCATAGTGTGCAGAGAATATATCATCCACTGGAATCTATGACTCAACAAGTTCATCAAATCAACTGCTGTTCATAGAATTCCAGAAATTCAGGACAGTTGTATGTCTTCATGGATTTGACACTCTCCAATATAAATGATCCTCCTTCTCTATTTCCATGTCTGGACTCAGTCTATAAATAATTAGACAGGGACCTGAGCCGGAGGTCCCCTGCTGTTCTGAAGTTTTATGACATCACTCAAAACCTGCGCCTCTCGGGAGTGTCAATCACAAAACAAGTCCGCGTAAACACATTGAACACACATTAGTCTGTCAGAACCTCACTGTTAGGTCTCTCCTCTCCAACTGCTTTACTGAATAGACTGTTTTACAAAACACAAACCATAGGATGGACAAATTGCTTTGGATCGTTTAAGATGTTGCTTTGGACTTTTTAAGTTGTGTCGTTTAATAAGACAGCTCTACACAGCACAGTGGGTCATACATTGTGGTAAGACCTGACAGGCATGACTGCGCAGGGTCTAAAGCGATTCCACTTCTCCAGTCTAGAAACAAGTCAGTGCTCTCAGTAAAGATTCTGTCTTTCTGTTATACAGTAATTACTTCTCCAAATGTACAGCCCCACATGCACATGGCTTCGGTGTTCAACAGTGGTATGCTGCAGAAAACTTACCCAGGCCTAGCGTAGGGCCACCCACATTCTCCTACTCACACAGAACTGTATGTTCCCAATGACTTTACCAGCTTTCCAGGTTCTTGGCCGCTACACAGAAACATGTATGTAATTTTGTGATTTATGAAGAAAATATTTATTTCACTCTTTGTGTCTGCCAAAGCATATGTTTCTTCCTTTCGAACAGTATCGATTCTACAGTCCAGGCTATAACGTTGATGAACTTAATAATACAAAATAAAAAACCTTCCCAGTGTAAACAACAACAGGGCCACCAGGGAGCCTGAGACTAAGCCAGGGCTTAGGGCCCATAACATTGTGAATGAACTCTGCCCTGGTTTCTCTAGTGAGGGGGACCGGCTCATCTTACGAATCGGAGCACCAAAGGGGGGTGACACGACCGTTCGCTGACCCGGCTTTGTTTTCAGGATGCTTAAAGGCACTGAGCTGCTCAAGCGGAATATATGGAGGCGCAAAAGAGAGGGAATCACGGAACATTATCCACCCAATTACACAACGAGAAGAGTAACCCGCTGGCAGCATCCACACTACACATAATGTTCAGTTTGTCTGTGTCGGAGACCACCTGCAGGGAGTCCTGCCTGGGACAGCCTGCCACAGAAAGGGGGACTGGAGCAGAGACAAAACAGCTCATATATTTGTGCATTTTCCCTCAAAAAAAGAGAAGAGAACTAGAGAAAAAAAAACGTGACCTGCTTCATGTCCTATTACAGAGAATAGCACAGATGCTGTGCAGATGATCTGATTTTGGGCACCAGGAGACAGGAGATGGGTTTTAAAATCAAAGGGAAACCTAATTTCACAAGGTTTTTTGGAGTAGAGGTTGTACACAATCTGTTCAGTCATGTCTTGTTAAGAAAGGCATTGGCAAAAAGTCAATGGAATAAACACACCCACCTTATACTGTAGCCTATGTCCAGTTGATACCGTATCTTGTCATCTGATGGTCAAAAATAATGTTGTCATTTACTGAATATTTGGCCCTGTACAAATGTGTATGGCCCTGAAAGAAGAAAACAAACATAAAACACCACTTACTAACATTCATAAAGGTATCAGAAACATTACAACTTTTCCATAAAGCTCCAGGTAAAATGGACAAAGCTAACTTTAGAGTGATACAGTTTCTAGAATGCTGAAGACTCCCTGAATGTCAAGATAGACATAATAATACAGGATGATGGAGAGTTGTGGCTTTCCCCAGACTTTGTAAAAACAACATCTGTGCCTTGGCTCCAGCTAATTCCCTCTTAATTCATCCAAATGAACCCTTAATTACACAATAGACAATGTGCTGCACAGCCACATTAGATCTCCAGTTTTAGTAACATTTACACAAGTATAAACTGTGACGATGCTGAATGAGATTTTGTATTTTTTATTAACATAACATAAATTGTTGGCTGCTTGTGCCAAATAATTGATGAGAGTGGCCCAGTGAGCTATAAACTCTGATTATTTAGGAAGTCATTTGGGAAGAAGGTTAGACTATGTTCTATTGCTTCAGGCTCCTGTTCCTGAGAAGAGAATGACTAGTCACTAAGGTACAGGAAGGAATTTGAATAACTAAATTATGATGTGCAAATTTTGTCACAGATAAAGTGTCTGTATGAACTCCACACATTGTCTCATTCAGGTCCCTGAAAAACGGGACATGACCAGTGACTTGCACAGTCGGGGAAATTCAACAACAAAAAACTGACAATAAACATTCGTAATCTGGAGCATCACTAGAGTCATCCTAACGCACAGTAGACCCCCACGGTAAGGAATGTGTAATTAAACTGTGCCCTAATACAGGTCTGTTAGCCAGTCACAGATGACCTAACTAAAACGAAATCGGGGTCACATGGAAGCCATTTCTACTTGTACTTTTTCCCTTCTCTGTCTAATTTCCATCTCTTAGCGAATATCCACCCCCTGCTCCCTTTGGAGGTTGGGGCTCAGTGACCAAGCTCTGCGCACTGTATAGGCAAGCATGGCACGCAAGCTCATCCTGCTCTGTTCCCTAGCACTCAAAGACTCAATGGGAAAATTAACAAATAACTTTGCATAATACATGGCTAAAGTGAGCATATGTCATGCAGACCACTGAGGACATGCTTACAGTGGGGGGAAAAAGTATTTGATCCCCTGCTGATTTTGTACGTTTGCCCACTGACAAAGAAAGGATCAGTCTATAATTTTAATGGTAGGTTTATTTGAACAGTGAGAGACAGAATAACAACAAAAATATCCAGAAAAACGCATGTCAGAAATGTTATAAATTGATTTGCATTTGAATGAGGGAAATAAGTATTTGACCCCCTCTCAATCAGAAACATTTCTGGCTCCCAGGTGTCTTTTATACAGGTAATGAGCTGAGATTAGGAGCACACTCTTAAAGGGAGTGCTCCTAACCGCAGCTTGTTACCTGTAAAAAAGACACCTGTCCATAAAAGCAATCAATCAGATTCCAAACTCTCCACCATGGCCAAGACCAAAGAGCTCTCCAAGGATGTCAGGGACAAGATTGTAGACCTACACAAGGCTGGAATGGGCTACAAGACCATCGTCCTGGAGTGGCCTAGCCAGTCTCCAGACCTTAATCCCATAGAAAATCTGTGGAGGGAGCTGAAGGTTCGAGTTGCCAAACGTCAGCCTCGAAACCTTAATGACTTGGAGAAGATCTGCAAAGAGGAGTGGGACAAAATCCCTCCTGAGATGTGTGCAAACCTGGTGGCCAACTACAAGAAAGGTCTGACCTCTGTGATTGCCAACAAGGGTTTTGCCACCAAGTACTAAGTCATGTTTTGCAGAGGGGTCAAATACTTATTTCCCTCATTAAAATGCAAATCATTTTATAAAATTTTTGACATGCGTTTTTCTGGATTTTTATGTTGTTATTCTGTCTCTCACTGTTCAAATAAACCTACTATTAAAATTATAGACTGATCATTTCTTTGTAAGTGGGCAAACGTACAAAATCAGCAGGGGATCAAATACTTTTTTCCCCCACTGTACATGCAAAACTTTTCCCATTTAAAGTTGTATGTAAGTTTTGAATGATAACCAGTGGCAACCAGTCATTCTGTCACAGAGTTCGTTGGGTTGTACAGACCAAAACGCAGCCGGGATGTGAATGCTCATCTTATTATTTAATTGAATAAAGAGAACACGGAGAAAAAACAAGAAAACGAATAAAGACTAGTGACAGTTTTACAGGCAGAATAAACGCAGTGCAAAATACAACTACCCACAACCTACCAAACAAACACACACCTACTTATAGGACTCCCAATCAGAGGCAACTAGAAACACCTGCCTCCAATTGAGAGTCCAGCACCCAAAACTACACATAGAAAAACAAACCTAGAACCTATACCAAAACTAACACACCCCACTACACCACACACAAAACCCCACAATACAAAACAAATATACCTCTGCCACGTCCTGACCAAATATAATACAAATAATACCTAAATATTGGTCAGGACGTGACACATTCAGGGCAGGTGGAGAGCCATCTGTTTTGAGCCCCACCTGTTTAGTTAAAAAAAATGAAATATACAAATATATATATATATAAAAAAGTTTAGACACACCCACTCATTCAAGGGTTTTTCTTTATTTTTTACTATTTTCTACATTGTAAAATAATAGTGAAAACATCAAAACTATGAAACAACACATATGGAATCATGTAGTAACCAAAAAAGTGTTAAACAAATCAAAATATATTTAATATTTTAGAATCTTCAAAGTAGCCACCCTTTGCCTTGATGACAGCTTTGCACAAAAGCCCTAGCCCTCACCCTCCGATCCAACAGGTCCCAGATATGCTCAATAGGATTGAGATCCGGGCTCTTCGGTGGCCATGACAGAACACTGACATTCCTGTCTTGTAGGAAATCACACACAGAACGAGCAGTATGGCTGGTGGCATTGTCATGTTGGAGGGTCATGTCAGGATGAGCCTGCAGGAAGGGTAGCACATGAGGGAGGAGGATGTCTTCCCTGTAACGCACAGCGTTGAGATTGCCTGCAATGACAACAAGCTCAGTCCGATGATGCTGTGACACATCGCCCCAGACCATGACGGACCCTCCACCTCCAAATCGATCCTGCTCCAGAGTACAGGCCTCGGTGTAACGCTCATTCCTTCAATGATAAATGCGAATCCGACCATCACCCCTGGTGAGACAAAACCGCGACTCGTCAGTGAAGAGCACTTTTTGCCAGTCCTGTCTGGTCCAGCGACGGTGGGTTTGTGCCCATAGGTGACGTTGTTGCCGGTGATGTCTGGTGAGGACCTGCTTTACAACAAGCCTACAAGCCCTCGGTCCAGCCTCTCTCAGCCTATTGCGGACAGTCTGAGCACTGATGGAGGGATTGTGCATTCCTGGTGTAACTCGGGTAGTTGTTGTTGCCATCCTGTACTTGTCCCGCAGTTGTGATGTTCGGATGTACCGATCCTGTGCAGGTGTTGTTACATGTGGTCTGCCACTGCGAGGACGATCAGCTGTCCATCCTGTCTCCCTGTAGAGCTGTCTTAGGCGTCTCACAGTACGGACATTGCAATTTATTGCCCTGTCCACATCTGCAGTCCTCAATCCTCCTTGCAGCATGCCTAAGGCACGTTTAAGCAGATGAGCAGGGACCCTGGGCATCTTTCTTTTGGTGTTTTTCAGAGTCAGTAGAAAGGCCTCTTTAGTGTCCTAAGTTTTCATAACTGAACTTAATTGCCTACTGTCTGCAAGCTGTTAGTGTCTTAATGACCGTTCCACAGGTGCATGTTCATTAATTGTTTATGGTTCATTGAACAAGGATGGGAAACATGTATGAACCCTTTACAATGAAGATCTGTGAAGTTATTTGGCTTTTTACAAATTATCTTTGAAAGACAAAAAAGGGACGTTACTTTTTTTGCTGAGTTTATTTAGACTTGTCTCTTGTTCAACAGGTTAAAGCTTCCTTGTTTTAATATCCCCTTAGAAAGCATAAATTAGACTCCGCAGAACAGTATGTTCCCACCACACCTCAGTTCACCTCAGTTCACCTCAGTTGACATATCATGTTATATTGCTGACCCAATACAAAAACTAGTCATACCCCTTGACTTATTCCCCGTTTTGTTGTGTTACAGCCTGAATTCAAAATAGATTAAATGTTTATTTTTTCTCTCACCCATCTACACACAATACCCCACAATGACAAAGCGAAAACATGTTTTAGAAATGTTTGCAAATTTATAGAAAATGAAATACAGACATATCTAATTTACATAATTATTCACACCCGTGAGTCAATACTTTGTAGAAGCACCTTTGGCAGTGATTATAGCTGTGTGAGTCTATCTGGGTAAGTCTCCAAGAGCTTTCCACACCTGGATTGTTGTCACGGCTGTCTTCGTCTTCTGACGATATAGCGAAATCGTCGTCTGAAAATGTAGACCAATACGCAGCGGATGTCGTGTTCATTTTTGAATTTAATTAATTGCTCACGTGAACACTATACAAAAAACAATGACAGTGCAACAGTTTTGCATGCTATCCTAACGCAGTGCAAAAACAATCTCCCACAAAAGACACATACAAACACACCCTAATATATGGGACTCTCAATCAAAGGCAAATGGACAACACCTGCCTTCAATTGAGAGTCCCAACCCCAATTAACCACACATAGACATACAACAGCTAGATCAATCATAGACATACATAACAAGGAACAGTGCCCAAAAACCCCGGAATAAACAAATCAAATCCCCTACAACAAACACACCACCCCAAATACCATAAAACAAATACCCTCTGCCACGTCCTGACCAAACTACAATACCAATTAACCCTTATACTAGCCAGGACGTGACAATTGTGGAATATTTCCCCATTATTCTTTTAAATATTCTTCAAGATCTCTCAAATTGGTTGATGATAATTACTAAACAACCATTTTCAGATCTTGCCATAGATTTTTAAGTAAATTTAAGTCAAAACTGTAACTCGCCAGTGCAGAAATGAGGTAGTCATTCAAAAATCATGTTCAACACTATTATTGCACACAGAGTGAGTCCCTGCAACGTATTATGTGACTTGTTAAGCACTGAACTGATTTAGGTTTGCCATAACAAAAGGGTTGAATACTTATTGACTGAAGACATTTCAGATTTTCCTGTTTTATTAATTTGACATTATGGGGTAATGTAGGCCAGTGACAAAATAAATCTCAATTTAATCAATTTTCAATTCAGGCTGTAACACAAAGAAAATGGTGTGAATACTTTCTGAAGGTAATGTAAATGTAAGGTTATATCCGGTCACGCAGGACTGGGGGGGGGGGATCAGATTTTTAAAATGTAACCTTTATTTAACTAGTCAAGTCAGTTAAGAACAAATTCTTATTTGTTCAGGGGCAGAAGGACACATTTTTACCTTGTCAGCTTGGGAATTGAATCCAGAAACCTTTCGGCTACTGGCCCATCGCTCTAACCACTAGGCTACCTGCCGCCCCTCCACTCTAACCACTAGGCTACCTGCCGCCCCTACACTCTAACCACTAGGCTACCTGCCGCCCCTACACTCTAACCAATAGGCTACCTGCCGCCCCTACACTCTAACCAATAGGCTACCTGCCGCCCTAGATAGAGCGTGCCTCCAGCCTTTGCTGTTTCATTGATTGATTGGAGTTGGCTTGTTGCGGGGATCATGTTAGTTACTCAGCCCATGAAATGTGTGGTGTCAGACGAAGTTCAGAATGAGTGAAGCCATGGAGGCTTGGCACAGGGCTTTTTGGCGAGTACACAAACAAAAAAATTGAAGTGAGTCAATAATTTATGCCTCCTCTCCAGTCGGGCCGCTGACTGGACCTCTATCAGGAGGGACTTGTCAGTGGCGGAGCTGACTGGATCTTTGCAGCACATCCTGGCTGTTATGGTCATGGTGGTGAGATGTTGCGACACTGCACACAGGGTGAACATTCTGCATGACAAGCGATTTCATGGTGTACTTATACCATATTCATGGACACAGACATTTTTATGTATATAATTCTCTGTGTTAATAATTCCTATTTTATGTCACACGCTGTCTTGAATTATGAATAGATTGCGACACTCTTTTATGTCACGCGTGCTATGAGGATAAATACAGTGGACTTGAATGCAGGGAAAATGTCCTCAACATGTTAAAAGGTTCCAGTAATTCCATGACACTTTAGTTTAACAGCATTTTCATACTCAGGAAAAGGTTCAACAGATTACGGGCCCACATTGGCCATCAGGCCAGGGCTCTCGTGTGAAAAGGGGCGTCATTGTAGAGGCCGAGAGCTTGGCTCCTTATACACTTCAAGATTTACAGCAAGTGTTGTTTATCTTTGTGCATATTATGTGACAACTCTGCTTTTTCCCAAACACCGTGTCAAGATATTATCGTTCCGCTGAAGTGAATGTTGCCCAATCGTTCCTCATTTATTTTTTAATTAAGTCCTCCTTTTATACAGCGATCAAGACAGTGACCATGTTTGAGCAGTGGCTGTGTGTCCTCATACCGTGCATGTTCAGCCCCGAAAAAATGCACTAATCTCTAACATAAGCATCTCGAACTAGCAATGTCCGGTGGTTACCTCCTTGGCTGGCTGAGATGGCCAAGGCCCAGGGATGTTTTGGTTGGTCTGTTTAGTGGTTTGTCTGGATTGTTTTTAGCGGTCTCATTTTCGAAATTGTCTCACCCCTGTTCTTTCTAAAGCCTAATCTACACTGAAATTCCTGCATTCCCCTCTGCTCTTTCCCAAGTCCCACCGGCTCCCCAACTGCCTGTTGGACCCTTGGCTTTCTCCTCTTCTCTCCTTCCCCTCCTTCCCCCTTCCTTCCTCCCTGTCGGTGCTGTGCGTGACAGTAGCTCACTGAGAAGTGGAAATGAGACTAGTAAACAATGATTAGCTCCAGAGCTGGGGCAGCCTGGTCTACCGTGGGTCCTGTCTCCATGGGCCCGCCACCCTTGCATTACATGCAACATGAAGCCTTCCAAGCCCTTCCCCCTCCCGCCAGCAGAGTCAGCTCAGGGTCAGGGCCAACCTTTCACAGCCAGGTTACAGGAGATAATCACAGGCAAACACGATAGCCACACGCAAAAAGCACACACGAGCCCTCGCCCACCGCAAACCTGGTTTTAATTAGAGGTGATGGGGATGTGAGTGGCCATATGTGAAGAGGAGAGCAGGAGGAGGAGGGGGGCAGTTAGGGTATAGTGTTGCACACACAAAAGGATTCCTCTATAGCGAGAGAACGAGACAATGAGAAATAGTCATCCCAGTGAAGAAGTGTCTTCTGTTTTGAGACATTGCTGTCTCTGGTTAACCGAGGAATCATGCTGGATGTTTTTGTGTCTTTAGGAACACCACATTTCTCCAGACAAAACAGGGAGAGGGAAGTGAACAGCTTTTAGACAGAGTAGGACGTTGTGTAACTCTTTTAACAGAAAATACCAAAACTTGACTCCTTGAAGGTACAATCTGCAGAATTAAAGATTGTGGCTTTAATTGTGGCCAAACTGTGGAATAGAGGTGCCATTTCACATTTGCTCTAAGAGCTGTGGGTACACTTCCTAGACGTATTTCACTTAACCAATTAGAAGAAACAACCAATTAAACCTAGTAGTAGAACATACAGAGCATGTTTAATGTTCCATTTGACATTTAAGCTATGATCCACATTGCGTGATTTTACCTTAATTCCATTTCAAGTCTCAGAGGAACAAGAAACTAAAAAATTAACATAATTTATTTTCACCGTTAGAGTTCAAAATATTCCTACAGACCTTTTCCCATCCTTTCTTCCCATCTTCAACATTACTGTACCTCAGCATTGCTAATTATCCCTCAGTATGTGACGGGCTCCCGAGTGGCGCAGCTGTCTAAGGCACTGCATCTCAGTACAAGAGGCGTCACTACAGTCCCTGGTTTGAATCCAGGCTGTCCCATAGGGCGGCGCACAATTGGCCCAGTGTCGTCAGGGTTTGGCCGGGGTAGGCCGTCAATGTAAATAAGAATTTGTTCTTAACTGACTTGCCTAGTTAAATAAATGTTAAATAAAATAAATACATAAATATAATGTGGACTCTACAGGGACCACAGGGCCTGCTAGACTTGCTACCACCTTCTCTTTGCAAGTCTCATGTTTAATAAAATCTCAGCTGAAATCATACTTTAATCAACTTAAGACAGGCTTAGTCAGATCAGATTGATCCCTTAAATACACATTTTATAACCTCAGCTGTGAAAATATGGTATGCAATAATATAACTTTTAAATAAGCTAGACCAAAACATAGAAAAGTGTATCACTTCAACACTCTTTCTTCAACACCCATAGTGAGAATTCCCACTCCCCCCTTTCCCATTTCCTCATGCACCAATAATGAGTGACTGTGCTGGAGCATTACTGAAGTCTCTGTCCCTCTAACTTACGGCCTCACTTCTGAAATGTTTTAGTGCCTTCAATTAGCGTCATTACCTCCCTGCAAAAATAAACTTCGCAGTTGGTGGGGAAACTAGAAACGCAAATGTATTCTTTGGCACTGAGGGGGAAAAAAGTTTTGCCTCAGGAACTAAAATTAGTCTTTGAGCTGAAAGGTTAATAGAATCAATGGACCAGTGATTTCCATAAGGAATAAACTGCACTTTGTAATGAATGCCAAGGACAGGACTCCGGTTGACCGTGATGTGTGTGTGCTACCAGGCATGAAAGCATGATACATCTCAGGTATCAAAACCTACATCTTCAGAGTGTCACCATTCCTCCTGCATCTTTTGAGGGGCCAGAATGCCATTCTAACCTTCTGATCTCCTGAAAAGTTTCCTCCTAACTCTTTTGAGCTCAACAGCCTTGTTTTGGGGAAAGAAAACCATGTCAAAAGGCACCTAAGGTGTACGGTGATAACAGTAAGCTGCCATTGGATAGCACAGAATTGAAACATGGCTCTCATGTGTAAAACTACAGACACTTTTATGCTTTGTACTGCAAATGCTTGAAGAAATGCTGTAGTATGAGTCCTGCTGAAAATGTGAATATGAATTCTTCATGGACTTTTCTATGCTAAGATATTGTAAGTGTGTTGTATAAGCATATTTATGAAAGGCAAGTCAGTCAATACCTACATACAACATTGGATTTAAAAAATATATATAACTTGAGGCCTTTACATGAGTGGCAGAATGGTAGTTCTTCATATTGGAAAAATAAACCGTCTATAAATAGTCTATAAACAATATTTCTATCCCCACAGATAATTATTTGAGTTGTATCCATATACAGTCATTCACTGTGAGTCATTTTGAAATTACAGTGATATTCATACAGTGACAAAGATCTAATATAATCTTATTATTACAAATATTATTTGTTTAATCTTTTGCGCAATATTATGGAAAGCAGTCAGACTCGGATCCTGCACAACTTTTGCTGAACTTCATAGTACCACATGGGGATTCGATTAGAAGCGCGACATAGTTGAGTGATTTAGTCAATTATATATGTGCTGTTGACTACCTTGAACGGATTACATGTAATTACAATATGCTTCAAATGATAAATTAAGAAAAATTATATCACAATGTTATTACAACAGTCAATATGCAGCGTGCGCACAAAACTAATGCAAGACTAATGCTTTGGCTTTGCACTGGCTTTGCACAGTACCTGAAAACTTGCAATACTCACTGTAACCCCATCATTTTTAAACACACATTTATTAGGCTACATGGCATCATGATTACATTCACTTTGTTATTTTATTGAGACACTAAACAGAGTTTACATTAGGCTATTTATGCAAAGTATAGAATGTCCATGCAGACGCGCACAAAAGCTTCCCATGCCACAAAAGCTACCCATACCATCGACTACTGCAACTAAATAGGCTATTCCATTTACTTATTAATAAACGTAAATTTAAAACTTATTGTAAACAGTTCTTACATTTTACACAATTAGAAGGCAAAAACATTTATCAGAAAGAGAAACAAACCATATGCTTGCTATACGCTTTTCTTGAATCTTCAAATTATAACAACCAACGTAAGAAAGTATAACCATTTAACATGGGATACCACTGTTACTATTCGAGTAAGTAAAATAATTGTTACTTTCCTCCTAAACGTATTTGCTGGAGTTCACCTCCGCAGACAGAGGTCTCTGCGCGCTTTTGTTTCCAGTGCGTAGCGCGCGTCGAGGTCCAACATCAGAATGATAATATATATAGGGCTACCACAATGGGAGGAGTATGAAAATAATGCTCAGCCCTACCCACCGACTGCAAACATATAAGACACCTTGCTGAAGCAAAACTAGTCACTAAAGTCTTAAATCTTGCTGAAAAGATTGACTAGAGAAAAAAAACTTCACCATAACTTACCAAGCTTCATCAGAGATATTTTCCCAAGGAGTACTGAGACTGTCACCATGGTCTCAGAAGGATACTTGGGACTTTAAACTAATGGAACTTGTTTAATTGATTAACTAATTTCATTGTACATCACAACATCACTTTTGAACATTATTTTACTTATTTATTATACATTTTTTTTACAAAAAAGTGAGTGCTGGACTAAAGTTGTCAAGAAAACTAAACTTTTTTGTAGGTTTTTTTTTCTTCCATTCACAATATCTGATTCCAGGAATAGGTGTTCTGATAATCCATAGCCATGGCACTGCTGGACACAGAGTTTGGGGTGAAGGGCAGCAGCATCATCAGGGAATGGAGTGGACAGGTCCAGCCAGCTCTGGTCGCCTCCTTTGTTTTCCTCTTCTGTCTAGAAGCCTGTCTATGGGTCAGGAATCTCAGACTCAAGAGAAGGCTGCCAGGACCCTTTGCCTGGCCGGTGGTGGGCAATGCCATGCAGCTGGGGCAGATGCCTCATATCACCTTTTCCAAGCTGGCAAAGAAGTACGGCAACGTGTATCAGATACGACTGGGCTGCAACAACATAGTGGTGCTCAATGGAGACACAGCAATACGAGAAGCCTTGGTTCAACACAGCACAGAGTTTGCAGGCAGACCCAACTTTATATCTTTTCAGATGATTTCAGGAGGCAGGAGCTTGACATTCACTAACTACAGCAAACAGTGGAAAATGCACAGGAAAATTGCACAATCTACCATTAGAGCTTTCTCCTCTGCCAACAGCCAGACCAAGAAAGCATTTGAGCACCACGTTTTGGGAGAATGTATGGATCTTGTGCAGGTATTTCTGAGAAGGAGTGCAGATGGACGATATTTTAATCCCGCTCATGAATTTACAGTAGCTGCTGCAAATGTAATCTGTGCACTGTGCTTTGGAAAGCGTTATGGTCACGATGACATTGAGTTTAGAACTCTCCTAGGCAGAATGGACAGGTTTGGAGAGACGGTGGGGGCTGGCAGCTTGGTGGATGTCATGCCCTGGCTTCAGAATTTCCCAAATCCTGTCCGCAGCATCTACCAGAATTTCAAACATATAAATGAGGAGTTTTTTTCCTTTGTGAAAGATAAAGTGATGCAGCACAGAGAAACCTTCACGCCTGATGTGACGCGTGACATGAGTGATGCTATCATTAACGCGATTGATCACAGAAAGGACAGTGGACTGGCCGAAGACTTTGTTGAAGGAACAGTCACAGACCTCATTGGAGCCGGCCAAGAAACAATGTCAACCATTTTCCAATGGATTCTCCTGCTTTTGATCAAATACCCCAACATCCAAACCAAGCTGCAGGAACAGATTGACAAAGTGGTAGGCCGTGACAGGCTGCCCTCTATTGAGGACAAAGCCAGCCTGGCTTACCTAGATGCTGTTATCTATGAGACCATGCGCTATACCAGCTTTGTACCCCTCACCATCCCACACTCCACCACATCAGATGTCACCATCGAAGGCTTCCACATCCCCAAAGACACAGTGGTCTTCATTAACCAGTGGTCCGTCAACCACAACCCTTTAAAGTGGAAGGACCCACATCTCTTTGACCCCTCACGGTTCCTCGATGAAAATGGTGCCCTTGACAAGGACCTGACTAACAGCGTCATGATCTTCTCCACTGGTAAAAGGCGATGTATTGGCAACCAGATTGCCAAGGTGGAAACATTTTTATTTACAGCCGTCTTGCTTCACCAGTGTACCTTTGAGAGCAACCCATCAGAGGCCCTGACCCTTGACTGTTCCTATGGGCTCACACTGAAGCCTCTCCACTACACCATCACAACCAAGCTCAGGGGGAAGCTGCTCGGTCTGGTGTCACCTGCATAAAAATCTCATCCCATTATTGTGGGCAACATTGCCAATCAAATACATTTTACAGTGAGTATAAGCAAACCTGCACTGAATGCTGTTTTTGAGGAGTGTAATATTTCATATTTAATATTTAATTAATATGTGAACACAATTGAATATGTTTGCAATGTTGTTGATACAGAATTGAAAGTATGATTACAGTAATGGAAAGTTTGCTAGGTAGAGATGAATCTCCTTTGTTGGGGGCCAGGGGTCGGGTCATGGGGTCAATGAAGTTGAACTGGCTCTCAAACTATGCACCTGATCATATTTTTTAAGGAAGTATACTTTTGTTTTATATACATTTTGAGTTTTGAGCGTACTTCATAAACAGTATTCAGCATGTTAACGTATGAAAATATGTGCATGAAACTACAATATCACTTAAAAGTCAATGAATGGAAGGTTATATCACAGTATAATATGCTTGTGAGTGTTTGTGAATGTTGTAGTCACACCCGAGGGACCGCAGTCTGTTGCGTTGAGGACTTTTTGGATTCCTCGCATCAAGATGGTGATGTATCAATGTAGTTAACCTTTTCACATAAAGCAGTCACAAAATATTTGTATAGATATATTTCAGGTATGAATAATATGTGTATTATAATCCAATCCACTATCTACTGTACACCATGCATATGAGCACATTGAAATACTGTCGGAAGATAACAAATGCTGACAAACTGCTAAAGGGAAAATCAAGTTATCTATATGCTATAGCCTACAGTGTGAAGACAATTCAGAGAAAACAGCATCGGCGCCTCTGTGTAACTTCAAGCTCAGTGTCCCCAACAAAGTTTGGAGGTGTTTCAATGGAGAGGTGGGTTTGGAATTGTGGGATTGATCATGCTGATGAATACATGGGAGATGACCAACTCCAGAGACTGACTGCATTGATCTCCTTAGAAATCTACTGAACAGGCACTCCAGCTACACAACCCCTCCCTTCATATCCAAAGCAACTGTCACTAAATACAATACTACTACGCAAATCAATGGAGTCTTCAAGTCTTTATGTATTTAAACAAATGCATGTTTACACCTCAAGGGTCTGAAATCTATATGGATGTCATTTCACATTTGTCAAAGAGCACGTATTCAGGAATTTATGAAATAGAGTTCCGAATCTCTGCCTCTCTCAAACCAAGAAAATCAACTACAGCATGCATTGAATGTCCAGGCAAGGATTCACATACTAAATACTGTGTTGAATTTTTTTTTTAATAAAATAATTCTATGATTGAAAAATCCGATATATCTGGAATGAATAAAGCAACGTTTTAAACAGTCAGGGGTTGATAGTGACTGCGTCTGCTTCTCTCTTGTCTGTCATTGATTAACCCATTAAGCATCACATCATTGGAAGGAGTGCAATCTCCTGTCCATTGCAAGGTGTTGTTTTCTGTAGTGACACACTCCATGTACAGTGCAATGAATATGAGCTGGTGAATAACATATTGCAAAATAAATATTATTATGGAAATACACACTCTAAGGTACATTTTAAAATGCAATAAACATGTGATAACGTATAATAAAACTGCAAACTAGTCTTTACCACTGTTAACACTCATTATGTTTTATAGCTAATCTACACCAGTCCTGCGTGTTTTCTCTCATCAAAACTGTCAGAAACACATCAGGTGGCAGGTAGCCTATCGTTTAGAGCGCTGTGGAAAATCTGTCTATCTGCCCTTGAGCAAGGCACTTAACCCTAATTGCTCCTGGGTCGCCATTTATAAGGGAGAGTTGGGATATGCAAAAAAAGACATGTACAATTCACACATGCGTATAATACAAACTTGTACATGTGAGAAGTCGGAAAAATATAAGCACCCACCTAACTATTTATTTATTATTATCAAACGTATTTGAATTGTGATCTGGTTTAGCAACAATACATGATACAAGTGAAGAATCTCTCCTTGTAGCATTACTATCACTGGCCCATTAGAGTACAGAATTCCATAGTAGTTAAATTCCTGCTGAATAGCTTTGAAACCCCAATTGGTCAACTTTTTCAAAGTTATTTGTTTCTCTGAAAAGCCTTATTACTAGCGTTATTGCCAGAGGTCCCTGTTTTGAAGTCACTTTTAAACTATTTTGATATAGCCACCAGCCTAAGAGCTACATTATCTCATTTACTATGTATAAAAGGACCATTATGCAAAAAAAAAGCTCTGGTAAATACTGTATATACTTTTATAGAACATATAAAAGTGTATTGTACAATGTGTATCTATTCTGTGACAAGATCCAAAACCCAGAGCTTTCATGGTCATATCTTGGATTCTATTCCTAGTAGTGTTGAGTTAACAGAGCATAGACTGAAAACAACAGATACAATTTTTTTATAATGTCATAAAAAATGCATACATTAGTTTTCAATAGACAGAGGAAAGCTCCTTCCAAAGTTACAAGTAGTCCTGCCTTAGCCTGGGTACTTCACTGAGACGTTTGCTTTATATACACTATATTTCAGTCTGGAATTGTTCCTATAGAGAGGCAATCAAGCAATTTTCAGAATCCAGAATATAACCGGACCAATCAGTGTCCCCTGAGTTTAGCTATGGTGAGTTTAGCTATGGTGAGTTTAGCTATGGTGAGTTTAGCTATGGTGCGTTTAGCTATGGTGCGTTTAGCTATGGTGAGTTTAGCTATGGTGAGTTTAGCTATGGTGCGTTTAGCTATGGTGCGTTTAGCTATGGTGAGTTTAGCTATGGTGAGTTTAGCTATGGTGAGTTTAGCTATGGTGAGTTTAGCTATGGTGCGTTTAGCTATGGTGCGTTTAGCTATGGTGAGTTTAGCTATGGTGAGTTTAGCTATGGTGAGTTTAGCTATGGTGAGTTTAGCTATGGTGCGTTTAGCTATGGTGAGTTTAGCTATGGTGAGTTTAGCTATGGTGCGTTTAGCTATGGTGCATTTAGCTATGGTGAGTTTAGCTATGGTGCGTTTAGCTATGGTGGTCTGCGTGACCGAAAGTTTGAACCCTAACTACTACACCATGTTCTAAAATTCTCCCCTGTGGTACCTGTATTGTGTTTAAAGGTAGTGCAGCCCAGTCTTTTAGAGCCTCTGGCCCGCTAAATCTAAACTCCTTCTGTTTTAGTCCTAGGTTCAGGCGGGCCTGACTGGTTGCTGCTTTCCTTTTTGTTTTACCGTGGCATTGAGTGTTAGGTATAAGAAAGACTCCGCTGGAACGAGCACTTCGGCGCAAAAAAAACCCTGAATAGGAGTTTTAAGTCCCTGAACCCTCCCACAGAGGAGATATAAGGGAGAGTGTCAAGACTGAAATCTGCATTCCTCTAATGTGGTCATCTGAAGACGGACAGCGACTGCACTACTGCTAACCACTCAACCTGATCAAGCCTGTTCACAAGCCAGCACAGAGTAGGAGGAGACAGACACCGTAGTGTAAGAGGTTCTGTAAAACTTCTTCGTTGTCTCGATTCATTTTCTACGTTTTTCGGATGATAATGTAGGACTGACCATACTTAAAAACAGACAGAATTTTTATTTCGTTTATTTGGAATTTAGGTGGAAAGGAGGACCTATTTTAAATATCCTTTTATCAGGAATAACATTCAATAAATAAAAGTGGGATCTCTCTCAGAATTGGAAGGATTGGGCACCAGAAATAGAACATCTCAGCACCATGGTACTGCTGGACACAGAGTTTGGGGTGAAGGGCAGCAGCATCATCAGGGAATGGAGTGGACAGGTCCAGCCAGCTCTGGTCGCCTCCTTTGTTTTCCTCTTCTGTCTAGAAGCCTGTCTATGGGTCAGGAATCTCAGACTCAAGAGAAGGCTGCCAGGACCCTTTGCCTGGCCGGTGGTGGGCAATGCCATGCAGCTGGGGCAGATGCCTCATATCACCTTTTCCAAGCTGGCAAAGAAGTACGGCAACGTGTATCAGATACGACTGGGCTGCAACAACATAGTGGTGCTCAATGGAGACACAGCAATACGAGAAGCCTTGGTTCAACACAGCACAGAGTTTGCAGGCAGACCCAACTTTGTGTCTTTTCAGTTAGTGTCTGGTGGTAACAGCATGACATTCTCTAACTACAGCAAACAGTGGAGGACCCACCGGAAGATCGCTCAGTCCACCATTAGAGCTTTCTACTCTGCCAACAGCCAGACCAAGAAAGCATTTGAACAGCACGTTGTGGCAGAGGCTACTGAGCTCATTGAAGCTTTTCTCAAACTCAGTGCTGATGGACAGTTTTTCAACCCTGCTCACGAAATGACAGTAGCTGCTGCTAATGTAATCTGTGCCCTGTGCTTTGGAAAGCGTTATGGCCATGATGACATGGAGTTTAGAGCCCTTCTGGCCAGCGTGGACAAGTTTGGAGAGACGGTGGGGGCTGGCAGCTTGGTGGATGTCATGCCCTGGCTTCAATATTTCCCAAATCCTGTCCGCAGTGTCTACCAGAGCTTCAAAGACCTCAATAAAGAGTTTTTCACCTTTGTGAGAGACAAGGTGGTGGAGCACAGGGAGACGTTTGACCCTGAAGTGACCCGGGACATGAGTGACGCCATTATTCAGGTAATTGACAAGGCAGACAGTGATACCGGGTTGACGGAGGCCCACACAGAAGGGACAGTGTCCGATCTGATTGGTGCGGGACTGGATACTGTGTCCACTTGCCTTCATTGGATGCTCCTTTTATTGGCAAAATACCCCAACATCCAAACCAGACTGCAGGAGCAGATTGACAAAGTGGTAGGCCGTGACAGGCTGCCCTCTATTGAGGACAAAGCCAGCCTGGCTTACCTAGATGCTGTTATCTATGAGACCATGCGCTATACCAGCTTTGTACCCCTCACCATCCCACACTCCACCACATCAGATGTCACCATCGAAGGCTTCCACATCCCCAAAGACACAGTGGTCTTCATTAACCAGTGGTCCGTCAACCACAACCCTTTAAAGTGGAAGGACCCACATCTTTTTAACCCCTCACGGTTCCTCGATGAAAATGGTGCCCTTGACAAGGACCTGACCAACAGTGTGTTGATATTCTCAGCAGGGAAGAGGCGATGTATCGGTGACCAGATCGCCAAAGTGGAGGTTTTTTTATTTTCTGCTATTTTGATTCACCAGTGCAGCTTTGAGAATAACCCAAGTCAGGACCTCTCCTTAGACTGCTCCTATGGGTTAACACTGAAGCCCCTGAACTACAAGATCTCTGCCAAGCTCAGAGGAGAATTACTTAATGGGGCATAAAATCTTGTAATTTGTGTTTTCAAACAGAGAACCCACTAATGGACTGCATTAATCCAACACACTATAAAAGGTGTACACAACAGTGAATATTTATGCTTGGTAGGTACCAACCATAAGACTTATATTGATACTTTACTATTATTATCATTAGCTAAACTGATTGTTGATTGTATAAATCACATTTTGTGACAGATAACTGAATCATATTTGTTATTTGTATTATTTTATTGCACTGGCTATAGAGTTGAAGTCAGAAGTGTACATACATCTTAGCCAAATACATTTAAAAACTCAGTTTTTCACAATTCCTGACATTTAATCCTAGTAAAAATTCCCTGTCTTAGGTCAGTTAGGATCACCACTTTATTTTAAGAATGTGAAATGTCAGAATAATAGTAGAGAGATTCAATTATTTCAGCTTTTATTTCTTTCATCACATTTCCAGTGGGTCAGAAGTTTACATACACTCAATTAGTATTTGGGACATTGCCTTTAAGTTGTTTAACTTGGGGTCAAACGTTTTGGGTAGCCTTCCACAAGCTTCCCACAATAAGTTGGGCGAATGTTGGCCCATTCCTCCTGACAGAGCTGGTGTAACTGAGTCAGGTTTGTAGGCCTCCTTGCTCGCACACGCGTTTCAGTTCTGCCCACAAATTTTCTATAGGATTGAGGTCAGGTCTTTGTGATGGCCACTCCAATACCTTGACTTTGTTGGCCTTAAGCCATTTTGCCACAATTTTGGAAGCATGCTTAGGGTCATTGTCCATTTGGCAGACCCATTTGCGACCAAGCTTTAACTTCCTGATTGATGTCTTGAGATGTTGCTTCAATATATCCACATCATTTTCCTGCCTCATGATGCCATCTATTTTGTGAAGTGCACCAGTCCCTCCTGCAACAAAGCAACCCAACAACATGATGCTGCCACCCCGTGCTTCATGGTTGGGATGGTGTTCTTCGGCTTGCAAGCCTCCCCCTTTTTCCTCCAAACATAATGATGGTCATTATGGCCAAACAGTTATATTTTTGTTTCGTCAGACCAGAGGACACTTCTCCAAAAAGTACGATCTTTGTCCCCATGTGCAGTTGCAAACCGTAGTCTGGCTTTTTTATGGCAGTTTTGGAGCAGTGGTTTCTTCCTTGCTGAGCGGCCTTTCAGGTTATGTTGATATAGGACTTGTTTTACTGTGGATATAGATACTTTTGTACCCGTTTCCTCCAGCATCTTCACATGTCCTTTGCTGTTGTTCTGGGATTGATTTGCACTTTTCGCACCAAAGTACGTTCATCTCTAGGAGACAGAACGCGTCTCCTTCCTGAGCGGTATGACGGCTGCGTGGTCCCATGCTCTTTATACTTGCGTACTATTGTTTGTACAGATGAACGTGGTACCTTCAGGCATTTGGAAATTGCTCTCAAGGATGAACCATACGTTTCCCATGATGTCAAGCAAAGAGGCACTGAATTTGAAGGTAGGCCTTGAAATACATCCACAGGTACACCTCCAATTGACTCAAATGATTTTTCCAAGCTGTTTAAAGGCACAGTCAACTTAGGGTATGTAAACTTCTGACCCACTGGAATTGTGATAGTGAATATTAAGTGAAATAATCTGTCTCTAAACAATTGTCTTACTTGTGTCATGCACAAAGTAGATGTCCTAACCGACTTGCCAAATCTCTAGTTTGTTAACAAGAAATTTGTGGAGTAGTTGAAAAACTAGTTTTAATGACTTCCGACTTCAACTGTAGCACATTTCTTACATTTGAAATTGAGACGTTATCACTCCAGATTTACAAAAATATATAATGTTACATAGGAGTTACATAGGAGGGATATATGTTACATATATCCCTCCTAAGTGTTTATAGAAATTGGGTGTAAACTCCAAAGTATTATGTCACAGTAGAATACAATATATCAGATAAAAGAATAAGAACATAACCTAGATATATGTGTGCAGAATTCTACATAAGTGTTACATAAGAATAAAACATATATATATGCATGCAGACTGTGTGGCCACAGTTTAAAATAAATCTTAAGTATATATTGTTATACATACAAGGGTATTTAGTTTGGCCACCCTAAATTTGCTAATATAAACTGTCGGAATGAATCCATTTTACTGTAAGTGCTTTGTTGTTGCAGCAATGTGGACAAATCATGTGTTAGGCGGGTATTTTGTTGCCCCTGTAGATATATTTTAAGAATTATACATCCTCTGACCCATTCTGATATGTATTCTTGGTGTTTTTGTCTGCATAAGTACATACTGTAATAACAATTATAAATGTTCTGAAATGTCAGTACACTTACATAATTCCATTGTATTATGATGACTTATACATGTACTGTATGCAATCTATAGTGCCTGAGCTCCATGCAATAAATCCTATACGCCTTCTCAGCCGTGTCTGTGGCTTACGTCAGTCTGAGGAGAACACAAGTACCAGGAACAAGACAATTCAGGGAGGTCAAAGAGATGATAATAGATCATGATGTCGCGTCTGTGTGTTGCCATGAAAGATTGATGTGGGGCTGGTGTGTAGGCAGCACACATGCTCTTCCTCCAGACCCCCAACACCCTGGGTTTGGATAGGGCACATGCAGTCACAGCCCCAGCCACAGGCCCCACTCATCAATATTTCACCCAAGGCAATCTGCACTCTTAGAATAAAGGGTTCCAAAAGGGTTCTTTGGCTGTCCCCATAGGATACCTCTTTTTGGTTCCAGGTAGAAAGACTTTATCTGGAACCAAAAAGGCTTCTAACATGGACCCCAAAAGGGTTCTACCTGGAACAAAAAGGGACCTACCATGAACCAAAAAGGGTTATAATATTGAACTTGAATACTAGGATAGGAAAGCAGTACATTTGCTCTTATATAAGAGACAGATACTATCTCACGTTCACAGAAATTTCTTAGAGTATGTATGAGAATTAGACAACCCTTGGACGTCTTCTATTTCTTCTCCGTACTTCCGCAACTCTGTAGACCAGGGGTTCCCAAACTTTTTGGGCCCACAAACCCATTCTGATATCTGAATAATCTTGCGACCCTAACCATGTGAAAAAAATGATGTAATTAACACTCAATGTTAGATTTTTTGATTTGGGGCTATGGCAGTCAATTGAAAAACATTCTAACATTATTTCTGATTGTCTTCACGACTCACGATCACATACTTTTAATGTGGGGCTACTAATGAGATGGGTTTGCTGGATGCCCGTCATGTCTGAATTTCTCAGGGGTGTGGTCGACAGAGCGCACCTCATCTCTGCTGTCACATCCAACCTGGATCAATATTTGGCTTTACATTTACATTTACATTTTAGTAATTTAGCAGATGCTCTTATCCAGAGCGACTTACAGTAGTGAATGCATACATTTCATGCATTTTTTGGGGGGACTGGCCCCCCGTGGGAATCGAACCCACAACCCTGGCGTTGCCCACACCATGCAACGCCAGGGTTGTGCACACACCATGCTGGCGTTGCAAACACCATGCTTTACCAACTGAGCCACAGGGAAGGCTTTAATGCACACGAGAGCACTGAATCCAGCTACACACAGTTATGAGCTGGCGAAAGGTAGGCCACCATAAGTCAACCAAGTTCCTCTCTCAGTGCGAAAAATCTTTCTAACACTCCCCCTCGATAACCACCAAACTTTGGTATGAAATAGAACATTGTCATACTCTGATCCCATATCTCCACATAGTTTTGCTAACAGGTGTGTGCGCAGTGGATGTGGTTTGATGTAGTTTCATTAAAACTTATTCGGGATTGATGTCTCTTCCACGAGACGATTGAGCTAACGTAGGCTAATGCGATTAGCATGAGGTTGTAAGTAACAAGAAAAGTTCCCAGGACATAGACATATCTAATATTGGCAGAAAGCTTAAATTCTTGTTAATCTAACTGCCACTGTCCAATTTACAGTAGCTATTACAGTGAAATAATATCATGCTATTGTTTGAGGAGAGGGCACAATTTTGAACATGAAAAGTTATTAATAAACAAATTGGGCACATTTGGGCAGTCTTGATACAACATTTTGAACAGAAATGCAATGGTTCATTGGATCAGTCTAACACTTTGCACATACACTGATGCCATCTAGTGGCCGAAATATAAATTGCACCTGGGCTGGAATAATACATTATGGCCTTTCTCTTGCATTTCAAAGATGATGGTACAAAAACAATACAAAAGAACGGTTGTTTTTTTCTTGGGATTATCTTTTACCAGATCTATTGTGTTATATTCTACTACATTCCTGTCACATTTCCACAAACTTCAAAGTGTTTCCTTTCAAATGGTACCAAGAATATGTATATCCTTGCTTCAGGGCCTGAGCTACAGGCAGTTAGACTTGGGTGTGTCATTTTAGGCGAAAATTGAAAAAAAGGGGGTTATCCTTAACCTGTCTCCTCCCCTTCATCCACACTGATTGAAGTGGATTTAACAAGTGACATCAATAAGGGATTATAGCTTTCACCTGGATTCCCCTGGTCAGTCTATGTCATGGAAAGAGCAAATGTCCTTAATGTTTTGTACACTCAGTGTATCTCCGAGTTCTGTGCTCAGCTCTTTTGCCCCCAGTTGCTCTCGGTGTCTCAAATAAATGAAATGAAATTTTACTGGTCACATACACGTGTTTAGCAGATGCTAAGTGAAATGCTTGTGCTTCTAGTTCCAACAGTGCAGCAACATCTAGCAAGTAATATCTAACAATTTCACAACAAATACCTAATACACACAAATCTAAATACACACAAATATAATGCGTCCATATGGCAGAGGGAGACACTCATAACTATACTAAACAAAAACATAAACGCAACATGTAAAGTAATGTTCCATACGCACAAAAAGCTTATTTCTCTCAAATGTTGAGTTTATATTTTTGTTCAGTATAAATTGCAGAGATCTGCCCACCGTCCCACCATAGATTGAGCCCCATCTGTGTAAAAGTCCACCATTCAATCCAATATGGAATCTGTTTTTCGTCAATATAGTCACAAAGCACAGTGAACATCCCCTGTGCTGTTTCAGAACAATATGTCCTCGTGAATAGCATCCCCCGACATGTATAGCGAACAAAAGTCAATGAATGCATAGGCATCTTGACCCTCACAGCTAATGTCCATTTGGAGAGCATAGCTGCTAGCTAGTCAACACTGCTAGCTAGTCAACACTGCTAGCTAGCCAACCTCTACCGACTAGCAGCACTGTAGAAACTATTACATTACAACGGAACAACTTGATTAGTGTAGTGTTAGTTAGCTAGCTACATAGTTGTCTTTGTATCTAAGATAATTGTGTAGTTTAGAGTAATTATCGAGGTTAGCTAGCTAGCCGCGACGCGACGCCTTGTCCAGACTCCAGACTTAGTCAACACACCTAGTCATCAAACCCACTGCTAGCTAGTGGCTTTGCTAGCTAGCCAACCGTTACCGACTAGCAGCGCTGTAGATACTAATACATTACAACGGAACGATTTGACTAGTGCAGTGTTAGCTAGCTAGCTACATAGTTGTCTTTGTCATAGCTTGATAATTGTGTAGTTTAGTAATTATCGAGGTTAGCTAGCCAGCTATTTCCGTCCCCCGCGACGCCATTGTTCCATACCTAGCCAACTATTACCGACGAGCAGCATTGTAGAAACTAAATACATTACAAAGGAACGTCTTGATTAGTATTATGTTAGCTAGCTACAAAGTTGCTTTTGTATAATAGCCAACCTCTACCGACGAGCAGCACTGTAGAAACTATTACATCACAACGGAACGACTTGATTAGTGTAGTGTTAGTGTTAGTTAGCTAGCATTTTCGTCATTTTAGTCAATAAGATTTTCGCAACGTAAGCTTAACTTTCTGAACATTCGAGACGGGTAGTCCACTTGTCATTCCAATCTCCTTTGCATTAGCGTAGCCTCTTCTGTAGCTTGTCAACTATGTGTCTGTCTATCCCTGTTCTCTCCCCTCTGCACAGGCCATACAAACGCTTCACATCGCGTGGCCGTTGCCACTCTAACCTGGTGGTCCCAGCGCACACGACCCACGTGGAGTTCCAGGTCTCCGGCAGCCTCTGGAACTGCCGGTCTGCGGCCAACAAGGCTGAGTTCATCTCAGCCTATGCTACCCTCCAGTCCCTAGACTTCCTGGCGCTGACGGAAACATGGATTACCACAGATAACACTGCCACTTCTACTGCTCTCTCCTCGTCTGCCCATGTGTTCTCGCATACCCCTAGAGCATCGAGCCAGCGGGGTGGTGGCACTGGAATCCTCATCTCTCCCAAGTGGACATTCTCTCTTTCTCCCCTGACCCATCTGTCTACCTCCTCATTTGAATTCCATGCTGTCACAGTTACCAGCCCTTTCAAGCTTAACATCCTTATCATTTATCGCCCTCCAGGTTCCCTTGGAGAGTTCATCAATGAGCTTGACGCCTTGATAAGTTCCTTTCCTGAGGATGGCTCACCTCTCACAGTTCTGGGTGACTTTAACCTCCCCACATCTAAATTTGACTCATTCCTCTCTGCCTCCTTCTTTCCACTCCTCTCCTCTTTTGACCTCACCCTCTCACCTTCCCCCCCTATTCACAAGGCAGGCAATACGCTTGACCTCATCTTCCACTAATCTCATTGCAAATCCCCTCCAAGTCTCCGACCACTACCTTGTATCCTTTTCCCTCTCGCTCTCATCCAACACTTCTCACTCTGCCCCTACTCGGATGGTATTGCGCCGTCCCAACCTTCGCTCTCTCTCTCCCGCTACTCTCTCGTCTTCCATCCTATCATCTCTTCCCTCTGCTCAAACCTTCTCCAACCTATCTCCTGATTCTGCCTCCTCAACCCTCCTCTCCTCCCTTTCTGCATCCTTTGATTTTCTCTGTCCCCTATCCTCCAGGCCGGCTCGGTCCTCCCCTCCTGCTCCGTGGCTCGACGACTCACTGCTAGCTCACAGAACAGGGCTCCGGGCAGCCGAGCGGAAATGGAGGAAAACTCGCCTCCCTGCGGACCTGGCATCCTTTCACTCCCTCCTCTCTACATTTTCCTCTTCTGTCTCTGCTGCTAAAGCCACTTTCTACCACTCTAAATTCCAAGCATCTGCCTCTAACCCTAGGAAGCTCTTTGCTACCTTCTCCTCCCTCCTTAATCCTCCTCCCCCCCCCCCCTCCTCCCTCTCTGCGGATGACTTCGTCAACCATTTTGAAAAGAAGGTTGATGACATCCGATCCTCGTTTGCTAAGTCAAACGACACCGCTGGTCCTGCTCACACTGCCCTACCCTGTGCTTTGACCTCTTTCTCCCCTCTCTCTCCAGATGAAATCTCGCGTCTTGTGACGGCCGGCCGCCCAACAACCTGCCCACTTGACCCTATCCCCTCCTCTCTTCTCCAGACCATTTCCGGAGACCTTCTCCCCTACCTCACCTCGCTCATCAACTCATCCTTGACCGCTGGCTACGTCCCTTCCGTCTTCAAGAGAGCGAGAGTTGCACCCCTTCTGAAAAAACCTACACTCGATCCCTCCGATGTCAACAACTACAGACCAGTATCCCTTCTTTCTTTTCTCTCCAAAACTCTTGAACGTGCCGTCCTTGGCCAGCTCTCCTGCTATCTCTCTCAGAATGACCTTCTTGATCCTAATCAGTCAGGTTTCAAGACTGGGCATTCAACTGAGACTGCTCTTCTCTGTGTCACGGAGGCTCTCCGCACTGCTAAAGCTAACTCTCTCTCCTCTGCTCTCATCCTTCTAGACCTATCTGCTGCCTTTGATACTGTGAACCATCAGATCCTCCTCTCCACCCTCTCCGAGCTGGGCATCTCCAGCGCGGCCCATGCTTGGATTGCGTCCTACCTGACAGGTCGCTCCTACCAGGTGGCGTGGCGAGAATCTGTCTCCGCACCACGTGCTCTCACCACTGGTGTCCCCAGGGCTCTGTTCTAGGCCCTCTCCTTTTCTCACTATACACCAAGTCACTTGGCTCTGTCATATCTTCACATGGTCTCTCCTATCATTGCTATGCAGACGACACACAATTAATCTTCTCCTTTCCCCCTTCTGATAACCAGGTGGCGAATCGCATCTCTGCATGTCTGGCAGACATATCAGTGTGGATGACGGATCACCACCTCAAGCTGAACCTCGGCAAGACGGAGCTGCTCTTCCTCCCGGGGAAGGACTGCCCGTTCCATGATCTCACCATCACGGTTGACAACTCCCTTGTGTCCTCCTCCCAGAGTGCTAAGAACCTTGGCGTGACCCTGGACAACACCCTGTCGTTCTCCACTAACATCAAGGCGGTGACCCGATCCTGTAGGTTCATGCTCTACAACATTCGCAGAGTACGACCCTGCCTCACACAGGAAGCGGCGCAGGTCCTAGTCCAGGCACTTGTCATCTCCCGTCTGGATTACTGCAACTCGCTGTTGGCTGGGCTCCCTGCCTGTGCCATTAAACCCCTACAACTCATCCAGAACGCCGCAGCCCGTCTGGTGTTCAACCTTCCCAAGTTCTCTCACATCACCCCGCTCCTCCGCTCTCTCCACTGGCTTCCAGTTGAAGCTCGCATCCGCTACAAGTCCATGGTGCTTGCCTACAGAGCTGTGAGGGGAACGGCACCTCCGTACCTTCAGGCTCTGATCAGGCCCTACACCCAAACAAGGGCACTGCGTTCATCCACCTCTGGCCTGCTCGCCTCCCTACCTCTGAGGAAGCACAGTTCCCGCTCAGCCCAGTCAAAACTGTTCGCTGCTCTGGCACCCCAATGGTGGAACAAGCTCCCTCACGACGCCAGGACAGCGGAGTCAATCACCACCTTCCGGAGACACCTGAAACCCCACCTCTTTAAGGAATACCTGGGATAGGATAAAGTAATCCTTCTAACCCCGCCCCCCCTAAAAGATTTAGATGCACTATTGTAAAGTGGTTGGTCCACTGGATATCATAAGGTGAATTTGTAAGTCGCTCTGGATAAGAGCGTCTGCTAAATGACTTAAATGTAAATGTAAATGTAAATTGGGGAGTTTTTGAGTCCTTCAGTCAGAGCAAAAATTATTTTTTAACAGTGTTATCTGACAAAGGTATTGACGTGAGTTTCTGTGCCTCTGCCTCCCCACACATTGCTTTCACCATATAAATTGCGTCCGGTCCAATTGCGTCAAAGTCTCTGCAATAGTGTGTAGTTTCATAGCATAGCAGGCCTAGCCATTCACCATGGGAATGATTCAAGTGCTTTTCCCATGATCTAAGGGCACTCTCTGGTTGAATTATATGTTTTAGATTTGAATAATTTTCATTTAGATTTTTAAGGTTTACCACATTACAATGGTTTTGAGATACAAAGACGATATTATAATATATATATTGTTTTTTGTTGTTGTTTTTCTTCAGGATTATGGAGTCTTCCACGACCCTATTTTCATATCAGGCGACCCCCCTACTTCTCACCTCCATCTACAAAATACTGATATATACTGTACATCTACATTTCACATAGATGTTTTTATAGAGAGTTGCGCCTCTCCACTGCTTCCCCTCTCCCATTATCCCCATCCCCACAGCCAGTGGTGCATGTAGCCTCCACATGCTGCGCTCTGCTGTGCTGGGCTTCGGTCTGGAGCCTGCAGGAATGAGCACTGTTGGTGAACTCTGAGGGAGGCTTGTTTTGAAATGTGTTAATTCAGAGCAGGCTGGAGACGTTCTGTACCGCTTTAGTCTCTCTCTGCTCTGACAACATTGGGAGCTTGGAGGGGGTGGGGTGTGGGTGGGGGCCGCATGCGAGGAGACAGAGAGTAGCCGCAGTATGTGCCTCTGGTTCAGCAAAGCTAGTTGCCTGATCCTTCAACTGAATGCCCCCCCCCACTCCCCAGACTCACCCCAGAAATCTCCCACTGAAAGAGTCCCTTTCACCCCATTCACTTGCTCCTCCCCCTAGCCCAAGGCCCCAGACCTGCTGAATTTGATTTCTGACAGGAAAACAAAACTTGTAAGAGCAACCTTTTTTCAGCTGGAGTTCTTTGTATTTTGCACGAACACACATCCACAGAATGACCTCCCACACCGGCCTTCCCTCCCCCTGCTACCAGCTACCGCTCTGTGCTGTAAATCATCTCTCTCCCTCTGCCAGAGTCCTGGCAGGCATGTTAAAAAGACTGTTTAATAGATGAAGTAGTAACCAGAGTGAGGTGACAGTACACAGAAGCCGTCAGAGAGATTGAGCAGACAGGTGTAATGAGTAAAGAATCTGTTCTACTGTCCAGTGCCATCCCTAAAAATACAGTGGAACATTGGGTCTGGGAAGTTTTCATTCAGTATTTTCAAATGAGACACTCCTGAATATCAGAAACTGCCAAAGTTTCACTTTGAGAAGGAAATGTCAGAAAAATGTAATGAAAGGTGACATTTGAAAAAGTCATATGACTGTAACAAATGTAGTTATGAGGTTTAAAATACAAAACATACACTGTAAGTTTCCACAACAGTGTTCAATGGTCTTAGAATATTGCTGGAAGAATTGGTCCCATTCAAATAAACAGGGACTGTTTTTCCCCAAGATTATCTGGCTGTCGCTTTTGGACCCAAAGCAGAAATCATCAGCTTCTGCCTGTCAGTTTAATAAGCATGATCCTTCCTTTAACAGATCCTCCATGTATTAGAGAATGTCAGTCTGTCATCAGAACACTTCACAGCACACAAAGAACTTAATTGTTTTCACTCGAAAGTGGAACGAGTCCTTCTTTGCATTTTAATTCAATCTAATGTATTCCAGAGTTGGTCTGTGATATTCCATTGGTTCCACTGGTTAACCCAAAAATATGTTTCCCCTCTTTCAAAACCCCCATTGGAATTATATCATAGCCATAAACATGTGTCAGGACTTACAATATTGTTCTATTTTACATTACAATGATACTTTTAATGCCTTGCTATGGACAGAATATAATAAAAACAAATTAATGCTTGAAGTAAATCCCACCAATCAGTGAAAGTTAACTTAGTGGTCCTGGATACCATCTCATATTAAGTCCATAGTGACGTGTGACCTGACCTTGGTCAGTAAACAAGCTAAACAAATGTTTTACCTGCTGCGGACCCCTGCTGCGGACCCTCAATCTCTGTAGCCAACGTAAGACTTTCAAGCGTGTTAACTTTTGCAAGGCTTCCGGCCCGGACGGCATCCCTAGCCATGTCCTCAGAGCACGAGCAGACCAGCCGGCTGGAATGTTTTTGGACATTCAATCTCTCCCAGTCTGTTGTCCCCACATGCTTCAAGACGTCCACCGTTGTTCCTGTACCCAAGCAAGCGAAGGTAACTGAACTAAACGACAAGCGCTCTGTAGCACTTACTACTGTCATCATGAATCCCCTTACCCGACACCCTAGACCCCCGACAATTTGCATATCGCCCCAACAGATCCAAGGACATTGCAATTGCCATTTCACTACACACCGCCCTATCCCACCTGGACAAGAGGAATACCTATGTGAGAATGCTCACTGTTGTTCATTGACACCAGCTTAGCTTTCAACACCATTGTGCCCTGGAAGCTTGTCACTAAGCTCAGAGCCCTGGGTCTGAACTCATCCCTGTGCAACTTGGTCCTGGTCTTCCTGACAGGCCGACCCCAGGTAGTGAGGGTAGGCAACAACACCTCCACCACACTGACCCTCAACACGGGGTTCCCCCAGGAGTGTGTGCTTAGTCCCCTCCTCTACTCCCTGTTCACCCGTAACTGCATGGTCACGCACAACTCCAACTCAATCATCAAGTTTGCTGTCGACACGACATTGTGTTTTCTCCAATGTTTGTAAACATTGTAAATGTAAACAAACACTGTATAGCCTCATAACATGGTTAAAACTATAATGTTGATATCATGGATGACCAGTCCTTGCATCCATAGCTGTCTATTAATCTGAGAGTGGTTACATTTCTCCATGCCCATCCCTCAGCGTTTTACCAAAACAAAGTTGGGGCAAGGGTTTTGTTTTTGTTTCATTTGTGGATTTGCCCTATAAACAGCTGCATATTATCAAGTTATCAAAGTGTCACCAACATAAAGTTAAACAATAGGCCTATAGCAAATGCAGCATATGGCATTTATTTTTCACATGTAAATAGCACTTTTCAGTAGTGCTCAAAGCATGCAGTATTTTTTTTCAACTCGAATCAATGATCCCAGTCAGTCCTCCATGACAACAAAATCATAAACAACAGAGTAGGGTTAGCTAATAAGTCCTTAGTTTTGGGGTTATGCTCAGGTAACACAATTTGGCTAATCTATACTTCTATATTTCCAAGTCCTATTCTTGAAGATCAAGGGGTACAACATTTATTGGAATGACTGGAATTCTGATAGACTTTGGTTTTTATTGTAAAAATCGAATCAAAATCAAATAAAATTGTATTTGTTACATACACATGTTTAGCAGATATTATTGCGGGTGTAGAGAAATGCTTGTGTTTCTAGCTCTAACAGTGCAGTAATATCTAACAATTCACAACAATACACACAATACACACAACCTAAAAGTAAAAGAATGGAATTAAGGAACATATCAATATTAGGACGAGCCATGTCAGAGTGGCATAGACTAAATACAGTAGAATAGAAGTATATACACATATGAGATGAGTAAAGCAAAAATATGTAAACATTTAAAGATATGTAAAGATATAATTGAATTGTATTATTATATGTAGTAGAAAGCGATGGGTTAGTAGAAGCCTACATAACCAATCCATAAAGTACAATTGAACATCCATATATGGCCAGCTATGTAAACTTTAACATTGATTTATCCTGCAATAGATGTGGTTCAATTGGTAATATACATTTGTGTCTTCTAATGCCTCTTTATGGGGAAAGTAATCTAAAAGTTACTGAATTTAATCAGATGACGTTTCTGAGTTTGGGTAATCCAAAAGTTACGTTGCTGATTACAATTTTGGACAGGTAATAGTAACTGTAATGGATTACATTTAGAAAGTAACCTACCCTGCCAACAACGACAAGACAGTCTACAGGGAGGAGGTTAGAGCCCTGGTGGTGTGGTGCCAGGACAATAACCTCTCCCTCAACATCAACAAAACCAAGGAGCTGATCGTGGACTAGAGGAGAGAACGCCCCCATCCACATCGACGGGGCCACAGTAGGAAGGGTCAAAAGCTTTAAGTTCCACGGCATGCACATCACTGAAGACCTGAAATGGTTCCATCACATTGACACAAGAGTGCCTTCAACAGTGCCTTCTTCTAGAAGAATTTCAGCATGGTCCATAAGACCCTCACGAACCAATGCACTATTGAGAGCGTTCTGTCGGGCTGCATCACTGCCATCACTGCCTACAGCAACTGCACTGCCAGTCAGCCCAACACACCATAGGGGGCACCTTGCCTGCTCTCCAGGACATTTACAGCACTCGGTGTCGAGGGAAGGCCAAGAAGATCATTAAGGACCTCAGCCACCCGGGCCATGGACTGTTCACTCAGCTACCGTCTGGCAGACGGTACATGTTTGGAAACACCTTCTATCACCAGGCCATCAGACTGTTGAACAGCCATCACTAGCAATTCACCTGCCATGTACTCTGTCCTATACCGTAGAGACTTTTTTGCACGCATATTTACTCACACAAAACACACACACAAGCTCTCACACACACCTCTACAAACGCAGACTCCTGTGTTCATATACTGTATACATGCACACTCACACACACACACACACATGCGCCCATACTCATAAACAAACGCACATACTGTACACACACATTCACACACACACAGCCAACACTGCTGTCCCATTTACAATATATAGAGACATCAAATACTGGACACTTCTAGTTTCTTGTCTACTGTTTTCCACACTGTGCATTTATATACTGTATTCTCAACATACAGTGCCTTCAAAAAGTATTCAGACCCCTTGACTTTTTCCACATTTTGTTAGGTTACTGCCTTAATCTAAAATTGATTAAATAGTTTTTTTCCCTCATCAATCTACCCTTGGTATTTTAAGAATGTGAAATGTCAGAGTAATAGTAGAGAGAATAAATGATTTATTTCAGCTTTTATTTCTTTCATCACATTCCCAGTGGGTCAGAAGTTTACATACACTCAATTAGTATTTGGCCACCTATTTTGTGAAGTGCACCAGTCCCTCCTGCAGCAAAGCAACCCAACAACATGATGCTGCCCCACCCCCCTGTGCTTCACGGTTGGGTTGGTGTTCTTCGGCTTGCAAGCCTCCCCCTTTTTCCTCCAAACATAACGATGGTCATTATGGCCAAACAGTTCTATTTTTGTTTCGTCAGACCAGAAGACACTTCTCCAAAAAGTACGATCTTCGTCCCCATGTGCAGTTGCAAACCGTAGTCTGGCTTTTTTATGGCAGTTTTGGAGCAGTGGCTTCTTCCTTGCTGAGCGGCCTTTCAGGTTATGTCGATATAGGACTTGTTTTACTGTGGATATAGATACTTTTGTACCCGTTTCCTCCAGCATCTTCACAAGGTCCTTTGCTGTTGTTCTGGGATTGATTTGCACTTTTCGCACCAAAGTACGTTCATCTCTAGGTGAACGAACGCGTCTCCTTCCTGAGCGGTATGACGGCTGCGTGGTCCCATGCTGTTTATACTTGCGTACTATTGCTTGTACAGATGAACGTGGTACCTTCAGACGTTTGGAAATTGCTCCCAAGGATGAACCAGACAATTGTTTTCTGAGGTCTTGGCTGATTTCTTTTGATTTTCCCATGATGTCAAGCTAAGAGGCACTGAGTTTGAAGGTAGGCCTTGAAATACATCCACAGGTACACCTCCAATCGACTAAAATGATGTTAATTAGCCTATCAGAAGCTTCTAAAGCCATGACATAATTGTCTGGAATTGTACAAGCTGTTTAAAGGCACAGTCAACTTAGTGTATGTAAACTTCTGACCCACTGGAATTGTGATACAGTGTATTTTTGTGAAATGATTTGTCTGTAAACAATTGTCTGTAAACTATAGTTTGTTAACAAAAAATTTGTGGAGTGGTTGAAAAGCTAGTTTTAATGACTCCAACCTAAGTGTATGTAAACTTCCGACTTCAACTGTACAATATACTTGCAGTGAAGCCGCTCAACAACTACACCACACCAGTCATCCAACAGACTCCCATTCAGAGCGACACACAGAGCGACACAAGATCCCCCCACAGTTCCCCAAGAGCTGTCCCTCAACCATCCGAGACCCCTCCCACAGTCCGCCCCCAAGAAAAAATGTATAATAATAATAATTCCATTCCCCAGCCCTAAGAACCCCCCCCCCCCCCCCAATGCACCAACAACCAAGAAAATTGACTAAAGAGAAAAAAGAAAAAGACAAAGGAAAACAAAAAACAACTATGCAAAAAACAAAGGACATCAAGGACAACTAAAATCATAACAGCAAGGCCAACTTTATATGTTTGAGTGCATGTCTGGCACTATTCACATGTGTGTGTGTCCGTGTATACGAGTCTTCTTGGGTATTACGCTACAAGCTTAACACACCTGTATTTGGGGAGTTTCTCCCATTCTTCTCAGCAGATCCTCAAGCTCTGTCAGGTTGGATTTGGAACATCGCTGCATAGCTGTTTTCAGGTCTCTCCAGAGATGTTCGATTGGGTTCAAGTCTGGGCTCTGGCTGGGCCACTCAAGGACATTCAGAAACTTGTCCCGAAGCCACTCAAACATTGTCTTGACTGTGTGCTTAGGGTCATTGTCCTGTTGGAAGCTGAACCTTCACCCCAGTCTGAGGTCCTGAGCACTCTGGAGCAGGTTTTCATCAAGGATCTCTATGTACTTTGCTCCGTTCATCTTTCCCTCGACCCTGACTAGTCTCCCAGTCCCTGATGCTGAAAAACATCCCCACAGCATGATGCTGCCACCACCATGCTTGACCGTAGGGATGGTATTGGCCAAGTGATGAGTGGTGCCAGGTTTTCTCCAGACGTGATGCTTGGCATTCAGGCCAAAGAGTTCAATCTGGATTTCATCAGACCAGAGAATCTTGTTTCTCATGGTCTGAGAGTCCTTTAGGTGACTTTTGGCAAACTCCAAGCAGGATGTCATGTGCCTTTTACTGAGTAGTGGCTTCTGTCTGGCCACTCTACTATAAAGTCCTGATTGGTGGAGTGCTGCAGAGATGGTTGTCCTTCTGGAATGTTCTCCTATCTCCACAGACAAACTCTGGAGCTCTGTCAGAGTAATCATTGGGTTCTTGGGCACCTCCCGGCCCTTCTCCCCTGATTGCTCAGGTTTGGCCAGCGACCAGCTCTAGGAAGAGTCTTGATGGTTCCAAACTTCTTCCATTTAAGAATGATGGGGCCACTGTGTTCTTGGGGACCTTCAATGCTGCAGAAATGTTTTGGTAACCTTCCCCAGATCTGTGCCTCGACACAATCCTGTCTCTGAGTTCGACCTCATGGCTTGGTTGTAAATAAGGTATTTCAGTTTTTATATATACACTGCTCAAAAAAATAACGGGAACACTTAAACAACACAATGTAACTCCAAGTCAATCACACTTCTGTGAAATCAAACTGTCCACTTAGGAAGCAACACTGATTGACAATACATTTCACAAGCTGTTCTGCAAATGGAATAGACAACAGGTGGAAATTATAGGCAATTAGCAAGACACCCCCAATAAAGGAGTGGTTCTGCAGGTGGTAACCACAGACCACTTCTCAGTTCCTATGCTTCCTGGCTGATGTTTTGGTCACTTTTGAATGCTGGTGGTGCTTTCACTCTAGTGGTAGCATGAGACGGAGTCTACAACCCACACAAGTGGCTCAGGTAGTGCAGCTCATCCAGGATGGCACATCAATGCGAGCTGTGGCAAGAAGGTTTGCTGTGTTTGTCAGCGTAGTGTCCAGAGCATGGAGGCGCTACCAGGAGACAGGCCAGTACATCAGGAGACGTGGAGGAGGCCGTAGGAGGGCAACAACCCAGCAGCAGGACCGCTACCTCCGCCTTTGTGCAAGGAGGAGCAGGAGAAGCACTGCCAGAGCCCTGCAAAATGACCTCCAGCAGGCCACAAATGTGCATGTGTCTGCTCAAACGGTCAGAAACAGACTCCATGAGGGTGGTATGAGGGCCCGACGTCCACAGGTGGGGGTTGTGCTTACAGCCCAACACCGTGCAGGACGTTTGGCATTTGCCAGAGAACACCAAGATTGGCAAATTCGCCACTGGCGCCCTGTGCTCTTCACAGATGAAAGCAGGTTCACACTGAGCACATGACAGACGTGACAGAGTCTGGAGACGCCGTGGAGAACGTTCTGCTGCCTGCAACATCCTCCAGCATGACCGGTTTGTCGGTGGGTCAGTCATGGTGTGGGGTGGCATTTCTTTGGGGGGCCGCACAGCCCTCCATGTGCTCGCCAGAGGTAGCCTGACTGCCATTAGGTACCGAGATGAGATCCTCAGACCCCTTGTGAGACCATATGCTGGTGCGGTTGGCCCTGGGTTCCTCCTAATGCAAGACAATGCTAGACCTCATGTGGCTGGAGTGTGTCAGCAGTTCCTGCAAGAGGAAGGCATTGATGCTATGGACTGGCCCGCCCGTTTCCCAGACCTGAATTCAATTGAGCACATCTGGGACATCATGTCTCGCTCCATCCACCAATGCCACATTGCACCACAGAGTGTCCAGGAGTTGGCGGATGCTTTAGTCCAGGTCTGGGAGGAGATCCCTCAGGAGACCATCCGCCACCTCATCAGGAGCATGCCCAGGCGTTGTAGGGAGGTCATACAGGCACATGGAGGCCACACACACTACTGAGCCTCATTTGACTTCTTTTAAGGACATTGCATCAAAGTTGGATTAGCCTGTAGTGTGGTTTTCCACTTTAATTTTTACTGTGACTCCAAATCCAGACCTCCATGGGTTGATAAATTGGATTTCCATTGATTATTTTTGTGTGATTTTGTTGTCAGCACATTCAACTACGTAAAGAAAAAAGTATTTAATAAGATTATTTCTTTCATTCAGATCTAGGATGTGTTGTTTAAGTGTTCCCTTTATTTTTTTGAGCAGTATATATATATATATATATATATCTAAGTTTGCTGACATTTCTAAAAACCTGTTTTCGCTTTGTCGTTATGGGGTATTGTGTGTAGAGTGATGAGGATTTTTTTTAATCAATTCTCAAATAAAGCTATAACATAACAAAATGTAGAAAAAGTCAAGGGGTGTGAATACTTTCCGACTGTTAATCTTTTCCGAGTGTTAATCTTATCATATATCTCCAATGTCAAATCAGTGTGTCTTGGTTGCAATGAAACTGTCCCTGTTTGCAAATAATTCAATCTGAGACGTCATTAGGAATCTAAGCATGGTACTTTAAAAAGTTAGGCCTACCTTACCGCTGGACGTGCTTCCTTGTCCCGGAGATGCTGTTTTGGACTCTCTCTCTACCGCACCTGCTGTCTCTAACTCTCAGGGATCGGCTATGAAAAGCCAACTGACATTTACCCCTGAGGTGCTGACCTGTTGCACCCTCTACAACCACTGTGATTATTAGTATTTGACCCTGCTGGTCATCTATGAACGTTTGAACATCTTGGCCATGTTCTGTTATAATCTCCACTCGGCACAGCCAGAAGAGGACTGGCCACCCCTCAGAGCCTGGTTCCTCTAGGTTTCTTCCTAGGTTCTGGCCTTTCTAGGGAGTTTATCCTAGTCACCGTGCTTCTACATCTGCATTGCTTGCTGTTTGGGGTTTCAGGCTGGGTTTCTGTACAGCACTTTGTGACATCGGCTGATGTAAAAAAGGGCTTTATAAATACATTTGATTGATTGATTTGATGTACGCTTTAACTGCTGGCTATTCGTCTTCCGTGGCTTAACCCAACGAGAGAAGGTCACAAGTGTTTCACTAAAAGCTGTCTGGGTTTAAACATCTTGTATTGTGCAGAAATACTTGTTTACGCTGCTGTGCGTTTTTGTTGCCATTTTTACTTTGCTACCTGACGGTTTTTACTTTTTAATTACCGTATATTTTTACTTTTTCCCTCATTCAACTTTCCTACCCCGGAGGTTTTATCTGGACATGGTTCGTCAGGACTTCAAACAGCCGAAGCTAAGTAACATTAACATGATGCCTTCTAATTGCAGTCGTTGTACTCATAATATACAGGAGAACGATCGCCTTACGGCAAGGATAGCTGTGCTGCAAGCCCAGCTTCAGACGCAATCGTTAGGCAAGGGTCATTTCAGTGTAGGAAAGGATGAAACAGCGTCTGTGCCACCAGCAAGTACAGATAGTAACGTTAGTATAAACCCCCTCGCACGGTCCCCGCAGCCGGACATCTTTCTCATGGCGTCTGGAGGGAAACGCTGTAGGAATGCTCAACCGGTGTCGCTTATTCAGCCGACAGAAACTTTCAACCGGAGTCGGAGGCCGAGACTTCTCTGGTCTCTGCTCCTCCCGTTGTGGGGTCTGAGACGCCGACGGCTCCCACCATTAGCTCTGACAAATTGAAAACCCTAGTCATTGGCGACTCCATTACCCGCAGTATTAGACTTAAAACTAATCATCCAGCGATCATACACTGTTTACCAGGGGGCAGGGCTACCGACGTTAAGGCTAATCTAAAGACGGTGCTGGCTAAAGCTAAAACTGGCAAGTGTAGAGAGTATAGAGATGTTGTTATCCACGTCGGCACCAACGATGTTAGGATGAAACAGTCAGAGGTCACCAAGCGCAACATAGCTTCAGCATGTAAATCAACTAGAAAGATGTGTCGGCATCGATTAATTGTCTCTGGCCCCCTCCCAGTTAGGGGGAGTGATGAGCTCTACAGCAGAGTCTCACAACTCAATCGCTGGATGAAAACTGTTTTCTGCCCCTCCCAAAAGATAGAATTTGTAGATAACTGGCCCTCTTTCTGGGATTCACCCACAAACAGGACCAAGCCTGGCCTGCTGAGGAGTGACGGACTCCATCCTAGCTGGAGGGGTGCTCTCATCTTATCTACGAACATAGACAGGGCTCTAACTCCTCTAGCTCCACAATGAAATAGGGTGCAGGCCAGGCAACAGGCTGTTAGCCAGCCTGCCAGCTTAGTGGAGTCTGCCACTAGCACAGTTAGCGTAGTCAGCTCAGCTTTCCCCATTGAGACCGTGTCTGTGCCTCGATCTAGGTTGGGCAAAATTAAAAATGGCGGTGTTCGCTTCAGTAATCTTACTAGTATAAAGACCTCCTCCATTCCTGCCATTATTGAAAGAGATTGTGATACTTCACATCTCAAAATTGGGTTACTTAATGTTAATGTTAGATCCCTCACTTCCAAGGCAGTTATAGTCAATGAACTAATCACTGATCATAATCTTGATGTGATTGGCCTGACTGAAACATGGCTTAAGCCTGATGAATTTACTGTGTTAAATGAGGCCTCACCCCCTGGTTACACTAGTGACCATACCCCCCGTGCATCCGGCAAAGGCGGAGGTGTTGCTAACATTTACGATAGCAAATTTCAATTTACAAAAAAAAAAACAATGACGTTTTCGTCTTTTGAGCTTCTAGTCATGAAATCTATGCAGCCTACTCAATCACTTTTTATAGCTACTGTTTACAGGCCTCCTGGGCCATATGCAGTGTTCCTTACTGAGTTCCCTGAATTCCTATCGGATCTTGTAGTCATAGCAGATAATATTCAAATTTTTGGTGACTTTAACATTCACATGGAAAAGTCCACAGACCCACTCCAAAAGGCTTTCGGAGCCATCATCGACTCAGTGGGTTTTGTCCAACATGTCTCTGGACCTACTCACTGCCACAGTCATACTCTGGACCTAGTTTTGTCCCATGGAATAAATGTTGTGGATCTTAATGTTTTTCCTCATAATCCTGGATTATCGGACCACCATTTTATTGCGTTTACAATTGCAACAAATAATCTGCTCAGACCCCAACCAAGGAAGATTAAAAGTCGTGCTATAAATTCTCAGACAACCCAAAGATTCCTTGATGCCCTTCCAGACTCCCTCTGCCTACCCAAGGACGTCAGAGGACAAGAATCAGTTAACCCCCTAACCGAGGAACTCAATTTAACCTTGCGCAATACCCTAGATGCAGTTGCACCCCTAAAAATTAAAAACATCTGTCATAAGAAACTAGCTCCCTGGTATACAGAAAATACACGAGCTCTGAAGCAAGCTTCCAGAAAATTGGAACGGAAATGGCGCCACACTAAACTGGAAGTCTTCCGACTAGCTTGGAAAGACAGTACCGTGCAGTATCGAAGAGCCCTCACTGCTGCACGATCATCCTATTTTTCCAACTTAATTGAGGAAAATAAGAACAATCTGAAATTTCTTTTTGACACTGTCGCAAAGCTAACTAAAAAGCAGCATTCGCAAATGGAGGATGGCTTTCACTTCAGCAGTAATAAATTTATGAACTTCTTTGAGGAAAAGATCATGATCATTAGAAAGCAAATTACGGACTCCTCTTTAAATCTGGGTATTCCTCCAGGGCTCCATTGTCCTGAGTCTGCACAACTCTGCCAGGACCTAGGATCTAGGGAGATACTAAAGTGTTTTAGTACTATATCTCTTGACATAATGATGAAAATAATCATGGCCTCCAAACCCTCAAGCTGCATACTGGACCCTATTCCAACTAAACTACTGAAAGAGCTGCTTCCTGTGCTTGGCCCTCCTATGTTGAACATAATAAACGGCTCTCTATCCACCGGATGTGTACCAAGCTCACTAAAAGTGGCAGTAATAAAGCCTCTCTTGAAAAAGCCGAATCTTGACCCAGAAATTATAAAAAACTATCGGCCTATATCGAATCTTCCATTCCTCTCAAAAATTTTAGAAAAAGTTGTTGCGCAGCAACTCACTGCCTTCCTGAAGACAAACAATGTATACGAAACGCTTCAGTCTGGTTTTAGACCCCATCATAGCACTGAGACTGCACTTGTGAAGGTGGTAAATGACCTTTTAATGACGTCAGACCGAGGCTCTGCATCTGTCCTCATGCTCCTAGATCTTAGTGCCGCTTTTGATACCATCGATCACCACATTCTTTTGGAGAGATTGGAAACCCAAATTGGTCTACATGGACAAGTTCTGGCCTGGTTTAGATCTTATCTGTCGGAAAGATATCAGTTTGTCTCTGTGAATGGTTCGTCCTCTGACAAATCAATTGTAAATTTCGGTGTTCCTCAAGGTTCCGTTCTAGGACCACTATTGTTTTCACTATATATTTTACCTCTTGGGGATGTCATTCGAAAACATAATGTTAAATTTCACTGCTATGCGGACGACACACAGCTGTACATTTCAATGAAACATGGTGAAGCCCCAAAATTGCCCTCGCTAGAAGCCTGTGTTTCAGACATAAGGAAGTGGATGGCTGCAAATTTTCTACTTTTAAACTCGGACAAAACAGAGATGCTTGTCCTAGGTCCCAAGAAACAAAGAGATCTTCTGTTGAATCTGACAATTAATCTGGATGGTTGTACAGTCGTCTCAAATAAAACTGTGAAGGACCTCGGCGTTACTCTGGAACCTGATCTCTCTTTTGAAGAACATATCAAGACTGCTTCAAGGACAGCTTTTCAGAAACTTTCTGTCCAAAAATTACGCAGAAAAATTAATCCATGCTTTTGTTACTTCTAGGCTCGACTACTGCAATGCTCTACTTTCCGGCTACCCGGATAAAGCACTAAACAAACTTCAGTTAGTGCTAAATACGGCTGCTAGAATCCTGACTAGAACCAAAAAATTTGATCATATTACTCCAGTGCTAGCCTCCCTACACTGGCTTCCTGTTAAGGCAAGGGCTGATTTCAAGGTTTTACTGCTAACCTACAAAGCATTACATGGGCTTGCTCCTACCTATCTTTCCGATTTGGTCCTGCCGTACATACCTACACGTACGCTACGGTCACAAGACGCAGGCCTCCTAATTGTCCCTAGAATTTCTAAGCAAACGGCTGGAGGTAGGGCTTTCTCCTATAGAGCTCCATTTTTATGGAATGGTCTGCCTACCCATGTGAGAGACGCAGACTCAGTCTCAACCTTTAAGTCTTTACTGAAGACTTATCTCTTCAGTAGGTCCTATGATTAAGTATAGTCTGGCCCAGGAGTGTGAAGGTGAACGGAAAGGCTGGAGCAACGAACCGCCCTTGCTGTCTCTGCCTTGTCGGTTCCCCTCTTCCCACTGGGATTCTCTGCCTCTAACCCTTTTACAGGGGCTGAGTCACTGACTTACTGGTGTTCTTCCATGCCGTCCATGGGAGGGGTGCGTCACTTGAGTAGGTTGAGCCACTGACGTGGTCTTCCTGTCTGGGTTGGCGCCCCCCCCTTGGGTTGTGCCGTGGCGGAGATCTTTGTGGGCTATACTCGGCCTTGTCTTCGGACGGTAAGTTGGTGGTTGTACAAAATAAAATTACTCCAAAACATGCATCCTGTTTGCAACAAGACACTAAAGTAATACTGCAAAAAAATGTGGCAAAGCAATTCACTTTTTGGCCTGAATACAAAGAGTTATGTTTGGGGCAAATCCAATACAACACATTACTGAGTACCACCCTCCATATTTTCAAGCATAGTGGTGGCTGCATCATGTTATGGGTATGCTTGTAATTGTTGAGGACTGGGGAGTTTTACATGATAAAAATAAAATGATGTAGTTAAGCACAGGCAGAATCCTAGAGGAAAACCTGTGTCAGTCTGCTTTCCACCAGACACTGGGAGATTAATTCACTGTTCAGCCAGGCAATAACCTAAAACACAAGGCCAAATGTACACTGGAGTTGCTTACCAATAAAACAGTGAATGTTTCTGAGTGGCCGAGTTACAGTTTTGACTTAAATCTGCTTGAAAATCTATGGCAAAATCTGCAAAGAAATCCCTTGCGGGGTGGTTTTGGCCCACAGACAGCTTGTTGCTGACTCCTGCTGTACCCTAATGCACCTCTTATGTGTAGATTGAAATAATTATCCTCAGCCTACTCCATAACATTGAACCCTCACTAAACTTCGAGCCAAACCCCTGGTGCAATGGGTAGGGAGAAAAACAGAAAAGGAGATGCACATGCAGTAGTCCATCTGAGCCCAGACATTCGATCTTGGCAAGAGCCGCACTCTGTTAAGCATGGATACATGCATGGCAGCTAATCATAGCATTAGGGCCCACTTAGCAAAGTTGTCTGTTACTATGGTAATGTAAAGCCGCTGCGTCTATGAGAAGCCTGGGTTTAACTCCTTTGGATTGCATGGAAAATCATAACAACAATATCAACACAGGTAAATGAATGATGCTCCTGGAATTAAAGGGAACATCTTAGCATTAGTTTTCCCAACTGAGCGTGTCTTAATAAACTAGGCTGAAAAGCACTGGTCCACAGCTCTGCAGATTGACTGAGACTATCATGACACAAGGCGAGACCCATATGCAGACACAGGAGGCAGATGGTTGGAGTCTTGCAATATTTATTAATCCAATAGGGGAAGGCAAGAGAATGGTCATGGACAGGCAAAAAGGGTCAAAACCAGTTCAGACTGCGAAAGGTACCGAAAGGCAGGCAGAATCAAGGTCAGGTCAGGCAGGATGAGCAGGCAGGTGGGAAAGTAGTCCAGAGTCAGTCAGGGGTCAAAACCGGGAGGACTATCAAAAAGAGAAGCGTAAAAGGAGTACGGGAAACCCACACTGTTGACTTGACCAACATACAAGACAAACTGCCACAGAGACAGGAAACTAAGGGATAAATACACTGGGGGAAACAAGTGACACTTGGAGGGGTTGGAGACAATAACGAGGACAGGTGAAACTGATCAGGGTGTGACAGAGACCTATAACTGAGTTTTAGGATTAGGAGATTCATCAGAATCTGCTGATGACCACAGTCTTCTGAAAGTGGGAATGAGGTGGTGTGATGCTTTTCTACACAGTAAAACACAGTAAATAGTAGTAAATGACAATCACAAAAAAATTGTTTTGGTGAATAACCATAAACATAGAATAGAATGCATATTTGCCTCCCAGACATTCATCCATAGACTTTCTGTACTTGTGTGCGTGGTCAGTCCTCTGCTCAGGATAGCAGGACATTGTCTCAGTAACAATGACCTGTCACAAGTGGCTGATTCTGACAAGAGGCCAAAGGTTGCTTCTCTCCCCTGCACTGCACCATACACTCCCCATCCTCCCCTCACTCATCCCATCCTCCATCCAACTGCAAGCCATTTCTTTTCTTGGTAACGCTCATAGTCAGACTTAAATCATTTAGCACTAAGCAATTTGGAGGGGGGACTGATTGTTCCTGTCAAGGACCGACTCCCAATTTAAATAGTCTTGGTCTCTGAAACAATCACTAAACACTAAAATACTCTCTTTAGCATTCTCTTTGGGGTTCTGCACATTTAAGTGTGTTGAGTAAGTGATATACATTGTGTTGTATATGTATGTTTTTTTACAAACAATGACTTGGTCCATAGTCACTCCCTCCCTGTGTTGTTGTGCACATCGTCAAGCAGTGTGTTTCACAGTAGAACCCCTGCTGTAAACCTCATTTCTTCTTTCAGGTTCAGACTTAGGTTACTTTTGCAAACACAAACTCCCTGGTGAACATTGGCTACAGGTCTGATAAAAATTTCAGCAAGTCAACACTGTTCATTTGGGTGGGCAGGCGGCAGCAGATAAATATTTATGACACGTCAGCGGGAGTCAGTGCAGCGTACAGTACCTGGTGATGAGCTCCTTTTCAGGCAGCTAGGTCCCCATTCAGGGACACAGTGTGTCCATGTTTAATTCAACACTCATTAGCTTCACAGCACACTGTGTGCCAGCAGGGCCCCCCGCTTAGCCTGACAACCAGGTGACACGGAACAGGTGGGGTCAATACCAACACGCAACGACACAAGCTGTCTGTTTGTATAATTATGAGTGTGTAGTTTGCTTGCCTGTATGATTGTACTAGTATAGTGTCTCTCAATGAGGCTGAGCTACATTAGCAGGTTAGTTAGTGTAGAATAGTGTAGTAGCGTGTAGTACAGTGTAGTATAGTGCAGTATAGTGTAGTGCAGTATAGTACAGTACAGCGTAGTTTAGTATTGTGTAGCATAGTGTAGCATAGTATAGTGTAGTATGGTATAGTGTGGTACAGTGTAGTATAGTGCATTATAGTGTATTTTAGTATAGTGCGGTATAGTGCAGTTTAGTGTAGTTTAGTATAGTGTAGTATAGGGTAGTACAGTGTAGCATAGTATAGTTTAGTATGGTATAGTGTGGTACAGTGTAGTGTATTGTAGTATAGTGCGGTATAGTGTATTGTATAGTAGTGTATAGTGTAGTATTGTGTAATACAGTACAGTGTAGTGTAGTGTAACAGTGTGGTGCAGGTCAGTATAGTGTAGTACAGCGTAGTATAGTGCAGTATAGTGCAGTTTAGTGTAGTATAGTGTGGTGTAATATAGATAGTGTAGTATAGGTCAGCATAGTACAGCGTAGTATAGTGTAGTGTTGTGCAGCGCAGTATAGTGTAGTACAGTTTGGTGTAGTGTAGTGTAGCATAGTGTGGTGTAGTGTAGTGCAGTATAGTACAGTATAGTGTAGTATGGTTTGGTATAGTGTAGTGTAGTATTGTATAGTATAGTGTAGTGTAGTGTAATGTTGTATAGTGTAGTATAGTGCAGTGTAGTGCAGTGTGGTGTAGTACTGTGCAGTGTAGTATAGTATAGTGTAACATAGTATAGTGTAGTACAGTGTGGTGTAGTACTGTGCAGTGTAGTATAGTATAGTGTAACATAGTATAGTGTAGTACAGTGTAGTAGTGTGTAGTGTAGTGTTCTATAGTGTAGTTCAGTGTAGTATGGTATAGTGTAGTATAGTGTAGTATGGTGTAGTGTAATGTAGTATAGTGGAGTATAGTATACTGCGGTGGCGTGTAGTGTAGTGTAATGCAGTGTTGTGGTGTGTAGTATAGTGTGATATAGTATAGTGTGGTATAGTGCAGTATAGTGTTGTGTAGTGTAGTATAGTGTAGTATAGTGTAGTGTAGTATAGTGTGGTATAGTATAGTATAGTATGGTATAGTATAGTGTGGTATAGTGTAGTATAGTGTAGTATTGTGTAGTGTGGTATAGTGTGGCATGGTGCAGTACAGTGTAGTAGTGTAGTGTAGTGTAGTGCTGTATAGTGTAGTTTAGCGTAGTATGGTATAGTGTAGTATAGTGTAGTGTAATGTAGTATAGTATAGTATAGTATATTATAGTGCGGTGTCGTGTAGTGTGGTGTAGTGTAATGCGGTGTTGTGTTGTGTAGTATAGTGTGGTATAGTATGGTGTGGTATAGTATAGTGTAGTATAGTGTAGTATAGTGTAGTATTGTGTAGTGTGGTATAGTGTAGTATGGTGCAGTGCAGTACAGTATAGTGTGGTATAGTGTAGTATTGTGTCGTGTGGTATAGTGTAGTGTAGTGAAGTGTAGTGTGGTATAGTGTGGTATAGTCTAGTATAGTGTAGTAGTATAGTGTAGTATAGTGCGGTATAGTTTAGTATAGTATAGTGTAGCATAGTATAGTGTGGTATAGTGTAGTATAGTGTAGTATTTTGTAGTGTGGTATAGTGTAGTGTAGTGAAGTGTAGTGAAGTGTAGTGTGGTATAGTATAGTGTGGTATAGTGTAGTATAGTGTAGTATAGTGTGGTATAGTATAGTATAGTGTAGCATAGTATAGTGTGGTATAGTGTAGTATAGTGTAGTATTGTGTAGTGTGGTATAGTGTAGTGTAGTGAAGTGTAGTGCGCAGTAAGTAAAGTAAACCTATGTCTGACAGACCTCGTGTGGTGCTGCTGTAATAAAGGGTCTGAGTGAATCCAGGGGCTGCCTGGGGACAGAGAGGGGGCTCTGGAAGGTAGGCTGAGCCGTTGCGGAGGTGCCGATTGTAAAGAATAACAGCACAGGGATGAAGGGTGCTTACGGGAATGGCCCCGGCTAACAAAACAGGGTTCCGGAGACACCGTTTACTCAGATTGTTAGCATTAGGGAACTTGGACTGAAGTTCCTCTCGCTGATAATACTGTAGATGTAACCGTGTAATACAGAGAAGGAGTGGGAAGTGAACGCTGATCTAACTCAGTAACTGGTCATACTGTGATACATTGGCAAAATGCCTTTTTTACAGGGAATAATTGAATCTATTGCATAACACATTGTGTATGGTAGACTCACATAAAGCCATGCACTCAGGTTTGCAGATGGGGAAATGTCAGGATATTTTGGTAGGGCCCTCATGTGAGCCTTGTTATTTTAAGCACACTCAAAGCAAAAACAATTCTGTAAAGCTATGCAATGCATCTGATGACAACAAACAGCTATTATAGCATTGTCTGTTCCTGAGGGATCTCATAGCATTACATAAGACAGTTATACCCATGCCAGACCTCAGGAAGAGTGCATGTGAGACAGCCAGGTGCATGCAACTGATCACACAGCCCTCCCTGCTATAATGTGTGTGTGTGTGTGTGTGTGTGTGTGTGTGTGTGTGTGTGTGTGTGTGTGTGTGTGTGTGTGTGTGTGTGTGTGTGTGTGTGTGTGTGTACAATGCAAAATCAAATCAACATTTTGTTGGCTGAAGAGCAGCAGCATTTCAAATCACAACATGAAAATCTAATGGAAACAACATTGATAATCTTCAGCACTTTTAGTATATTACGTAATCACTCAGGTTAGACAGGCAGAAAACGGGTTAACAACATCTCTGCAGTTCAGTCGACTAGCTCTGTCTGAACCTGACTGCCTATGGCCCCTTTCATATGGTGCTGCATCACAACCTTCATATACAATTACTAGTGCGTACAAATGACACCCAGTTCCCCCACGAAACCCCATGCAAATCGTAAAAAGTGGAAGCCATATTTAACATATGTAAGGGGAATTTATGATAAAACTATTTTACCATGTTTCCGCTTCCAGAAATAGCATGAACAGTGTGGTTCTGTGCCGCTGTTCTTTCTCTAACCCGCCAAAGCACAATGGCACAAAGACTACGGTACTTTCCTCTGACTGAGTCCTTTATCAGGATGTTTCTGGCACAGGTGCATATCCAGCCTAAAGTGACTCACAGGCCAGTTTTCTCACTGAGAAGATGCTGCTCCAGTTATTAAGAAGGCCTTCCTCCCTCCCTGTACTGTGAGCATGTTACACTAAGTGTGCGACTCCAATCACACTGTAGAACCACAAGTGGCTGTGGTTTAGTCACCATCACCTTTCCTCACGTCAGAGGCATCAGAAGCCAAGGATGACTCCCACCCCCTCTCACACACAGTCCAGCCCGTTGCTACAGAGAGAGAGCAAGGAAGACAGGAGTCAGGGTGTCTGCTCCAATTCTCCGAGCTGGGATCACATAGCAGTGGAGAACCCATTAAGGGAGGCCTGCACTTTGGCTGACTCCCCAGCAGAGTAGGCCCCTTTTCCCTCGTCGTATCCCCCAGCCACCCCACCACAGCCCCCTCCACGGTCTCCCCCTCCACAGCGCTGCTACCCCCCCCCCCCCCCACCGCCAAATTGGCTGCCAGGAGGTAAGATGTATAGGCCTCCACAGCCCACCACCTCCAAGGTAGTGCTTCTCCTCTACGCCAGTATAAATAAACCCAGCCAGCCCCCCTCCCTCTCGCTCTCTCCTCCACTACTGAAGCCAGCCTGAATCACAGTGGTCTGAGAACTGCCAGGGGCTGCTGCCAACAGCTACACTCTGTTTTGTCCTTTTTTTCTCTCAGGCAGAGATTTACTTTACCCAATAAAATGTATGTGGATAGTGGGCTGCTAGTTTTAGAGGAAATGTGTACACACCGAGATAGGTTACTATGTACACACTGGAGCAATCCACTTGTTGCAGTTATTGTTCATTTGTTGGAAATTGGGAGTTACATGGGCTCTGGAGTATCCTTGCTCGGCCACAGGTTTGAGGACCAGTTCGAGAGCTCTTGAAATCTACCAGCATAACACACACGCACGAACACACATATTTCACTGTACTTGTGCACGTGACAATAAAAACTTGAAACACACAGACCAACACACCCTTGTGGCATGCTTTCCTAATAACGTATGGTGCTTTCGGAGGGATAACTGCCACTGTTTGGTATCTGGCATCCTGCTACCAGACCAGTTTATCAGCATTACCAAAATTCTAGTCTCGTGTAGCCATACCTCCAAATCACGTTGTTGTCACGCCTCCTTTACGATTAGAGAAGCCTGGTTCTCAACCAGGCTACCAATACTCTAACCATGAGCTCAACCACTAATCTTGCTCTAACATAACTTATTTGGCTTTTTAAAGGCTGCAAACTTTATAGGCTTTTATATCGACTGAGTAACTTTCCAATTAAAATGGGCAAAATCCACTTACAAATCTGGCAATTTAAGTTGTATCCTTGGAAAAGGCCCCAACTTAGAGCAGTTTACAGCTTCTGGACATGACGTTTGATTGTATACAGACAGTTCACCTCCTAGTCTCTCAAAACCATGCTTCACCACTTCACTGTCTCTATGTGCCTGATTTCTGCAGGTCACTGCAAATAAGGATTGATCTGGTTTAGAGGATTCGCTTGCATGTAAGCTAGTGCGTGTGTGGATGTTCAAGGATGGGTGTAAGTGCATGCCAGCAGTACTGTCAGTTTAGATAGGCTTGGTGGCGTTCATGCAAAACCTGACCCATTAAAGAAGAATGTGCAGATCTCAGAGTGCAGAGGGCTCTAGCTGCATCCCCCTCCTGACTGAAACAGCTGAGAAAACACTCCTGGCTCTCCGCTCCGCATCCCGACGCTCTCCGACACAGAAGAGCAGCATTCCCAAACATGGATGGAGCCCTATAACTCATATCCCACAGCACTCGGTTTGGCATGTCCTTAAGTTGACATCACACCTTCTTCCTGCAACCCTCTAAGGGTGTGTTTAAGTATGTAATGTAACATTGGATGATACAGTGCATTCGTAAGTATTCATACTCCTTGACTTAATCCATATTTTGTTTTAGTTTTAGAGCCTGAATTCAAAATGAATTAAATAGATTTTTTTCTCTCACCCATCTACACACAATAGGCCATAATCTAGAAGGAAACACACCTGTCTATATAAGGTTGGCATTGTATTTCAGAACAGAAACTAAACCATGAAGTCCAAGGAACTGTCCATATATCTCCAAGATAGAATTGTGATGAGGCTTATATCTGGGAAAGGGTATAAAACAATTTCTAGAGTGTTGAAAGTTTCCAAGAGTACAGTGGTCTCCATCATTGGGAAACTGAAAAAATATTGAACTACCCAGACTCTGCCTAGAGCTGGCCGTCCAACCAAACTGAGCAATCAGGCAAGAAGGACCTTGGTCAGGGAGGTGACCAAGAACCCAATGACCACTCTGACAGAACTACAGAGTTCCTTGGCTGAGATGGGAGAACCTGTCAGAAGGACAACAGTCTCTACAGCACTTCACCAATCTGGGCTTTATGGGAGAGTGACCAGATGGAAGCCACTCCTGAGAAAAAGGCACGACAGCACACCTGGAGTTTGCAAAACGGAACGTGAAAGACTGAGAGCATAAGGCAAAAGATTCTGTGGTCTAATAATACTACATTTTTACTTTGGCCTGAATGCAAAGCACTATGTCTGGAGAAAACCACGCACAGCTCATCACCCATCTAACACCATCCCTACTGTAAAGTATGGTGGTGGTAGCATCATGCTATGGGGATGATTTTCAGCAGCAGGGCCAGGGAGACTGGTAAGGATAGAGGGAACAATAAATGGAGACAAATACTTGATGAGAACCTGTTCAGATTTACGTTCTAACAGGACAATGACACCAAGCAAACAACCAAAGTGATGCTGAAATGGCTACAGAACAAGAATTTGAAAGTCCTTGAGTGGCCCAGTCAAAGCCCAGACTTGAATCCCATTGAAAATCTTGAAGATTGCGGTTCACTGTCACTACACATCTAATTTAAGAGAGCTTGAGAAAATCTGCAAGGAAGAATGGGAGAAAATCCCCAAATCCAGATGTGCAAAGCTGATACAGACATACCCAAGACGACTCAAAGCTATAATTGTTGCCAAAGGTGCTTCTACAAAGTATTGGCTTAGGGGTGTGAATACTTACTGAATGTAAATGAGACATTTTATATTTAATTTTCAATAAATGAGCCAACATTTCTAAAAACATCTTTTGACTTTGTCATTATGGGGTATTGTGTGTTTTGTGCAAAAATAAAAAATGCAATTCAAGTCAACTCAGTCTGTGTAGCCATTCTGTTAGCTATTTAGCAGTCTTATGGCTTGGGGACAGAAGCTGTTCAAGAGCCCGTTGGTGTCAGACTTGATGCACCAGTACCACTTGCCGTGCGGAAGCAGAGAGAACAGTCTATGGCTTGGGTGGCTGGAGTCTTTAACTATGATGCAGCCAGTCAAGATGCTCTTAATGGTGCAGCTGTAGAACTTTTTGCGAATTTGATGGCCCATACCAAACCTTTTCAACTTCCTGAGGGGGAAGAGGCTCTGTAGCGCCTTCTTCACGACTGTGCGCATGTGAGTGGACCATTTGAAATCCTTAGTGATTTGGACAGCTTTTGACCCGCTACACTTCAGCCCTGTCGATGTGGAAGGAGGCGTGCCCCCTCCCCCTTTCCTGTAGTACACGATCAGCTCCTTGGTCTTACTGTCATTGAGGGAGAGGTTGTTGTCCCGGCACCACACTGCCAGATCACAGACCTTTTCCCTGTAGGCTGACTCATCGTTGCTGGTGATCAGGCCTACCACCGTCGTGTCGTCAGCAAACTTGGTGGAGTCGTGCGTGGCCATGCAGTCGTGGGTGAACAGGGAGTACATGAGGGGAGCATTCCTATCCCAATCTTTGTCAATTAGAAGTGAAGTTTCTAAATGTAAACAAAATGAGGGGAAAACATGCCAATGGAAAACATCCTAATGGCTCTGAGCCAAAGATAATAAAGATTTGACTCATGTAGAGAGTAAAATTTGCATTGGAGCCGTGCACCAACCTATTCACACACATTAACGAAGCGTACACGCACTTCAGTTTGCATGCACACACACGCACACACACACAAGCACACACAGAAAAGGTCACCCAAAACCCTCTGATTGTTGCTCCATGTCCAGAATTGCGGTAGAACTCCAAGGTATGGGCTGCAGGGAACATAGTTAGAGGGATTAGATAATAACTGAGGATAATGGAAAATAAGAGATAGATAAAAGAGCCAAAAGGCCTCTGAGTGACCCTGATTGCATCATGATCCCATGTCCATGGTAATGAGGGCATTAAGCCTGTAATGTTTCGCCTGTAGATCTTGTTCAAAGATACCTCCCCCCAGTGATGTCACCCGTCCACACTCACGGTCGCTTAACAAAGTGCAGCCAGCTGCTGTCCCTGGCCACAGAGAGAGGAGAGAGATAGAGAGGGAGAGACGGAGATAGAGGGAGAGAGAAATAGTGAGAAACAAGAGAAAGAGAGGTTGGAGCGAGGGAAGAAGGGGAGAGATATGGTTATATCGACAGGTGGACCGTTCCACAAAAATAGTGCCTTTTGCCTTTGATATTTTAAGTATAATTGTGCGCCAATATTGAATTTTAAAAGCCTGTTATATTAAATTAAGTGCCTTTTAATATAGACAACATGAACAATTAAATAAATCAGATTTTCTTCTATGAATAAAGACTTGTTAAAGTGTCAAATTCAGCATTTTGACACCCTCTGACTTCTAGGGAGATTTTAACCCACTCAACACCTAGTTATTTTGTTGCTTTGTCAAAGTCATTTCTGAAGATTATTGTTTATTTAATGTGATTAGTGATTCATTTACATATTTCCTTCATTTTAAGGTCAACCCTGTTACGTGAACTAAACTCTTTTCAATATGGTGAAACTATTCCTTCTTTAAAAAAAAATTCAAAAGAAACATTGAACGTCTAATAGTCAAATCATAATGTAAAGGCAGGTGAGCTGGTTCTACTCTTTTTGGCCATTTTCTGGTGTTTTGTGGTGGAAAACTGAACGCGTCGAGCATAACACCTCAAACCTATTACCCAAAGATAGACAGGCTAGAAATGTCCTAACAATTTAAAATATTTTCTGAAGCTTGCATTCAATTGCCACTGACTGTTGCACACAAGTTTCCATTCCTCTGTCCTCACAAGGGGATTTATGGTTGATTTATGATGAAATCATCAACCCTGTTACCGTCAACCCTGTTACTTTACTTGTAACTAGATAGGCACTATAGCCTTTTTTTTATTTAACCTCTTGAGATGTTTTTTATGAAGCTGAAACTATGCTCTTAATGACACATTTTTTTATTAGGTAAAATCAAATGTTTTTTGGACCCAAGTTAAACTTCTCAAAAGGCACCGAATTGGTGGAATGACCAAAATACAGTTTTGGGCCCCTACAAGAGAGAGAAGAGGAGGAGACAAAGAGGAGAAGAGACATGAGTAGATGGCAGTTTAGGGCTCAGTTTAGGGCTCAGTTTAGGGAACATGGGAGACAGTTATATAATCCATAACGGTGACCAATCCAAATATTCTTGCAACAAAGGCTCTTTCAAAGTGGAAGGTGCTCAATCATCTCATTATCTAGACTGATGGCCTCCTCTCTGTTAGTTCTGGAGACGTTTCCAACTGAATGACATGAGAAACGCTCTTCACGAGGACTGATTCCTGGATAAAGAGAGATCTTAGAGTGAAAAGTAGTGGAATATGGGCAAGAGGACAGTCAATCAAAGAAAAACACAGAGATGTAGGATAACTGAATGTGTGTTGGCCAGAGAATGAGCTGGGTTCAACATGTCAGAGAGAACGAGAGAGAGAGAGAGTCCGCACAATCCTCAGCTGTGTCTGCATCCAGAAATGATACGCTCTAGGTACAAGGCAGGGCTGGGATTGGGCAACATGCAGACCCTCGTTTATAACAAAGTTGGAGTAAGGAGAGCTATCTGTCAGCTGTGCCAGCCCCCATGGTAACTGGTACACACAGATTGAGGAAATGGCCCTGTTATTGATGGGAATCCATGTGTGCTGAGGACATGTATTATTGGAGGTGGCCAGACTGAATACAAGGAAGGTTCCCTGCCAAAACCACTAATTGACTAGGCAAGTTATTGTGGCATAGGGCATTGGAAGAAAACTCGCATGCAGGGGGGAAATAAAAAAAACATAAAGCACACTGAACGTTGGCAGATCGTCATATTGGTAATATAAGAATGCTCAAAAAGCTGAAGAATTATGCAGTGCTCTTGAGTAGCTGGCAATTAAGCCAACAATTGCACTGCAAGTTCCAGGAGAGATTGTGCTGGTCTGCTCTTGTGTTTGGATTTAAATCCAAAAAGCATTGAATACAACCCTATACTTGCTTTCAAGCTTTTAGTCAAAAACACTATTATTTTGATAGAGTCAAACAAATGTAGAGGAAAATATTATATTTTTTTCTACTGCATTTACATTTTTTACATTTTAGTCATTTAGCAGACGCTCTTATCCAGAGCGACTTACAGTAGTGAATGCATACATTTCATACATTTTTTCTCCGTACTGGTCCCCCGTGGGAATCGGACCCACAACCCTGGCGTTGCAAACACCATGCTCTACCAACTGAGCCACACGGGACGAGAATCCTGAAACAGATACATTAATCTGTGTTTGTGACTTGATAGGGTTAAGTCATCTGGTTGGTTTTTTGTTCACGTCGGGAGAAGAGCGATAACTGCAGGCCCATTACAGGCCCATTTTCCTGGTGGACCATGACACTGACTCTCCGATTGGAGCAGTGGGGTCCAGGTCCAGGCTGGGGTAAGCAACAGGACATCAGGGTTAAGCAAAGCTCTTGTTGTGGGATTCAGTTTCACTATTGCCTCATCCTTAGGCCCAGCTGCCTGCCATGGACCACATTGACATTGAGTTAGAAGAGTGGGCTGGGGATTGTAAATGAGGGGTTCCAAGGCATCAACATACAACACACATGAAAATAGTCCTAAAACTGTACCGTAATGACTGGGACATGAGTCTGGACAGATCAGGGCAGGCTGCCAAGCCAAACAGCCCAGAGGGGCAGAGGACAAGGCCCATATGACGGACTATGTGTGGGGAAGCCATACATAGCTGTGGAGGGGAGTTAACATGGACAGCAGGGGAACAGGGACCATTACAGCATCAATGAGAATCTGAGGAGGGAATCAGTGTTCAGGAATATTCCCCCAGTGCGGGGAGTTTGAGTCTAGTTACCCAGTAATATACAGTATACCTGTGTCATGGAGCTGTGCTGTAGTGTGTAACCCCACCATATCTCTCTTTCTCTCTCTCTCTCACACACACACACACACACACACACACACACACACACACACACACACACACACACACACGGTGACCTCCCGGGTGCTGTGTACTGTGGAGAGAGAGCTGCCAAGTCACACAGCTTGAGAAGCAGGGAGGTCCAGGAACCCAGGGGGAGATGGTACGTGACAGAGAGCAGGCTGCTGCCGTATGTGTGTGAGTGTGTGTGTGTGTGTGTGGGGGGGGGGGGGGGGTGACCTGGGCCGCGTGATCCTCTGTAGCCCCCAGGGGTGTAGAAGAGTGGGCACACCATTAGAGAGGACCAAGCATAAACATTTTAATTCACATCTGATTTCCACACTCACATGCTTATTTGGTTCTTGAGTATCGTATTTAACAAGTTTGCGGCATCAAAGAAACAACACAGCACAAGAAAAGACATTATACAACCTTCTCTGCATTGCTGGCTCTGTACAGCATTTCACCACATGATTGGCTGATTGGCTCATCCTCACAGAAGGAGAGGAGAGGAGAGGAGAGGAGAGGAGAGGCGAAGAAGAGAGAGCGCTCCACACTGAATCCCCTACCCCAAAACTCTGAAAGTGATTTTCTCACAGTATGTTGGAGGAAATGATTCATTAGGCTGTGGCCCAGTTTGGATGGCCATTACCCAGAATCAGAAGCAGCCGCTCACCCCAGGCTGGTGCATGTGTTCTGTGATGAGTGGATGGAGGAAGCGAGGGATGAGGAAAGAAGGAATGGAGAAGAGGAGAGGAGAGGAGGCCTGCTATGGCGCTGAGTCAACTACATAAACAGCTCTCTCCAAACTCAGGGACACACTCCTCTTTCCTGGAAAGAGATAGAAATACAGAAATACTCTGCATGCTTCAGGAACAGGAGTTTTACCTCACCGCATGATCTGATCAGGAAGAACTTCAGGTCCTAAAGTCTTAAAACATGGGGCCGGACGTTGTTGCTGGTCAGGATAGCAGATAGACCAGACCACATGGTCAGAAATATCATCTCTGGCTCTAGGCTTGGTGGAGGCATGGCAGAGTTATTTCATCACCCTTTGGTTCCTGTTATAAAGGTTGTGGGGGGGGGGGGGGGGGGGTGAATACTTTAAATGGAGCAAGGACAAGATGCAGCATTTGAATGATGAAACAATGGCATGCATTGCTGTCTGATGCAACAAGAGGATTTTTATGCATGTGGTTTCTCTCCCATGAGTGAGAGATGGAGAAAAGAGGAGGGAAGGCCGAGATAATAAATGGAGGCTATGTATTGTGGCCCTTGTTACTCATCCTCCCCAGTCCCTACACACTTATTACAATACATATGTGTGTGTGTGTGTGTGTGTACGTGTGTGTTTTCCATGACCTTGCACCTCAGAGCTTGTAAAATGGGAGCAAATTATGAACTAGATAAGTGTCAGTGAGGTATTGGTCTCGGACCAGTTGGGACAGCGCAGCCCTCCCAACACAGTGAAGAATGTGACTATTACCTCAACAGCATGAATCATCTGGTGAAACCACATAGAAAATACACATTTTCCTGGAAGTGAAATGAGTTACAGCACCAACTCATGAGTTATGCTCTTCCCAAGTATTCCAACGTGTTAATGGTCAGTTTGCGGAAGTGTTTTTGAAACAATAAAATTGCAACAATAAATCATATCTACCTACCACAAAAACGTAATGAACCAGAATTGTTGACAGATTGTCAGTAATCCCAGTCTATACTGTATAGTGCAATGCAGAATGGAATCTCTATTCTACACACAGTAGTTGTGCAATCTAAACATCTCATGTCTCTGAAATTCTACAATAACTCCCATTCAGGAGTTAGAACTATTACCGCACCTCCTGCACATTGTAGCCTAATCTAATAAAGACATGTATAATGCTGAGAGGTCAGAGGTCTTGGTAATGGTCAGTTCTCTCCAGCAGTGCTGTGGTCACGTTCTCTGGGTTTTCTTTCTAGAGGGGGTACAACGTATGGTTCCTCATTTGAAAGGTACCAGAGAGAACTTGTTCCATGAGAACCCCCCCAGACATATGGACTTCATCAAAGCCAGTAGTCCAATTACATCATTGTCACATAATTTACTCAATTTATCCTGTACGCCTCTAAATCGAGAGCTGAAGCTACAGTAAGGCTGCAACCCTTCAAGCCTTTTTTCACCTCACAATACAGTATGCTGTTGTGAGCCTCTCTCGCTTTAGCCCTGTTTATACCTGGTGCTAACATGGGTCCTTTGTCCTTTGTCCTGATCTTGTCCACATTCTGATTGTGCCCTTATTTTCAGCAATGTGTCTACACATGGTATTAAAACGTGTCTCTTATCCACCCACTGTGTCCGCATTGTGACCAGAATTTCCATGTCCCTCCCTTTAAGTAAATTATTTCACCGCTATTTTTCCAAATAATATTTACTTATTTATTTTAAGACACATATTGATGGCATAAGTGAATGGTGACATTTGTCAATGATTTTACAGGGCGGGTGTAACGGCCGTCGTCAGAATTAGACCAAGGTGCAGCAGAGGATGTGTTCATCATTAGAATTTTAATTCAAAAAGAGAACACTTTACAAAAACGAAACAAAAATGACCAGAAACAGTCCTGTCAGGAAACACACTGAACAGAAACAATTACCCACAAAACCCAAAGGAAAAACATGCTCCTTATGTGTGACTCCCAATCAGCAACAACGAACTTCAGCTGTGCCTGATTGGGAGCCACACACGGCCCAAAACAAAGAAATACAAAAACATAGAAAAAGGAACATAGAACGCCCACCCAATGTAACACCCTGGCCTAACCAAAAGGAAGAACAAAAACCCCTCTCTATGGCCAGGGCGTTACAGCGGGATAATGAGGATTTAAATGGTTTCACTGCCAAGATCCATCTACACTTGTAAGTCATCCAGACACAATGCATGTCTGACTACCTCCAGTGGTGGTCAGGAAGATCTGATCCCAATCAGATAACAATGCATCTTTTAATTGTCAGTAAAAATGTGGGCACAATCAGAAAGTGGACAGGAACAGGACAAAGGATGCATGTTAGAACCAGGTATAAACAGGGCTTCTCTCTCTGTGGTCTGATATGTCACACAGTGCAGGGCCAACCACCACTGTTTTTCCACTTGGTCACTCTTAGACTGAGTGGTGTCTTTGTTAAGTGGAGATGAACCAGAGGCCATTTATTTCAATGGGCTCCAGAACACAATGATTTATTAAAGGAAAATAAAGGCAGGCTATGTTGAAAAGAACCATTTTATGTCAGCCTCTGTAGCTGGCAAATCAGTTATTGGTTTATCAGTCTCAATAAATCACAAACACTTACATTGCTCTCACAAGGGGAAGTAAGACTTTATCACAGACATTAGTATTTGGAGTATGACAATATTTGGTCAGGTGACGTCACCAGACCTGAAGAGGTTTCCCACAAAGATAGAATGCGTTTTCATCTCAATTTGCCTGTATCCCCTCTTTATTCTGTCCTCTGTTCAAACTACTGTTCCTCTTCTCATGCTCTGTTGGAGCGAAGCTGCTCCAGCTGTTGTCCAAAATGGCGTCATGCAAAAACACCTCACATAACCTTAAGTGTGGAACATGGTGGCCAGCCAGACATATTTCCACTGTAAACCAGGGGACCTCTCCCTGCTTCCTGTGCTGTGGAAGGCCAGGTGTCTGGACAACTATTTTGCCGTCTTGTTGTTATATGTTTAACAAAATCAAGCTGTCCCTTTGGGTTTCTCTGCAGATTGTTGTTGCTGTTTTTTAAGAGCATCCATTTTCTATCCAGAGACGATCCACTGAACAGATTAACTCTGCAGGCTGGTAAATAAACAACAACCACATGCTGCACCATAATAAAAACCATGATGTCAACCCCAGAGCTTTATGGGAATCAGCACTCATGGCATTATGTATTGTTCCAGGTTGTCCTGCTTCACCCTCTGTCCCTCGGGCTCATCTGCTCCTTGATGGAGGAGAAGCTAAACTAGAGCGCTAAGGGGTCAAAACTTCACCAAGGGGCTGAGAGACCTGGATGTTTCCCACTATCAACACACACTTGTCAAACGGTCATGTGCTCCCTGGTATTTCCTTGAATCAAAGGCTTCCTCTGAGATGCTCTTTTTCCTCTTCAACAAGCTGAAGTCTAATGCCAATATTCTGTGGTGGCTAAATAACTTGGAATAAAGACTTCAACAACCTGTGGTACTTGTTTTTTTATCTAGTCTTGGGCATGCTGAGGTGTTGAAGAGACAATTTAGTCTAATTAGCTTGTTAAATGTATCATATTTTTCATTTTTAAATGTATGCCAAACAAAAAAAAATGATTTCAAAGTTTAACAAACTATACAACTCCATGCATAATGAGTACTTTGAACAATTTACATAATAAATGTAAAAAATGACTGGAAAAATCTCCTGGTGAAATCTCCTTCAGTTTAATTCTGTTACCAAACCTTGTATCTGCATAGTTCTTCCTATAAACGTGTTTTTGTAAAATGTTCAGTGGAAATTGTTAAAAGTAGTCATTGTGCATAGAGTTTGTTAAACTTTGAAATGAATGTTTTTTGTTTGGTATACATTTTAAAGTGAAAAATCTGAGTCTCAACGTAATTCCTTTATCATGGAATTGCCCTATACTAAAACCCATTCACAATCCTCAATTGACAGATGTGGAGGACATACTGTATAGTCCACTTCCTAGCCTTCAATGAAACCAACTGCTCCCAATAAAGCCTTTAACTGGATTTTTCCTGCATTGTTAAGGCATTAAAGTAAAAGGAAATGTTTACTTGTACATAATTACTTGACGTCGTTTTTGTTTCATTTCCCCCTCATTTAAACTATCATGTCAAAATATGTCTTGTTTTAAAATATTTTCTTTCTGTTTTATGATTGCCTTCTGCGAAACAACTCCCTCATTCTGTATTTTTGAGGGGAGATTTTTTTATTCTTCTATGAATTACTAGCAAGTGGCTGCCAGGACTGTTGTGTTGAAATATCACAGAGGATCAGAGGAGTGTTCTGTGCTCTCAGAAGCATCCAGAACCACCTCAGGCCAGACTGTTGATAATGAATCCTGCTGAATGCAGACCAGACCCAGGCCCAGAATACTGAGGGAACAGATACTGAAGGAGGAGAATGATACTATAAATTGCCCATTCTCCAAAAAGCTATATGCCAGCCATTATTTCCAATACCATAACAGTATAGCAATGGAGGAGGATAGATCTTGTAAAAAAAAAAAAAAATATTTCGTCGTCCAGTGGAAAACAAATCTCAGTCTACGGATAGTACACAAAAACCAGGTACGATACATTGAACAGCCACAGGAGAGAGAGCACAGTGATCTGTAAGAGACAGGAGTCCCCAAGGGTGTTACTGGACTGCTGGGTAATATTTATGGCAGAGGGCTACTTTATGTAAGCTGTTGAGCATAATTAGGAAAGTTACTGAGCAGAAATTAGGTCAAGGATAAATCTCCTCTCAGAGCCGCTCCACATGTCAGGTAGGAGGAAGCACCGGACAGCACAGGGATTGTGGCGCAGGCCTGAGGGGAACCACACACACTTATACACACACACGCACATTGGTCATTTGTCTGCTTTTATTAAAGACCCAATGCAACAATGTCACTGTAAAGTACAAAGTTCACCACACTTTTCTCTTTCTTATATCTCCACTTCAGTGTGGTTCGATTTAAAGCTGTTGGACACTCACTCGCTGAGGCTTTGCGAAGTAAGCAGGCGCATGTCTCAATAAAGAGATTTTCCCATGCCATTTAATAACTGTTCATTTCTATTCCAGCTACAATAAACATGCTTTTAGTTATGAATTATGACAAACACTGAATCTAGCTGACGCTAATGTAATGTGGGGTTCAAGGAGAGACTGTAGCTGTGTCTACACCATGATCTTTCACTGTACAAGTGGAGGTTTGCCTGCTTATGCTCTCTCATAATTGAATCTCTTATCTTGCAGCTGGATGCTTATTGCTGACTATTTGATTTCTCTTTCAGTAAGCACTTAGTGTACATCTTTCATGTCCTTAGCTGTCTCGTATAATTCATCGCAGCCCACAAAAAAAAAAAACGGCCATGATTTAAACAGATCACTTTAGCATCTAGGTCTAGTATGATAGCTTCGTCTCTGGTCCCCACCCACTGGTCCTCACAGCAAATAAATCCCTCAGCCATTGGCTTCCTGCATTGCTCAATGGGATGCTGGGGCCTCATAAGTATCATGTGAAAAGTCCTCCCTCTGTCCAAAGGTACATCTTGTGAGATGTCAGGGTGAAGCCAATCAATTAGAGAACTGTTAAACTCATCCAAAAGAGGACTACTCCTCCATGTCTCATTGACTTGTGAACAGTGAAAGCTTCTGAAAGAAACGACAAATCAAATCAAATATATTTTAAAAACCAGTTTGACATGAGCAGATGTGACAAAGTGTTATACAGAAACCCAGCCTATGCAGATGTAGAATCATTAATTTGGGTTTGGTCCATTATAAGGGTAGGTTATAAAAAAAACGATATAGAAAGTGCTTCCTATATCCAATCTTTGTGACTTTTCATTTGGAGACGTCATATGGTTCAAGGCAAAGCATTCTAATAAGCATGTATTGCAATCGTTTTACACATCAATAACAACGTAATGATAAATACAATGCCATTATCAAAAACAAGTAGAAACCGCACTCTAGAAACGGCAGGCGACCGACTATCGACCGATTATCAGTGCAATGCCTTGTGTACAAATCATACTTCTGCAAAGGACAAGCATGTGTATTTTAGATTTTTGTGGTAGGAAACATAAATGTGTCTTTTGCAACCATAGAGTAAGCAAACATCTAGAAATTGGCATTGTAGGTGGCAGGACGTAGCAAGCCAAAAAGTTGTGAAATATGGGCTTCCTCTGCATTCAGCAAAGAAACATGATGGAGTGTGTGTGAGTGAGAATGTGTCTGTGAGTTTGTGGTATTCATAAAGATGGACTGAGCTACTGCTGTTTTTGGGCCAAGGGGAGCCTCACATTTCCTCATCATGTGGCAGTATTCTCTTCTTACTGCCGTCTGTGGGGAAATACTCTTCAGACAGTAAATAATATCTCTCCCCTCATCACTGCTTCTCAGTGGTGAGAAGGTGAAGAAGAGATCCTTGTCAAAGCAGTAAACTGCTTCCTACGGCTGGGTAGGCTGCTCTTAGCATGAGCCCTGCTGTCCCTCCAGGTCACAGTAAACGTGACCCTGGGCTCTAATAATGCACAACAGAAGAGCTAGATCAGGAAGTCCCTCAGAGAACCACAGGATGTTCAGAGGGCCCCAGGAACATAATCTACGAGAGAGTTTTTTTGGCAGGAGGAGTCTTTCATTTGTTTTTGGACTACAGCAGCGACATCCCCACTGGTTTCCTGTTTTCCTTTGTGAATCAAGTCTTTTCTGCTCTTCAAGGGGCAATAAAAATACACTTTCTGGGAAACCACCTTTCCCTTTTAACACTACTACTAACACTAGAATAAGCCTACTGATGGCATTGGTCTACAAAGCCAGCAGGTGGCAATCTTCTCACCAAACCTCCCACCTGTGTCAATGGGAATGCATAGCCTGAATTCATCAGCTTGGGTTAGGGTTAGTGTGCACTGTGTAATGCAGTGTAGAAAACATTCTTTGATAAAGACATCAACTAAGTTTGAGGCAGCACAGTTATAATTTGTCAGTGATATATCATATCTGACACAAGCTGTTCAAATTGAGTTCCAAGAAATGTATAAAATCGCAAAACAACATGTTACATCTTTTTAATAATGTGTTTTTCACAATAACAACAGCCAAAACCACATTTAAGTCTGGTTTCCTCCCATTCAGCTCTTCCCAGAGCAATATCAAGCTGTGATCACACACTATAAATTACCCGCCCTACTGAGCATGACATGCAAAGCCAAACTGATTATCAAGTCCTCTTGTCATCAAAAGGACAATGCATTCATATTGCTGATTTTATCAATGTCCCCATCCATTGTTCTTTGGCTATTAGGTTGTCTTTCATTTCCCCCACAGCCTTAGAAGACTAATCCAAATGAGTTTTTGCTGCTCTTAAAGAGAAATGAATACATCTCAGAACAGGAGAGTTCTAGACAGTAAAAATATGGTTGAGTACTGCATGCAGACAAAATCACAGTGCAGGCTGTGTAGTAACACGTTGATTACGACTGTGTAGTAGCAGCAACTTGATGCATATTGGATCAAAATGTATTTTGTAACAAAACTAAAAAGACAATATAATAGCCTAATATTTAGGACCTGTAAATACTGTCACCATTCATCAATACAGTGAGGATATTGAAAGGAGATAAATATATATTTGGAGTAGGCTATAGATAAAGATAATTGTTTGACTATGGAAAGTCGAAAGTTCATATTTCACAATTTAAAAAAAACAGGAGACACGTCACAAAAACAAAAGAACTCGGTCAACCTCTTAGAACTTTGACAGACAGGGTTTTTATTTTAGTTACGCGAGCCAATTTACTTGTTGCCTAAAGAAGCTCTTCACATAGGAAACCACTAAGATTGCTACAGATGCATCTTGACTGAAGCAACAGCGGGCATAATGCACCGTTTCAACGCCACATAATTAAAATAAACAACTTTAGTCGAACTGAGAAAAAAACATGAACATGGCATTATGTTCAGAGTCAGACGGGGAGCCTTGCTACTCTGATTGCAACATGACCAGAGTTCACTTCCCAGATAACATCTCCATGAAATGTAAACAAACCTATATCTGTAAACAAATAGTCGTGCTACATTTATGATTGCTGCTGATTTAATAGGTCTAACAAAAATCCTTAAATATGTCATCGGATATTATTTTAATATAAAGCATGTTCACATTAAGTCCACTTTGTCATGTCAATAGGTTTAATTGCGTGTCTAAATTAATAGCTTTAACGCTTTATTTTGCTCTTACATTGGACACGCGAGCACATACACCAGCTTTGTTGACAGCTGTTGAGAGTGAGAGCTGTGATTTGTCCATTGCGATGGGTGTTTCCGCATTCGCTGTCAGTGCGAGCGCAACTTGGAAAGGGGACTGTCGCGTCTCTCAAGTAACCGTCTAATCATCCTTTCCCGGGGGACTACCCGTTAAACGGTTGAGATCCACGATGCCCTATGTACTCGTTAGTACTCAGATCCGTCTGGTTAGTATTCCTCTTCTCGTCATGTCATACAGTATGCATGCTTGTAGTTTACGCACGCAATGTTAGACTCAAAATATGTTGTAAAGGCAGGCAATGGCTCTGCAACAATGGAGCCGATTTGACATTTTTCGCTTATTACATTGCAACCTATGTTCTGTTATGCAACATTGTAATATTTGCAAACGTGGAAGCAAAACAAATAAGTCTAACTACAGGGCAGTGTTGTGCTCCAAATTAAAAACACATGTTCACTGTTCAGTCAAATATATAGGCCTATTTCTGTGCATATTGGGTCAATTGTTTTTGAGATTGTGGATGCCCTGCCATGCATCTGGGCCCTATAAAATCCGCGATGCGGACAGAATCGCAATCACAGAATCCAGACAATATAACTGAATTCAACAATATTCAAAAATGTATTAAAATGTAATTAATCTGCAAAAGTTTATTATAAGAAAGACATCAACAGAATGCATCAGTGATTCGTATTTCTAGCAACTTTTTGAAGAGACAATGGCATGAAAATGCCCTGTCTGTGGGCGCGTTCGAGTGGATCACTCTTATTAATAAGTCACGCCTTTCAAAGTGTATTGCAGGTTTTCACAATTGTACGAATTGTGACTGATGGTCAACGACTGCATGAACTTGATAAAAATCATGTGATCAAAGGTCATGTAGTTTTTGATAAAGTCACTGCACTTTATTTGACATCATTTAGCAGATGCTCTTATCCAGAGCGACACAGTAGTGAGTGCATACATTTTCATACTTGTCGCCCTTGGGAACCAGACGTAAATAACCGTAACAGAAGTGTTGGTGAGCACAACCCTGGCGTTGCAAGCGCCATGCTCTACCACTGGATATCATAAGGTGAATGCACCAATTTGTAAGTCGCTCTGGATAAGAGCGTCTGCTAAATGACGTAAATGTAAATGTAACTGAGTTACACGGGACTGCTTCTCACCAACTGCACCTTGCAGCCATCACCTGCATTGTGGGAGGCACTATATGTCAACACACTTTGCACATTCTAAATCTACAGGGGGATACAAATGAGTGATATTTCAGACCTCCCTAACCAATTACTTGTGTTCAGTTTGTGAGTGTGTGGTATAGAAAAGTTTAGTTCTACATTTCTACACAATGAAAACATGACATTTTTAGAACTTTGTTTGCTTTTTGATTGCATGTTAATGTAGGTGTAACCGATGTGAAATGGCTAGTTAGTTAGCGGTGGTGCGCGCTAATAGCGTTTCAATCAGGGACGTCACTCTCTCTGAGACTTGAAGTAGGGTTTCCCCTTGTGTTGCAAGGGGCTTTTGTGGCGCGATGGGTAACGATGCTTCATGGGGTGTCAGTTGTTGATGTGCGCAGAGGGTCCCTAGTTCAAGCCCAGGTTGGGGCCTATAGGGAAGATTGGAGATGTTCAAACATATTTTATTAAAGTTCCCTTTCATAAGATTAGCACAGATTTTCTCAGGGACCCACATGGGGCCCCGACACCAAGTTTGGGAGCCACATACTAACCTCTGTCTTCTCCTGAATGCATTGCAGCCTGCCTCAGCACTGAGCGCCACATCATTGTTAGAATATAATAGCACAATATATTCCATTTAGCATACACTTTTATCCAAACGCCTACTCTCTGTAAAGAAAAGTTGAGAACTTAGTAGCGTATTTCTTGCTCCTGCAGAGGTAGACCCCGTTTAACGTTAGCTTCTTACTTTATCCTTCTAGCTGGCCGGAGTCTTTCAACTTTATGGCAATAAAAGTCTCTGCCGACAGATAGCCACCTGACTGACTCATTCTCCAAGGGTTGTTTTTTGTTTTGTTTGGGGGATGTCTGTAGGCACGGCAGTCGGCAGGAGTCGCAGGACGGTTTTAAAATGGCCTTTTGTCCAGCATCTCTCAAACACTGCCAGCAGCGTCTCTAGTTGTCTACTTGAGCCGCCTCCGAGTTGGGGTAGTTCGTTTCATGTCTCCGGCCCTCGGCCTGTACAGCGAGAGGTTAACCGCCCTCTCATAGTTAATCACCTGCGTCCTCCAAACATAACGAGCTACCACCCACTGTTAATGATTCTAGTCGTTCGAAGAGGCTGGCACAATTAGAAGTCAGTCAGATCAAGAATATAAGCGTTCTGAGCTTGGGAGCAATATTTAAAATGTTGACCCGTTATTGATTTTCTTTATTGTGTACAAAATCTATTTGTATTCTTGTTTTTTGGGGGGCGAGGTTGCAAAAATTACAGAGGTCCGGACCTCGGTGTCCTCATATGTAGTTACGGCCATGTTCATAAATATCTAATTAATGAACGAAATATCATGAAAATGTATTGAGGCTGATGCAGGTGAGCTGGGATACAAAGGGATACTCAGACCAACAAGGACATCTCTCTTTAGTATGTCTGCCACACTGAATGCTGTAAAAAAGAGACATAGTGGCAATAATGTACAGTCGGAAGTTTACATACACCTTAGCCAAATACATTTAAACATTTTTTTTTCACAATTCCTGACATTCAATCATAGTAAAAATTCCCTGTTTAAAGGTCAGTTAGGATCACCACTTTATTTTAAGAATGTGAAATGTCAGAATAATAGTAGAGAATTATTTATTTCAGCTTTTATTTCTTTCATCACATTCCCAGTGGGTCAGAAGTCTGCATACACTCAATTAGTGTTTGATAGCATTTCCTTTAAATTGTTTAACTTGGGTCAAACGTTTCGGGTAGCCTTCCACAAGCTTCAGGTTTGTAGGCCTCCTTGCTCACACACACTTTTTCAGTTCGGCCCACAAATTTTCTATAGGATTGAAGTCAGGACTTTGTGATGGCCACCTTGACTTTGTTGTCCTTAAGCCATTTTGCCACAACTTTGGAAGTATGCTTGGGGTCATTGTCCATTTGGAAGACCCAGTTGCAACCAAGCTTTAACTTCCTGAATGATGTGTTGAGATGTTGCTTCAATATATGCACATCATTTTCCTTCCTCATGATGTAATCGATTTTGTGAAGTGCACCAGTCCCTTCTGCAGCAAAGCACCCCCACAACATGATGCTGCCACCCCCCTCCCTGCTTCCCGGTTGGGATGGTGTGCTTCGGCTTGCCTCATCCTTTTCCCTCCAAACATAACGATGGTCATTATTGACAAACAGTTCTATTTTTGTTTCATCAGACCAGAGGACACTTCTCCAAAAAGTACAATCTTTGTCCCCATGTGCAGTTGTAAACCGTAGTCTGGCTTTTTTTATGGCTGTTTTGGAGCAGTGGTTTCTTCCTTGCTGAGCGGCCTTTCTGCTTATGTCGATATAGGACTCGTTTTACTGTGGATATAGATACTTTTGTACCTGTTTCCTCCAGCATCTTCACAAGGTTCTTAGCTGTTCTGGGATTGATTTGCACTTTTCGCACCAAAGTACGTTCATCTCTAGGAGACAGAACGCGTCTCCTTCCTGAGCGGTATGACGGCTGCATGGCCCCATGGTGTTTATAATTGCATACTATTGTTTGTACGAACGTGGTACCTTCAGGCGTTTGAAAATTGCTCCCAAGGATGAATCAGACTTGTGGAGATCTATCTTTTTCTGAAGTCTTGGCTGATTTCTTTTGATTTTCCCATGATGTCAGTCAAACAAAGAGGCACTGAGTTTGAAGGTAGGCCTTGAAATACATCCACAGGTACACCTCCAATTGACTCAAATGTCAATTAGCCTATCAGAAGCTTCTAAAGCCATGACATAATTTTCTGTAATTTTCCTAGCTGTTTAAAGGCACAGTCAACTTAGTGTATGTAAACTTCTGACCCATTGGAATTGTGATACAGTGAATTATAAGTGAGAACAATTCTGTAAACAATTGTTTAAAAAATTACTTGTGTTATGCACAAAGTAGATGTCCTAACCGACTTGCCAAAACTATAGTTTGTTAACAAGAAATGTGGAGTGGTTGAAAAACGAGTTTTAATTACTCCAACCTAAGTGTATGTAAACTTCTCACTACAACTGTAGGTGTTGTTTTTCAGGAGACTGGGCCAACCATGGTAGGAGATGAATACTCTGATCCAGCCATAATGAACTACCTGGGAGCCAGGAAAACCACCATGCTGGGGAACAATTTGTGAGTGTTCAGTATGTCACTAGTGACATCAAATCTTGTTGGTCACATACACTTATTTAGCAGATGTTATTGCGGGTGTAGCGAAATCCATCCTTACTGTGTCAGGAAATGGCTCTTACTTTCATAGCCCAAGATCATGACAAACCTTTGAGCCAGTCACAGAGCCATGGAACAATGGTGTAGCAGTGAAAGTTAAGTTGTACCAGAGCAGAAAGGAGACTGCCGTTCTTTAGTTTGGGAACAGACCAACAGAACTGATGGAACACAGAACAAGGAAATGTTGTCGTTGCGGATCTGCCACAAGTGTTTTTGGGAAATTAACCAAAGGTGTTGAGGGAAAAATCACAAAAACAAAATCCTGTCTCAGTTCTCCTGCGTGTGTTAGCACTCCAGACGACAGAGTTTACAATGAGTTTTACAGGTCGTGAAAAACAACGCTTTGTGCCTCTTGCAGCTCGGAGTACCACGTGGACGACTCTCCGCGGTTGGTGTTGGATAAGCTGGAGAAGATTGGCTTCCGTGTGGTGACCATGACTGGCGTGGGACAGACGCTGGTGTGGTGCATGTACAAGGAGACAGACTGCATAACCTGACCGGTGGTCAGTGTGAGTGTGTCCTCCTGGGCCACGAGGTTGTGGTTGTAGTGTCCTCCGTCCAACGAGGGGCCACAGAGAAAACCTATACTATACATATTACATTACAAATCAAGGCGGAGGATTCTATACATTCATTCTGCTACTGTTCTCTCAGTGATGTAATGGTTCTTTCTACCTTCTAGTCATTTTTGAGCAAGGGGAGCACAGTACAGAATTTGACATAAAGGATCTTAATTGAGTGAATTTGTATAATGACGCTACTTGTCAAGCATTTGTTGTCACGTTCAGACGCACTCCAAAGTTTTGGAGCAGCTACCAAATAGATATGTGAGTAGTGGCTTGTTCATAATCTAGCATACCAATGGGTTTACAGACTTCAGGGAAATAGAGGACAATGTACATTCCAGAAAGAATTACAGCTCAAATGACCAAGATTCATTTTACCCGAGTAGAGAGTATAGTTCATGTCATTGCAACTATCTGGAACTGAACCTGAATGTCAAGTGTGAGATTAATCAGTTTCAAAGTTTCTTACTTTGCCTTTAGGCCAAGCAAATATTTACCTTTTACTTTTACCAGTCTATAAACATTCATTTATCCTGACTCCATCATGGCACACATCTATTCCATTAGATTAGAGCTATTGATGTGGTTCTTGTCATTGGTAATATAAATTAATGAGATGCATGTGAGGCAATTATAATAAAAAGGTGACTATTATTTGATGTCATTTGTATCCGATTTGTTCCGAGGCACGTCTCAACTCTCAAGGAGGTAGAGTATACTAAAAGGACAGGTTGGAAGTCTGATCTCCCCATCTGCCATCTGTCAGTAGAATATGGTTAGCATTACATTTGTTGGATAACTCAGATACTTTCTTTCCTAAGAAAACAGTAAGAACAGTGCCTTCTCGCCTCAAGCCCAGGAGAAATCTGCAGCGTTTAGGTGGTTTCTGAGACTCAAAGTGTGCCAGTCAAAGCTCAGTACATAGGGCGAGGTTAGAGTCAGGTTGTGTCCTGTGAGTGTGACGAGTGCTGCAGGAGGCCTGTCCGAGGCCTGGCGGAGAGAGACAGTGTGAGCCAGCCCTTCTGCTGCTGGGTGGTTTCATTAGAGGCTCACTTGCAGCTCCTGGGCTGCCAGCGCGTGTCTGAGGCTAACCCCAGATCACTGAGCCTTCACCAGGCCTGCTGCCTCTGCCGTGACTTGGCCGCCATTTAACTATCAAAAGGGTCCCTAATTTCTCCATGCGGGCGTGACTGTGACAGTTCCAGGTTCCGCTGGCGTCTGAGGAGCTGCCAGTTTCCACACGGACAGAGAATCCTAGGAAGAGGAGAGAATGCTGTGAAGATGCCGCCGGGGGCTTCTCCTGTTGATTGGATGGACTTTGTTGGGACGCTGTGTCTTCCCGTTTAATTTGCATGCAGCACAGTCTGCTGGCACAGGGCACGGTCAGGATGTGTTTCTGGAAGGGGAACTGTAATTGTATTTCCTCTGTTGTAATTTGGACAATGAATGTTTGGCCTTTTTTTCTCTCCGGGATATGAAAGGCGGGATATGAAAGGCAGACCGTCAAATGCATAAACAGAACCATCTGATGAGCGTATATTGCAGTAGGAGAGGAGGGGGAACAGAGCAGCGTAGGGACCAGATGGCTCACACCACACCGTGCCACACCACAGCTGGTTGTTGTGTAAGAGAGTTGCGGCAGGCCGGGAGTGCCGGGAAGATAGATCACTGGGATGGACCGACCGCCTGGCTCCTAAATAACACGATGACAGGAGGAAACGCCACAACCCCACAAATTGAGACACCATTACGCCATAGTCCCCCGAAGGACAACAAAATAAATATATTTTGTATTTGGGATGTTCCATGGAGAGAGGAGACCGTTACAAAAGCCTGTTTCCCCATCAGAGTGACCACAGTCTGGCTCAGTGTGACAGGTCCTGACCAGAGCTCCCAGCAGTAGCCTGTCAAATCAGGAGACCTCTTCCTCCATGAGCAACTCCTTTAACAGCCTCTATTGGGAAACTCATCTGAAATTGGAACCGCAACCAATCAGAAGAGAGCAACTTAGTGCAATGGTCATGACACTGTATGAGCATATTGTTCATGAATGCCATTGATGTACAGAAATGATATTATTGATTTTAGGGACTGAAGTTGGTTTCACTGCCTTAGGTGGGCCAACCAGTCATCCAATGACCTCTTCAGTGTTCAGGTACTTTCGAGGAACTTATGTATTTACTATAACACAACCATCTTTCCCATCTTCTGATCACATGGTCGTGGTTTGGACTGTTGGAAGACTCAACTAATTTCAGACACACATACTGCATTTAACAAAAATGAACGTCTTCAAATTGCATTCAAGGGAAACGACTCAGTCTCTTGGCTGCAAAGATATGGTAATGAAAGAACGTTTCACAGTTAAAGATAGAGTGATAGTGACATGGTTGCAGCATTTAGATCTGGTGTAGTTGTGTTGGATGGCCCAACTCTTTGGGGTCTTTAGAAATACGTTACGATAACACCACTTCATAGTATAAATCTTGTTCCCCTGTTTGTCTTAGAAGAAGTTTGGATGAAAAAGTACACTGGTTGAGATTACATTACAGTAGTAGCTGGTAACGTATAATATAAAATATGCCATTTAGCAGACGCTTTTATCCAAAGTGACCTAGTCCTGCGTGCGTACATTTTCCATATGGGTGGCCCCGAGATTCGAACACCCCAGCCCTGGCAGTGCAAGCACCATGCTCTACCAACGGAGCCGTACCGGTAGTAATTCAGTGAATGACAAACGAGAAAAAACACATTCTGTAAAGGAGATGTTTATTCAACAGACAATTCATAATAAAAACTACAAGATGTGCTTCATGAAACTAAAGCATCAGGTGTGTAGTAGAGTTGGGTTGTGGCTGGGCAGAGCTGGACTGGGGCCAGGATTCATTGAAAGGCTTGTTAAAGCGCTGTGCCCTGCACTACCGACAACGTGCCTTTTAAAAGGCAATTTCCCAGACAATTTCCCAGGTCGCAGATGTCAGCTCAAATGGAAATGACCTTTAAAATGTCAAGCACTGTGCGCTTATAGACAACACACCTTGGATTGAATCCCAGCCTAGGCCTGGTATTAAGCTGCATTCTCCTCGTCCTCTCTCTGCATCTCATCTATAAGTCTCTGTCTCTCTGCTGCCTGTCTCATCTTCATCAGCACCACGCTCTCGTAGTCCCGCTCGCTGCTCAGGGCGCCCTGCAGGGGAAGACAGACACAGGGACAGGTTAACACAGGGACAGGCAGGTTGACGAAGGACAGGTACAAAGATTTTACAACCAGTGATCCTTACCATGGTCTTTTAAAAGGCTTTACTTCAGTTACCAGTGTAAAACGTTCAAAATGAAGAACAAACCATCTGCTAAGCTGTTGCATTAATAATGGGATAACACGGGTAAAGAGTGCAAATGCAAAAATACAATGTTACATAAGTGGAGCAAATGATAACACTGTCTGTCACTGCTGCTGTCGGTGTATCTGTCTGTTGTCACGACCAGAGAGAGGAGAGAACCGCTTCAGACATACACAGAGGTATGAACAACAGCATGTGAAATTTATTGTCAATCAGTGTTGCTTCCTAAGTGGACAGTTTGATTTCACAGAAGCGTGATTGACTTGGAGTTACATTGTGTTGTTTAAGTGTTCCCTTTATTTTTTTGAGCAGTATATATATATATATATATATATATGGTGTGGTTGAGTGCAGTACCTGTAGATGTGTAGTCTGATGTGCCTGTGTGGTGGAGCTGTGTCTCTCTCTCCCTCTGGATCTGTTCCTTGATCAGCCTCTGTTCCTCCTGCAGCTGCCTGGAACCCTCCTCCCTCAGACGGGCAATCTGACAGAACAATAACCCCAGGGTTAACAAGGAACATCATTCTCCCAAGGATGGGTTCTGGGCCGATATTCACAAAGCGTCTTAGTGATAAACTAGGATCCGTTTTTTTATTATTATTATTATTTATTTTTTTAGAAAGACCAGCTACAGTGCAGTACCACCAGCTCAATAGAATACTACCACCTACTGGTGATCACTCCCAGTCAGTCAGTCACAACACACACGGCCCATAACTACATGCATTTAACAGGCTGAGTGCAAGTCATCATGACTCACATGAAAAGCATCCCAAACCTTTTATTTATCATTGACTTTATGAGCAAAGTGTATCAAGTCATGCAATGTTGCCTAATGGAAATAATAATGATATGGCAAGGAACGAAATCGCTTCTATGGCCTCCAGAGTGGCGCAGCGGTTTAAAGCCCTGCATCGCAGTGCTAGAGGCGTCACTACAGACCCGGGTTCGATCCCGGGCTGCATCACAACCGGCCGTGATTGTGAGTCCCATAGGGTGGTGCACAATTGGCCCAGCATCATCCGGGCTAGGGGAGGGTTTGGCCAGTGGGGCTTAACTTGGCTCTTCGCGCTCTAGCGACTCCTTGTGGCTGGCCGGGACCCTGCAGGCTGACCTCGGTCATCAGATGAACGGTGTTTCCCTCCAGCACATCGGTACGGCTGGCTTCCGGGTTAAGCAGGCGGGTGTTAAGAAGCTTGGTTTGGCGGGTCATGTTTCAGAGGACGCGTGACTCGACCTTCGCCTCCCCAGCCCGAGTTGCAGCGGTGAGACAAGATCGAAATTGGGGAGAGGGAAAAAAAAAAGAATTAATAATAATAGATATGAGATATGGCTGCAGCTTTGTTGTTTCCCCACGTCTTTAGTGAATTTCAAGGTCAATCAAGGGAAACACGTGAAAGTGTGAGTTATAATAACAGTGGTAGGCTCAGCTGTTTGAGAGGGTGTGGGGGCCGAGAATAGAGAGGTGGCTCTGTGTGTTACCTTCACTAAGCCAGTGATTGGAACAGCTGTACTCTGGGGCTGACTGTGTGCAGTGCAGCATTCAGGAGGTTGAGCAGGTGAGCTGAGCATGTGTTGTATATTCTGCTTCATCCACCCTCCAGGATGTTGATTGTTTTAGCCACCTGACTGTGTGTAGATGAGGGATTGGCATTCAAGTGAAATGTGCCTGTATGATCTGTTCTAGGGTCAGAGTAGGAAACTAGGATGCTGTGGAGTTGCATCTTTCTTACCTCTTCCTCTAGAGTTCTGGTGTTTTGGAACTGTTCTGCACTATGGGCCTCAGCCTGGCGTTCTCTGGCCTCCAAGTCTGTGAAAATCACACACACACACCACACACTAAAGCGGCAGTTTTGTGTAACTGAGGGAAGTGATTGTTGAGATGGCACAGGTTTGAGGGCTCACCTAGCTTGATCTTCCTCCTCTTAGCATCTAGCTTGTTATTCCTCTCCTCCGCTTGTTTCTTGGCAGCGCAGATCTTATCGTAAGCAGCCTGACACAGAAGAGAGAAGGACAGTCTGATGTGATGAACAGTTGGAGAGAAGAGGGAAAGAGGGCCTGGTGGGGGGGGTATGGATGATGGGTATCAGACAGACAGAGAGTCTTACCCTGGCAGCAGCATCAGTCAGCACCTCTAGGGCCTGGGACAGCTGGTGGAAGAGATCAGCTGGGGAGGAAACACCAAGGACACTCATGTTCTAGAGATAATAAATACTTTACAATACATAGAAACATACACTCTTTCATAGTCCTGCTCAGTGGGGACTTAAGATGTGGTTAAGGGGACCATAGTGTATGTGTAGAATGTTAGCTTTTAAAAACAGCAACCAAATGGGACAAAGGTTAACAACGCAAGGTAATGATACCTTAGTGAGCTGCTAACACGCGAGGGGAGGTGAGAGGAGGGGAGTATAGAGGAGAGAGGAAGAGACCAGGGGGGTTGTGTGTTGCGTGTGGAGGAGAGGACCGAAATGAGGCAAGGTTCAAAAAACGAGCAGGCGGGTGCTCTGTGATGTCTCCTTGCCAACGCAGGACCCGGGGCTGACATAAACGGAGACATTTCCTGCGTTAAAATGTGCCTGGAGTCTCATGAAACCTGGTTCCCCAATGATCCACTCGCACTTTTCCCAAATAAATCCACCCAGACCTCTCAATCCATCTCCCATTTGCGAGCCCTACGGGGCCACAGGGGCAATCACAAGTACCACACAAATCCCCGGCGCTCGTCTCTATCCACCCCCCCAGCACCGCAAACCCCCAGCTCATAACAGCCCCACTACTGCACGCTTAAATCACTCACTTACGGGAGTTTTTTTTCTTCTATCTAACGGACCTCTACTGTTACTCCTTGTGAGAAAAGCAGCACACAAACAGAAGGCTAAAGACTGTGGTGGAAGTGGACGGGTCAAGTTACCTACGCACATGGAGCAGAGCTGGCTGAATGAAAGCCTGCTGGAGTGCCACATTGGCCGGAGAAGCTCAGACTATTACAGCACAGGGGGTGCAATATGGGGGGTTGGAACTTGACCCCCATCCCTTGGGGCTACAGTCTCAGGGCTCTTAACCTCTCGTGTGAGTGGGTAAATCAGTGCATGTGATGTGAAAGAGAACATTCTTCAACCTCTCCTTTTCATTTCTGGTAAATTTCGCCGTTTTATTCCACTCAGCCCCCCCCATTACTCCCTTATTTCCCATTTTTGACTTAATCAGGAATAGTAAGAGGAATCCAGCAACCGCACAAACCTCACATTAAAACATGCCTTACGACGGGCCTTTGCCACAGTGATTTATTTCCCCTGACGCAGAATTATACTGAAACTTCCGAAACCGGTTGTTGACGTTTTTTGGCGACAAGCCGCGAAGTGCCAAAGGGGCTGACTGGGGAAATGCTAGTCATGCTGTCTGGCTGGGGCTGGTCCACATGGCTGGAGGGCTTGTGGGAAGCCTCTGCTCTGGTTAGCCATGAGGTCCATCTGGCAGCAAGGTCAGACTCTAGAGGGTTTCGTGGAGGAGATGTCAGCATGTAATGTTGTGGGTTAGGAGAGGAGATGCAAGCATGGTGCCTGTTGACAGGGCCACACTGCACATGAATACCCATGTTAACCTCCCAGTCATACAAGACACCAAACACACACACTATATTCTCTCAGCGTGTGCAAGGTCACAATGATGGACGTAGCTAGTTTCGATGGAGTTCAGGTTTTAGAATCTGCCACAGAGGCAGAAGGCCGATATACAAGGTGAGGAGAAATGGACATCGTGCCATGTCATTTTTACTCACCTGCTTTTGGGTTGTCTGGGTTCTTGTCTGGATGGCATGTCAAGGCCTTCTGTCGGTAGGCTTTCTTGATCTACAGAAAAAAAGGGGAGAATGAAATCAGAGTCAGAGTGTTTACTCTTTTAGTATGCATGGACTTAGGTCAGCACATTGTTATTCACATTATGTCCCAGTCCACTATGTTCAGTTGTCTATTGAAACCAATAACCTGGAATGGCCAGATCCTCTATCACTGCGTTGTTGTTTTTAACTGCCCCCAAAGTGGATGAATATTTTTGTAGATGCATGCAGTTAGTTCTTCATTTTGTGCACCTTGGTTGGACTTTGTGGTAGAGACTGTACTATGTTGTTGTTGTTTCGAAAGAATGCCTTCAGGGTTGTTTTTCCTGAATATTCCAAACCGCTGTATGCATCTTGCCAATCTAGAATCTCTGAAATATATTTCCAACACGATTATTCTTTTTCATGCCATCACTGTCCCGAAAAGTGAAATGTGTATAAAAACGATGGTCTCCTGGTAACATAACAAAAATCTGAGTAGAAGTTTGATATGACGGTACAGGGGGTGGAAACGTGTTTAGTAGTTGATAGGGAGTTTAGGCTCTGTTTCACTGGGGCCACATCTTGACTGCTGTCACCTTAATGCTGACAATACTTTTTCAAGAAGGATAAATATGGATTGACAGCAGAGGAAACAAATTACAATAAAACACAAACAGTGCACCATTGTCAGTCACTAAATTGGGATGGCAGCCATTAATATCTTGGGTCTCAAGCCAAAACATTTTAAAATATGAGCGACAAACTTAGGGGGGAAAAAAAGACTTTGGAGCGTTGTAATCTTAAAAATCAGGTTTTAGTCAGCTTCTTTTTTTTACTCAGTTGTTCTCTGGAATGTTAACCGCATTGCTTGGGTTCTTCTGGGCGAGTTAATGACAACGTGTTTTTCATTAGGCGATGTCTACTCCTCCAGAGAGGAAGCAGGACCCATTGAGAGAGAGAAAGCAGCTCTCTGAAGAGACAGTGCCCAGCTTTTCAAACCGCTCATCTATGCCCAATGAAGACCTCCCGTCCGAATCAGCCCTGCCAGCATTCTGCATGCTTTCACCTCCCCCCTTTCTAGTGATGCGGGAAAAATCAATACAGTTACATATCGCAAAATTATATTGATACTTTGACTGCAAATATTTTTTGGGTGCTAGGTAGCATTAGCTAGTGCTAGTTAGCTGTATCTGTGCCAAAACTCTGGTATTTTTCATCTTATAGCTTGCTCTCCATCTTCTTCACGTGAGCCAACATGTTTTCAGCACTTATTTCCTTGACTGATCAAAACTAATTCTCATGCTCTCTCATCTCTCTACAGCAGACATATGGTGAGCAATATGTTTGGAACAACAAATCGCAATAAAATTGCAGTATCGAATTGCAATACATCGTGAGAATCTCAATATATATTGTATCAGCAGCTAAGTATCAGGCAGCAGGTAGCCTAGTGGTTAGAGCGTTGGGCCAGATCGAATCCCCGAGCTGACAAGGTAAAAAACTGTCGTTCTACCCCTGAACAAGGCAGTTAACCCACTGTTCCTAGGCCGCCATTGTAAATAAGAATTTGTTCTTAACTGACTTGCCTAGTTAAATAAAGGTTAAATACTTTTTTTTTTAAATCATGATAATGTTGTATTGTGAGGTCCCTGGCAATTCCCAGCCCCGCCCCTTTCACCACAACCTCACCAAAACTTTTTTGCACTATTGTATCTGAGGAATGTGCCAAAACAGACAGCGCAGACCGACTGACTGGCTGGCTGTTAGTAAACTGAAGAGGCTATGGTAATGCATCAGCAGTCAGAGAAGACATTTTAACTATCTGGGGATGAGCCTATCCTGGTCTGGACCTGGTGTGCTGTCCAGAGAGGGATAGACAGGGTGGGATCGCTCTGTGAGGCTACACATTATTACAGCCCTTCACTCAGAGAGCTTCCTACATACAATAACATTCAGGTCAGTAGAACTATTTCAAGCAGCAACGCTTCCCCCTCAGCCTCCTGCCACCTCTCCTCTCTACTATCCAGTCACTTTCTGCTCTGCTGCATTTCTGGTCTCCTCTCCTGGACCACCTCCTAATCCTACTCCTTCTCTTCTCATAATCCCCCCCCCCAAAAGTTCAGCACATTACCTCAGCCAAGGAGTGAGTCAGCGTCAGCAGTGTATGTCCTGTTTGGCAGCGAGCTGAACGTCATGAGAAGCTCCTGAGTTACGCAGCGCTGCCACTGCCCAAGAGAAACACATCAGCCGGTTGAGAGGTCAGGTCGTGACCTCAACTCACATAGTGGATTTGGCCATCACCAGACCAATCTGCTGATGTCTCCGTCATTTTGTAAGGTCAAAGTAGGTTTCTCCAGCTGCCCGGACATCTACCGAGCTCTTGAACAAGAGCAACCTGTCATCAAGCACGCTGTGCTGAAAAACATCCACGCTAGTAATTGTAACACCGTCAGTAAATCAAATCCCTCAGAGTGGTTACCTCACCTCCCTTTAACAAGCTCCACAGAGGCCCTTATTCTCATCGCCTTGAGAAGAACTGGGCTCAGGGGCTGGAGGATGGGGTGGGGGAGAGATCCCCTCTGTGTTAATAACAGCCTATTTGGTAAATGCGTGCAAGCACTCCAACAGCAGAAGGACACCCCCTTGGGGATTACTGACTGTGGGTTTCATAGTGCTGTGCTCAGCACTGGGGCTCCATAAGACCAGCCAGACCAGTCCAGTGCCAGGTCCCCCCCCTGCTCCGCCCCATCTCCCTCATCTACTGCTGGCAAGTGAATACTGCTCCCTTAGCCCTGAATTTAGTTAAATACATCATTGGTCCCATCACTGATGTAACACGCAAGCCCCAATTGAGGTAGACCCAGGGTCATCTGTACATGCCAATGTGGCAACTTTAGAGTAAGCTAATTCAGTGATAAGGGAAAGTAGAAATCTCAGGTCGTGACAGGTCCTCTTGAGTGAGGAGGATCAATAACAGTGGCAACTACAGGTCTGCTACTCATTACTGTTTTTACAGTGCTGGATATCTTAAATAAATTATGAGAATGAGACTTCTTAAAAGGAGCAAATTAACCATAAGACTAACAAGGCGCGGACAGCCCAGTACATCACTGGGGCCAAGCTCCCTGCCATCCAGGACCTCTATATAAGGTGGTATCAGAGCAAGGCCCGAGAAAATTGCCAGACTCCAACCACCTAAGCCATAGACCGTTCACTCTGCTACCGTACGGCTCAGAGACAGCCTCTACCCCCAAGCCATAAGACTGCTAAATAGCCATAAGACTGCTAAATTGTTAAGGGTAATTGCACCGTAACGGATTTTTCACTTAAATGTAGGCCAAACAAAAAACATTGATTTCATTTTACAAAAACACATTTACTGGAAGAACTGCGCAGATGCAAAGTTTGATAACAGAATTTCGGTAAAATCTCCCTCAGTTTTTTGCTATTATTTTAATGAACTCTGCCCCCAAACAAAACCAAGAAGTTAAAGATGCACTACAATTCTAATAGTTCTCCTAATTTCAAGTATAGCGTAGAAAATCATTGTACCATCTAAACCACTGTGAAATATATTTTCCATATACCAAAATATTGTATTTTCAGCTGTTTGAAGCTGGTGTACAAAACCAAAAGTAAAAGATGCAAAAACTAAACTTAAAAAACAGGAAGCATAGAAATAGCGCACATAGAACAGATCTACCGCTTCTTAGACTTGCTTTCAATAACTTACATTTCTATATGAATTTGACCAGGTCGCCCAAAAAAGTACATATTGCAGCTTTAAGACACTTGAATAATGCAACACGGCATGTAGAAATGTTGAAACTTAATTACTGTTTGCCAAAATGTCCATTACAAGCTAGAACACTTTACAAAGCAAGAGGACAAAAAGGTAGCTTCCAGCTTTGTACGCTAACTTTCGAAGCTAACTTACAGCTAAAGCTAAGATCAATTTACTACACTAGTACCTTGTTTGTGATATGCTAACCATAACGCAAAATATTGATGATTACAAAGCTGATTGTGACCAAAAACGTTTGTCTCTCCTGCCTCACATCACTCCCAGTCAAGATCATCTTTGCTCGAGCCTCAAACTGTGAGTGAGACAGCACGCACATTTATAAAATAAGAGATTGCTTCTTCTATGCAAATGTTGTTGATCAGTACAATAAAAGTCCCAAATGGAGGGGACACAGATTGTTTTTCATCTGTAGCCCCGTGAAATCAGCCAAAACAATCTCAATAACTTAATGCACACACACACTCCTACTGAATATGAATAGGCCTAGGCTACATCTTGATTTGTCCAGTTTATCAATAGAGACCTACCATTCAAATCAATTATTACCATTATGTTATGTCGATAGATAGGTAAAAAAAAATATTTTAAAAGTCAAATTGACTGCATGGTTGTATAATTGATACATTAATGCATACATACACAAATCCAACATTTCAAATGTGATGATATGGAACTCAAAAGATCTGTCTGGATAAAGTACCATTCTGGGAGTTAAGCTAATAGGCCTTCTTTTGCCATGCGAGTATCGTGATACTAAACCTACTGCAGTATTGGTATCGAAGTCTACATTCTGGTATTGTGACAACACTATACTACTGTGCTACGCTGACTAAACTTGTGAACCCTATTGTGGTTTGTGACTAATATGATTTCCCATTGTAGCAAAATCAATTGCATGACTTATTTAGAAACAGAATTTAGAGTTTTAATCACTTAATAATTAATAAACTACATTTATATTAGAAAAAACACTAACTATGTTAAGTCTACCTTTACTTTGTTACTTCTGTGAACTTTCATTAACCTCCCTCCTAATGAGGGAGGGAAATTAGAAAATATCTTTAAAATATGTGGGTTTTAGGTAACTGAATTTAAGACTTTTTCTGCTAGATGTTTTCTAAGACCCCTTTTCCATCTGTTTGACCAGAAATCAAAGCCTTTGTCTATTCCTTATTTTTAGGCTGGATAATGGCTAGACTCTTATCTTTCATTTGACACCCAATTTAACAGGCTCCTATGAACTTCACGTTGGTGCTCATGGGTCATTTACTTTAATTAAATGGTTACCTGAACTATGTGCACTGACCCTATCTTGCACTGACTCCATGCACACTCACAAGACTATACATGTCTATATACACACTCACACAGAACCCACACACATTCACAAACACTGCATACGCACGCACACACAAACAACACAAACCTTTACACTCATATACTGCTGCCAAGTTACTTTACCCTGCCTTCATGCGCATATCTACCTCAAATACCTCGTACCTCTGTACATTGATCTGGTACTGGTATTCCCTGTATATAACGCCATTTTTGTGTGACTATTTTTAGACTGCATCGTTGGGAAGGGCTCGTAAGCAAGCATTTCACGGTAACATCTACACCTGTTGTATTCGGGCATGTGACATAAAATTGAATTTGATTTGATAATCAAGCCCATCCCTCCCTCCTTAGCAGTGGGCTATTTACTTACAGTACCAGCAGGCACACAGTAGCCTAATGGTTGGTGCATGGTGAAATCAGGCTCTCTCTGCCACCCGCTGCCTGCCACAGTCTTTACTGCATGCCCACATCTTGTACTCATTACCCGTCTGTAGTGCCTATTACAGCTGACAACTGGCCCCAACACAGCCACAGCAGGACCCACATGGGTGGCTGATTAACTACCTGCTCTGCAATTGGGCCATCCTCCTAAATTACACTGATCTGGCATTATTAGAAAATGATCCGCTGGAGAAAACACATGCAAGGAAGAAAGACAGCGAGAGGGAGTGAAAGAAGGAGAAGGGAGTGGTGCAGGGGGAGAAAGAAAAGGAAGTGATAAAATATGTACCGAGGTCAGGGATATAAAGCGGATCATGGTGTGTGTGTGTCTACTAAGATGTAATTGCGGTTCAGCTTCCAAAATGCGCCCTGAGCTGAGCATAACTCGCCTGACAGGAACATTTGTTTGGGACAGTGATACAATTAGCATGAGTGGGGCCTGCCAAGGGCCAGTTGAGTTACTTTCCTTGTGTAGGTGAGTGTCTTCTGAATTGATGCAGGCAGGCAGCAGAGTGCAACGGTGGGATGCACAGTGAAACGCAGCCAGCCTGGCAGTGTGGGGGTCACTCTATTCAGTCCCACAGCTAGCTAAGCTACAGTACCATGAGCTGTTTTAGCCACTGAGGCCTAACGTTACTGCAGTCAGGGAGCCAGACACGAAGAGCAATGAGAAGGAGAGGAAGGAGCTCCACATGTAAACGCTGCGCTGTCATGATAAAGTCCATAAAGACATCTGCTGGTGAATAATGTCTGCACATAACTCAGATATATGTAGACACAATCTAGCCGTCTTAAACAGTCACACTATAGGTAGGCTATATTGTGCTTTATTAGCCAACAGAAATAGCACCAGGCAGCCACATTGCTGAATCTTATTGAATTTGTTGGTGCCTAAACTGTGTTCGGTCTTTTCCCTTCCTCTGTAAAACAGCCACTTCTTTATCCCTGCTGATATGCAGGAGCATGTGGCTGAAAAGTGATAGCTGGCCTGTTTAACTGTCAGCTACAGGAGAACTCTGTGGCAAAAATAACTCCAGATAATGATTCACTCAGTGATGTGCATAAACCACAGGTTCCAAGCCACCAGCTCCAGCTCACTAACTAAAATATCTGCAATTCAAAATGAAATGAATTTCAAAACCAGAGATAACGACAGAGAACTCAAACCAGGAAGAGTAACAGGAAGCCAAGATTCATCAGGGAATGGTTTACAAGCTGTTGCTAAGCCCACATTAACATGATCTTGAAAGAGTATTTCCTCTCTCAATGATAAACAGCAGCCCTTCTGGTGTAACAGTGGGAGAAAACAACTGTGACATCGGTCTTCTTAGATTGCACCACTTGGTTTCACAAAGTCTACCAGTCCCCACGCACTGGTGTATGGACTACTGCTCACCATCTTTCCTGACCATCAGCAAACCTCACAAAACTCGGCTCCCCATTTCAGGGACTCTTTCTGTCCAAGCCACAACCACTAACTTCCCTAAAATACTCCTCTGAGGTGGATGAGACTTTGAAATCCAATTAAGAAATTGAATTATTCCCACAATTTGGCAGCAATGTTAATTTCCTTCTGGCCTGCAGATTTTAGGAGCTGGAAATGTAGCACGGAGGTGGTCGTGAAAATGATTGGATTCGGAGACACATGTAGCAGGCCTATCACCCATGGAGCATCGGCAGGGAAAATAAGACAAGGGAAGGGGAATCTTCCCAGAGCAAACCAAATACCCATGTCTGCACATAATGTCATTCCCGTTACATTCTGTTTCAATTAGGTGGAGCAGCCTTTTGTTTTAGCAAGCAATCAAGCATGATACTTGTTTAACATGCAGACTGCAGTACAATTTCTGATTGGCAAACAATAAGAGATATTGAGGAAGATAATTTGTTTCTTGAACTTATCCAAATGCTGGCTGAACCGGTACTTGTTGGTATCCCTTGGGAGAATCAAACAGGACCTTCTTATAGTGCTAGACAAGGAGGCCACAGTCTCATTTTGGCAACATGATGATGAGTCTGATTTATCATTTCAGAAGACATCTGCTCCAGGAGGTGTTGCACTTCATCTGCATGCTCCCTTCAGATACAACCCACATCTACAGAAATGGCTGGCTCTGTATTCTATTAATAAAAACTGTCATAGGACCACCAGATACATTGAATTTTGAACAGTACTATGCCGCCACTTAGCGGCCATTTGAAGATACTTTACTTAGAACACACAAGACCTACAGTCTTGGTAAAACTATTGCTAATGACATTATCCATGATGTACAAAATTCTGACCTAACAAAACTATTAGGTAACTAACGTTAGCTTGCTTTGTTCATAACCAACCTAGCTAGTAGCTCTGGTCCAGGGCTAAGTGCTAGTCCCTCTACTAACACAGCAGAGACAACTCGTTGTTGTTGTCGTCGCGTGACTGGATCAGAGCTAGCTGGCTTAAGTATAACTACCCACTTCCGTCCATGCTAGCACCTTTTGGAAGAGCAGAGCTAGGTCATTAGCTATGTTATTATGTACCAACTTCAAAGCAACTAGCTAAGTTACACAAGGCGTCAAAGTTTGTAAGCTAGCTAGTTAACGTTAGTTATCTAAAGTAGCTAGTTAGCAAGCTAGATCCTTATTGCTAGCTAGCCATCACTCACCTCTTTCGCTGTCGCTGTGTCTTTAATACCCAGTAGACCATATAGGTCCATCTGTAAAAGGTCTTTCGCTGTCTTTCCTGTCATGTTATCTTTCTTTCATACAATATAATAGCTACCAAAACAAACGTTAAATCAACGTCCTATATATGTTTGTTGTTGTAGCACGTATGGGTTGAATGTTTCGAACTTCCAATTCGGACTCATTCACTTCCTGAAAACATATAATTATGGGATGTGTAGTTTAAGTGCACTACACGTAATTTATTATCGAACTTGCACGATATTGTCGATTTAAAATGATACGTATTGAATTACAATGATATTTGCAAGCATGTTGATCTATTTTGTTTAGTGTGGCATATTCAAATACTTTTTTCTGACTTTAAAGGGATCAATTTGGGATATCATTGTGATATGAAAATGTTGTAAATAATGAACAAATATTAACTTTTTGGTGTCAAAGTGTAATATTTATTTACCTATGCAAACTGTACCAGACTGGCCATTATAATATGGTAATTGTTATGTATGGAACGACGTGCTGTAAGTCATACTGTATGTTGTTATGGTTTACGACAGTGTGCTGCTTTACGGATGAATGGGTTGTGAGAATGAGTTTTTATTTTTATTTTATTATTATAATTTGTTGTTTTTTTTAAATGTATTTTTTTTTATTAACAGTAACATGCAAAACATAAACATAACAGCCAGAGGGAGTCCAAAGAAATTAGAACAAATTTAAATAAAACTATTACACATTATATCAAATCAAATGCAGACATATAGCGAATACATTTTTTTGATATTTTGTTTTGTATACGTTTTAAAGACTCTAAATAGTTTGCCACATCAGATAAAAAAATTAAGAAAAGGGCCTTTTTCTTCATAAATTTTGATTTGTGTATGAAACATTTTCCTAATAAAATAAAGAGATTTATGACATACTCACGTTAAATTGTGGAATCAGTGTAGTAAAATAATATGTCAAACTTAGAAATTTCAATGGTTGTATGCAATTTGTATGCAATTTGAGGCCAAGATATAGTTTTCAGTCCAGAACACTTCACTATATAAACAATTACAGAATAAGTGTTCAATAGATTCAGTTTCTCGTTCACAAAAACTGCATTCACTGGTAACATCAAGTATGTATTTAGAAATCAAGCTATTACACGGATAGAATCTATGGATTATCTTAAAGGAGATCTTCTTCACTTTATTGGTCACCATAAATTTGTGTGGAGTGAGCCAAGCACGGCGCCAGTTTACATCAAACGATGAAGCCCAACAAAATATCGCAGAGGGAATAGACTTCCTGTAGAAAATATCCCTTAATAAACGATTGTTGAATTTCATATCTTGATATTGTTGATATTCCAAAATATGTATTATTCTGAAGTAAAGTTTTTATCCCACTAGGTATAGCTTTAATAACAGTGTCATATTCCTTACTTGAAACCTCAAAGTTGTATCTTTCCATAAATTCTCTCCGTGTAAATAGATTCCCACTATTATCAACTAATTGGCTGACAAGAACAATGTTTTTCGAGAACCATTTATGGTTAAATAACATCTTGTTTCGTGAGAATGAGTGTACATGTCATTAAACGAGAGAGTGATGTACAATGTGAAACCGTGCAGATGTGCGTTCGTACAGCTACTCTAGATATAACAGTAATATTAGGACATAATTTAAAAAATTTTTTTTAACTATGTTTGAAACAAGGGTAAGAGAGGGTACATTCATAAACATCTCATATGGGTTATTATGGCATAATACACTCTGGTTTCACTTCTGGATGACCGGATGTGGGCTTGTGGCTTACAGAGGAAGATAATGCAGCCAGTTTCATGGAAAGCCCATTATTGCAGCATTCCCTGAGAGGCCGGTAGGACCCCTGGAGGTAGGTGCCCTGGGGCCCCAAATGAGTTAGTCCGGCCCTGTAAACAATGCCAGTCTGTCAAGTTCCTAGAATGATTTAGAACTTTCTGAGAAGAGAACAGCAATCACACACACAGAGACAGGGTCAGACTGGCCATCTAACATTTCGGTCAAATGCCAGATGGGCTGGTCCATTTTTAGCTTATTTGTGCTGTCTACATTTATTTCCATATGTTTTATTTTTTTATGATCATTATCTGGTTAATAATGGGGGCCTCAAAGAAAGAAATGGGTTAGAAATGCCAAAGCCGATTTCTGCTCCTAGTCCGCCCAGCATACAAATGTGTGTGTAATTAACATTTACATTTACGTCAATTAGCAGACGCTCTTATCCAGAGCGACTTACAAATTGGTGCATTCACCTTAAGATGTCCAGTGGAACAACCACTTTACAATAGTACATCTATATCTTTTTGGGGGGGGGGGGGGGGGGGTTAGAAGGATTACTATATCCTATCCCAGGTATTCCTTAAAGAGGTGGGGTTTCAGGTGTCTACGGAAGGTGGTGATTGACTCCGCTGTCCTGGCGTCGTGAGGGAGCTTGTTCCACCATTGGGGTGCCAGAGCAGCGAACAGTTTTGACTGGGCTGAGCGGGAACTGTGCTTCCGCAGAGGTAGGGGGGCCAGCAGGCCAGAGGTGGATGAACGCAGTGCCCTTGTTTGGGTGTATGGCCTGATCAGAACCTGAAGGTACGGAGGTGCCGTTCCCCTCACAGCTCTGTAGGCAAGCACCATGGTCTTGTAGCAGATGCGAGCTTCAACTGGAAGCCAGTGGAGTGTGCGGAGGAGCGGGGTGATGTGAGAGAACTTGGGAAGGTTGAACACCAGACGGGCTGCGGCGTTCTGGATGAGTTGTAGGGGTTTAATGGCACAGGCAGGGAGCCCCGCCAACAGGGAGTTGCAGTAATCCAGACAGGAGATGACAAGTGCCTGGATTAGGACCTGCGCCGCTTCCTGTGTAAGGCAGGGTCGTACTCTGCGAATGTTGTATAGCATGAACCTACAGGATCGGGTCACCGCCTTGATGTTAGCGGAGCACGACAGGGTGTTGTCCAGGGTCACGCCGAGGCTCTTAGCACTCTGGGAGGAGGACACAATGGAGTTGTCCACCGTGATGGCGAGATCAGGGAAAGGGCAGTCCTTCCCCGGGAGGAAGAGCAGCTCCGTCTTGCCGATGTTCAGCTTGAGGTGGTGATCCGTCATCCACACTGATATGTCTGCCAGACATGCAGAGATGCGATTCGCCACCTGGTTATCAGAAGGGGGAATGGAGAAGATGAATTGTGTGTCGTCTGCGTAGCAATGATAGGAGAGAGGATATGACAGAGCCAAGTGACTTGGTGTATAGCGAGAATAGGAGAGGGCCTAGAACTGAGCCCTGGGGAACACCAGTGGTGAGAGCACGTGGTGCGGAGACGGATCCTCGCCACGCCACCTGGTAGGAGCGACCTGTCAGGTAGGACGCAATCCAAGAGTGAGCCGCGCCGGAGATACCCAACTCGGAGAGGGTGGAGAGGAGGATCTGATGGTTCACAGTATCAAAGGCAGCAGATAGGTCTAGAAGGATGAGAGCAGAGGAGAGAGAGTTAGCTTTAGCAGTGCGGAGAGCCTCCGTGACACAGAGAAGAGCAGTCTCAGTTGAATGACCAGCCTTGAAACCTGACTGATTTGGATCAAGAAGGTCATTCTGAGAGAGATAGCAGGAGAGCTGGCCAAGGACGGCACGTTCAAGAGTTTTGGAGAGAAAAGAAAGAAGGGATACTGGTCTGTAGTTGTTGACATCGGAGGGATCGAGTGTAGGTTTTTTGAGAAGGGGTGCAACTCTCGCTCTCTTGAAGACAGAAGGGACGTAGCCAGCGGTCAAGGATGAGTTGATGAGAGAGGTGAGGTAAGGGAGAAGGTCTCCGGAAATGGTCTGGAGAAGAGAGGAGGGGATAGGGTCAAGCGGGCAGGTTGTTGGGCGGCCGGCCGTCACAAGACGCAAGATTTCATCTGGAGAGAGAGGGGAGAAAGAGGTCAAAGCATATGGTAGGGCAGTGTGAGCAGGACCAGCAGTGTCGTTTGACTTAACAAACGAGGATCGGATGTCGTCGACCTTCTTTTCAAAATGGTTGACGAAGTCATCCGCAGAGAGGGAGGGGGGGAGGAGGATTCAGGAGGGAGGAGAAGGTGGCAAAGAGCTTCCTAGGGTTAGAGGCAGATGCTTGGAAGTTAGAGTGGTAGAAAGTGGCTTTAGCAGCAGAAACAGAGGAGGAAAATGTAGAGAGGAGGGAGTGAAAAGATGCCAGGTCCGCAGGGAGGCTAGTTTTCCTCCATTTCCGCTCGGCTCTACGATTGATCATTTACCAGCTCTAAATGATGAAGTAGTCAATCAAAGAGTTACTCTATAAACGAGAAATGCATTTACTCAAACCAACTAATAGATTTATTAGTTATGAATGAATTAGCACTCAACATGGAAGACATGATACGTAATAAAACAGAGTAAATGACTATGAACTAATAAGACATGTCTTCAGAATAACCTCTAATAGAGAAAATCTATGTGTGTCTGTACACACAGGAGGCTTGCAAACAAGGTCTCAATTTGAACCATCAGGAACAGGACTCAAGACCCCCAACCTAAATTAGCATTACTCTGAACTTCGAACGTCAGGAGGCAAATACGTTTGTTTATGTGTAACTCTGTGTTGTTGTTTTTGTCGCACTGCTTTGCTTAATCTTGGCCAGGTCGCAGTTGTAAATGAGAACTTGTTCTCAACTGGCCTACCTGGTTAAATAAAGGTGAAATTATGATTTTATTTTTTTAAATGGAAGTTGCCGACGCAGTCTTCATCACGGAGTCCAACATGCTCATCTTCTCTCCACTACAGTCTGAGCTTAACTGGAAACATCCACCAACTAAAGGATGCAATAGAAATAATACATGTTTCTTCCCCCACAAAGTGCAGATATTTTGCATCACTTTTTGGTTTCATGTACAGATGATGGGGTTTTCTGCATTGGTGATTTACGTAAAATGAGACCAAAGATGTAATGCACCATCTCATGTCATGTCATTTGCATCACTACCTTTAAGCTCTGGGAGTCCCAAGTTTGCAACTTGAGTTAGGAAAATACAGTACATAGACATCATATGTCATATCAAGACTCCAACCATACTGTATTGTTGAAACTCTAACCTGTCAGGACTCTTGGAGATGAGAGGTCAACGAGGTGAGGGGAACAGAGGAGATTATCCTTGTGTTTTGGAGCAATGATGGATAGACTAATTAAGCCTGGATTGGCCCTTGGTTGAAGATAATTATTATCTTTAATCTTCAAACTACGTTAGGCCTGGCCGCTTGGGTTTACCACGTGGTCAGGGTAATCAGGCTAAAAGACTGTAATCCTGAGGCAGATAACGTTTTTGTAAGCATAGCTAAGTGACATTCCAATAAGAATCGGTAGCCCTGCCTTGTATCACCTTCTCCCATGGAGACTTTTGAAAGACAAGATTCCTATGCAAATAGAATACAACAGAATAGAATACAACAGAATAGTAGGCTACAAAATAGAATATGATATATTGCCTACTTTATTGAAACCTGTTGGGACATTTGTCTTCTACCTATCTCAACACCATGCCACAATAAAGCATGCTGTCCAGCAGGCCAGCTGAGTTCAGGACGTGGGAGGGGCCATCCAGCTGTGCCTGCAACATCGTCACACTCATGTTTAAACTGCAAGGAGGTCCAGGTCCAAACTGAAATCTTCCTAACCATCCCCATCCATTTTCCATTACATACATTGCAGAGAGGTATCCTGGTAAAGTACGAAAGAAAAAGGCGCTTGGAGGCCAGAAAGGGACTTTATCTGGCCGCAATCGGAGGACGCGATTCTTCAAGTGGTTATTTATGGCATAATCTCAGGTAAGGTTTAAACGGTTTAAATGGAATTGTATTTTAGCGCATCGGTAGGCTATTTATGATAACTTCAGACAACGACCTGTTTAGATGTCTTAAAAGTGAAATTAGTGTTTTGAAGGCAATCATTCCATTAGGCAATCTAAATGATTTATCGGAATTCGCCATTATAAGCCGGTGACAGGTTTTCCCGTTACGTTCCCGCCATGAAAATGGGAGCGGACAGGAGCGCAAAATAAAGACGGTCCTAAAACATTGGAATCCTCCGGACTAGGGTAGGTTACTTCACATGATTATCAACCAGAAACATATTTTCACATCTGTTCCAAAGAATAATATGAGACTACTGACAAAACATGAACTACCTGTAGTCCAACTGAACATTTATCCAACAGAAGGCAGTTCATCCTTACTGGCATCACATCCCCCATTATCTCCTATTTATCATAACATATTATTACAACAGGAGTGAATATCCTGACATAATGCATGTTAATCCTTTTGGAAATTGTCAAACATTCTCTTAGTATTTCCCATTGAAAGGAGGACTGCTTGTGTGTGATGCAGGACAGGTTACATCAGTGGAGCCAGCTGGTCCCTGTTGACAGAAACACTGACAGATGTGGTCTAATAGAATATAAATGAAAGTTATTACAAATATAATACATTTGTTACATATTCACATCCAGCTAATAACATCATGTGTGTTGCATTGAACTGTTTTAACAGTACAAGGTTGGGATACACTGCCCAAATTCTGTTGGAGACCTCAGCCCTGTTTACATTAGGCTCTTCTTATTTTTGTATTTTTTAAAAACATTTTATTAAATCAGTAGTGAGTGCAGACATTTACATACTTTGTTCATACTTTACGTCAGTCTCTGGGGGCCCGTTCATCCAAGCAGGAGTGCAGGAGTATTGCATGGTACCTCTATGGATTTATTGTTCAAGGCAAGGCACGCTCAAAGTCATCATTAGAACCAGGATGAGAGGGCTCTGAAATATCACTCTGTATAATTGCCACTAAGAAAAAGCAACCCAGTCAGGGCTTTGTGACTCACAGCATACCCTCATATCTGTGGATTGCAACAGTATTCACTGGGCTATACAGCAGCCCTCAAATGCATTGCCATAACAACATGGTCATAATGTCTTAAAGTCCATGGCCAAATATCTGTGACTATAAAAACCAGAATCAAGACCATGAGAAATGATTCCTAATAGTTCCGTCAGACATCTGCTCTGGTGAACTCACAGGTCTGAACTTATAGGTCTTAAAACATTGTCAGTCAATAACATCAACAGGATTTAAATTCAACCACTTCAAAAAAGAAACATCAATGAAGATAGTAAGTGAAGTGAGGAATTCATAGCAGGATACTAGTTGTAGAAAATGAACACCAGATGTGAAGAGAGGGACATGTCCAACACATTGGCTGTTTTGGGCAAATAAGTTACAGATACAATTATGCTGAATTGAATGTTTAGAAAGGAAAGTGAGATGTTATCAATGACAATTCAAGATTTTTACAAGAGCTCCAGGGAGCTCTGTTTTTAAAGCTTTTCTTATGGCTTAAGTCTGCATTGTAAAAACACGACAGTCAGCTCAGCTGCAGGCAACAATGTTTGTTCAGAGACAGTTATGAGGCATCATGGGTCTCTCTCTCTCTCATGGCCAAGTCTGGCATTCCAGTTAAAGGACAACAAATAAGATAGATTCCATAAACACTGGGCTTCATCTGGCTCAATTCTTATCCCAGCCACAGTACATGTTGCTGTTTATTTACTCTCTTCTGTTTGGCTTACACAACATCCCCCGCTCTCAAGGTGGTAAGAATAAACTAATAGATTGTGAGACTCTTTCCATGGCAAATGCAGACATATCTACACTGTATATGTTGGCTGAGTTCTTACAAGGAAATAAATGGGGATCATCTTTCTTATATAATTGCACTCTATTTTTACAGTAGAACAGTGGGCTGGGTTGTTTCAATGTAGGCAGCTTCCCTTGAGTACAGGAGGAGTGTATTCCTGACATGCAGTTATTAAACCAATGTGAGTTGTGGTATGTGGGAGCTGTCACTGAGCTCATGTTAATATTGGTTAAAGTAGAAAAATGTGCAGAAGCAACAAGCTATTAAAGGATGTCATTTTCATCCTTCTTATTCAGATGATCCACAGTTGGTCCTGCATGGAGAGCCAGCTGTTTGTTTATAAACAGATGCTTTCTCTCTCTCTATAACTGAGGTCAGGTCAGAATTGTGTGAGAAATTACGTTTTAAAAATGAATATTGTTGTGGCACCATGTTTGTCTTGTGTTTCCTGTCTCAGGAAAGTCTTTCCCTTCTTAGTTCCTACTGAAAAGTGCCTGACCCATGTTGGAAAGTCCTGCTGGCTGTCCTGCTACCTAATGTTAATGTCAATGCATTTCTAATGTACTTCCCCTGTGTCCATGACTGTGTCCATGACTGTGTCCATGACTGATGTAGTGGAATTCACCTGGACTAGAATGTTCTATTCACCAGTGACCCTACAGTACATCACTCTGTGCAGATGAATAGATTGTAAATCCTTGTAAGAATGTGTTCAGATGCTTGTTGAGTATAAAACCCATTAGTCGTCAGAAAGCAGCCAGTGAAGCAGGGGACATTCCTCCCATTCTGTAGATAATGAACAGAGCTCTTTGATGGGGGATGAGAAAGCCTATTGTGAAAGGAAATTGTCTTCCTGGCTTGCTCGGTAACACTGTCACACTGGCAGTCCAAGTCAGAGAGAATCAGCCGACAAAGTTGGAGCCGACAAATGATTTGCCAAATGTGTCTGGAACAGAGCAGCTGCTTTTTCGGCCTGTTGAATTATCGGGAACTTGAGAACTGAATGTAAAGTTGTAGGAGGTTACAGTTTGTTACATTTTAGAGTTGACTTTAGTTCCATGTAAATTCCCACTGTGGTGGAATCTTGTCATCAGTACCCAGTTTTTACTCTCTTGTTATTCTGCTCAGTGAGTTTCATGAGAGACTTTTACATAAAACACCACACAGAAACATCATTGAAATAGCCCGGATTCCTGAGCTAAGCCATGTGTTGTGTAGATATATAGAGAGGCAACCGGGGGATTAGAACCATCCATAGTACTGCAGTGTGTGCAGAGTTGCAGTTTTGCTGTTTATATGTATTTGCCTTTCAAATGCCATCTGTTTAGGTTAGTCTTGCCAAGTGTGAAATAACTAATGTTACTGAAATAAGTAACTCATTTTGGGAGGAGAATTATACCCCTACAGTTATTCATTAGATCAGATGTCTGCGGTTATAGATTAAGTATTTATAGATTTTTCCCCCTTTCTTAGGCTCATTCCCTACCGTGTTATTTCTGAGTGAGTGTGGGAGCTTGCAAGGGATGTTGTGCGTAGGTGAGGGTGGGACAGGTTGATAGATAGAGCAGGGTTCTGAGCTAAGGCTATGCCAGAAAAGGTCACTTGTGTGATCAATGTGTGCATTTGTGCCAATTCAGCCAGTTATGCTAAAAGACCAAATGAGCTAAGAGATATCCTGGGTGATATTTTTCGCTTCAGAATGATACTTTTGTTTTGCAGCATATTACTCAAAACTAGGGTTGCAAAGCTACTGGTAATTTGCTAAAGTTAAATCTATCGTAACTTTGGTCATTTATACTTGAATCACTTTTAATATGGTATTCATTTTTTATATCTGTGTCCATATTGTCCATGAGTTTCTTGTAGGTAGACCATATGGTTAAAGAGAAAAAAGCCTAATTAATGAAAAAAGCTTCTAATCAACAATGGCATAATTTTCAATGAACTTTGCAACTCTTCCAACTATTTACTTTTTTTCTCAACTCCCACCAGTTTGATGCTAAAACATTTACAACAAATACATATTGACATTGTAAAATTCTGAAACCTTCATATTAAACACCAATGGTATTCACTAAGGTGATGGTTTATATTTGGGATAATGTTGTACAGCTCTGTCATTCAATTCTTTATTTTATATATTTTACACGTGATGAGTCCCAACAAGGGGCCAGAGATAATTACAGACACCTGTAATAATCCCAATAGGGCCGCTAGATGTGTTGTTGATAGATTACACACAATTCTTCAAAGATACCAAAAATGCTGGTAGTTTACTGGTAAACTTCTCAAGTCTCCAGTAATATACCCTCCCTTTGCAACCCTACTCAAAATCTTCACAGTTGGATGTAATTGAAAATAAAGTATATACACAGAATATAATATATCTCCCATAAAGATACACTGAGTGTCATGTGCCTGTCTTTGTGTTTGCTGTTGATTAGCTGACAGCGAGTCCCTTCCCTTTTAGTACAGGATTATGTTTGAATGTTTGGCAGGACTAGTAATGACAGAACTGCTGACATATCATTCACTTGTCCCCCAATGTGCAGAGCTGTCATTTCCTATGAATGTGCTATGTTGTAATAAAGTCATGAATCCTTTAGCCAGGATACCCCTGATACAATTATAATGGGTACTGATCATCCTACATAATATTTATGCAAAGGCCCATCTGCAGGTCAAATAGTATATGGCTTGTTTGCAAAAAACATCCCAATAACATTTTGACCATCAATGGCAAAATATAATGAACTCTCCACCACTTTTAGCACTTTATAGAAAACAGATTTATGTTTACATTAGACTCTATCAAACAAAACTGCAGTCCATCAAACCAAAAGTCTCAACACGACACTGAATTGAACCTCATTCCCTTCCCTCCACAAACCTTGTGCCCATCACCATGTCAATTAATTAATTAAACTACTTTAACTTCCCTCCACAGATCCTTTCCATCGCCATGTCAGTGAAGTCGGACGGGAAGAGGAAGTGGGCGGCGGTAAGGGGCCATCTGGGCTCCTCCCAGGACTCAGAAACCCAGCTGGAGGCCAACCTGGAGAGTGCAGACCCAGAGCTGTGCATCTGCATGCTCCAGGTGCCCAGTGTGGTCAACTACTCTGGGCTGAAGCGTCGTCTGGAGGGCAGCGAGGAGTCCTGGATGGTCCAGTTCCTGGAGCTGAGTGGGCTAGACCTGTTGCTGGAGGCCCTGGACAGGCTGTCTGGGAGGGGCTGCTCCCGCATCGCAGACGCCCTCCTGCAGCTCACCTGTGTCAGCTGTGTCCGGGCCGTCATGAACTCCTCGTCTGGGATCAACTTTATCGTGGAGAATGAGGGCTACATCCGCAAACTCTCCCAAGGTTCGACAGCACCTAGGACTGAGGAGATATACAGTGTTTTAAAGCTATGGCATCACACACACACTTTCCACGAATTAGCCTTATATATACACAGTATATATAGACACTCAGTGGCCAGTTTATTAGGTACTTTGAGGCATGGAAACGTTGCTTAATTGGTATCAAGGGACCTAACATGTGCAAGGAAAACATTCCCCACACCATTACACCACCGTCACCAGGCAGGATTGGGCCATGGACTCATGCTGCTTACGCCAAATCCTAACTCTGCCATCAGCATGACACAACAGGAACTGGGATTCGTCGGACCAAGCGATGCTTTTCCACTCCTCAATTGTCCAGTGTTTGGGATCGCGAGCCCACTGGAGCCGCTTCTTCTTGTTTTTAGCTGATAGGAGTAGAACCTGGTGTGGTCGTCTGCTGCAATAGCCCATCTATAACAAGGACAAAAGAATAGTGTGTTCCGAGATGCCGTTCTGCACACCACTGTTGTACTGCGCCGTTATTTGCCTGTTTGTGGCCCACCTGTTAGCTTGCACGATTCTTGCCATTCTCCTTCGACCTGTCATCAACGAGTTGTTTTTAACTACAGGACTGATGCTGACTGGATGTTTTTTGTTGGTCGCACCGTTCTCGGTAAATCCTAGACACTGTCGTGCGTGAAAAGCCCATGATCCGGCCATTTCTAAGATACTGGAAATGGCAAGCCTGGCATTGGCAATCATACCACGCTCAAAGTCACTTAGGTCCCTCGTTTTGCCAATTGTAACGTTCAATCAGTAACTGAATGTCTCAATGCCTGTCTGCCTGCTTCATATAGCAAGCCACGGCCACATGACTCACCGTCTGTAGGAGCGAAACATTTTCGTGAACATGTGTGTGTGTGTGTGTGTGTGTGTGTGTGTGTGTGTGTGTGTGTGTGTGTGTGTATATATATATATGAATAATACTTAAGAATTTGTATTCAGTTGTACATAATTGTATTCCAATATAAAATCAACCCCACAAAATAGGAATTTCAAAGAAGTACCATGGCAACAGAATTCAGGTCAGATATAGGCCATTGTGTCAGACAAAGTGTATGGAGGGGGACACTGTGTGGAGGGACAGTGCATTGCTACATCTTCACACACACTGACAAACTTATCACAAACAAAACACTTTTTGTGAAGGTAAGTTCACGTTACGTTGTCTTAAGATGAGCCATAACATCCTAGAGGACACCAGACAAGAAAGAAGGAGAAAGGTAGGAGGGAATATGTGTACACTAACTGATGTCTGTGACTATGTCTTATCACAGCCTTGGACACGTCCAATACCATGGTGAAGAAGCAGGTGTTTGAGCTGCTTGCTGCCCTGAGCATGTTCTCCTCTGATGGGTACCGTCTGGCCATGGATGCCTTGGACCACTACAAGGCAAGTGTCATACAGCCAGACAAGCTGTCACTGATGGACAGAGGCTATATACCATACACCTACAGAATAAGTGGCCTAGTTCTGATTTAGGAAGGACCATGAGAGAAAATTAACAATGCCCGGGGAAAATTATAAATAACAATCTGTGTGCTTTTGATGAAAATGTACTGATATCAGATATGACGAGTTTTTTGTAACATGCTATTTCAGCTCAATGGAATCTCATTAAATAGGCTAATTAAAGTAATTTTTAATCAACCCAGACATAACTGAACAACCATACACTGTATGCACCTAGTAATGCCCTCTAGTGTACATGTGTTGAACTGCTTAAGTGACCTCGGTTATCTAGCAATGTCCGTAGTTGTCAATACTTTGATAAATGTTACTCACTGATCAATATTAGAACGTTAAGGGTTGATAGAAGCAGTCCTCACACAGAAGGAGTGAATGACATACAGAATGACTAATGTGTTACTTTGGCTCCCAGGGTGTGAAGACCCAGCAGTATCGCTTCAGTGTGATCATGAACGAGCTGCAGGCCACAGACAATGTGCCCTACATGGTCACCCTCCTCAGTGTCATCAACGCCATCATCTTTGGGACAGATGACCTGCGACAGAGAGATAAGATGCGCAAGGAGTTTATCGGTACAGCGCATTGTTTATCTTCAATACTCAGCCACTCAGTTCATCTGCAAGGTCACACAGTGGCACATTGTTAATAACAAAAGGTAGTTTCCCTATGGAGAAACACCAGACAAATGGGAATGAAAATAGGCCATTTGGCAACAGTTCCATTACTAATCTATGTCACTGTGTCATTTTAGCTATATGCCTGCCTGCAATCTGTCCCCTCCCAGTGAGCGGTGGGTGAAATGACGGTGAAAATTAGGTTAATTTACGGTTCTGATTGAAAGTTGAAAATATGTATTTTCCGGACGTTGAAAATACATATTTTACAGACTTTGAAAAGACGTCATTAACGTATATTAAAAATACTTATTTTACGGACGTTGAGAATACTTATTTTTCCGGTCATTGTTTCTATGGCCAAATTTCAACCGTACATAAATTCACATACAGTACCAGTCAAAAGTTTGGACACACCTACTCATTCAATGGTTTTTCTTTATTTTTACAATTTTCTACTGTCACGTCCTGACCAGCAGAGGGAGTAATTGTATTAGTTTTGGTCAGGGCGTGGCAGAGGTTTTGTGTTGTGTATGCATTTCTATGTTCTGTCTAGTTTAATTTTTCTATGTTTAGGATTGGGTGTTGGACTCGCAATTGGAGGCAGGTGTTTCTAGTTGCCTCTGATTGAGAGTCCTATATAGAGGTGTGTGTTTGGTTTGGTTATTTTGTGGGTAGTTGATTTTGCACTGCTGTATGTAAGTACTTAGCCTGTAAAACTGTCGTTCTCGTTTGTTTATTGTTTTTCTGTGTTCACGGTTAGTTAATAAATTATCATGATGAACACGCAACCCGCTGCGTATTGGTCCACCATTTCTGACAGTGATTTTAACATATCGTCAGATGAAGGAGAAGACTGTTACATCTACATTGTAGAATAATAGTGAAGACATCAAAACAACGAAATAACACATGGAATCATGTAGTAACCATAAGTGTTAAACAAATATTGTATATTATATTTGAGATTATTCAAAGTAGCCACCCTTTGCCTTGATGACAGCTTTGCACACTCTTGGCATTCTCTCAACCAGCTTCATGAGGTAGTGAAAGACCATATTATGGCAAGAACAGTTCAAATAAGCAAAGACAAACGACAGTCCATTACTTTAACCTCTACGGGATCTGTGTCCTCCCCCTCGGGACGGTTGAGCAAACGTAGGTTAATGTGATTAGCATGAGGTTGTAAGTAACAAGAATTTCCCAGGACAGACATATCTGATATGGGCAGAAAGCTTAAATTCTTGTTAATCTAACATTACTGTCCAATTTACAGTAGCTATTACAGTGAAATAATGCCATGCTATTGTTTGAGGAGAGTGCACAGTTATGAACTTAATTGTATTAATAAACCAATTAGGCACATTTGGGCAGTCTTGATACAAATTTTGAACAGAAATGCAATGGTTCATTGAATCTGTCTAAAACTTTGCACATGCACTGCTGCCATCTAGTGGCCAAAATCTAAATTCTGCCTAACCTGGAATAGTACATTATGGCCTTTCTCTTGCTTTTAAAATAACGCATGTTTTTGTCTTTGAATAATCTTTTACCAGATCTAATGTGTTAAATCCTTAATTTCCGCAAACTTCAAAGCTTTTCCATTCAAATGGTATCAAGAATATGCATATCCTTGCTTCAGGTCCTGAGCAACAGGCAGTTAGATTTGGGTATGACATTTTAAGCAAAAATTGAAAAAAGGGTCCGATCCTTATGAGGACATGAAGGTCAGTCAATCCTGAAAATTTCAAGAACTTTGAACGTTTTTTCAAGTGCAGTCGCAAAAACCATCAAGCTCTATGATGAAACTGGCTCTCATGAGGACCACCTCAGGAAAGTAAGACCCAGAGTTACCTCTGCTGCAGAGGATAAGTTCATCAGAGTTACCAGCCTCAGAAATTGCAGCCTAAATAAATGCTTCAGAGTCAAGTAACAGACACATCTTAACATCAAATGTTTAGAGGAGACTGCGTGAATCAGGCCTTCGTGGTCAAATTGCTGCAAAGAAACCACTAGTAAAGGACACCAATAAGAAGAAGAGACTTGGTTGGGCCAAGAGACACGAGCAATGGACATTAGACCGCTGGAAATCTGTCCTTTGGTCTGATGATTCCAAATTTGAGATTTTTGGTTCGAACCGCCATGTCTTTGTGAGACGTAGAGTAGGTGAACGGAGGATCTCCGCATGTATGGTTCCCACCGTGAAGCATGGAGGAGGAGGTGTGATGGTGCTTTGCTGGTGACCCTGTCAGTGATTTATTTAGAATTCAAGACACACTTAACAAGCATGGCTACCACAGCATTCTGCAGCGATATGCCATCCCGTCTGGTTTGCTCTTAGTGGGACTATCATTTGTTTTTCAACAGGACAATGACCCAACACACCTCCAGGCTGTGTAAGGGGTATTGGACCAAGAAGGAGAGTGATGGAGTGCTGCATCAGATGACCTGGCCACCACAAATCACCTGACCTCAATCCAATTGAGATGGTTTGGGATGAGTTGGACCGCAGCGTGAAGGAAAAGCAGCCAACAAGTGCTCAACATATGTGGGAACTCCTTCAAAACTGTTGGAAAAGAATTCCAGGTGAAGCTGGTTGAGAGAATACCAAGAGTGTGCAAAGCTGTCATCAAGGCAAAGGATGGCTACTTTGAAGAACCTCAAATATAAAATAGATTTATTTGTTTAACACGTTTTTGGTTACTACATGATTCCATAGTTTTGATGTCTTGACTATTATTCTACATGTCACGACTTCTGCCGAAGTCGATGCCCCTCCTTGTTCGGGTGGTGCTCGGCGGTCGACGTCACCGGTCTTCTAGCCATCATTGATCCATTTTTCATTTTCCATTGGTTTTGTCTTGTCTTCCTACACACCTGGTTCCAATCCCATTCATTACATGTGTATTTAACCCTCTGTTTCCCCTCATGTCCTTGTCAGAGATTGTTTGTGGTTATGTGCTCGTGTATTTGTATTGGTGCGCGACGGGTTATTTTACCCATGTTATTTTTTTTTTTTATGTACGTTGGAGTTTGTTTTATCTTAATTAAACTATTCCAGTTACACCAAGTTGGTTTCTCCTGCACCTGACTTCCCTGCCACCTACACACACCACAATGACACTACAATGTAGAAAATAGTAACAAATAAATAAAAACCCTTGAATGAGTAGGTGTGTCCAAACTTTTGACTGGTACTGTGTATCTACATGTCAATGAAGAAAGCATTCTGTCACATTCAACATTTTTAACTATAATTAAGATAGGATACTGGAGCAAACCGAAGAGTGCAGAATGGAATGTTTATTATTCCTCCTATCACGTTAGCTTTTTCTATTTTAGCTGTTTCAAAAGCTTTAGAACTGGCAGTGATCATGTTCAGAGATTTCAGACTTACACAATAATATTCTCAATAACAGACACGTTTTTCTTGCTATGACTGTGATATGTGGTTGTTTATTTACCTTAGTTTAATGCACTGACTGTAAGTTGCTCTGGATAAGAGTGTCTGCTAATGGCCCAATATGTAAATGTAAAAAAGGAACACTTTCAAAGCATGCTGGGTATTATTCTAATGAACCCCGCCCCAAAGAAGACCAAATTTGGTCTGTCTGGACCAAACGTCTATGTCTTACAAGTTGAGACAGCACAGTAGAATTTAGTTTAGTTAGAGTACATTACAGTACATTAGAGTTCAGTAAAGTACAGTACAGTAGAACACAGAATACTGTACTTTAATGTGCTCTAGTATACTGTACTCTACTGTATTGTACTGGACTATACTCTACTGTACATTACTGTATTCTACTGTACTGAATAAATACTCTACTGTACTGTACTATACTTGTGAATCATAGACGTCAATGTTCGGGCAAAATCGAGGTTGGTTCGGGCCGGGCGTCTGTGGAGGTTGAAATTAATTCCGGTACAAACCGGACCAAATCTAAATAAGTCTATGTCCGTCCCCATCCTGGCCCTGATTTTTTAACATCCACAGACCAAAAAATTACGTCTGTGGACGCTGAAATCAAGGCCAGGACAGACAGTCCAAATTTCAAGATCTTTTTAACTGCACAGACTTCGGTGTCGGAATGGTGCTCACTGGGCTATCTCGTCCCTAAACACTTGAATCTTGGGCAAACCTCACATATTTAGGATTGAAAGTAGGCCTATTCATTTGTATTTGACATAGATGGTGGTACCTGAATCGTTTTTTGTTTTGGAAAATCTATGTTTTATCTGGGAAATCAAGATTAGGCCTATAGAGATGTGTGCTGAATTTATTGCAGAAATATGGGCATAGTAGTCCTATCAACATTGTATGTACAATATTATTGTTCTTGACAGGTTACAGTCCAGGAACTGGTTGCGATGTAGACTAACCTTTTTATGATGGCCAATTAGCTGCAATCAGAAGCCAACAACAGAAGCTCGTCTGTCAAGTCGCCATTCGCATCCTTTTGTGAATTTGGCATTCACGGAAAATGTGTAATTTGTTCGAAGTCGTTCCACATCCCCGCACCACTGCAGGCTGATTAATTATATCCTAAATCGCTCACCTGTGATCAAAATCACACACTGATTCCCATCACGCAAATTCTTGTTTACATTCCGTCGTGTTCCAACTTTTTAATAGTACAAAGTACGAAACTGATGAATTTGAAAGTGGATCTTTGTTTTTGTCACTGCCTTATTAAGTGCACTGTTTCTTTTTTTCCAGGATTACAGTTACTTGATATACTGCCCAAATTGAGGTGAGTGCCTTGACTGACTTCCTCGATTTCATTGTGACTTTTTTGTCGTGTGCAGATAAATTAAATGCCCATGCATCAGTCAAGCACAATAACATCTGAGTGAAATGTTCAACAAAACTTGTATTTATTTTAACATTTGTTAATTTACTTGTTGATTAGATGTGCAAGTGGGAAGTACACATGTAAACATAGCCTACTTGCTCAATAGGCCCTTTTGAATAAATTACTTGATGTGTGTGTGTGTGACCTCCAGAGATGAGGAGGATGAGGACTTGATCATTCAGTGTGAGGCGTTTGAAGAGGCTATGGTTGAGGATGAGGAGGAGCTGTTGAGAGTCTATGGAGGCATCGACATGAGCAGTCACCAGGAGGTGTTCACCACCCTCTTCAACAAAGTGAGCACAGCCGTCAGCTGTACTACCATAACACTGCAGGCCACCTTCTCTTAACATCATGGCAAGTCTTGTAAACAATTGAATTACAAATGCACTTTAATAAGGTTTGGTTGTGTGTTGGTCCACCTCCAGGTGAGCAGGTCTCCGTCATCCCTCCAGCTGCTGTCCATCCTACAGGCCCTGCTGCTGCTGGGGCCCGACAGGGCTGACATCTGGCAGACCCTGGAGGCCCTCACTAACAGGGCCATACTGCTGGATCAAGACTGTGAGTCCTCTGAGGCAATAAGTTGTCCCCTGAGAGAGTTATGGGCAAAGGACTGGAGTCTGGGTGAATGTAGACTAAGAGCAGAAGTGCATAGAATATTTTTTGGGGGGGTTACATGTAGGCAAAATTCTGTAGATTTCAGTGTTTGTGTATGATTCTGTGCTCCAGCTCCAATGGACTCCTGTGAGACGATTATGCAACGCCTGGTGTTCTCCAAGCGCAGGACTGCTGGTGTCCATGCTGTGGATGGTCTGCCACACAAGAAGATTGATAAGGCTGTTCAGACTGATAAGGTGGACAATGACCAAGAAAGACTGACCAAATGCCCCACAACCTCCCAAGTGTCTTCTCATCCACCACCCCCACCCCCTTCCCTTCCTCCACCACCCGCTCCGACACTACCACATACAGGAGGTGGAGTACCCCCACCACCTCCGCCTCTACCAGGGATGGGGGTGCCCCCAGGGTGCCCACCCCCACCCTTGCCCGCTATGTCAGGCATGCCTCCACCACCACCACCTCCTCCTGGCATGGGTGGGATGGGGGTGGCCCAAAGTAGCCAATCCCTGGGGTGTGCCTGTTCTGCCTCCTCCAAGGCAGGCCGCTGCCCCACCCTGAGGATGAAGAAGCTCAACTGGCAGAAGCTCAGAGCTGTCACTGGTGAGTGAATAACCTTGGCATCTCTCTTTAATGAACCTCCCCTTTGTTTACAGAGGCAGTCTGCTCTATTTCAGAGGGGAAAAGATTGTCTGACAGTACAGCATAGAGAATAATTGTATTAGAACATTCCAGATGTGTTGTGGTTATTCTCTCCCTCCTTTCACAAACACACAGATGGTCATTCCATGTGGACCTCTGCTCAGAAAGACGCTCCTCGGGAGCCCAACTACTCCAGCATTGAGCAGCTGTTCTGTCTCCCGGTGACCGAACACAAAGACAAGGGGGCAGCTGCTCCTGTCAAGAAGGAGCCTAAAGAGGTGCACTGGTCAACACTCACTACAGCTCTCATATCTGGAGCACACCAAAAACATGGCTCATTATGAATCCTAAAACAACAACCTCCCTAACAAAATATTTGTTCCCCTCTTCTCTCTACAGATCTCCTTTATTGACGTAAAGAAGAACTTGAATTTGAACATATTTCTCAAGCAATTCAAATGGTAATGTAATTGATCATTTCAGTTGGTATTGATTTCAATGTTGTTTTTACCCCATTGACCTGATGTTTTTTCTCCATGCTCCTCCATCTAGCTCACATGATGAGTTTGTGTCCTTGATTCAGAATGGGGATCGGACTAAGTTTGATGTGGAGGTGTTGAAGCAACTTGTTAAACTCTTACCTGAGAAACATGAGGTTGGTATAAGGAGTACTTTCCTAATTTCTCTTCATATATAAAACAAGTAATGTTTTATTTTTTGTATAAGTTAAGCATTGAACAATTTGAGGGTAATGACTGATCTGAAGTACTCTCTTTTCTTTCTCTGTCTAGATAGAAAACCTGAAATCCTTCCAGGGTGAAAAAGACAAGTTGGCCAATGTTGACCGATTCTACATCTCTATCCTGGCTGTACCATGGTAACTGCTATTCCTCTCCTCGCTTTCAATATTTCTGGCACCTCACAGGATACTTTATGTGGAGATGATTCTGGTGTATGTTTTCGTTTGGCACTTCCTTGAATTGTCTTGCTTAATTACCTATGGCATCTCTCTTCCCTCCCTGTACCATCCATACTTCGTATCCCCTCTCCCTCCCTTTCTCTCATGTCTCCCCACAGTTACCAGCTGAGGATAGACTGCATGTTGCTGTGTGAGGAGACGGCCTCCGTACTGGACATGCTCAAGCCCAAAGCAGAGGTGGTTGAAGCTGCATGCCAGTGTAAGTCAACATCAACTTCCATGTATAAACACTCATTGTCACAAGCGTCGGAAGGATTAGACCAAGGCGCAGCGTGTATAGTGCTCATCTTCATTTATTTTAAGAGAACACTTAAACAAAAATAACCAAATGACAAACAGTTCCGTAAGGTACACAGACTATACGGAAAACAACCACCCACAAAACCCAAAGGAAAACAGGCTGCCTAAGTATGGCTTCCAATCAGAGACAACGAAAGACAACTGCCTCTGATTGGAAACCATACTCAGCCAAACCTGGAAAACGAAACATAGAACATGAAAACTACAACACATTCCCCTAGAAACAAACCAACCCCAAAACACCCAAAACAACCCCCCTGCCACGCGCTGACCATTCTACTACGGCAAATGACCCCTTTTCACTGGTCAGGACGTGACACTCATGTTACATTGACTGCCCTATTCATCAATTAAATATTTGTGAAAGCTATCAGAGGACACTGTAAGGCTCATTATGAACTTTTTGGTTTGTTGGAAATATCAACAGAGCAAGACTAAACTATGCTGTTTTATGTAGACCAAATTGTTGCTTGTGCTGGAAAGGTTTTATCTATTCAAGTTGGAGATGCAGGTCTATCGAATCATTGTTTTTGTGTTGGTTTGTCAAACATTTTGCATCTAACATTTCAACATAAAAAAAATGTCTCCCCCAGGTCTCAGGGTGAGCACTCTCATGCCCAGTTTCTGCAGGCTCATCCTTGATGTGGGAAACTTCCTCAATTACGTAAGTAAGGACTCTCCAAAGGATGGCATTCTACTCACCCAAAAACATGCAGCACTTATGCAGTCTGAAGAGCTCTAACTCCTGATTCTGTTTGTTCACAGGGAAGTCACACAGGACACGCTGAGGGCTTTAAGATCAGCTCCCTGCTGATGCTGACTGAGACTAAGGCCAACAAGAGCCGCATTACCCTGCTCCATTACATTCTGGAGGTATCACTATTCTAAATAAGGACGTGCTTTTCTGAGAAGAAAAACAACTGTGTGGTCAGTGCTCCTCACAGAGGCCAAACAGACTTCACATGGACAATCAAATCAAAGTTGGAAATCATAAATAGACTCATGACTGACCATTTTGTTTACAGGAAGTAGAGCTGAACCACCCAGAGTTGTTGTACCTCCCTGACGACATTGAGATTTGTGAAAAAGCAGCTGGGTATGACACCCTTTTTATTAAAAAAATACGTATTATGAGCTCTGAAATTGATACATAAATGGTACAATTACATACCAAAAGATTTGTATATTTATTTTTATCCTTCAGAATCAACCTGGATTCCATTCAGGCAGAGGCCAGTGCCTTACTCAATCGACTGAAAGAAGCATCAAAGAAAGTCTCTAACTCTGTGGACGATGTAAAGCAGCAGTACGCAGAGGTATTTGAGGTATGAAACCAGTGAATTAGATTCTATTGTGGTTCAATGTATCACAATATTGACAAGTTTGTGGTTGTTTTAAAACTCTTTGGAGGAGGTCAACCAACTATACAAATGTGTTCTTTAAAAAGGCAATGGTTCAACTGTTTGTTTCCCTCCCCAAGAAAAACCTGGAGGCCTGCCAAGATTTGGAGGACAGTTTTTTGGAGATTGTGAGGAAGAAGGGTGACCTTGCCCTCTACCTGTGTGAGGATGTCAACAATCTTTCCCTGGAGGAGCTTTTCGGAACCATCAAGACCTTTAGGGGACTTTTCATCAAAGCCTTAAAAGTCAGAGGAGCAAGTTTAGATAACTGCAAATAATGAATACTGATTTCCATCACTAGAAAACTGAAGATAAAGGTTTTCTAAGGAGTAGCTTGGTGTAATCTCTTTCTCAATGTTCTATTTACACCCACAGGAAAACAAAACCAGAAAAGAGCAGGCTGTGAAGGTGGAGAAAAGGAAGAAGCAGCTTGAGGAGGAGGAATCCAAAAGACAGAAGGGGGAGAATGGAAAAATAAGTGAGTTCTTCTGATATATAGTGGCTTGCGAAAGTATTCCCCTTGGCATTTTTCCTATTTTGTTGCCTTACAACCTGGAATTAAAATAGATTTTGGGGGAATTTGTATCATTTGATTTACACAACATGCCTACCACTTTGAAGATGCAAAATATTTTTTATTGCGAAACAAACAAGAAATAAGACAAAAAACTGAAAACTTGAGTGTGCATAACTATTCATCCCCCAAAGTCAATACTTTGTAGAGCCACCTTGTGCAGCAATTACAGCTACAAGTCTCTTGGGGTATGTCTCTATTAGCTTGGCACATTTAGCCACTAGGATTTTTGCCCATTCTTCAAGGCAAAACTGCTCCAGCTCCTTCAAGTTGGATGTATTCCACTGGTGTACAGCAATCTTTAAGTCATACCACAGATTCTCAATTGGATTGAGGTCTGGGCTTTGACTAGGCCATTCCCATACATTTAAATGTTTCCCCTTAAACCACTTGAGTGTTGCTTTAGCAGTATGCTTGGGGTCATTGTCCTGCTGGAAGGTGAACCTCCGTCCCAGTCTTAAATCTCTGGAAGACTGAAACAGGTTTCCCTCAAGAATTTCCCCGTGTTTAGCGCCATCCATCATTCCTTCAATTCTGACCAGTTTCCCAGTCCATGCCGATGAAAAACATCCCCACAGCATGATGCTGCCACCACCATGCTTCAATGTGGGGATGGTGTTCTCGGGGTGATGAGTGGTGTTGGGTTTGCGCCAGACATAGCATTTTCCTTGATGGCCAAAAAGTTCAATTTCAGTCTCATCTGACCAGAGTACCTTCTTCCATATGTTTGGGGAGTCTCCCACATGCCTTTTGGCGAACACCAAACGTGTTTGCTTATTTTTTTCTTTAAGCAATGGCTTTTTTCTTGCCACTCTTCCATAAAGCCCAGCTCTGGAGTGTAAGGCTTAAAATGGTCCTATGGACAGATACTCCAATCTCCGCTGTGGAGCTTTGCACCTCCTACAGGGTTATCTTTGGTCTCTTTGTTGCCTCTCTGATTTAATGCACTCCTTGCCTGTTCCGTGAGTTTAGGTGGGCGGCCCTCTCTTGGCAGGTTTGTTGTGGTGCCATATTCTTTCCATTTTTTAAATAATGGATTTAATGGTGCTCCGTGGGATGTTCAAAGTTTCTGATATTTTTTTATAACCCAACCCTGATCTGTTCTCCACAACTTTGTCCCTGACCTGTTTGGAGAGCTTCTTGTTCTTCTTAGTGCCACTTGCTTGGTGGTGCCTCTTGCTTAGTGGTGTTGCAGACTCTGGGGCCTTTCAGAACAGGTGTATATATACTGAGATCATGTGACAGATCATGTGACACTTAGATTGCACACAGGTGGATTTTATTTAACTAGTTATGTGACTTCTGAAGGTAATTGGTTGCACCAGATATTATTTAGGGGCTTCATAGCAAAGTGGCTGAATACATATGCACCCACCACTTTTCATTTTTATTTTATTTTTATTTTTTTAAACAAGTATTTTTTTTTCATTTCACTTCACCAATTTGGACTATTTTGTGTATGTCCATTAAATAAAATCCAAATAAAAATCAATTTATATTACAGGTTGTAATGCAACAAAATAGGAAAAACGCCAAGGGGGGTGAATACTTTTGCAAGGCACTGTATCTCCTCTGTCATATGAGTCCAACTATGTTTTGTATTCACACTAAGATGATACAGCATAACGAGCCATGTGGTATCTTGATATGTCTCTTTCTCTATCACCAGTCCGGAAAGGACCCTCGCCACAGGACAATGGCTGTATTATCGACCACCTTCTTGCTGACATCCGGAAAGGCTTCCATCTCAGGAAGACGCGGCCCAGGTGCGAAACGGAAAGCCCCCCCTCTAGTGAAATGAATAGGAAAACGGGCCAGCCTGGTAAGGACAAGACGACTCTGACCCCGTCCTGTCTCCAACTCCACTCCTACTCTCCTGCATTGAACCATAAACAGCTCCATCTCTGTGCTTCCATTTGTGATTTTGTGCAGCCACTACAAGTACCAATTACACTTGCTTAATTTCATCAAGAATGTGTGCTTGGTCATGCTTCTTTGTGTCTTTTCTTAAGAAACACCACTTGCTAGATTCAAACATTGCCTGCTTTTAAGAATGATGACATGTTTGGAATGCTTGGTACAGTAGACCTGCTCTTCCTATCTGTCTTCATACATTAACAGAACCTCCTTCTCCACTGCAGCATCAAGTGTCAAGCCTGTAATAGAAGAAATCAAAGCCTCTGTCTCAGAAGCCTCCAGCACTCCCAGTCCCACTCAACCGCAGGCAGAGGAGAGGGCCCCAAGAGAAGGAATGAACGGATGCCCCAGCAAACCCCAAGAAAAAACAGCTTTTTCCAGCCTTCCCACAACCAATTCAACAACACAGGAGATCCCGGGAATGGGTGTCCTAAATAACACCAAAAACATCTCTACCTTCACAGATGCTGACCTGCCTGAAATCAACCTGATGGTAACGGAGGACTTGATGCCTGAATGTCCACAGAGCAATGGAGAGAGTCACCTTAATGGAGCCTGCACACTTCCTGTCACTGATATGGACATGATGAAAGAGAGTAATGGTGAAAGCAACCTGATAGGAGAAACCATTGGTCAAGATGAAGTTGGAGGTAAGTGCAACAGCATGATGGTAAAGACCTTTAGACAAGATGAGGCTGGGGATGACATGATGGTGAAGATGGTGGCACAGGATGAGGGTATAACTAATGGACACCCAGACACCAATAGCAGCACAGAGACCAATGGCAACACAAACACCAAAGGCAACGTACCTATGGTCAGTGCTGCGGAAAGCGGACCGGCGTACGATGTGCCCGATGGAGTGGACTCTGAAGATCTGCTCTCATCAGTATCTGAAGCTCTGCCTGCCTCTGCATCTGAAACCCTAAAACCAGAGGATAAAAAACAGCAGAAGCTCTTTAGAAGAAACAAAAAGAAGAGTAATGAAGGTAATGTATTCATTCATTCTAATAAAGATCATGTTTGGAACTGTGGTCTCCTGAAGTGTCTGAGAGGGAGATTTCTCCAGTTTTTTTGGTATATGGTTTTATTGCATTTTACATTACATATTTTATATAGTGTCTGATCATTTTGTGCTGTTGTTTTAGCTGTGATCTTAAAAGCCTCCCATTTACAACACCTTGAGTCCTGTCATGATCATCAAGTAGTTTGTTTTTTGTGTTGTCTTTTTTCTTTGACTCTCTAAAACACAAGGTAACACTGGAAAGGGACACCCTAAATGTAAAAAGGGGTGTGTGTTGCAGTGAGGTAGGTCAAACAACTGGTTTGAAGACTAACTGGTGCAAGCAGGAACATTTTAATCAACCCGTCAGCACGAAGCCATGATTTTAATTAACAGATGTGTGTTGGTCTAAACAGGGTCTGGTTTGACCTGATTTGTGTCTTGTCCTGCTTTTAACACTCTCTTATTCAGTAAAAATCTATCAAATCAAAAATAATCAAATTGTAAGCCTGTCATCATGACTCAAGATGAACCACTTTGTGTGAGACCTCTCTTGGCCACTACTTTATGCACTATTTATCAGCCTGAATCATAGAGTTTTATCTTGTAAAGACATACAGTACTTAGCCTCAAAATGACACCTCATAAGTGCCAACTTGTGAAGGCCTCACCGGGAAGACCTTGCTCAGCACAATTTTTTTTGTTGTTGTGGAGTTTTGCTGTCATGTTTTCTGTGACTTCATACCCCTATGTTACTAAACTGTCCACCCTCATAACAACCGAGTTAAACTACTAATGCAATGCCTTTTTTGTGCTTCCTGTAAACTGTGTCCTTTGTAAGTCTGACTTTGCTGAAAGCTTTAATGATCTTGAAATTGATGGAACCAACAGCACTGAATGTCATTTCATTTCCAAAATAATAGTATTCATCAGAAACATGATAAAACTGTCCCTTCTCTTCAATGCCAAGATCTACCAAATGCAGTCTTTGGTGTCCCACTTTGTTTGACATTATCTGCATACTATTTTAAGTCATTGGTATGTCATTTGATTCCTTCAATCTATTATTTTTACTCTTTACTCTCCCTAGGCAATTCCCGGAAAAGGAAGTCAAGAGGGAAAAGAAAATGTTGAGTTGATTTTTCCATACATGGTTTCTGCACATTGTAATAGACTACATCAGGGCTAGGCAACCCTGTTCCTGGAGTGCCACAGGTACCAACTAGGCACCATACCAGGGGTGTGTTCAGATCGCTTAAACGTTTGCTACATTGTAAACGGTTTGTACTGAACGGCACGTTTTCCCAAAATGTTCTTGTACGTTCTTGAACAGACTTTGAGATACGTTTGCTCCGTTCGGTGAGTGTGCTGGGGTGTGGCTTGAAGCAACGAGTGATGTATTTAAAGGGACACTGTGCGTTTGAATCCACAACCCAACCCCTCCCCGTTTGTCAACTGGTTGTTCAGCACAGCATCGTTTCCATTCAATTTAATGTTCTGTTACGTTTTTATGTACTGAACACAGCCCTGACCAACTGAGCTAATTGATCAATTTAGTGATTGCCCCCAATTTATCACACCTGGTCTTCCAGGTCGGTTAAATTTGTGGCACCCCAGGACCAGGATTTCCTACCCCTGGACTACATTATATTGAACTAAATTGATTCCTCCAAGAAGATATCAGCATGGTCTTCCTTCCTTTGATAATTTTGAGTTCTTGAAACATTTGTGAAATAAACAGGAAAAACTGTCATGGTTCCCTGGCCAGGTTGATTTGTATTCTACCAAGAGCCTGTTGTGTTCCACAAGGCTACTGTTTGTCGTCTCTGCACAGCCTCAATCCCAGCAAATTTACTCTGTCGCTGCAACTTGGTCTCAGAGCATTTCATATTTTTCTGTACGTAAATCCGAAGCACCATTTAGTATTCTATGTTTCGTATGGTATGTATTAATTTGTGGATGTCCATTATCCATTTTGTATGATATTTTACAAATTACAATTTGTATTATATGTTACAAATTTACAAAATGTACAATATGTTTCGAATCTGCGAAACGTATGATATGTTACAAATTCTGTCTAGGTGGCTAACGTTAGCTAGCTGGCTTACATTAGCTAGGCTTGGTGTTAAGGTTAGGGTAAAGTTGAAGTTTAGGAGTTAGGTTAAAGGGATAAGGGAAGGGTTAGTGGAAGGGTTAGCTAAAATGGTTAGGGGGAGGGCTAGCTAACATGCAAAGTAGCTAAAATGTAGTTGAAAAGTTGCTAAAATGCTAAAGTTGTCCGTGATGGGATTAGAACTCAAAACCTCTTGGGTTTCTAGACGTTTGTGTTATACCACCCTGTTTTTGACCAAAGTAACCATCTGTCTTATGTAACCATACCTAACATATCATACTAATTTGAGTGTCCTGGATTTAAATGTACTATGTTACGTCTAGTCTATGAGACCAGGCTGTGTCAACATTCTGTCACTTTAGGTGTTCTATATTGAAGAATAAAAAGTATATGTACTTTTTGTTATTGTTTTGTATTTGTTTGAATATAAAAATACAGGCTTCATTTCCAAAGCTATGAATAACCTCCAGCACAGTTGAAACCAAATTCGTCTCTATTTCACAATAAGCTTTGATAGTATGTTGGTTGGAACAGTTGTGCTGAAAATAGTATTCCAGTCTTTTGTGAATGTCGTGAACATTTTTGAAACGTTTTGATTCCACACTTGACATATAGGAGAAAAAAATATCAGCTTCTTCCTGAGGTTATCAATAACTAACTAATTTCTACAATTATAATTTACAATACAATACAATACACGTGTATTAAACCCCGAAGGGCAATTCGTTCAGGACTGACAGGGTTCTTCAGTAGCACAAACACACAGACAGTATAAAATATGAACACTTAAAGCATCAATTAAAAATGTATGGTGCAATTTTAAGTCAGTTAAGCCCTGGAAGTTTACTATCTCTAGAAATGTGATAGCTTAGACGGTGCCATGTTAGCAAATAGACTGTAACAGAATTAGTATCGAATGTTGATTCTGGAGTATAATAAAAAATGAATTCACATTATGAGATTGCCTTTCTCTTTATTGACATCAAACAAGTCTTTATGGAAACGTGGACTTGCGCGGTTCGAGATCTGCCTACTGCGTTCGTGCGTCCTGCTCTGACATCATGGAGACACTGATATGGCAATGCTACTGTTAGAAACATTCTAATCTGTTTCAGACAGACAGCCTAAGCAACATCATGTCGTTGAGCTGGTCAGCAAAAGACCACAAGAGTTATACAAATTCACCCTCCAACCCTACCCAAGGGCTGAAGCGGCCACGGAATGACGCAGGGAACAAAGTGACAGTGGTGCTCGGTGCGCAATGGGGAGATGAAGGCAAAGGAAAAGTCGTCGATTTACTGGCGACTGAGTCTGACCTTGTTTGCAGATGTCAGGTAATATCGTGTGCATATAATGCGATATTAATGTAACCTTGACATGCTTGAACTGACAAAAGTTATAACGCATTGTTGATTGTGTGAAATTCATGATGCGTCTTTAGAAAAGTAATGTCTCAACATATCAGAATCGGTGACTGTCACTGTACTTTACAACCGTGTGACAGGTGTGTGGCTGGCATTGGAAAAACCTTGAAATAGCTTACTGTTATTATTATTTTATTCAGTGGAGTAATGTTTCATGTGATGTCCTCAGTAGGCTATAATGGAATTTAGGATAAATCTTGTTTTCTATTTTATCAATACAGGAAATTAGTTTAAATGTAATTTTGAATAATTAAAACATGTATTTAGAAAACAGGGTGATATGAGCAGTTCTTCAACACCATTTTGAATTGTTGACTTGACTGAAGTTGAAATGTAACTTTTTAACTTGGAATACTATTAACTGGTTAATTGTCCCTTTTTGAGACTTGTAACATGATCATTAAGAACTTGGAAGCATATTCTCTCAATGGGGAATCCATTCCTCACACATCACCTACTGTAGCTGTACATTTTCTCTATCTGACCTATAGTAAACTGCTCAAATAGACCATAGTACCAACAATATGGAAAAACTATAACTATTTCTTACAAATTAAAGTCTAAAATCACACAGTAATGACAGGGAAAGGTAGCATAAGATCACACTTGGAACAATATTCATATTATTACAAAGGTGTATTAACATAAAGAGGGTGTTATAACTGTGTCACCCTACACTCTTAGTAAAAAGGGTTACAAAAGGGTTATGCGGCTGTCCCCATAGAAGAACCCTTTTTGGTTCCAGGTAGAAACCTTTTTGGTTCCAGATAGAACCCTTTTTGGTTCCAGGTAGAACTATTTTGGGTTCCATGTAGAACCCTCTGTGGAAAGGGTTCTACCTGGAACCAAAATGGGTTTTTCAAAGGGTTCTTCTATATGGGGACAGCCGAAGAACCCTTTTGGGTTCTAGATAGCACCTTTTCTCCTACGAGACTAACCTGAATGAAAATTATGTCAATAATCAATCAAATGTATTTTATAAAGCCCTTTTTACCTCAGCAGTTGTCTCAAAGTCCATATACGTATAGCCAGCCTAAAACCCCAAAGAGTATGCAATGCAGATGTAGAAGCACAGTGGCTAGGAAAAACTCTCTAGAAAGGCAAGAACCTAAGAAGAAACCTTGAGAGGAGCCAGGTTTCGAGAGAGAGAGAGAGAGAGAGAGAGAGAGAGAGAGAGAGATAGGCAGGCAAATTTTCTCTTTGGCCAGCAAGGAAAACCTAACTTGCTCAGAAGTCATATTTTGGGACACTTTCAGTGTAAAGGCCATTGCACAGTTGTGTTGTACTCTCCATTGACAGCAAGTCACATCACTGAGCACTCTGTGTACTCCTTCAGCCAGCCCCACCCACTGCTGGTGCAGGGTCACATTCCCAGGGTGACTTGACATGTGAGAAGGCCAGGTCTTAGCCAGGGGGCAAGGAGTGGAGGGTCTGGCAGCCAAGTATGTTAAAATAGTTAGTAGGGGGGGTAGCTTGGTGACAGGGGAGGGAGCTTAGACTCTATTATCCATTGATTCAGATAGGATTATGAATTTGCTCTGGATGTATGGCAAGTGGATGTCCTGGCTGTTTTATGTCCACATTTTGCTTTCCCATTACAAGTAACAGCCGTTAACCAACTCAATAACTGTCCTTTGGTGATATCATGCCACTAGACTTTGTTGAAAGTGCCTGGATTGCCAAACACAATCTTGTTTTGATCTTCCAGGGTGGTAACAATGCAGGCCACACAGTGGTAGTAGAAGGCACAGAGTATGACTTCCACCTTCTCCCCAGTGGCATTATCAACCCCAAAAGCATATGTGTCATTGGTGAGTGTTTTTATCTTTATCACCATTTCCACTGACCCCAATGGGCAACTGTCTATATGTGCTCATTTATCCAGCATATGGTCCATTGTAGGTAATGGCGTAGTCATACACCTACCGGGCTTGTTTGAGGAGGCGGAGAAGAATGAGAAGAAAGGTAAATCAAGTATTTTTCGAAAAACAGTCAATACTGTAATTGTCAAGTTCAAGGAAACCATTACAGTCATTTTTTGTTCTCCATTCTCTGACCAGGTCTCAAAGGCTGGGAGAAGAGACTAATAGTCTCTGACAGAGCTCACCTCGGTTTGTTTGTATTCTTCTGGTTTCACAAATGAGGCGAAGTTATATACATTATATGTACTATTTTAGTAGTGTGTGTTTATCTGCATAATGTATATCTTTGTATTGTGCTTAGAGAAAGGATGACATTTATTTTGCTTTGATTTTTCGACAGTGTTTGATTTCCACCAGGTTGTGGATGGAATTCAGGAGACCCAGCGACAAGCAACAGAGGGAAAGATGTAAGGGTAGGGAAGGCAATGGTTGCTTACATAGGGGAATACAATGGGTCACTGTCAATAGAGACTTCAGTCAAGTGGAAGGTAACCTAGCGGTTAGAGTGTTGGACCAGTAACCGAAAGGTTGCTAGTTGAATCCCGAGCCGTCAAGGTGAACAATCTGTCGATGTGCCCTTGAGCAGTGATAATGGCTGACTCTGGCCTTGACCCCACTTTCAGGGGGAGATGGGATATGCAAAAACACATTTCCAATTCACTCATGCATATTAATGCACACTTGTACATGTGTGAAATAGGACAAATAAGCACCCACCAAATTATTATTATAATCACTTCCACAGCTGATGAAAAATTGCAGATTCTATTTTGTAATCCCGTCAGCTAAAACAGGTGTTTTTCCTCATGACAGTATTGGAACGACCAAGAAAGGCATTGGACCCACCTATACCAGCAAAGCATCTCGCATTGGACTGCGTGTCTGTGACCTGCTGGGAGACTTTAAAGAGTTCTCTACCAAGTATGCTTACTGACAGACAGGGCACAATATAAACATCTTAACCTCACATACAACAAACATTTTGAGAGTCCAACAGTATATGATTGTGTCTCTCTTGAGACTTTGCTCTTGAACTAAATTGACCCACAGGAAGTGAGCAGTAATAGAGATTGAGATGATTTGGGGATTTCTTTCAGATTCAAGAACCTTGTCGCGCAGTACCAGTCCATGTACTCATCCCTGACAGTTGATACTGATACTCAGCTGAAAAAACTGAAGGTATGTGGTAAATCCCCTCTGAATGAATAGTCATGAGCTACGGATATATTAGATCTATGAGACTGTTGTTTGTCTTGTATTGGGCAGGAGTATGGAGAGAGGTTGCGGCCGATGGTGCGGGATGGAGTCTACTACATGTATGAGGCTCTTCATGGACCCCCAAAGAAAATTCTGGTGGAAGGGGCCAATGCTGCCCTCCTCGACATTGACTTTGGTAAGACATGTCATAGTCCCATTGAGGATCGTGCCAATGATGAGATGGACAGGAAAGTTTGATGGTGAAATGGACAACTCATCTGTATGTACGTTTAAGTCCCACTTTCTCTCTTTCCTTTAGGCACATATCCTTTTGTGACCTCATCAAACTGCACTGTTGGTGGGGCATGCACTGGCCTTGGCATCCCTCCCCTGAATATTGGTGAAGTGTATGGTGTATCAAAGGCCTACACCACCAGGGTAGGAATTGGTGCCTTCCCCACAGAACAGCTCAATGTAAGATCTCTTTCATCTATCTGGACATTTCTGACTCTTGCCTTACAGTAGCACCTCCTTACTGAGAGTAACGATTAAAGGGGAACAGCCAGAGCAAGACTTGAACCAGTGACCTTGAGTGAGAGTGTCCACTTCCACTATCACCTGTGCCATAAAGGTGAAGGCCTCTTAGCAGAGGTTATACTGCATTTTGCAGTTTGATATTTACCGTGCCTAAGTCACTCTCTTGCAGTTTGTTTAGACATGTTGTTTTCTTTTGAGGTACAAGTAGAGTTGGATATATATAGGAAGCCTAGTGTTTAAGGTCACATGACCTTCACACATGTAGGAAGCCTGGTCTCAAAATGCGCTGCCTCTGTGGCCAGCTGTCAGATTGTGTGAGAGGCCTGTTAAAACACTATTTAGCTCTCATGCAGATCACATGTTCAAGGCCTAAATTTAGGCCAGAGTCAGGGTTCAAGATAGATTTACTGTCTGGTCTGGGGTTATGTTACCTAACATGAGAACTGTCCATGGGGCTGCTGTTCAACATGTTTCTGCTTGATCCCTCACTCCAACTGTAAATCTATTGGTTTACTAAGCATTTTGTAACATTTTATTAATAAAAACCATTAGGATTAGTACCCAAAAATGACTATTAATTAACTAAGTGATCTCGACACAGTGGAGAGGGTCGAGAGTTTCAAGTTCCTTGGTGTCCACATCACCAATGAATTATCATGGTCCAAACACACCAAGACAGTCGTGAAGAGGGCACGACAAAACCTTTTCCCCCTCAGGAGACTGAAAAGATTTGTCATGGGTCCCCAGATCCTCAAAGGTTCTTCAGCTGCACCATCGAGAGCATCCTGACCGGTTGCATCACCGCATGGTATGGCAACTGCTCGGCATCTGACCGCAAGGCGCTACAGAGGGTAGTGCGTACAGCCCAGTACATCACTGGGTCCAAGCTTCCTGCCATTCAGGACCTATATATTAGGCAGTGTCAGAGGAAAGCCCATAAAATTGTCAGAGACTCCAGTCACCCAAGTCATAGACTGTTTTCTCTGCTACCACACGGCAAGCGGTACCGGAGCGCCAAGTCTAGGACCAAAAGGCTCCTTAACAGCTTCTACCCCCAAGCCATAAGACTGATGAACAATTAATTAAATGGCCACCAGACTATTACACTTCACCCCTAGCTACATGTACAAATTACCTCAACTAACCTGTACCCCCGCACACTGACTCGGTACCGGTGCCCCCTGTATATAGTCTGATTATTTATTTATTTGTTTATTTGGTCAATCTTTTCTTAACTCTTCTTGGAACTGCACTGTTGGTTAAGGGCTTGTAAGTAAGCATTTCACGGTAAGCTCTACACTTGTATTCGGCGCATGTGATAAATAAAGTTTGATTTGATTCTAGATAACTGAGTCTGTTTTGTGCAGGCGACAGGTGAACTGCTGCAGACGAGAGGTCATGAGGTGGGCGTGACAACGGGCAGGAAACGTCGCTGTGGCTGGCTGGACCTGGTCATCCTGAGATACGCCCACATGATCAATGGCTTCACTGCGTGAGTGGATAGGACTAAAATATCAGCCCCTATGAAGTCTTTATCTGACAGGTTCAAAGTACTGTCTCTGCCTGTGACTGCTAGTCTGAATGTAATTCATGTAGTAGTTTTTCTCTCTTTTCTCAAATGTGTTAACAAACAAATAACATTATTTCCTAACAGCATTGCTTTGACAAAACTTGACATCCTTGATGTGCTGGATGAGATCAAAGTAGGAGTGGCCTACAAAATCAGTGGCAAAAGAATTCCCCATTTCCCAGGTATGCTCTCTACATTCAACTGTATTGATTGATTAAGAAGTAGGCCTACTTGTACCAGACTAGGCCTACACTGTAAAAGAGACATTCATGAACTATTATCTCGACAAACATCTGATTTCTCTTCGGATTCTTAATTATCGTCTACCTTCATTCACATAGCTAACATGGAGCTGTTGCACAAAGTGGAGGTAGAGTATGAGACCTTCCCAGGCTGGAAGAGTGATACGTCTGCAGCCAGGAAGTGGAATGATCTCCCCCAGAAGGCTCAGAACTACATCCGCTTTGTGGAGAACCACATTGGAGTACCCAGTAAGTTACATGCAGGATACAGGGAGTTCCTGCTGACAGCAGGCTAGTCCTCAGTAGGGCACAAACTGAAAACAAAAATAAGCCTTCTAATTGAACAAATAGGCATATAGGCCATAGTAGTATCTCCTCCATTTCACCACATTTCAAAATAGTTTCTTCAGTGGAATGCCTACTGAAGGTGACCCAGTTTTACCAGCTACAACCATACCACAGTCCAGCATACTGACCACTAAATGGGAAACTGAAGAGCCGGCCTTGGTACAGGGACATGGCTTCAATGTGCCAGTGGGGGGCAGTATTGGCTATATTATAACGAGTACCCAATTCTGCAAGGATGATACTAGTCTAATGCAAAGGTTTTTGGGATTTGTGAGTGTTTTTTGACATGTCCTTTGTAATTTCTCTCTACAGTTAAGTGGGTCGGCGTCGGCAAGTCCAGGGAGTGCATGATCCAGATGTTCTAGAGACTTTTCCTTTTCTCTCCCCAAGATGGATGCACATGGATGGACGAGATGTGGTTTGATGTGACATATGTTTACAATCCTCAAACTATCTAATATTCTGTAAAACCTGTTAACAACAAATACGTGTAGCCTTGAAACAATGTTGAGTGGAAACGTTGGTAACTTTACATCTATCTGTGTTGCATCAGTAAATTGCCTTGTAGTGATGTCTGCCAGAAAGTCCTACAGTATGACTGAGCCATGTGTAAATCTTACCTTGTGCCACACAACAACCCTGAAAGAAAAAAACACATCCAATAACTTTTCCTCCTGAGTAATGTTACCTGCCTTATGTTTTCGGTCTTCTTTAGGGATGGATCGAAATGGACATAATGTGTACCTGGAGAAAATGGGGGAGGGTAATGCTTTTTCAATTTCAGTCAAGGGGAGGGCTTTGTATTTTTTTATCTAGTCCAGGGGAGGGTCATGTAATTTGTAATTTATGAAATGTCTATATTTCTCAGTGTTTTAGAATGAGTTGCTTGTTAGGCTATATATCGATGTGTGCCCGATGCCGCCCCTCAACCCCGATTCTTCGCTGGGGACGCAATATAAGTGCGTCTGTCTATAGGCTATTTAGTGTGGTCTCAATCAAAAGATCCATAGCTTATAGGCTGTAGGCAATGAATTGCATGCTCGGAGATGCACAGAGCAAAGTTATATTTCTAAGATAGCTCCTGGGATGGTGTAAATAAAACTAGTCTGCATTACTCACTGCAATGGATATTCCATCCCTGAGCCCCGGCCTGCTCTGCTCTTGCTGATCCCAAACTGGTTTGTGTGCTGCCTAACCAATGCTGTGCTGTGTAGGCCTATGGTGGCAGTTCAGGAGAGTCAAAGGTCTCTTGCACAAATAATATATATTTTTTTATGTTAGGCCTAGTCCAAAAAATGCACTATATTGCATGCAGACTAGCATATAACCTATGTTCTGTTCAGCTTGAGAAGGAGAGCTTGGAGATGAGAAGGAGGACCGGAGGTCAACTTTGATAGCTTGCTACTACTATATATGGGGATATCATTGTTTAGTTGTTTAGTTTCTTTGACATTCAGACTCTGAGCTGCAACCTTCTATATCCAAGGAGACAAAAAAAATGACTTTGCTTCGGAAGAAATGTAATTCTGTCATAATCAATTAAGCTATTCACTTTCTGTACAATAGAAGATATTTAATCCCAGACAGCTTTTGGGGAAGAGTAGACAGCAGTAATGATGACATTTTTCTGTGTCTGTAGGCTTACTCTGTCTGGAGTGGAAAGTTAGGCCTAACTTTTGAAAGTACAATGCTCTGATTGCTGCTGACCTGGTCTCGGAGCATTTCATATTATCCTGTACGTAAATCCGAGACACTCCATTTAGTATGATATGTTACATTTTTGTATGGTATGTATTAATTTGCTAGGCTTGGGGTTAAGGTTTGGGTTAACTTTAGGATTTAGGTTAAATGGTTAGGGTTAGGGGAAAGGTTAGCTAAAGGGTCAAGGGACAGGTTGGCTAACATGCTAAGTAGTTGCAAAGTTGCTAATTAGATAAAATTGTCCGTGTTGAGATTCAAACTCACAACCTTTGGATTGCTAGACGTTCGGGTTATAAGCCTACCCAACCACCCTACTTTCATTTTTACGTTAACTAACCATCTGTTTTATGTAACCATACCGAACACAAAATATCTTACTAATTTGTGTGTCTCGGGTTTACGTTTACTATGTTATGTTTAGTCTACAAGACCAGGCTGCAACTTGATGTCTCAGATTTTATTATTTGCAAACAGGGACAGTTTCATTGTAAACAAGACACTATTTTGGCATTGGAGAAACATTATAAAATGATCACATAGCCTTAGCTCTCTGTCAATTCTTAGCCTGTAATTTTGGTAATTTGTCTGTATTAAAAAAAGATTCTGCTAATGTGTAAAATGATTTAGAATTGCATGACATTTTTATAAAAGGCAATTTTTTTCTCGGACCTACAAGTAAGATGATAGATTCATGCAATGTGTTTACTATGAAGAGGATCTTTCCACCCCTTCTCTTGTCCACGGTGGTCTGCAAACCCACAACCTTCTGGCCCGCAGCCCTGTACGCTATCAAAGAAGAGCATTTTCTAATAATGGATATCTAAGGTGCTGGTCTGTCCAAAAGTGAGGGTAAATGGTAGACATGTTCTCAGCTATCCACTTTATATTTTAATTATTATTTTGGGTTTAGGGGAGGGTCACTTTTTTTTCAAGCGTTCAGGTAGAGTTTAGGTCAAATATTTTTTGTTGAAGAGAGGGCCATCGATTGTCATTTCAGAGAGGTTCGATTTTTTCCATGTAACCCTTATTACAAATAATGGTCACTCCCTTACACATTTATTACACCTGCAGACAACATATATTTTGTATCACCAAGTTGTCTGTTTGCATAATAAACAAGTTCAGTAGTGAAAGAGTGCGATAAATAATTGTAATCCTTGTTAAAGATGCAGTCCAGGATCTTAAGCACTGACAAATTTGGAACGTATTGTATGATCTTAAGAATTGCACACAAAAAAGGACAGGACATATCATAAGAAATGGATGACATATGCTGTGTTCTTAACCAAGTGGGAAGTGGGAATTTACCTCTATACAGTAGATAAAAGACTAATCAAATCAAATGTTATTGGTTGGGTACACATACACTACATGACCAAAGGTATGTGGACACCTGCTCTTCGAACATCTCATTCCAAAATCATGGGCGTTAATTCTGGGAAGGCTTTCCACTAGATTTTGGAACATTGCTGCGGGGACTTGCTTCCATTCAGCCACAAAAGCATTAGTGAGGTCGGCACTGATGTTGGGCGATTAGGCCTAGCTCGCAGTTGGCGTTCCAATTCATCCCTAAGGTGTTCGATGGGGTTGAGGTCTGGGCTCTGTGCAGGCCAGTCAAATTCTTCCACAACAATATTGACAAACCATTTCTGTATGGACCTTGCTTTGTGCACGGAGCATTATCATGCTGAAACAAGAAAGGGCCTTCCCAAAACTGTTGCCACAAAGTTGGAACACAGAATTGTCTAGAATGTCATTGTATGCTGTAGCGTTAAGATTTCCCTTAACTGGAACTAAGGGGTCTAGCCCGAACCATGGAAAACAGCCCCAGACCATTATTTCTCCTCCACCAAACTTTACAGTTGGCACTATGCATTCGGGCTAATAGCATTCTCCTGGCATCTGTCAAACCCAGATTCTGCAAGATGCTGAAGTATGATTCATCACTCCAGAGAAGTGTTTCCACTGCTCCAGAGTCCAATGGCGGCAAGCTTTACACAAGTCCAGCCGACGCTTGCCATTGCGCATGGTGACCTTAGGCTTGTTATCCGGCTGCTCGTGCATGGAGCTCCCGACGAAGTTGCTTCCAGAGGCAGTTTGGAACTCGGTAGGGAGTGTTGCAACCGAGGACAAATTATTTTTATGCACTACGCGTTTCTGCACTGCGTCCCATTCTGAGAGCTTATGCCGCCTACCACTTCGTGGCTGAGCCGTTGTTGCTCCTAGATGTTTCCACTTCACAATGACAGCACTTAAAGTTGACCAGGGAAGCTCTAGCAGGGCAGAAATTGGATGAACTGACTTGTTGGTGCCACATTGAAAGTCACTGAGCTCTTCAGTAAGGCCATTCTACTGCCAATGTTTGTCTATGGAGATTACACGGCTGTGTGCTCAATTTATGCACCTGTCAGCAACGGGTGTGTCTGACATAGCTGAATCCACTAATTTGAAGGAGTGTCCACATACTTTTTTATATATAGTGTATTTGCAGATGTTATCGCAGGTGCAGCAAAATGCCTGTGTTTAGCTCCAACTGCAGTAATACAGTAATAGATGGATAAAACCCATTCCGACAGGGCAGCAATGTATAACAAGTAATATCTAACAATTTCACAACAAATACCTAATACACACAAATCAAAGTAAAGGAATGGAATTAAGAATATATAAATATATGGACGTGCAATGTCAAAGCGGCATAGAGTAAGATGCAGTAGATAGTATAGAATACAGTATATACATATGAGATGAGTAATGCAAGATATGTAAACATTATTAAAGTGACATTATTAAAGTGACTAGTGTTCCATTTATTAAAGTGGCCAATGATTTCAAGTGTGTGTATGTAGACAGCAGCCTCACTGTGCTAGTGATGACTATTTAACCGTCTGATGGCCTTAAGATAGAAGCTGTTTTTCAGTCTCTCGGTCCCAGCTTTGATACACTTGTACTGACCTCGCCTTCTGGATGATAGCGGGGTGAACAGGCAGTGGCTCGGGTGGTTGTTGTCCTTGATGATCTTTTTGGCCTTCCTCGTGTGGTGTAGGTGTCCTGGAGGGCAGGTAGTTTGCCCCCGGTGATGCGTTGTGCAGACAACACCACCCTCCGGTTGTGGGCGGTGCAGTTGCCGTACCAGGTGGTGATGCAGCCCAACAGGATGGTCTCAAGTGTGCATCTGTAAAAATTTGTGAGGGTATTAGGTGACAAGCCAAATTTCTTCAGCCTCCTGAGGTTGAAGAGGCGCTGTTGCGCCTTCTTCACCACACTGCCTGTTTGGGTGGACCATTTTAGTTTGTTAGTGATATGTACACCGAGGAACTTAAAACTTTCCACCTTCTCCACTGCTGTCCCATCAATGTGGATAGGGGGGTGCTCCCTCTACTGTTTCCTGAAGTCCACGATCATCTCTTTTGATTTGTTGATGTTGAGTGAGAGGACACCACACTTTCCTAACACCACACTCCCAGAGGCCTCACCTCCTCCCTGTCTAGTCATTGTTGGTAATCAAGCCTACTGCTGTTGTGTCATCTGCAAACTTGATGATTGAGTTGGAGGTGTGCATGGCCACACAATCATGAGTGAACAGGGAGTACAGGCAGGGGCTGAACACACACCCTTGTGGGGCCCCAGTGCTGAGGATCAGCGAAGTGGAGGTGTTGTTTCCGTCAGGAAGTACAGGACCCAATTGCACAGGGCAGGGTTCAGACCCTTGATATATATTTACATTTTAGTCATTTAGCAGACACTCTTATCCAGAGCGACTTACAGTAGTGAAAGCATACATTTCATACATTTTCTTTTCTCCATGCTGGTCCCCCGTGGGAATCGAACCCACAACCCTGGCATTGCAAACACCATGCAAACACCATGCTCTACCAACTGAGCGACCGGGGCCATATATGTCCTATTATTGCGTCTGTGAGGGTACTGAGACCACGTACATTTTGAGGTAGTCCATTTTCTTATTTTACTACTTCTATGAGTTTGTAAACAAACTGAAAGCGTGCATACTGCCAGAGTGTGTTGTTTGAAGAGGTGTAAAGCCAAGGATGGCGATTTACTACCACCTACAGTGTCACAGCTGTTTGAAAGAGCGGACCAAGAAGCAGCGTTTTCGTAGTTCCACATGTTTTATTAAATCAGTGAAACCGAATGCAACAATTAACACTTTAAGTAAATACAAAACAACAAACGTGACGCTGGAGGAACATAAACCTCACGAAGAACAATCACCCACAAACACCTGTGGGACAAACCTAAACTTAAATAGGACCTCCAATTAGAGACAACGACAACCTGCTGCCTCTAATTGGAGGTCATGCCAAATAACACCAACATAGAAATACAAACCTAGAATCAAAACATAGACATATAAAAACCAGACAAACACCCCCTGTCACGCCCTGACCTAATCTACCATAGAAAATAACACTCACTATGGTCAGGACGTGACATACAGTTATGGAATGTTTGCTCATGAGTATAATTCATTGGCTGAACCCATCTTGATAACCCGGATTGAATGATTTGATCCTTCCTTCAACAATAGGAAGTTCCACCCAGTTGACTTCTTTAAAATGGTGAAACCCTTAAGTCAACATCCATACCAAAACGGGTTTTATCCAACTACAGTCCTCTATCTAACTCTATGGTGGTAAATTCCCACGTCTCTTGGTTATGAACACAGCATTAGTACACCATTGTGCACAATTTCCGGGGATTCGCTTTGGCTTGTGAGCAGTACTTTCAAAACTATTGGTTGAAATGATCCAAAACCTCTGGGGCATCTTTTAACTAGATGACCAGTTCTTATAGCCTTTAGCCGTACCCTTATCCTATTCCTCCTCTGTTCCTCTGGTGATGTAGAGGTTAACCCAGGCCCTGTAGCCCCCAGTTCCACTCCTATTCCCCAGGCGATATCATTTGTTGACTTCTGTAACCGTAAAAGCCTTGGTTTCATGCATGTTAACATCAGAAGCCTCCTCCCTAAGTTTGTTTTGTTCACTAAGTTTGTTTTGTTCACTGGTTAAAGACATCAGAGGTGATGTCTTTAACCAGGATCTCAGCGATCACTGCCTCAACGGCTACATCCGTAATGGGTCCACGGTCAAACGACCACCCCTCATCACTGTCAAACGCTCCCTAAAACACTTCAGCAAGCAGGCCTTTCTAATCGACCTGGCCCGGGTATCATGGAAGGATATTGACCTCATTCCGTCAGTAGAGGATGCCTGGTTATTCTTTAAAAGTGCTTTCCTCGCCATCTTAAACAAGCATGCCCCATTCAAAACATGTTGAACTAACAACAGATATAGCCCTTGGTTCACTCCAGACCTGGCTGCCCTTGACCAGCACAAAAACATCCTGTGGCATACTGCATTAGCATCGAATAGCCCCCGCAATATGCAACTTTTCATAACTTTTCAGGGAAGTTAGGAACCAATATATGCAGGCAGGTAGGAAAGCAAAGGCTAGCTTTTTCAAACAGAAATTTGCATCCTGTAGCACAAACTCCAAAATGTTCTGGGACACTGTAAAGTCCATGGAGAATAAGAGCACCTCCTCCCAACTGCCCACTGCACTGAGGCTAGGAAACATTGTTACCACCGATAAATCTACGATAATCGAGAATTTCAAGAAGCGTTTTTCTACGGCTGGCCATTCTTTCCACCTGGCTACCCCTACCCCGGTAAACAGCTCTGCACCCCCCACAGCAACTTGCCCAAGCCTCCCCCATTTCTCCTTCACCCAAATCCAGAAAGCTGATGTTCTGAAAGAGCTGCAAAATATGGACCCATATAAATCAGCTGGGCTAGATAATCTGGACACTCTCTTTCTAAAATTATCCGCCGCAATTGTTGCAACCCCTGTTACTAGCTTGTTCAACCTCTCTTTTGTATCGTCTGAGATACCTAAAGATTGGAAAGCTGCCGTGGTCATCACCCTCTTCAAAGGGGGAGACACTCTAGACCCAAACTGTTACAGACCTATATCTATCCTACCCTGCCTTTCTAAAGCCTTCGAAAGCCAAGTTAACAAACAGATCACCGACCATTTCGAATCCCATCATACTTCGCTATGCAATCTGGTTTCTGAGCTGGTCATGGGTGCACCTCAGCCACGCTCAAGGTCCTAAACAATATCATAACCGCCATCGATAAAAGACAATACTGTGCAGCCTTATTCATCGACCTGGCCAAGGCTTTCGATTCTGTCAATCACCACATTCTTATCGGCCGACTCAACAACCTTGGTTTCTCAAATGACTGCCTCGCCTCGTTCACCAACTACTTCTCAGATAGAGTTCAGTGTGTCAAATCGGAGGGCCTGTTGTCTGGACGTCTGGCAGTCTCTTTGGGGGTGCCACAGGGTTCAATTCTCGGGACGACTTTTTTCTCTGTATACATCAATGATGTCGCTCTTGCTGCTGGTGATTCTCTGATCCACCTCTATGCAGACGACACCATTCTGTATACTTCTGGCCCTTCTTTGGACACTGTGTTAACAAACCTCCAGACGAGTTTCAATGCCATACAACACTCCTTCCGTGGCCTCCAACTGCTCTTAAATGCAAGTAAAACTAAATGCATGCTCTTCAACTGATCGCTGCCCGCACCCGCCCGCCCGCCCATCTACCATCACTACTCTGGACGGTTCTGACTTAGAATATGTGGACAACAACAAATACCTAGGTGTCAGGTTAGACTGTAAACTCTCCTTCCAGACTCACATTAAGCATCTCCAATCCAAAATGAAATCTAGAATCGGCTTCCTATTTCGCAACAAAGCGTCCTTCACTCATGCTGCCAAACATACCCTCCTAAAACTGACTATCCTACCGATCCTTGACTTCGGCGATGTCATTTATAAAATAGCCTCCAACACTCTACTCAGCAAATTGGATGCAGTCTATCACAGTGCCATCCGTTTTGTCACCAAAGCCCCATATACTACCCACCACTGTGACCTGTATGTTCTCGTTGGCTGGCCCTCGCTTCATATTCATTGCCAAACCCACTGGCTCCAGGTCATCTATAAGTCGTTGCTAGGTAAAGCCCCGCCTTATCTCAGCTCACTGGTCACCATAGCAGCACCCACCCGTAGCACGCGCTCCAGCAGGTATATTTCACTAGTCACCCCCAATGCCAACTCCTCATTCGCCTGCCTTTCCTTCCAGTTCTCTGCTGCCAAAGACTGGAACTAATTGCAAAAATCACTGAAGCTGGAGACTTATATCTCCCTCACTAACTTTAAGCATCAGCTGTCAGAGCAGCTTACCGATCATTGCACCTGTACACAGCCCATCTGTAAATAGCCCACCCAACTACCCCATCCCCATACTGTTATGTTTTATTTTTTGCTCCTTTGCACCCCAGTATCTCTACTTGCACATTCATCGTCTGCACATCTATCACTCGAGTGTTTAATTGCTCAATTGTAATTATTTCGCCACTATGGCCTATTTATTGCCTTACCTCCCTAATCTTACTACATTTGCACACAGTGTATATAGACTTTTCTATTGTGTTATTGACTGTACGTTTGTTTATCCAATGTGTTGCGTTGTTTGTGTCGCATTGCTTTGCTCTTGGCCAGGTCGCAGTTGTAAATGAGAACTTGTTCTCAACTGGCCTACCTGGTTAAATAAAATAATAAAAACACGTGGTTTGAGTAATGGAAATAAAACAGTCACGTGATAAGAGATCAATGATCGGATTGGTTAGTTCGCGCGCTAGTGAGTATTTTTCCGGCGTTGCTCCGCAAGCTTGTTATGTTTGGATGCACGTTTCTTCCCCCCCAAAAAATGTCTAAAAGATCTTATCCTTTCGCTGAATCTTTCTCATCGCAGCATAAATTTCACATTGGACAAAAGGAGTTGAATAATCGCGGCGTATACGGGGACAAGTATAGACAAGAAATCTACGGTAAGGTTTGCTGTCTGAAATAACTGGCTGGCTGTTCGCTAACCCTACTCCGTGTGCTGTTGTTTAGCTAGTGGTAAAAACTAGCTAGCTAACGTTAGCTAGGTAGGTTACAACAGCTAAATACCTACACCAAATGTTAATGTCCTTTTTATTACTTGATAATTTAGCTAGGTGGCTATATCCACCCACGACAGGCATTACATGTAGCTTGTTTTAGCCTTTGACTATTTCCAGGTAACGTTAGCCAAAAACGTTACAGAAATATACTGTACCGAACAAAACTATAAACGCAACAATTTCACTTTTTTTGTTAGTTACAGTTCATATAAGTAATCTATGTATTTCACATAACTGGGTAAGGGCGCAGCAATGGGTGGTCCTGAGAGGGCATCGGCCCACCCACTTGGGACCCAGACCCAACCAACCAAATTCTCTAAAATGGTATTGTAGGGGCTTATGGTAGAGAAATTAACATTCAATTCTCTGGCAACAGCTCTGTTTGACATCCCTGCAGTCAGGATGCCAATTGTATGCTCCCTCAACGTGAGACATCTGTGGTATTGTGATGTGTGACAAAACTGCACATTTTAGAGTGGCCTTTTATTGTCCCCTGCACAAGGTGCACCTGTGTAATGATCGCACTGTTTAATCAGCTTCTTGATATGCTACACCTGTCACGTGGATGGATTATCTTGACAAAGGATAAAATGCTAACTAACGGATGTAAATATGTTTGTACACATTTTTAGGGAAATAAGCTTTTGTGTGTGTGTGTGACGCTAGCTTGCTACTATGGATGTTTGATTTTGCCTAGCTATGCGTTCTAGCTAGTTATTATTAAAAATAAATGTAAAAATGTTATGATAGGGAGTTGGGAATCAACATTTCTTTCATTCTGGTGTTATACTTTGTATTGCTGATCTTATTTTTAAGCGATTGGAAAAGGTCCGAAGGGTCACGGACAGGTCAATATGAATCCCTTGTCAATGTAATCACCTGTCAGGATTCAACATGTTTTGTCCAATATCTTAAAAGATAGGGTGGTCATATTGTCATGACAGTTTCAGGGCTGATGTAGAACACAGATGATTCAAATGAAAGAACAATTTATTAAATTAATATGCAAATCAGGCAGTACGGGATACATCATTAGAGTAATTTAAGACCAATTTAAAGTAGGGTGGTAAATGATAACATCTTCATGCTATATGCTAAACTGATTTTAACAATTTATGAAATTAGGAAACATTAATACTACTGTATGCAAATTAGATATGTAATATCTTAATACGTTTTAAGAATTTAAAAAAATTAACTCATTCATTTAAAGTTAGGTTGTCATATTGTTAATACAGTGGGGGGGAAAGTATTTGATCCCCTGCTGATTTTGTACATTTGCCCACTTACAAAGAAATGATCAGTCTATAATTTTAATAGTAGGTGTATTTGAACAGTGAGAGACAGAATAACAACAAAAAAATCCAGAAAAACGCATGTCAAAATTTGTATACAATTATTTGCATTTTATTGAGGGAATTAAGTATTTGACCCCTCTGCAAAACATGACTTAGTACTTGGTGGCAAAACCCTTTTTGGCAATCACAGAGGTCAGACGTTTCTTGTAGTTGGCCACTAGGTTTGCACACATCTCAGGAGGGATTTTGTCCCACTCCTCTTTGCAGATCTTCTCCAAGTCATTAAGGTTTCGAGGCTGACGTTTGGCAACTCGAACCTTCAGCTCCCTCCACAGATTTTCTATGGGATTAAGGTCTAGAGACTGGCTAGGCCACTCCAGGACCTTAATATGCTTCTTTTTGAGCCACTCCTTTGTTGCCTTGGCCGTGTGTTTTGGGTCATTGTCATGCTGGAATACCCATCCACGACCCATTTTCAATGCCCTGGCTGAGGGAAAGAGGTTCTCACCCAAGATTTGACGGTACATGGCTCCGTCCATCGTCCCTTTGATGCGGTGAAGTTGTCCTGTCCCCTTAGCAGAAAAAGACCCCCAAAGCATGTTTCCACCTCCATGTTTGAGGGTGGAGATGGTGTTCTCGGGGTCATAGGCAGCATTCCTCCTCCTCCAAACACGGCGGGTTGAGTTGATGTCAAAGAGCTCCATTTTGGTCTCATCTGACCACAACACTTTCACCAGTTGGCCTCTGAGTCATTCAGATGTTCATTGGCAAACTTCAGATGGGCATGTATATGTATTCTTGAGCAGGGGGACCTTGCGGGCGCTGCATGATTTCAGTCCTTCACGGCGTAGTGTGTTACCAATTGTTTTCTTGGTGACTATGGTCCCAGCTGCCTTGAGATCATTGACAACATCCTCCTGTGTAGTTCTGGGCTGATTCCTCACCGTTCTCATGGTCATTGCAAGTCCACGAGGTGAGATCTTGCATGGAGCCCCAGGCCAAGGGAGATTGACAGGTCTTTTGTGTTTGTTCCATTTGCGGATAATCTCACCAACTGTTGTCACCTTCTCACCAAGCTGCTTGGCGATGGTATTGTAGCCCATTCCAGCCTTGTGTAGGTCTACAATCTTGTCCCTGACATCCTTGGAGAGCTATTTGGTCTTGGCCATGGTGGAGAGTTTGGAATCTGATTGATTGCTTCTGTGGACAGGTGTCTTTTTTTTACAGGTAACAAGCTGCGGTTAGGAGCACTCCCTTTAACCTGTTATGGCTAGGGGGCAGTATTTTCACGGCCGGATAAAAAACGTACCCGATTTAATCTGATTATTACTCCTGCCCAGAAACTAGAATATGCATATAATTATTGGCTTTGGATAGAAAACACCCTAAAGTTTCTAAAACTGTTTGAATGGTGTCTGTGAGTATAACAGAACTCATATGGCAGGCAAAAACCTGAGAAGATTCCAAACAGGAAGTACCCTCTCTGACCATTCCTTGAGCTTCTTGGCTCTGTTTATTGAAAACTTAGGATCTTTGCTGTAACGTGACACTTCCTATGGCTCCCATAGGCTCTCAGAACCTGGGAAAAAGCTGAATGATGTAATTCCAGCCGCTGGCTGAAAAACATTAGCGCCTTTGGTAAGTGCTCTATCAGAGTGAGGCTCGTGCACGAGGGGATCCCATGTTTTTATTTTCTCTCTCTTTGAACGTAAACACGCTTTCCCGGTCGGAATATTATCGCTTTTTTTACGAGAAAAATGGCATAAAAATTGATTTTAAATAGCAGTTGACATGCTTCGAAGTACGGTAATGGAATATTTAGAAATTGTTTGTCACGAAACGCGTCGGGCGCGTAACCCTTATTTACCCTTTCGGATAGTGTCTTGAACGCACAAACAAAACGCCGCTATTTGGATGTAACTATGGATTATTTGGGACCAAACCAACATTTGTTATTGAAGTAGAAGTCCTGGGAGTGCATTCTGACGAAGAACAGCAAAGGTAATAACATTTTTCTTATAGTAAATCTGACTTTGGTGAGTGCTAAACTTGGTGGGTGTGTAAATAGCTAGCCCTGTGATGCCGGGCTATCTACTTAGAATATTGCAAAATGTGCTTTCACCGAAAAGCTATTTTAAAATCGGACATAGCGAGTGCATAGAGGAGTTCTGTATCTATAATTCTTAAAATAATGTTTTTTGTGAACGTTTATCGTGAGTAATTTAGTAAATTCACCGGAAGTTTGCGGGGGTATGCTAGTTCTGAACGTCACATGCCAATGTAAAAAGCTGTTTTGAACAAAACATGCATGTATTGTATAACAATGTCCTAGGGGTGTCATCTGATGAAGATCATCAAAGGTTAGTGCTGCATTTAGCTGTGGTTTGGATTTATGTGACATTATATACTAGCTTGAAAAATGGGTGTCTGATTATTTCTGGCTGGGTACTCTGCTGACATAATCTAATGTTTTGCTTTCGTTGTAAAGCCTTTTTGAAATCGGACAGTGTGGTTAAAGGAGAGTCTTGTCTTTAAAATGGTGTAAAATAGTCATATGTTTGAAAAATGGAAATTTTTGTATTTTTGAGGAATTTGTAATTCGCGCCACACCCATCATTGGCTATTGGAGCAGGTGTTCCGCTAGCGGAAGGTCTAGATGTAAGAGGTTAAGAGTGTGCTCCTAATCTCAGCTTGTTACCTGTATAAAAGACACCTGGGAGCCAGAAATCTTTCTGATTGAGAGGGGGTCAAATGCTTATTTCCCTCATTAAAATGCAAATCAATTTATAACATTTTTGACATGCGTTTTTCTGGATTTTTGTCATTCTGTCTCTCACTGTTCAAAGAAACCTACCATTAAAATTATAGACTGATCCTTTCTTTGTCAGTGGTCGAACGTACAAAATCAGCAGGGGATCAAATACTTTTTTCCCCCACTGTATATATTGATGTTTTATGCAGAACTGGGAGTCTACACTGAGCAGTAAGGTGCCACGCATACACAAAAAGATGGGTTCCTATTTATCAGTTATGTTGTATTTAGTAGCCCAACTGATTAGGAATAGAGTGCCAAATAAGTCTAACATAGCGTACTTCTAAGGTAGGCCTACGCCCGAGTTGGGTTAGGTTGTAATGTTATTTTTAGGGATGCACAATATATCAACATATCGGAATCGGATGATATTAGCTAAAAATGCCAACATCGGTGTCGGCCCGATGTCTAGTTTAACGCCGATGTGCAAAACCAATGTCAAAGCTGACATATCTACGTTATATAGGTATGCACATGATGTAATGACAACGTGTATAATGTTGCGCTACACGTGCAACACAGCATTTCTATCCTAGCCCACAATGTCTGCTGTGTGAATCGAGCAGTCATTTGAAAGAGTAATACAATTTCAGCGAGACAACTCAAAGGCAAAATCCATTAATGCCAAGATAATGGAATTCATTGCCCGTGACAATCAACCGTTACCTGTCGTGGGTGATGTTGGCTTTTGTGACTGGTTGAGCACCGGTACACACTACTAAGTGCGCTATTTTTCAGATGTTGCCCTACCGGAGTTACACAGTAATAGCGTCACTGCTATTAGCTTCACAACATACTATGGAACGCCGTTTGAGTCTTAGTGTTAATTGAAATATATATTTTTTGACACAATTTGACACGTTAAATAAGCTTTTCATTTGACACATCATATAACAGTTATGTTATAGAATGTTGTATGTTTTGAATTTGCACGTGCAAGCCAAGCGCTATCAGTAGCACTGTCAAAGCTGTACAAAAAAGTATGCAAACACCGGCCACGAACGATGTGTTTACAATACCGTGCTGGTAATAAACCATTTGTTTGACTGCAACATCTGGGTAGCTAGCAAGCTTTAGCTTGGTACCTAGCTAGCACCAATACAACCAGCCTGAAAACAATGACCAGTACTTATTTTCATTATACTTAGCAATGATTTCAAATTTAATTTGTCACATGGCCAAATACAACAAGTGTAGACTTCACTGTGAATTGGTTACTTACAAGCCCTTAACACAACAGTGCTGTTCAAGAAGCGGTAAGAATCTTTACCAAGTAAACTAAAATGTAAAAAGTAGCACAATAACGATGCTATATACAGGGGGCACCGGTACCGAGTCAGTGTGCGGTGGTACAGGTTAGTTAAGGTAATTTGTATATGTAGGTGGGGGTGAAGTGACTGTGCATAGATAATGAACAGCGGGTAGCAGCTGGAATCCTTGTGAGGAAGTATTAGCTAGGTAGCCACTTGTTGTTCGCCTATTAAAATTCAACTTCAGTTCATGAAAATAAATAGCCAGCTACTTAACCCTGTTTCCCAAAGCTAACAGCCAGCTAGCTTCATCTGGCTAGTGACGCTCGACCGGGTTGTGTTGTGAAGCTAGCCACAATAAGGATTAGGCACAGTAGTGGAATTTGCGGTTTGCCTTCAAAATAAAAGTACCTCTTTTGAAAGTGACGCAGAAGGTTACAGTTGGTGGAATCATGCCATATTTAGACTATATAATATTACTCAAGGTTGGAATGTGAAGCAATGAAATGGGGTATCAGTCTACTCGATGACACCCACAGAACACCAAATCAAATGTATTTATATAGCCCTTCTTACATCAGCTGATATCTCAAAGTGCTGTACAGAAACCCAGCCTAAAACCCCAAACAGCAAGCAATGTAGGTGTAGAAGCACGGTGGCTAGGAAAAACTCCCTAGAAAGGCCAAAACCTAGAGAGGAACCAGGCTATGAGGGGTGGCCAGTCCTCTTCTGGCTGTGCTGGGGTGGAGATTATAACAGCACATGGCCTAGATGTTCATAAATGACCAGCATGGTATAATAATAATAATAATAATAATAATAATAATAATAATAATAATAATAATAATAATAATAATAATAATAATAATAATAATAGTTGTTGAGGGTGCAACAAGTCAGTAACACAAGAGTCAGTTGTCTTTTTCATAGCCAATCTTTGAGAGTATCTCTACCGCTCCTGCTGTCTCGAGAGAGTTGAGAGAGTTGAGAGAGAGAGAATATCCCAGTGGAAAGCGGGGAAACCGGCCAGGCAGAGACAGCAAGGGCGGTTTGTTGCGCCAGCCTTTTCGTTCACCTTCACACCCCTGGGCCAGACTACACTTAATCATAGGACCTACTGAAGAGATGTGTCTTCAGTAAAGACTTGAAGGTTGAGTCTGCGTCTCTCACATGGGTAGGCAGACTATTTCATAAAAATGGAGCTCTATAGGAGAAAGCCCTGCCTCCAGCTGTTTGCTTAGAAATTCTAAAGAAGAGTTTACACAAATATTAGCGTTGTAACTCTTGTCGCGTGACTGTGAAATCACCTCCCCAGTCGGCCTATTGTGTGTATTGACATTCATATTGCACTGTACAGCGTTACCTAAGGATTGGGGATCAAGGAAATGGGCTATCAGTCTACTCAATACCCAAGATGTTTTTTCCCCAATGTCCTCCTCAGCTATCAGATTCCAAAACATCCACGCAGTATTGTTTTTCCTCAGGAATAGTGTTCAATACACACAGGTTGATGACAAATGTGGCTCAATTCAGTTGTTTCAGAGTCCCGCAATAAGAGCTACAACGCTAATGTTCTCTGGGTGTCACTGAGTAGACTAATACCCCATGTCATTGATCCATAATACATAGTTAAGGCTGTACAGTGAAATAAGTATGCCCCCAATGCAATTCTAAAGTATAATACATCCAGTGTGATTTCAACAGATTTTTGTCAAATTAACAAATTGTCTTTTGTTGATTTTTTTTTAAATTATATATATCTCCTCGTTTAGCATGATCTATTCAATTATGGCATAATTCTACTATTTGTATTACTGTCAATGACACTTATTTTGAAGGCTAACCGCAAAGTCCACTATTGTGGCTAATCCTTATCGTGGCTAGCTTCACATAGATGGCTCCCACCACCATTAATCAAATAAGAACTGTCTTATGACTTTTTTTTTTGATGATGATGACACCTAGCTATATAGTTAGCTAACTATAGCTACTGAAACATATGTTTTTGGGGAAGAACATTGTTTGCATCCATGAGCTAGCTAGCTTTTTTTCTGACCAGCACCGTAGGTGCGCGAGGCTACTTTACCAGCATCAAAGCGTACAGTTGAAGTTGGAAGTTTACATACACCTTAGCCAAATACATTTTAAACTCGGTTTTTTACAATTCCTGACATTAAATCCTAGTACAAATTCCCTGTCTTAGCTCAGTTAGGATCACCACTTTATTTTAAGAATGTGAAATGTCAGAATAATAGTAGAGAATTATTTATTTCAACTTATATTTCTTTCATCACATTCCCAGTGGGTCAGAAGTTTACATACACTCAATTAGTATTTGGTAGCATTGCCTTTAAATTGTTTAACTTGGGTCAAACGTTTTGGGTAGCCTTCCACAAGCGTCCCACAATAAGTTGGGTGAATTTTGTCCCATTCCTCCTGACAGAGCTGGTGTAACTGGGTCAGGTTTGTAGGCCTCCTTGCTCACCCACACTTTTTCAGTTCTGCCCACAAATTGTCTATAGGATTGAGGTCAGGGCTTAGTGATGGCCACTCTAATACCTTGACTTTGTTGTCCTTAAGCCATTTTGCCACAACTTTGGAAGTATGCTTGGGGTCATTGTCTATTTGGCAGACCCATTTGCGACCAAGCTTTAACTTCCTGACTGATGTCTTGAGATGTTGCTTCAATATATCCACAGAATTTTCCTGCCTCATGATGCCATCTATTTTGTGAAGTGCACCAGTCCCTCCTGCAGCAAAGCACCCCCACAACATGATGCTGCTTCTATCCAAATTACATGCATATTCTAGTTACTGGGCAGGAGTAGTAACCAGATTAAATCGGGTAAGTTTTTTTTATCCGGCCGTGCAAATACTGCCCACTATCCCCAACAGGTTAAGAACAAATTCTTAATTTCAATGACGACCTAGAAACAATGACGACTAGAAACAGTGGGTTAATCTGTCTGGGGTATGTGGGACGCTAGCGTCCCACCGGCGGAACACACTGCCAACAGCCAGTGAAATAGCAGGGTGCCAAATTCAAAACAACAATCTCATTCATATTTCTCAAACATACAACTATTTTTAAAGATGAACTTCTCGTTAATCCAACCACATTGTCTGATTTCAAAAAGGCTTTACAGCAAAAGCATAGCATTAGATTGTTAGGACAGCGCCTAGACAAGAGAAACCACACAGCCGTTTTCCAAGCAAGGAGAGGTGTCACAAAAAACAGAAATACAGCTAAAATGAATCACTAACCTTTGATCTTCATCAGATGGCACTCGTAGAACTTCATGTTACACAATACATGTATGTTTTGCTCGATAAAGTTAATATTTATATCAAACCCCCTTTTTTTTTTTTTTTTTTACTTTGGCGTGAAATGTTTTGCCTCCCAAAACTTCCGGTGAATGAGCACATCAATTTACAGAAATACTCATCATAAATGTTTAAAATATTACTGTTATTCAAAGAACTATAGATACACTTCTTGGGGCTATGTGGGACGTTAGGGTGCGCCACGGGTGGCACGCTATCAACAGCAGGTGCATTTCAAGAGCGGCAAATTTGAAACCAAATAAATGTCAAAATTCAAATTTTTCAAACATACAACTATCTGGCACCCTTTGAAAGATAAACATCTTCTTAATCTAACCACGTTTTCCGATTTCAAAAAGGTTTTACGGCGAAAGCATAAAGTTAGGTTATGTTAGGAGAGTACATTGACAATAGCTGTGTGTAGTGTATTGTCGATTCAAAGACAGGCGTCACCAAAACCATAAAATCAGCTAAAATTATGCACTAACCTTTTACAATCTCCATCAGATGACACTCCTAGGACATTATGTTAGACAATGCATGCCTTTTTAGTTCTATCAAGTTCATATTTATATCTAAAAACAGTGTCTTACTATGGCGTTGATGTTCAGGAAATCGTTTCCCTCCAATACCGGCAGTCAAGTCATGACAACAAAATAATTAATTAATATTAGAATACATTGGTAAAATATTATATTGTCATTCAAAGAATTATAGATTTACATCTCTTGAACGCAATGGACTTGCCAGATTTAAAATTAACCTTACTGGGAAATCACACTTTGCAATAATCTGAGCATTGCGCCAGAAAAATACGCATTGCGATACAGACTAACCGCCATGTTGGAGAGATCGAAAATACTATGTAAATAATCCATTACCTTTGATTCTCTTCATCAGATGTCACTTCCAAAGAATCCCAGGTCCATAACGAATGTAGTTTTGTTCAAAAAAGCTCATCATTTATGTCCAAAAACCTCCGTGTTGTAGCACATGATCTAAGCCAGCCGGACTTCACTTCAAGAACGGAAAAAATATATTTTAGTTCATTCAAATATGTCAAACGTTGTATCGCATAAATCATTAGGGCCTTTTTTAACCAGAACATGAATAAAATTCAAGGCGGACCATTGGGTTCTCTTTTAAAACGTTTCGGAATGAGAGTACCCACCATCAAATCGCGCGCCAGGTGTCTAATGGGCCATCGCCGTTCCAACGCTCTTCTTCAGTCAGATCTCACTGTAGAAGACTCAAAACACTTTGTAAAGGCTGGGGACATCTTGTGGAAGCAATAGGAAGTGCCAAAATATTCCTCCTTCCCTTTGTTTTTCAATGGTATAGGCTTAAAGTCAATTCAACACATCAGGTATCCACTTCCTGTCAGAATCTGTCTCAGGGTTTTGCCTGCCAAATGAGTTCTGTTATACTCACAGACACCATTCAAACAGTTTTTGAAACTTTAGGGTGTTTTCTATCCATATATAATAAGTATATGCATATTGTAGTTACTGGGTAGGATTAGTAACCAGATTAAATCGGGTACATTTTTTTTATCCAGCCGTGAAAATACTGCCCCCTATACCCTAACAGGTTAATGCAACCGCTGTGTCAGATTTTTAAAAAAAACTTACAGTGAAAGCACACTTTGCAATAATCTGATTACAGCGTTCAGACACGAAACCAAACCTGCCATTTTGGAGTCAACAAAACTCAGAAATAATATTATAAATATTCACTTACCTTTTGATCTTTGTCGGAATGCACTCCCAGGTATCCCAGTTTCCAAATAAATGTTCATTTGTTTCAATAACGTCCAAACACCTTTTTGTTCGGTCGAGTACTCCAAATGCGCTGTGCTCGCGCAATAAGTTCAGACGAAACGTCAAAAAAGTTATATTATAGTTTGTAGAAACATGTCAAACGATGTATAGAATCAATCTTTAGGATGTTTTTAAAATAAATGTTCCATAATATTCCAACCGGACAAGACCTTTGTCTTCAAAAAAGAAAAGGAACACAGCTTACTCTCACGTGTGTGCACGCCACTGAGCTCATGTCATTTTCTCACTTATTTACTTCCAGGAGCTCTTATTTTCTCCCTATTCACAGTAGAAGCATGAAACAACATTCTAGTGGAAGCTTTAGGAAGTGCAAAATGAACCCTAAGTCACTATATACTGTATAGGTAATCACTTAAACTACAACCTCAGATTTCCACACTTCCTGGTTGGATTTTTCTCAGGTTTTTGCCTGCCATATGAGTTGTTATACTCTCAGACATCATTCAAACAGTTTTAGAAACTTTAGAGTTTTCTATCCAAATCTACTAATAATATGCATATCCTACCTTCTGCGCCTGAGTAGCAGGCAGTTTACTACGGGCACGCCTTTCATCCGGACGTCAAAATACTGCCCCCTACCCTAGAGAAGTTAACTGCCTTGTTCAGGGGCAGAACGTCAGATTTTTACCGTGTCAGCTCGGGGATTCGATCTTGCAACCTTTCCGTTACTAGTCCAACGCTCTAGCCACTAGGCTGCCTGCTGGCCCATGCAGTGCCTCAGACCGCTGCGTGTGTGTGTTTACTATTTAACTGTACTAGAATGCTTAAGGCCGGTAACATTTTAAGTATCGTATTTTTTTGGGCGAGGAAATCACTAGTTATGATGAGTTACTCTTGTGATGGGAGGACGAACTGCAATTTTTCCAGCAAACAATTAGCCTAGTCTCAGGAGCGGGCTAGGCAGATGGGACACATTTTCAGTTCACTGGTATTTATGCTTTTATTGTTTGTAGAACTGTAGCCACTGAGTTCTGTTACTTTTCACTTGAAAGAATAAAACCAATCACACAATTCGCCGCTGGCACAATAAAGCCAATGCTGCGCAGCGCTCCCTGTTGCCCACACAGCTCGCAAGCTAGCACTTGTCGTGGAAATGGGGTTGGCGGAACGTGAATTTGGACCAATCCCTGACAAACCATGCATCACAATGTAGCTATGAAACTACTTTGTAACCATTTTTTTCCCCCGCGTCTCTGATAGAAAAAATGCAATGACGGAGCCGAACGAAATGTTTTACCTTATACTTCAGTCAAAGGACATCCGATGACCGTGAAACACCCTCAGGACTTTCCAATACTCTGGTAGGTTGAGGAATGCCTGCCGCGAAGCGCATATGAACACACTGATTTCGCAGGTTTCACAGAAAGGGCTGTCCCACAGTTGAAAGTTCTTAGCACGGCACTTGGTTTCCATTTTAACTCATATTGCGTAAATTTGTAGACATGGGTAAAAACTACCGTTTTCCATTGATTTATGTATTTTGACGACCCCGTTGATACTTAGTGAAAATAGATTTGTCTACTGCTGTTTTTTTGTAGAATTCTCGCATAGCGTCCATTGTTTGTCGCATCGCCTAACACCCTAATTATGGTGTTTAACTCTCACCTAGTCAGAAGGCCACTTCTGGGCATATTAAGACGTCAGCATGCTTCAGTTCTGCTGGCGCAGTGCTCGGCGACCCGAACGAGTGTGCTCGCATATCCCTGAAGACCTTCACTTGAAAAATGAGAAAGTGGCAGTAGTTCTCTTTATCTATTTTGAAACGCCATAACCAAAATAGTCAGAATTCATCTAAGATAAATCTGTCAATTTTGATGTTTTTGCAGAGAAGATGCAATTTTGCATCTGGCGAGGATGTTTGGTGCGGTAAGTGGGGGAAAAAATGTGCATGAGGACGAGTTGTCTCTCATTGAATGACAACAGGTAGTTTTTTATTGAAGAATCCCTACTGTTGACCAAGGGCGCGTAGACTTTGGCTACCGACTTCGGCATGCCTAGATTAAAACGTGTGCCCGACCACCTGAGAGAACCCTTGCCGAAGTCCAAAACATCAGAATATATGCACAAACTGTTCCAAACTGTTTCAGCTGGGAAAAATGCGGATGCCTTTACTGTCTACAATCTGCTGTTTGCTTATCTCTGACTCTCTCTTCCAGAAAAGACAAAGACCCTGCTCTTCAACGGTACCAAAGCTGTCATGGGGAAAATCTGGAATATAGATACGGAGAAGTGCTCAACGATACAGCCTTCGGGGCCAGGTGTGACACCTGACGGGAGCCGGACACTACTGAGGGGACAGACACTGATTGGACAGGATGGCAGACTTCCACCTGTCCAAGGTAATCTTCTCAGGTGAATTGCAACCTTTACTCACATCTGAGAATGGGCTGAAGGGAAACCATTCCAGTCAGAATTGAAATCACCATTCTGACTTCAATTCAGAAAATGATAACTCTTTAGTACAGGGGTGTCAAACTAATTTCATGAAGGGCAGAGTGTCTGCTGGTTTCAGTAGTTGCCCGCCGATTAGTGCGTTAGGGGCGGTGCCTCACTTGTGATTGGTCAAATGTATAATAAAAATGATATACGTGTGCGCAACACACAGTTGAAGTCGGAAGTTTACATACACCTTAGCCAAATATATTTAAGCTCAGTTTCACAATTCCTGACATTTAATTCTAGTAAAAATTCCCTGGCTTAGGTAAATTAGGATCACCACTTTATTTTAAGAATGTGAAATGTCAGAATAATAGTAGATAATTATTTATTTCAGCTTTTATTTCTTTTGTCACATTCCTAGTGGGTCAGAAGTTTACATACACTCAATTAGTATTTGGTAGCATTGCCTTTCAATTGTTTAACTTGGGTCAAATGTTTTGGGTAGCCTTCCACAAGCTTCCCACAATATGTTGGGTGAATTTTGTCCCATTCCTCCTGACAGAGCTGGTGTAACTGAGTCAGGTTTGTAGGCCTCCTTGCTCACGCGCTTTTTTGTTTTTGTTTTGTTCTACCCAGAAATGTTCTATGGGATTGAGGTCAGGGCTTTGTTGTCCTTAAGCCATTTTGCCACAACTTTGGAAGTATGCTTGGGGTCATTGTCCATTTGGAAGACCCATTTGCGACCAAGATTTAACTTCCTGACTGATGTCTTGAGATGTTGCGTCAATATATCCACACAATTTTCCTGCCTCATGATGCCATCTATTTTGTGAAGTGCACCAGTCCCTCCTGCAGCAAAGCACCCCCACAACATGATGCTGCCACCCCCGTGCTTCACAGTTGGGAAGCCTTGCAAGCCTCGCCCATTTTCCTCCAAACATAATGCTGGTCATTATGGCCAAACGGCTCTATTTTTGTTTCATCAGACCAGAGGACATTTCTCAAAAAATGTACGATATTTGTCCGCATTTGCAGTTGCAAACCGTAGTCTGGCTTTGCTGTTCTGGGATTGTTTTGCACTAAAGTATGTTCATCTCTAGGAGACAGAACGCGTCTCCTTCCTGAGCGGTGTGACGACTGCGTGGTCCCATGGTGTTTATACTTGCGTACTATTGTTTGAAGGTAGGCCTTGAAATGCATCCACAGGTACACTTCCATTTGACTCAAATGATGTCAATTAGCCTATCAGAAGCTTCTAAAGCCATGACATCTATTACGAATCCCTTTGGCCCAGCAGTCTAGGGGGGATGGATACGAGACCCGTAACATAAATCATGCAAATTATAATAGTGATAAAGAACAGTGAGAACCAAAAACCACAGACAAATGAAATCTACCGTCAAACTCAAAAGGTTTATTTTAAACACACAGTAAAGGGGTGTGAGAAAAGGGGCTGAGCTGGACCCAAGCAAAGAAACAAAAATAAAAGAAAACACCTCTAAGCTAGACTAGCCTATTTCAAGAACGGCTAACTAACCAAAAATACAGTGGGTGGTCCGCCCAGTTCTAACTAGGGTACTTAGACAAAGTATTCCTACGGGTAATGTATGCCCATGGGCGACTTGTCTTAGTACCCCCTTTTCCCACCAAACAAACAGTCAACACTAACAAAATAATACTCACAGGTGGGATGGACAAAGTGACATGTAGTTGCAAAACAAAAGAGATCAATACAGAGATGTAGCGTTAGGGACACAGAGAGAGAGATTGAGAGAATGAACACAAAGATTGATCTGGGGAGAAAACAACTGACTGGGTTTTTAAACCAAGGGAAAGGGGATGTAATTGGTTGAGGGAAAAGGAACAGGTGTCTTCTGTTTGGGGACTGATTGATGATTGTCACCTGTGAGGGGAGAGAAACGAAACACATACAAGATACATACAGGATACCTGTATCTGTAACATCATTTTCTGGAATTTTCCAAGCTATTTAAAGGCACAGTCAACTTAGTGTATGTAAACTTCTGACCCACTGGAATTGTGATAGTGTATAATAAGTGAAATAATCTGTCTGTAAACAATTGTTGGAAAAATTACTTGTCATGCACAAAGTAGACAGTTTGTTAACAAGACATTTGTGGAGTGGTTGAAAAACAAGTTTTAATGACTCCAACCTAAGTGTACGTAAACTTTTGACTTCAACTGTAAATTCGAACAGCACAAAGTAAATGGACCATCCTGGGGCGCTCAAATGTGCGCCCGTTCAGTCAGAACTTCTGGGTCTGCTCTCCCTCCCAATTTGTCTCTTGCACCAGATGGCTTACTGACGTGAGACTTGATCTGCTCTATCAGTTACAGATGGCGCTAAAGTGAATTTTAATTAACTTGTAAATAAATAATCATAGCAGTTATGGTAGCCTGGGACCAGATAAGCCGGACAACTGCATCCAACAAGCGTTGAAGAACAGAGGGATACACTAGCTAGAACCATCTCAGGTCTGGTAGGACAAAAATCATGGATCATTTTGTTACCCCATATTGTTCATCAGGTTCTACTGTAGGTGACATGTTGTGTGGACTAAAACAGCATAAAATCAGGTCTATCACAAAGCATGATCAAATTAATTAGCCAGCTACAGTAATTTTGAGAAATGGTTTGGTTTACTTTTTTTTGTTGTCAAATTAACCAGTTATCTACCTTTTGATGAGCCGCTAGCTTGTTAGCTCCCATGCCAATTTCAAGTCTTTGTAAACTAATATCTAACTAACTCGGAAGTATGAATTTGTTTCAGTATCAAAGTTAACTGGCTAGCAGCGCATCATGCTTTGTGACATTGTTAGGTAGCTATCCCCAGTTAGATGTTTTCACATATGTATTTTTTTAGCCTTTATTTAACTAGGCAAGTCAGTTAAGAACAAATTCTTATTTACAATGACGGCCTACCCCGGCCAAACCATAAACCCGGATGACACTGGTCCAATTGTGCCTTAGCACGGCATCTCAGTGCTAAGGTATCTAGCACTGAGATGCCGTGCCTTAGACCGCTGTCAGCCACGGGCGCATCGGCAGGCATGTTACGTTCTCCCTGGTGTGTTCGTGACGTGAGCTGGCTGCTCGTTTTCATAGTGTACTCTGCTCAAAACAGTGGCAGCATGTGCAGAAGTGGTCATTTGGTTTTTGACATGCAAAAGTGAAATGGGTGTATTTATGCTGTTCAAATGCACAGATCACTTTTATATCTTCTCAAAAATACTCGCAGTAGTTTGAAAAGTTTTCATATTTCTGTCATGCTGCTTTGACAACTCCAACCACTTTGCGGCCACCACTGGCTAGTTATCTATTTCCTTTCAATTTGTGTCCAATTGAACTAAACAACCAGGTGAGGGGAGTTTCTAACTAATCGGTGACATTAATTGATCGATCAAGTACAAGGGATGAGTGTGAACCCAGCAGACACCTGGTCCTCTGTGTAATGAGTTTGACACCTTTGCTTTATGCCACGTTCAAGACAACTGGGAAATCTCTGACATCTGACTTTGTGTGGTTGTCTCAGGTGCTGTGCTGGTTTCAAAGGGGTGCTGTGTGTGTCAGAAGGCCCAGAGGACCAGGAGGCAGTGCTCCCAGTGTGACCGCCCAGCCTGTCCCTCCTGCATCCAGCAGTGCTCCAACTGCTCCAGCCCCTGTTGCTCTGTCTGCACCATCATCGAGTAAGTGACACTCTTTACCCTTCTCCTTTCATCCGATTTTACTCTGGTCAGAGTGAGCATCTCTTCTGAGTTGGGTAAAATCAGCAAGCAGAGCATCTACTGCTATTCCACTACCATAGTGTAATGACCTAAGGAAGTCCTACATTAAATCATGTCCAGAATAGATTGAGTTCTCGACTGAAATAAAACAGTTTATTCTCAACACTCTCACAGGATACTGTATGGCTGTAGCCTACGCCAAATAAATCTGTAATAAAATCAACAGGTAGCTCACTTTGTCAGGACATACAATAGACAGCATGGTCATATAACGGAACCTGCCGTGCCCAACCCTCTGCGGCTCAACCAACCAAGGACTCCTGGCACAAACATATCAGACATTCCTGTGGTTGGCAGACAGCAGGTTGACTGGCAGACTGGACCTTGCTAAACCCTGTGTAACTGGGTAAATGTGCACTGACAACCTATACAACAGAAAATATAACATGCATATAACTGTCTGAGGGTCTCTACAATACTGCCCAAACAAGAAAGAATGCAGTAACTGCTCATAGCGTGGAACTGAGAAAATGGCTTTTATTTACCTTGGTTTCACAGTAACTTTATACAGTTAATTATAACATGAACCCCATTTTATACAAAACACAATACAATCGAGGTAGGATACTTGTCCACATGACTAAGCATGTAGTCATTTTTGCTCAAATAAATAACACATTTTTGACCAATGAGCAGTTTCTGTCTTTTTGCTTGGTAGGGCAGAATAGTATGCAACATATATGATTAAGCAAGCAGTGCAGAGCACGTACATTGAGATGTAGCCTGTTTTTTATTTATTTATTTTTATTCCACTTTATTTTGCTTGTTACTCATTGTTTTCTCTGTATCCTCTTCTCCTTTTGTTACAGTGGCCAGTATGAGCAAGTACTGTGCTGCGGCTGCTCATCCTAATCAACAACAGGACATGGAGAAAATTTAAGCATTATGCTTGAATGTTTTAGTTGTAATTTTACATTAAATATTCTTAACTCTAAATTGTTATACATGTTTATGCATATTTTTTAAATTTTAACCATGATCCAACTGTATTTTTGTATATGTATTTTATGTTTGTGGAATAAATACTTGGACGCTTTACTTTCCCTGTTTGCTACTTTGCTTGTCATGCACAGTTTACGTGCAGCTCATATGTATGTGTTTAATTTCAATCATGAATGACTCATGCTGCCCATAAGGGAAGTGGAGGTAGTGCAAAGTTATAGTGTAGTAGGCTATGTAACTGAATGTTTAAAACAAGGTTGTTCTACCAAGTAGTAGTAGTAGTAGTAGTAGTAGTCTATCAAAGCTGCAGATGGCAGCATATATCAAGGTTTGATTCAGACATGAGCTGGTAAAAGATTCCTGTGACTTGGCTAAATACACTGCTTTTGTAGTCATCACTTTTTCTTGGCTCTCGTCACTTACTGATTTCAGGGTCATGTATTATGCTTTGTGGATAATTGTTCTCGGTTGTGGACATACCCGGAAGTGCAGATTACCAGTCGAACAGGATTGTCATGTCACCCAGGCCCTGTCCAGAAACAACCCAGAGACCATGTGTCCAACTCAATCCACAGAGGGCCGAGTGTCTGCGGGGATTCGCAGACACTAGGCCCTCCATGGAATGAAACACGTACATTTGAATGGATTGGCTAGGTAAGCAATATGGTGTAAATTCCATCTGGCCTATCAGAGGACACAGTGATGCTACTTCTGTATGGCTTTTGCCCATCTAATCCTTTTAAGTTTACCTCAAGCGCTTCTGGAGTAGGACTCATTGGAGACTCATTTTTTCTTTTCTGAATATGTGAACACTCTAGGTCCTAGCCTATGACTCATATCCCTATGTATTAGCTACAGGTATTCATTATGAGATTATACTGGAGTCCTTTGGAAACAGGCATTTGAACACGAGTCACACCAATGCTCCGCAGGTCAGTTGTGGCTCTGGTCTATGGGGATCTCTCTGCAGTTGGTGTCCAAAATCAGTTCTGGCTGGGTGAGCAGACAGCTGCTGGGTGGCCAGGTGTCCATCAGTCAAAGCACATTTGTTGGAAATGAAATCTTAAACTGGCTACACATCACTGGAAATAGGCTGCTGAGGTTGTAGGGCATGTACACTCTACAGGACTTCAGAATAAGTTTCAAGTTTTTGTCACGTGCACAAGTACAGTGAAATGCCTTGCTTGCTCTTTCCCAATAATGCAGGAATCAATATCCGTAGCAATAAAATAAAAAAATTCAAGTAGAACAAAAAAACATGATAAATAGAAATGAGAAAGTAAGCAGTTCCAGGGTCAGTGACAATACCACATTTACAATGTGCAGGGATACTGGAGTGGTAGGATAAGATATGTATAAGGTTACTAGGCATCAGGATATATAAACAGTAGTAGCAGCGTATATGATTTTTATTTAACCTTTTAACTAGGCAAGTCAGTTAACAAGTTATTATTTACAATTACGGCCTACCCTGGCCAAACCCTAACAATGCTGGGCCAATTGTGCGCAGCCCAATATGGGACTCCCAATCATGGCCAGTTCTGATACAGCCTGGAATCAAACCAGGGTCTGTAGTGACACCTCTAGCACTGAGATGCAGTGCCTTAGACCACTGCACCACTCGGGAGCCCTGATTGTGTATAGAGTCAGTATGAATGTGGGTGTTGGAGTATCAGTGTGTACTGGATGCTTTTCAGCGAATTCCATAAAAAATAACATTTGTAAAACATTTAAAAAGTTAACCTTTTTTAGATAAAACTGTACTAAATATAATCACTATTTTGCAAAGGTGGTCTACAGTAGCTTCAACGGCACTCTGTAGGGTGCCAGAGGGAAACCTAGTCAGTTGGACAACTGAATGCATTAAACTGAAATGTGTCTTGAGCATTTAACCCAACCCCTCTGAATCAGAGGTGCAGAGGGCTGCAATAATCAACATCCACGGCACCCAGGGAATAGTGGGTTGACTGCCTTGCTCAGGATGACAGATTTTTACCTTGATCAGCTCGGGGATTTGATCCAGAAACTTTTCAGTTACTGGCCCAACACTCTAACCACTAGGCTACCTAACAGTTCACTTCTGTCTTCCTCTGGGTACACTGACTTCAATACAAAACCTAGGAAGCTCATGGTTCTCACCCCTTTCCATAGACTTACACAGTAATTATGACAACCTCCGGAGGATGTCCTCCAACCTATCAGAGCTATTGCAGCATGAACTGACACGTTGTCCACCCATTCAAAGGATCAGAGAATGAATCTAGTACTGAAAGCATAAGCTACAGCTAGCTAGCACTGCAGTTCATAAAATGTGGTGAGTAGTTGACTCCAAGAGAAAGACCGTAGTTGAACAGTTTTTAACAAATTAATTTATTCCAAAATGAAAGGAGAGTTTTTTTTTTTTTTTTAACTTTCAGTTTCACTTAATGTTACTTAGCTGGCAAATTATGCTATCTAGTTTAGCCCATTGGAACACCCTGCTCAAACAGAGGGATGCTATGTTAGCTAGCTAATAGAAATAAGGCCGTGCTCATGAAAAAAAAAAAAAACCTCCCTCATCATAAACGGCACTGACCGCCACTGGAAGAGCATGCATATAGTGAGTGTGCATAGTAGAGTCGTGCAAAAAACAAAGGTTGATGCAGGTTGTCCGAGTAACCATTTTATTAGCCAATTGGAAATCTAAAGGCTTGGGGATAGAAGCTGTTCAGGAGCCTTATGGTGTCAGACTAGCTCAGGTACCGCTTGCCATGTGGAAGCAGAGAGAACAGTCTATGGCTTGGGTGGCTGAAGTCTAACAATTTTCCAGGCCTTCCTTTCACACCGCCTGATATAAAGGTCCTGGATGGCAGGGAGCTCGGCCCCAGTCATGTACTGGGCTGTCCCCCCCCCCCCCCCCCTGTAGCGCTATGAGATCGAGGGTGGTGCAGTTGCCATACCAAGCAGTAATGCAGCTAGTCAAGATGCTCTCAATGGTGTAGCTGTAGAACTTTTAGAGTATTCGTGGGCTCATGACAAATCTTTTCAGCCACCTGTCGCACTTTTCGTTTCCTGTAATCCACAATCAGCTCCTTGGTTTTACTGACTTTGAGGAAGAGGTTGTCCTGCAACCTGGTCTCAGAGCATTTCGAATTATTCTGTATGTAAATCTGAGACACTCAATTTAGTATGATACTGTATGTTATGTTTTGTATGGTATATATTCATTTGTGGATGTCCATCGCCCATTTTGAATGATATGTTACAAATTACAATTTGTATTATACTGTATGTTACAATTTGCAAAACATACCATAAGTTTAGCAAATTTGTAACATATTGTATTTTACGAATTCTAGCTAGGTGGCAAATGTTAGCTAGGCTAGGGGTTATGTTTTGGAGTTAGGTTCAAGGGTTAAGGTTAGAGGAAGGGTTAGCTAAATGGATTAAGCTTAGGGGAAGGGTTAGCTAACATGCTAAGTAGTTTCAACGTAGCTAAAAAGTAGTAAGTACTTGAAAAGTTGCGAAACTGCTATAGTTGTCTGTGATGAGATTTGAACTTGCAACCTTCGGGTTCCTAGACATTTGCGTTAAATGCCTACCTATCCACCCAGACCAACTTCCCCACTTTAATTTTTGCCTTAAGTAACCATCTGTCTTATTTAAACACACCAAACGTTACATACACTATACCCAAAAGTATGTGGGACACCTCTTCAAATTAGTGGATTTGACAATGTCAGCCACTGTATAAAATCAAGCACACCGCCATGCAATCTCCATAGACAAACATTGTCAGTAGAATGGCCTTACTGAAGAGCTCAGTGACTTTCAACATGGCACTGTCATAGGATGCCAACTTTCTAACAAGTCAGTTTGGCAAATTTCTGTCCTGCTAGAGCTGCCCCGGTCAACTGTAAGTGCTGTTATTGTGAAGTGGAAACGTCTAGGAGCAACAACAGCTCAGCGCGTGGTAGGCCACACAAGCTCACAAAACGGGACTGATTGCTGAAGCTCTTAAAGATCATCTGTCCTCGATTGCAACACTCATTACTGAGTTCCAAACTGACTCTCGGCAGCAACGTAAGCACAAGAACGCTTAATCGGAAGCTTCATGAAATGGGTTTCCATGGCCAAGCAGCCGCACACAAGCCTAAGATCCCCATGTGCAAGGCCAAGCGTCGGCTGCAGTGAAGTAAAGCTCACTGCCATTGGACTCTGGAGCAGTGGAAACGCATTCTCTGGAGTGATGAATCATGCTTCACCATCTGGCAGTCCGACGGACAAATCTGGGTTTGGCGGATGCCAGGAGAACGCTACCTGCCACAATGCATAGTGCCAACTGTAAAGTTTGGTGGGGCAGTAATTAATGGTCTGGGGCTGTTTTACATGGTTTGGGCTAGGCCCCATAGTTCCAGTGAAGGGAAATCTTAACGCTACAGCATACAATAACATGCTAGACGATTCTGTGCTTCCAACTTTGTGGAAAAAGTTTGGGGAAGGCCCTTTCCAGTTTCAGCATAACAATGCCCCCGTGTACAAAGCGAGGCCCATACAGAAATGGTTTGTTGAGATCAGTGTAGAAGAACTTGACTGGTCTGCACAGAGCCCTGACCTCAAACCCATCGAACACGTCTGGGATGAATTGGAACGCCGACTGCAAGCCAGGCCTAATCGCCCAACATCAGTGCCCGACCTCACGAATGCTCTTGTGGCTAAATGGAAGCAAGTCCCCGCAGCAATGTTCCAACATCTAGTGGAAAGCCTTCCCAGAAGAGTGGAAGCTGTTATAGCAGCTATGGGGGGACCAACTCCATATTAATGCCCATGATAATGGAATGAGATGTTCGATGAGCAGGTGTCCACATACTTCTGGTCATGTAGTGTATCATACTAATTTGAGTGTCCTGGATTTATGTTTACTATATTATGTCCAGTCTATGAGACTAGGCTGTGTCCTGGCACCACACTTTCAGGTCACTGACTTCCTCCCTTTAGGCTGTCTCATCATAACTGGTGATCAGGCCTACCACCGTAATGTCATCAGGAAACTTGATGATGGTGTTGGAGTCATGCGTGGCCATGCAGCCGTGGGTGAACAGGGAGTACAGGAGGGGACTAAGCACACACCCCTGTGGGGCCCCGTGTCGATGGGTCAGCATGGCGGAGGTGATGTTGTTTACCCTCACCACCTGGGGTCGGCCTGTCAGGAAGTCCAGGACCCAGTTGTAGAAGGAGGCATTCCATCCTTTTCCTTCTAAGACTGGACAGACTTGGACATCAACTGCAGTGGAAGCATGTGGCTTTGTCTTTCACCCATTCTTTTGGGGACCAGCTGTGCTCGGAGTGCGAGCGCCGAGCCCAGTGATACTGCTGCTATAAATATGCGTCATTGAGTGTGAGTAAGTGGCAGCTGTGCAGTGGACCAAGGACACAATGTCTTGGCACTCCCCGGACGAGTCACTCCAAACAAGGGAACCCCAGCATGAACTGAACACCAGTGATATGTTTTATGTATACAACTGTCTTCACTAATTCACTCCTTCATATATTCAACTTCTTAATGTAACTTATGTATTGTAGGGGAACTTGAGTGTAACCAAGTCAATTATGTGAACAAATAATTTTAACACAATGTTAAAACAGAGAAAGCCTTTCCACAGTGTGTTTGTGAGTTCATTGTTACTGTCTCTCCATGAGAGCAATGTGATGGTGATTTGTCTGCGAGTGAAAAGAATGTCTATGCCGCAGATGAGTGTCTTGATAAGAGAATCGAGACTGGATGTTTGTACCAAGCTGTTTGTTGCTGGGAGTGTGTGTGTGCCCTTTTCAAGTTTGACCACCTGTCTTTTGTTAAGAAATAAATAAATAAACATGGGCCACACCAGCTGTCCCTGGCAGTCCGTTCAGAGGTCAAGGGCTCCCACCGCTGGCCTTGTGAGGTGGTGGACACTTACAACTTTCATCTCAACTTCCCCCAAGTCTGCCTCTAAACTGGGGAATAAATAAAAACAGAGTATTGTAGAGGTCAAAAACCATCTAAATGTACCAGGCTTAAAGGTCCTGGAAAGTTTTCACTATTCTATCATTTAACTCAAGGGTACACATCACAGCCCTGACATCCAACAGTTAATCCTTATCACATGGCCCATACTTTCCATTCTCAGGTTTGGTTCATGTAGATAGAAATCTATACATGATGGCCTAGTGCAGAAGTGACATCCAGATCATGCTGTGAAATCCCTGAGAACTGAAGTAATGTTTACAGTGTGAGGGCCCTTATTTACTGGGAGGTACTGTACAGGAGGCCGTTCAGGGTGTTTATGAATGATCTCCGGAGGACCTTATTTTCTTTGTGCTGTGGATGGCTGGCCAGCACCGCAGTGTCATCTGTCTGTGCATAAAGTAGGTGCTCGGGAGTTGGAGCAGACAATGGGAGCAGCTGAGCTACTACCCACGCACACAATAGTGGTGGGATGAGGCCAAGGTTGGGGCGGTAGTTCGGGGGTGGGATGGGGTCTGAGTGGATGCTGCCTTGTCAGTGCACCACAGAATGGGTGTGCTGGGTGGGGGAGGATGGTGGGAACTCCCAATTCATCCCTATTGGTAATGCATAGCAGAGCAGCTGGATTGCTTTAGATGTGCAGTGGGGGAATAATTAAGACCCCTCTGCAAAGAAAATGACCAGCGAATTGGAATGGAGATCCCCAATTACTCATGGATCTTTTTGTTTGTTTGCTCATGTATGTAAATTAATCCAGAATTTTAAGTTTAAGTTTCCTTTCTTTAAAGGAAATGGAAGGTGATTAATATAAGGATAAATAACAATTGAAAGTATTCATAGGTATTTTCTCTGCAGACTATTGTCAGTAACTCTGGAATAATGACATGCCACCGCTAAAGATCCTGTCCTTGGGATGCAGTTTATGGTTTCAATGGGATAGAGACTAAGACCCACAGTATTATCACATTGTGTTGTCAGTATACAGTCCTCTCATTACCCCCACACTGATCGGGTGTTGCTGGTGCGCAGGCAACAATGAAGACTCTCCTTGACAATATCTAAAAGGTCGGTACTGGAAAAATCAACTAAGTATTACTTCTTCAATTTCCCATGACAATTATTATACAGATTTATGGAGGAAAATCCTGTCTCCGTTCAGTATGACTGTCAGTAAAGAACAAAACACAGGATTGAAGAACTAAATCAAAGTGGCCAGAGCTGTGCACATACACATGATGTGGAGGAAACACAAGAAAGAAATCCACAAGTCACAAAAAAGGGTTCTGTTTAATCTATGCATCATTTTAATAAAAGACCTAACTCAAGATTGTCACATCTCCACAGCACACACACACACACAAGAACACTCAGAAAGCACAAACAAAACACACACACAAAAAACAGATACAAATAAATTGCCTCGAGTTCTACAATGTCAATTCTGCATAAGATTGCCCCCTAATCTATAAACCACTAACACAGAAGCAATTGATTACTATAAAATATACCTTTCTTATTAAAAAATTATATTACATTCTAATGGCACTTCTAAAAAATCTATTAAAAAGATTTCCATTAACATTTAGTAGCATCTTTCATTTTACAAATCAAAATTCAGACAGTCAAATGTTGCACAAGAAACAATTCAATAAATATTTCTCATGAATATACACAATTTCACAGTCTTAACCTGCCAAAGACAAAATTCCAGTATTAAATGTAACCTAATACTCAGTTTTAGACCGTAAAATCCTATAGCATGAATTAGGAAAACGTACCCCCACAATCAGGAGCATAAATTAAATCTATATCTCAGTGTTTCACATTAAACATGACATCATATGGAACACAATTAGGTTCATTCCTAAACATGGACTTGGCTTAGAGCCAAACAAAACAAATAACTGCGTACAGTTTGCTTAACATTACATTGAATTCCAGATTAAAAACTTTTACAAAGATTTCAATTCATTTGACAGTTGCGAACTCCAATTCTGAAACTCATCTCTAAAAGCAGCAGAAACAATGGGCTTTGTTGACGTTTTGATACTATGAAAAAAATAGATATAATAATTAACAGAAGTTTGTGTGGTCATCACAGCAGTCTGTAGCAAACTCGCAGTGTACAGAAAGGGCAACTCCAGGTGCAACACTTGTGTCTGCAAGGCACATTCTGTGATGATCCTGGAGATATAAATAATGACTGAGAAACCAGCAAGAGAAGATTTTACATAGTTTTCTAACCCTGCACAGCTGCATGAGAAAAACAATAAATCATTGTTTCAACTGCATCATGTAAAAAAAATTCCTTTCAAAATACACGAATGAATCTACATTCCTGTGTTTTGATTGAAATACCACTCATTGTTAACACTACATGACATTTCTGAAAACACACAGCTTCATGAAATATTGGGAAACGCATTCCAGTGGGAGGATGATGAAATAGGTATAACTAGATGTTAATAAATACTACCTACATACTACTTTTCCTATTATAAAATTCAGATTAATCAGTGTTGCAATACCTCATCTCAAACAGGTTCTTGAAACACCAATGGAGTCGCTGTGGTATCCTCTCCACATAAAAGAACAATGAAGCACTTATCTAATGCATGCTGGGAATTGAGGGCTGTTCTTTGATGCCTCCAGACAATGCACCTGTTTACTGTCTCCCAGGTCTCTCGTTGCTAAATGCATTTCTCACATTCCAATGGCTCCATTCAATACGAAAAGTGCAAAGAGAGACTCATGCTGCCTTTTTCCCAACAGCGAAAGCAGAGATGCAAAATTATCCCTTGAGAACTACCTGGGACAGGAGAACAATGCTCGTATTGTAGGATTTCTATAGATATTCTATACCATAATCAGTGTGTTTGGGCTTGTGAACAACTGCTTCCTCTGCTGGAACAGCAGTCATAGCAATATTATTCCCTTTTCTGATATGTAGTGAAGAGATGGCCTATGAGACCTTAAATATGAAAAGGAAACCAAATTCACTGGAGTGAGACAGGAAAAGGAAACCAAATTCACTGGAGTGAGACAGGAAAAGGAAGCCCAAACCAAGGGGGAGGGAAGACATGAAACTCTTCCCTAAGAGATTGAAGCCTTCGTAAGACACCTTGCTTTCTCAACTCTACATGTGTTCTTGTAATAAAGAGAAACGACACTGATAAATAGAATATATATTTACATTAAATATACAAATAGTAAGAAATAGCAGCCTAGACAATATCAGTGTTGAAACTATATGCATGCTCAAAACAAGTGCTTCGCTACGGGTGGTGAGACAAATCTTGAATACTTAATTTAAGAATTCTGTGTAAGATACATTAACAGACCAATTCATTACAGTAACTGGATTTGCAGAAAGTAATAAAAACAGCCCCAATACCAAGGCAAGACATCAAAAGTCTTTCAAGCTTAGAGAAATTAGCTCATCTTAACAGATCACACCTAAACTAAACCCTGAACCAAGTTAAACTAATAAATAATTCTGATCAAGTCTTCTCAGGACAGATTAAACAAATTTCTTGGACTTTTAGTGCTACTCACCTTGTAGGAATCCATATATATAGCATCAAAATGAACCCAACTACAATGAGATCCTTCCAACACATAACAGGCTCATAAAGTACATATTCTGTCCAAGGACTCTGTCAAGCTAAGTTTCACCAAAGGTTTCACTCAAACGTTATCAGTAGTACTTCAACATTAACAGAAAAATAGATAGGACAGTATAAGTGTAAATGCAAGGGGCGAAATAAACTGATGAAGTTCTGATGAACGAACAGCGTGGCAACAAAGATATCCACAGTACACCATCTCCTCAGAGAAGCACTGAGGCACACAAAGTATATACTTACCACCTCACCTACTCTCTGCCCTGTCTATCGGGACATGTCTCCAGCATTATTACATGGACAGCAATGGAATATTCACATGTGGTTACCCTTTCTTCTACTGTGCCGAAATACAGAAAATTAACCCAGAAATTGAACTTACTAAATAGAAGTCAACAACTATTAATCAATAAAAGAGCTTGATTTATGGCACATTTATTACATTGTTCTAAATACACTGATTAGTCAACTGGCATACTATCACAGAGTGACCAAGTTATTTCCTGGTATTAATGCACTGTAAACGGAAAGTGCTAACCACGTTTTTGAAGGCCCACAGATTAGTTGTATTGATGGCAAGAGGTCCCATGCTTGCCTGAGAACAAGAGGAGTGTCAAGAAGTTCAGTAGGCACCAGTGATACAGGCATTCTTTCACTTCATAGTGAAACTGTTTTGCATCATGCTAGAGTGGAAAGGTGATAGTACAATTCACTTCTAAATGTTCATTCAGCAGCCTGATTCTAAGCCAGCTGTGATGAACATTGAAAGGCCAGTGCAGCAAAAAAAGTAATTCCTTCAGGACAAGCTCCATTTTACTATGATATTAAAAACCCTTGCTACTCATCTTTCTGAAAGTCCTCTATTCTAGGTAACATTATTTATGTGGTCTGCTTCATTCCTACCATAAAGAAAATGTAAATACTAGCTACCCCCCCCCCAAAAAAAATCCAGTATTCCAACTTCAAATATTTTTTCAGTGCCTTTTGATATTTGTTCCTGTTAAGCATGTAGACTAATAAATAAGGTTGGATTTAAAAAAGAAAATATACTGCTACTCTTGGACGGTTTTTGTTTCTCCTTCCCCATGTGCACTACTCAGACGTTGTTCATCCATTCAGGATATTGTGCTATAATTTCCTTGCACATAAGGTATGTACATAGATATGTTTATTTTAGCAGAATACTCTTCATCCAGCTCAGCAGTTTTGCAGTACCAATACAGAAATAGACAAGTGCAACTGATTTGTCCACCTTTAACATACAGAATATCCAGCTTGAGTTGAAAAGCATGTTAGTTTTGTGCAACTAAATCATATAGGCCAATGACAAAGCCCAACATCTTTCCAGTGAAATCCAGTTTTGTGCATTCTGAAGTTGCTACAATTTAACTTAAGAAATGCCAGAGTAGAATTCCAAAAGGATAAGTCATTATTCATTTGTGAATATGTATAACTAGAGAAGTATACGCAGTAGTACTCAGGGAGTGATAAAACCTTACTCTGTCTTATTTCATGGCACTGGTGAGAAGGGTTTATCCAATGGCGAGGGTCTTGACAAGGCCACAGTGGAACTTGCGGATGTGGCGGTACAGGTCCCCAGACTGGGTGAAACGCCGCTCACACCACTTGCAGGCGTGAGGCTTCTCACGTGTGTGAACCACGGCATGCCGGCTCAAGTTATGAGAGTACTGGAAGCTCTTGCCGCACTGGCCACAGGTGTACGGCTTCTCGCCAGAGTGTGTGCGCTCATGCCGCTTCAGGGTGTACATGCAGGAGAAGGTCTTGCCACACTGTGAGCAGGTGGGAACAGAGCCGTCAGGGGAGAGCTTGGAGCGCGCCCCGTCCTTCTCGCGGAAGTGCGAGCTGAGGTGCAGTTGGAGCACATGGGGACTGGGGAACACTTTGCTGCAGAGTGGGCACACACACACCTGTTGCCCCGGGGGCAGGAGCACCCCACTGGAAGTGGAGATGTCCGAGGAGGCCGGGTCATCCTCCTCCTCGCTGTCCCCCAGCAGCCTCCCCCTCCTCTCCTCGCCCTCTCTGCCTCTCGTGCTCTCCCTTCCCCCACAGCTCTCCCCCTCCTCCATCAGGTCTTCCTCCTGGGAGAGCAGGGCCGCCGTGGAGCCGTTGTTGCCTGGGAAGAGGGCAGTGAACCCTGTCACCACTGAGCTCCTGGCACTATTCCCAAAGCGCTGGCTCTCCGGGCTCATCGACTCACTGTCCTCCTGCTCTGACAGCAAGTCGTGTTCGTCTTTAACAAGTGGCTCAGTGCCCTGCTGCTGGCTGTCGAGGGCCAGCTGTCCTGAGACGTAGGAGGGGTGTAAGGGATCTCTGCTAGACAGTGGCTTGAAAGACAAATCCAGAGCGCAGTCCATGTCATCTGAAGCCCGGGACCTCTGGGACAACAATACTGTGGAACTACTGACATCAGCTTTTGTTTTTCCAGCTGTTTGGACGCAGGGCTCGGCCTCTGCTAACACATAATTGACACCTACAAGGTCCGGGGACCTGCCAGGGTGACCATTTGCCTTCTGCCTGCTCTGTGCAGACCTATCACAATCTGTGACAGCCAGCCTGACTTTGCTGTTGTCCATGTCAAACTCCTCTCCCGGGGGGGCTCTCTGGTGCGGCTGCTGTGTCCGTGTCTGTCGCCGGCCTGGCCCTGGCTGCTTGCTGTGCAGCTCGCTTTCTGAGGAGTTCTCCTGTGTTATCCCCTCAGTAACCTTCTCATCCAGGGTGGATAGTTCCTTATCTTTCAGCTTGCTTTTGCACACTTTCACTATATCATACATGTGAAGGTAACTGGCCGCAGCCAGGACATCCTCCACTGGCAGAGTGTTGAATACCAGCTTCCCCTCATACATAAACTCAAGGAGCAGACTGAAAGCCGGGGCTGTCACAATGTCACTGCTCAGATGCACAACGTCCCTTTTGTCTGGCTGGTCCCTGTAGAAGAGATGGAAGTACATGCTGCATGAGGCCAGCACGGCTCTGTGCGCTTTGAATCGCGCCTCCCCAACAAGAACAGTGCAGTCACAGAGGAAACCTTGGTGACGCTGCTGACTCAGGCACTGCAGCAACTGATGGCTATGGTCTGGGAACTCCATTCTTCCTTCATAACCTGATGAAAAACAGGAAAAACTGGATATTGAATAAACGAAATGCAGCCATTTAGAGGGTGCCACAGAGAGTTAACAACTCATCTGGTGTTTGAGGCAACTACAAACAAAAGTATCCCAACCCCAAAGGAAATGTACAGGAAAAATAATAAAACTTGCAGAAAATGACAAAGTAGTCTATCACTGCAAAGCAAACATTGGCAATCAAAACGGGAGACTTCCACATACAGTTGTGAACAAAAAAAGTTAAACTCGGACTTAATTTCGCCATTACAATATGGTAAATATCCTTTTCATATCGACTTCTTTACGCATTAATATGCCCTGCTTAATCAATGTAACATTTGTATATTATTCAGATTTCTTGACTTCAACTTGCGGTGTCTGTTTATCAGTGTTATCCAGTAACTAAACGTCTCCTACCTTTCTCTCCAGTGACCAACAGCAGTCCGATTAGTTGATCATTATTTTTTTGCGCTTCCCATGAAAATGCGGACAGGACGGACCAGGCACAGTCGCACACACAGACCAAAACTCTGTCTATTCGGCTGTTCGTGTTTACTGAACAATCATGAGGAACCGTTCAATTTACCTAGAACGCAAAAAAATAGACGGACAAACACTCAGGCTTGTGAATACCAGCACTCGCCCATCGGGCAAGGTTAAGAAAAAAGCTCGGGGGAGTGAGTAAACTGGTGCACTGTTCGCTAAATACACTGCAAGCTGTGGAGTCAGCTACTCTGACATCACCGCAATGGAAACGCTACCTCCAGCGGTGCTCTCCTTACCATATGTTAGCCTACTCCGAATCGAGCTACGTACAAAAAAGAAAGTTGTTTCAGAGGTTGCATCAGTCCCAGCACTAAAATATTAAACTTTTTCCGACAATTCGTCTATTATTCAAGTAACAAAAAACACTTGACAACAGTCAATGTGGTTAACTTTATAATGCGTCGTTGTTCAATTTACGCACTGGTCAACCAGACTTTATACACAAATAAAACCTTTATTGGTTTAACAACATTTAAAGTAAATAAAATAGCAATAGACCAGACGAAAAGCACAAACATCAATGTCCATATCATACTTTTAATTAGGCCTAACATATAATAAACCCGACCATACAACCATTTGCTTTACGCGCACTAGTTTGGCCTGTTTTAACGTAAGGAAAACTACAAGCATGCAAGAACGCAGGAAGATAAGCCTACATGGTCGTAATGCATGGCATGAAGCCTTTAACAGCAAAGGAACTCAGCAACTGTCGCTGACCAAGCCAACAGCGCAGTGTATTATAACTTTCGGTTTCAACATTTTCATTGTCAAACCGCAATACTTACAGATATTTGCCAAGTCACCGTATTTTTCTAAATGTTCCGACGTCCTTTCATGATGTTAGGCCAGATGTTCGCAGCTTCTCCTGTCGTTTCTTTAGCTCAGTTCGACCCAGGCAGGCAAGCTGCGCTCAGTGCTGTGTGTCAAGCAGGTTGTTAATGGACCAGTCTCGCGATAACGCCGACCACAATACGTTCTGTACTACTGCATGAACTCGCACAGAGGCAGCAAGTAGCAATGTTCCTTGAAAACCCAATTTGACCTAAATCCATCTCCCTTTTCTGGAATATGTCCACCTGGGAATTGATTGATGCTTTGAAAGACTTATGTGCTTAATATGTGCCAACGTTATTGAGAAATGTCTTTCTTGTCTTTAATGTAGGTCTATATGGAAGAGACAGTTATGCTCCGGTTCTATATATTTGAATCTGAGAAGGAGTCAGAACAAAACATTTGATAGGCTATTCCAACAGATATGTATTTTATCTTGTTGGTACAATTTATATTGAATGGGATGGAATTCCCTGGCCCCAGAATACATCTAACCATGAAGCTATTGCAACTTGCCATAACCCCAACTCTCTGTCACATCTATAAGAACATGTACACTTCGATCTTTTCTTTTGGACTGATGGAACCTGTTCAATTAACATGTTTATTTCTCAATGAGGAGTTGATCACAAGCAGTGCTGTAGTGGTAGAAGTGAGTATACTCTACTTTGGCAAAACATTTCCCAACGACCCACCCAGTGAAGGAAACGACCCCCATGGAAAAATTAGATGACAAACACTCTGGATGATCTAAAATGATCAAAATATTTTATAAAGACTTCCTCATATGCACTCTCCTGTTCTCTGTAGATCTCCCCTCTTTCAACATTTCAAATGGATATTTCTATCTCTGTCCATGAAACCGCTCACATGTGCAGTGAGCATTTTAGAATAGTGTTTTCTGACAAATTCCATTTTGGAACATTTGATCGTAGGTCTACGGCCGTGTGCACATTTCTGTGCTTAAAAGGTAAAGAAATAATAGTTTATCATCATTTTAAGCTAAATATTCTGATCTGTTCCATCAGCTTTGTTAATTGATACAGCGTATACCTCCACTACACTACTTTGACACATATCATAAGGATTTATTGTGAGAAATTAACATCAAAATACAGATTTTGCTCATTTTCACTGATCTTAAAGGGATATTTCGAGATTTTGACAATGAGGCCCTTCATCTACTTCACCAGAGTCAGATGAACTTTTATGTTATGTCTCTTCTTGAAGTTTGAAGGAATTTGTAACTAGCGCTAGCACAATTGCTAACTAGCGTTAGCGCAATGACTGGAAGTGATAGACTATCACTAGCATCGGTTCGTGGAACTACCTCTAACTTCCTTCATACTGGACACAGAGACAAAAAAAATGGTATCCCATAGTATCCCTTTAATGGATTTCTAATGGCATGTTTTCAAAATACATATGTTGAGGTAAAGACGTTTCTCATTCGTTGAACATTTCAATTGCTGTAGTTTATAAAGCACAGCACAGATAGGGGCTTCAAGTGCAGCTGCTCATCTTGTGGCCCCTCCCTACCCACCCTGCAACTGCTTCAGTCATCTGCCCTATGTTCCAGCTGTTGTGTGTTTTGAAGGGCCATTTGCGGCTACTCTCTGCCCCTTGACACAGTGGGGAATGAGTAATGTGAAGAGAAATGTCAGGCACTGGTCAGAAGAGGCCATGGTTAAAGATTCTTATCCAGTTACTGCTTTATTCCATTTTAGTCTACCATTGACATTACATCTATAATCACTTTGGCATCTTGTTCCAACCCTTGTCCACATGAACCTAAGCAAAGCGTAAAAGAACAGAAGGTATATTTCTTTGTGTTCTCTCTTCCTGTAGGTTGATATTGATTTTAGTAGTAAAAATATCCATGATCTATTAAAGGCGAGAGAGAGAGAGAGAGAGAGAGAGAGAGAGAGAGAGAGAGAGAGAGAGAGAGAGAGAGAGAGAGAGCACGAGCACTTTCTGGAGGTTAATTCCTCCTCTCTGCAATCATCAATGGCATTCTCCCCCAGAATCACTCCTCACTCAGACAGACAAAGACCCTGCATTCCTCTGCAGTCTGCAGCCAGCTCAGCCAGGCACAGTTGAACCATATCATTCATTTGGACCAATGGGCTCATCAGGGGGCTGGATGTAAATGACCACTGTTTACTTGAGGGATTTATACATTTTAAGCATGCTGCCTAATTGTCACTATTTATATCAAACAATTTGTTCTACTGGTTTCCCCCCTAATCTATTGAATTGAATCTTGAATAATAATAAAAAAGCAACTGTGGTTTTGTTTTGTTTTATCATGAATGGTATTGTATTGGTATTGGTTGACACTGCAGAGTTAACTGTATGAAAATCATACTCTCTCTTGATCTGAGCCTTTGCTTTGACATAGAAGCTGCACGCTTCGATGCTCCTATATATCCTATACATATTTAGCAGCAGGACATCAGGTGTGTCTTCTTTTACATTATCTCAAATACTGAATGCAGTATTCAAGTTTTTCCAAACCATATCATTTGGCACCAAACAGATTTAATGCTAAGCAAAGTATGTGAGTAAATAGCTATACAGAAACAAAAATAGCTTATGTCAGATGGCAGCTACACTGTCTGCGTAGCGTTTTCTCGTTGTTTTTGAACAGATAGAAAGAGGAAAAGAGAGACAGGCGGTGAGGAAGCAGGATTTATGCTTGTCTGGTAGAGCAAACTAAACATTGTCCTTTGACCTTATGAAAGAGAGATCAGTAACATCTCATGGTAGGATACTCCACTACACTACTCTCCACTAGGGCAAAGTTTCAATCCAGGGAGGACGAAGTCATCACTGAAAAACAACAACAGGAGGTTACTGGTTACAGTCGGTCAGCCCTGCTTCTATGAGGTTATTGCCTACAGATGGTCAGCCCTGTTTCAAGTTGTGAAGATCTAATTTACAGTACAAGTGACAATGAGGGGAAATGGCACAGAACTGGAGGGGGAGGCAGGGGGTCAATAAATGCTTCATCAAAGGGAGAGGGTTGCCAGTAGCCCCATCCTCCCCCACCCGCCTGCCGTTGAGATATTACTCAATAATTACGCAACCTTTCAACAAGTCTCTGTCAAAACAAGTGTGTTGTTAGAGGCAGCACATTAATATGTCTAATGCTAAACATAGGACTGGTAGTATCATATGCGGCAACACATTAATATGAACCTTTGTTCATATAGTAAGAAACACATGGTGCAAATACAATATACATTCTCATTGGATCAGAACGTTATAATATTTGACCAGATAGGCTGTCTGTTGGTTATCATTTTCTAATTAGTTATGATTAGTTAAATAAAGGTTAAATAAAACTAAATAAATTATGTAGACTACAAGCATTCTGTGGACTAGGCTATACAATATCCAGTATCAGCTGATCAAATTGATGACAACACTGTCAAAAGTGACGACAGAAGAAATGATGTGAAAGTGAAGTAAAACAATATACGTTCTAGAATGGGATGCCTCTGATGTCTCAACCTATATACAAATATATATTATCTCCAAATATAGAGAAAAAAAGCATATATTCAGAATATTTTAGAGTACCCTATGTTAATGTTGGCCTGTGCGCCTTTGAGTAGCCACTTCTGTGGATCGCAGACGGGGGGACCGGCGCTAGGACCTGGGGGATAAGAATGCCACAGAAGCATTGCAGACAGAACGTTTGGGAGGTGTAGTGGAAGAAAGGCGAGAAAAACGGAGTAAATGAGAGCACGTTTTGTCCAGATTATTGAAGGATTTATCAACTAAGTAAATCGCCGAAACAGCTCATTATAATGCAACGGACACACTATTGAAATCTTGTCCAGGTAAATGCCTACATTTTGTTTCTCGTGTTGACTGTGAGGTCGACTGCTACTAGAGGGTAGGTCCCATTGTATTACATAGGATGATGCGGTTACTCTCACTCACGCTGCCCTGCTAGGCCCCATATCCAGTCTAAAATCGTTAAATGTGCGCCTAAATTGAAGTGCATTCCTGAAAACTGTTTATTTCCGGGTGCAGTTATTTTTGCAGGTGAAGTTATTTAAGTGTTTAAACTTTAACCTTAGTAGAGGTTGTGCCTCAAATAATACTAAAATGTTTTTTTGTTTTTTTAACATTGTAATTTATTGAGAGCTTTTTGAACAGGACGCTTATGTCAGCCTTTGAGACAGCCTACAAGGCAGGCCGGACATGTTTGTGACGTTTTTACTGCACGTTAATTTCATACAAGTCACCTACTACAGGAACTATCAGTTTTCTAAATTAACTTTATGGACATTTTAAATTACTATACAACGGGTCTTAAAAACAAACGTTGATGTTGATGTTGTGTTTGTGGCCACCCAGTCATTAATTTCTCTGAACGTTCGTCAAGACAGTTTATTTTGTTTTCTAATCTGTTCGTCTGTATGTCACACGAGATGACATATTTTACTGGCTTCATTCCAAGTTCCACGATATTTTACATTTGGAGTATTTTAAGGCAGTCAGCCACGTTGTTGCATTGTTACAATGTAGCGATGCCCGAAACAGTACACAACTTGATACAAAGCACAGCAGCAGCTTGTGACATTGGTCTGAGGCTGGTGAAGTGATGTTGTTACTGTTTGACCCTGTCTTTCCTGGGAGATGCTGACCCCCCCCCCCCCAGGATCGTTGCCTGGCCCTCAATGCACATCATATGACTGTCCTTCTCTCCCCAGTCTCTCTTTGTCACAGTCACAACACTGCTTCCGTCCATGTGGCTGCAAGCAAGTTGTTTACATTCTGAACTTCAAGCCCTCAAATCAGCACCAACAGCATATAATGGGATTGGGGGATTCCATGTGCAGATACAAGATGCTGATGAAGTGTAACCAATTGTTAGATTTTTGCAGAGGAGACGGGTGAATGTTAAGAGTTGCTGCCTTTCAGATTCAGAACATTTTGGTTATTGAACTACACTAAGTGAATTGGATTTACACCTGGTAATGGAATTACAGTAACGGAATTACATCATGGGTCCCTGATATGTACTACATAGAAATGCATAATTATACATATGAATGTCATTCTCCTAATGTTTCACAATTTTGGACTTTACAGTGAAACAGAGTTAAGTATGGTATATTGTACTCCACACTACTGTACTATATTTTTCTCTACTTTATTGTACTGTATTATATTGTGCTCTTCTCACGGTACTGTATTGTCCTGTATACTTTACTGTGCTCTACTCACTACTGTGCTGTGTTATCCAAACTTGTGAAACATACGTCTGATAGGTCTGGACCAAATTTGATCCTGTCTTTCTGGACGTTAACATCAAGGCCTGGGTGGACTGACCAAATTTCTACTACTTTTCAATGCCCATTCACTGTAAGATGCAAATAAACAAAGTCAAAGATGGCTGCACCCATTGCCTGAAAAATATGAGCTTAGTTTGGCCACTTTTCAGCATATTACATATCTTCAATTAACTTGTTACAGTGTATACAAGACCCGGAGCACCTGACTTGACAAGTCGTTTACTGTTTTTGACAAATCACAAAACATTTTATTTGCTAAATCACAAAACATTTTATTTGCTATCACCTCACAGATCATCACACCAGATACAAGCCTACTGCCTAGCCTACTGCCTAGCCTACTGCCTAGCCTACTGCCTAGCCTACTGCCTAGCCTACTGCCTAGCCTACTGCCTAGCCTACTGCCTAGCCTACTGCCTAGCCTACTGCCTAGCCTACTGCCTAGCCTACTGCCTAGCCTACTGCCTAGCCTACTGCCTAGCCTAGCTCTAGTGTGAAAGCTAAACACTGATGAAACCATTTCAGGGGTGGATGGGGTTCATTAAACAGGACAATAACCCAACACACCTCCAGGCTGTGTAAGGGCTATTTGACCAAGAAGGAGAGTGATGGAGTACTGCATCAGATGACCTGGCCTCCACAATCACCCGACCTCAACCCAATTTGAGATGGTTTGGGATGAGTTGGGCTGCAGAGTAAAGGAAAAGCAGCCAACAAGTGCTCAGCATATGTGGGAACTCCTTCAAGACTGTTGGAATAGCATTCATCATGAAGCTGGTTGAGAGAATGCCAAGAGTGCAAGCTTTGAAGAATCTCAAATATATTTTGATTTGTTTAAACCTTTTTTTTTTTTTTTTTTGGTTACTACATGATTCCATATGTGTTATTTCATAGTTTTGATGTCTTCGCTATTATTCTACAATGTAGAAAATAGTAAAACATTTAGAAAAACCCTGAAATGAGTAGGTGTGTCAACTTTTGACTGGTGTTTTATACATTTATTACGGGGAGTTTGTATTGTTTGAGAGTTGAAGCATATCTGAAACGTGAATCTGGGTTCTCTGGCTGCTGATGTTTTAGGTTTAACAAATGCCTTAGTTCTTTTCTGATGTTTTAACGTTCATTGTCAAACAATTGTATTTATTTTAGTCGTGCTTTTTCTTACTACCCTTTTGGAAGATAACAGCCATATTAACATCATTTGTGTTACTTGCAAATTGATTAATACATTTGAGTGATTTGTCATTTAATTCTGCCGATTTGAGTGCTTGAATGAAATTTCCTGCTCTCTGGAGCCCATCTGTATTTTTGATTCAGTTTATACAGCTTACTGGGCTCTCTCTCTCCGGGTTGTCCAATCATTTTCAGAAACACATTTATTTGGTTATGGTCTGAAAGAGGAGTTTGCTTCCTGACAGTGACTGCATTGATGGAGGAGGGATCCATGAGAGTGATTGCATAATCAACTACACTAGACCCAAGAGCTGAAGAATATGTGAACCTCCCCAAAGAGTCCCCTCTGATCCTTCCATTAAGCATGTACAGGCTTAATGCTTGACTGATGTATTAGCTCTCTACCACATTTGTTGATGGGACAGTGAAGGTTGCTACTTTGTATAATGGTTGGTGGTTTGTACAGAGTGGTTTGGCCCAACACATGGTTGTTGCCCTGTGGGTCTATACAGTCAGGCTCGGACCTAGTCCTAGTGTTCCAGTCGCCACACAGCAGCACATTTCCCTGCACCTGGAAATGGCTGTTTTCTGCTTGAAGGACATTTAAAGAATTCCTCATCGAAATATAGTGATTTTGCTGGAGTAGTGTAAATGGCACAGTGATACAGTTGCGGACAAATACATTGGCACCCTTGAACTTTTCTTAAATAATTCTATTTTTTTTTCTAAAATAGGTTTTGTTCTCCACATCTTGTTGTTGGATTGTCAAAATTGCAGAAGCAATTTTATTTTTGTAAACTTAAGTTTACAATTTTTATTTGGGAAAGTAAGGGCAAACGGCAAGGACAAAACTATTGGCTCCCTGGAGCTAATACTGGTTGCACAGGCATTTTTTGTTAATTCTGTTTCCAATTTGGTAACAGAATTTACGAGTTTTACTCACTAACCATATTTGTATCAGTAAAATCAAAATAACTAACTGGTAGGTCTACCATTACTTGTTACTTCTGCAAACTTTCATTATTCTCCCTCATGAGGGAGAGAAATGAGAAAATATCTTAAAGACATGTTGGGTTTTTGGTAACAGAATAACAAGCCACAATTTCTCCAACAGTAAATATGTGTTGCCAGGGGTCTTAAGACATCAAAACACAATGTTAACGTTAAGACTTTTCCTGGTAGATATTTTCTAACACACCTTTTACATCTGTTAATACAGAAATCAAAGCGTTTACCTATGCCTAATATTTAAGATGGGTAAATGTTAGAAAAATGTATATCTACAGTGCATTCGGAAAGTATTCAGACCCCTTCCCAGATATCTTATTCAGAGCCTTTGCTATGAGACTTGAAATTGAGCTCAGGCGCATCCTGTTTCAATTCTCATCCTTGAGATGTTTCTACAACTTGATTGGAGTCCACCTGTGGTAAATTCAATTTATTGGACATGATTTGGAAAGGCACACACCTGTCTATATAAGGTCCCACAGTTGACATTGGGTGGGAGAGCAAAAGCCAAGCCATGAGGTCGACGGAATTGTCCGTAGAGCTCCGAGACAGGATTGTGTTGAGGCAAAGATCGGGGTAAGGGTAGAAAAAACATTCTGCAACATTGAAGGTCCCCAAGAACACGGTAGCTTCCATCATTCTTAAATGGAAGAAGTTTGGAACCACCAAGACTTTTCCTAGAGCTGGCTGCCCGGGCAAACTGAGCAATCGGGGGAGAAGGGCCTTGGTCAGGGAGGTGACCAAGAACCTGATGGTCACTCTGGAGCTCTGTCAGAGTTCCTCTGTGGAGATCGGAGAACCTTGCAGAAGGACAACCATCTCTGCAGCACTCCACCAATCAAGCCATTATGGTAGAGTGGCCAGATGGAAGCCCCCCCTCTGTAAAAGGAACTTGACAGCCTGCTTTGAGTTTGCCAAAATGCACCTAAAGGACTCTCAGACAAAGATTCACAAGATTCTCTGGTCTAATGAAACCAAGATTGAACTCTTTGGCCTCAATGCCAAGCGTCACGTCTGGAGGAATCCTAGCACCATCGTGACGGTGAAGCGTGGTGGCAGCGTTATGCAGTAGGGATGTTTTTCAGCGGCGGGGACTGGGATACTCGTCAGGATTGAGAGAAAGATAAACGGAACAAAGTACAGAGAGATCCTTGATAAACTGCTCCAAAGCGCTCAGGACTTCGGCGAAGGTTCACCTTCCAACAGGACAACAACCCTAAGCACACAGCCAAGACAACGCAGGAGTGGCTTCGGGACAAGTTTCAATGTACTTGAGTGACCCAGCCACCGCACGGACTTGAACCCGATCGAACATCTCTGGAGAGACCTGAAAAATAGCTGTGCAGCGACGCTCCCCATCCAACCTGACAGAGCTTGAGAGAATCTACAGAGAATAATGGGAGAATCTCCCCAAATACAGGTGTGCCAAGCTTGTAGCGTCATACCCAAGAAGACTCAAGGCTTCAAAGTACTGCGTAAAGGGTCTGAATACTTATGTAAATGTAATTTCTTTTTTTATATACATTTGCACACATTTCTGAACCTGTTTTTACTTTGTAATTATGGGGTATTATATGTAGATTGGGGGGGAATATTTAATCAATTTTAGAATAATCCTGTAATGTATCAAAATGTGGAAGAAGTCAAGGGGTCTGAATACTTTCCAAATGCACTGTATACCTTCATTACCCAAAACTCTTAGCTTTCATTTTATACCCAATTTGATATGCTTCTGTGAACTTCACATGTTGTTGCTCATTGGGTCCTTTTCGATGGAAAGGCCCTACTGCTTTAGTGTTTCCCCATATTAAAAGTGTATGTTATGGTTTTCTGGGTAGCTGTGTTTTTGGTTGGATAGGTTTCTCAATTTCTTTCCTAGGTTTTTGCACGCTACAGCAAACCATTTCTCATTGCTGTAAATGTTCTTAAGTTTTCTCCTTGAAGTCTTTTCAATTTGATATGTTTATGTCAAATATACTGTTCAGGCTTTCTAACTGCTACTGCTAGGTGAATACCTTCACTATTGCAGGGAAACATTTTGTCTAGGAAATTTTTGGGGACATTTTCTTGGATTGGAAATCTTCCATCTATAGCATTTCTTAATAGCATTCAGTGTATTGGGCTTTGATGCCTCATGGTTGACTATTGCTCTGTTCAAGTAGGCTGTGATCTGATAGGGGTGTCAGTGGACCGACTGAACCCGCTGAGAGACTCTGGGTTGAGGTCTGATAAAGTAGCCTGTAGTACTGCTGCCAAGGGATGAGCTGTAGGTGTACCTACCATAGGAGTCCCCTCAAAGAATAGCTTTCACTATGTACATAGCCAGCGTGCGACAGAGCTGCAGGGGTTGTGACCAATTGTGGGGGGGTTATGTTGTGTCTAGGGGGGCGTATGGAGAATGGAATGCTCTCCCCTTCAGGTAGGTGTTTGTCCCCCTGTGTGCTGAGGGTGTCAGTTTTTCTTATCCAGTTCTGGCTTTTAGGTCACCACAGACTACAAGTCCCTGGGCCTGGAAATGGTTGAGCTCCCCCTCTGGAATGGAGAAATGGCTTCATTGAAGTATGGGGATTCTATAGGGGGAATATAGGTAGCAAACAGGAGGACATTTTTCTCTGTTGAGATCATTTCCTTATTTATTTCTAGCCAGATGTAAAATGCTCCTGTTTTTGATTTAATTTAATAGTGTGTTAGGTCTCTCTTTCTGGCTCTCTCTGGCTCTGTGTGTGGCTTCCCTGCTGCATGACACTGATTTGCATTGAATGGGGTGGCCCCTGGAGCGAGAGCCAGAATGATGAATGATTGAAAGGGAGGGAGGGAGGGAGGAAGGGAGGGAGGGAGGGAGGGAGAGAGTGAGCGAGCGAGCAAGGCAGGCAGGCGGGGCCCACTGGACCATGTGACCTGCTGTCAGGGTACTGGGTTCATTCAGTGGCTGCAGTGGTGGCTGAGTCCTGGCGGTGTCCCAGCTTTTCCACAGGCCACAGTAGCGACGGCTGAGAGTGCAGAGGCTTGGTCTGGGTTTGTGATCACAGTTTGAAATGATCTCAATGTGGTCTACTCTGCTCCAGTGGACAGGCCTGCTCTCAGTCAGTTTCCCTCAGAGCTTTGTCTCTACCACTGTGACAGTCCCAGCCACCGCCAGAGAGGACTGGAGCACAATGTGCTACTGCAATAATTGAAATCATTTGATTCCAACACTGTAGTGTTTCCAATGAATATTGCTTCACTCATAACGATTTGTAAACAATTCAATGGATGTTGAAGGGACCGATCAGGCTGGCTTATTGGGGGATGTGCAGTATTAGGCCCAGGGCTCCTTCAGATGGGACTCCCAGCCTGTCAATATCCACTCTGCTTCCTGTTGTTGTCCTCAGCACCCAGTGATGAGGTCACGGTAACCGGCCTCTTTTGTGATGATAGCCTGATGGCGCTCTGGAGGATAAGTAGATTTCAGTGGATGGTATGAGATAGTCATCTACTGTGGCTCCCTCAACGGGGCTGGCTATCCAGTAAAAGGCATGCATGGGAATTGATTGTGCTCTGCATCCACATAAAGCTCAAAGATGTCTTTCTATTCCATTTCACGGGATGGGAAGGTTGTGTCTTGATGGTGGAACAGGTTTCCCCCCTGAAATGGCAGCGAAACTGATGGCCCATGGAAGGGGATTTCTGCAGGCCCTTACACTTGTCACAGGACTGCCATTATAATCCAAGATGGCGTAGCAGTCAGATGTCTTTGTCCTGTCGTGTCCCTTGTATACATTTTTTCTTTGCATATCCTTTTAAAATATTTTCCTATACCTGAACTTCTAAATACTCTCCTGCAACCCGCCTCACCCAATGTGGCGTCGATCTGTTTTTTTTTTCTAAAGTATTTCTATTTACTTCGGATCTGGAATCCCTCAACTGAAGCTGGCCAGCTAACTACCTACCAGCTATCAGTCAGCAAACCATTGCTAGCGGTCATCAGCTAACCTTTAACTCGGAAAGCTCTCGCCAGTTCGAACAACGTGACTCAAACCAGAGCATAACGGACCTATTATTTAATTTTTTCTCCCCCATATCCCCGGATTCCTACCTCCAAACTCTGAACATTTTCATCTGGATCTTCGCAACTAGCTAACCGCAATCCCGGGTGACTACTCCTGGCTAGCGTTTCCATCCCGGAGCAAGCACCAATTAGCCTGAAGCTAGCCCGGCCAGGGCTTCTGTGCTACCACCGAAGCCCACTCCTGGGCTACAATATCCGGACCCCTTCTACTGCCGGAACGGGGCACGGAACCCCGCCGATCCTCTACGACTGGAATACCGACATAATCTGCCCGAGGATTCTAACAGGCCCCTCAGGCGCGACGTCCGCTGAAGGCCCATTCTGCTAACCGCGGCCTACTAGCTACCTAGAGCTACTTGGAACCCTACTAATTCCACGACTGGTCTATCGACGTCACCGCGCGAAGAGGCAAAAACAGACTTAACCCCCATCGTGACGTCCCCCAACTGCTTGCTTGCTAGCCCCGGTCTGCTAACTGCTAGCTTGCTTAGCCCCGGTCTGCTAACTGCTAGCTTGCTTAGCCCCGGTCTGCTAACTGCTAGCTTGTTTAGCCCCGGTCTGCTAACTGCTAGCTTGTTTAGCCCCGGTCTGCTAACCACTCACTGGACCCATATGTTCACTTGGCTACGCATGCCTCTCTCTAATATCAATATGCCTCGTCCATTACTGTCCTGGTTAGTGATTACTGTCTTATTTCACTGTAGAGCCTCTAGCCCTGCTCAATATGCCTTAACCAACCATGTTGTTCCACCTCCTACATATGCGATGACATCACCTGGTTTAAATGTTTCTAGAGACTATATCTCTCTCATCATTACTCCAATGCCTAGGTTTACCTCCAATGTACTCACATCCTACCTTACCTTTGTCTGTACACTATGCCTTGAATCTATGCTATCGTGCCCAGAAACCTGCTCCTTTTACTCTCTGTTCCAAACGTGCTAGACGGCCAGTTCTGATAGCCTTTAGCTGTACCCTTATCTTACTTCTCCTCTGTTCCTCTGGTGATGTGGAGGTTAATCCAGGTCCTGCAGTGCCTAGCTCCACTCCCACTCCCCAGGTGCTCTCATTTGTTGACTTCTGTAACTGTAAAAGCCTTGGTTTCATGCATGTTAACATTAGAAGCCTACTCCCTAAGTTTGCTTTACTCACTGCTTTAGCACACTCTGCCAACCCGGATGTCTTAGCCGTGTCTGAATCCTGGCTTAGGAAAACCACCAAAAACCCTGAAATCTCCATCGCTAACTATAACATTTTCCGCCAAGATAGAACTGCCAAAGGGGGCGGTGTTGCAATCTCTTCAAAGGGGGTGACACTCTAGACCCAAACTGCTACAGACCTATATCTATCCTACCCTGTCTTTCTAAGGTCTTCGAAAGCCAAGTTAACCTGTCTGGGAACCTTGCGTCCCACCTAGTCAACAGCCAGTGGAATCGCGTCGCGCGAAATACAAATACCTCATAAATGCTATAACTTCAATTTCTCAAACATATGACTATTTTACACCATTTCATAGATACACCTCTCCTGAATCGAACCGCGTTGTCCGATTTTCAAAAAGGCTTTACAGCAAAAGCAAAACATTAGATTATGTTAGGAGAGTACCCAGCCAGAAATAATCACACTGCCATTTTCAAAGCAACTAGCATGCATCACAAATACCCAAAACACAGCTAAATGCAGCACTACCCTTTGACAATCTTCATCAGATGACACTCCTAGGACATCATGTTACACAATACATGCATGTTTTGTTCGATAAAGTTCAGATTTATATATAAAAACAGCATTTTACATCGGCACGTGACGTTCAGAAAATATTTTCCCTCAAATGCTTTCGGTGAATCAGCGCTACAATTTACAAAATTACTATTCGAAAACATTGTTAAAATATAATATTGTCATTCAAAGAACTATAGATTAACATCTCGTGAATATAACCACATTGCCAGATTTAAAAATAACTTTACTGGGAAATCACACTTTGCAATAAACGAGGTGCTATGCTCAGAAAAATAGGCTAGGCGATACAGGTTAGCGCCATCTTGGAACCATCTAAAATCAAATATACTATTGTAAATATTCCCTTACCTTTGATTATCTTCATCAGAAGGCACTTCCAGGTCCACAACAAATGTAGTTTTGTTCGAAAAAGTTAATAATTTATGTCCCAATAGCTCCTTCTTGTTAGCGCGTTCCGAAGGCTACACATAATGTACTGAAGTGCGCGGGACTTGTCGTCACGAATGTGCAAAAAATATATATTTATGTTCGTTCAAACGTTGTATAACCATTCTTTTGGGCCTTTTTCAATCAGAGCTTCAATAATATTCAAGGCGGACGATTGCATTGTCTTACTAAACGTTTCGGAATGAAAAGGTACCCATGGGCGCCCGCGTCATAGTAGTAATGGCCCTCCCCCTATGACCAACTTTCCTGGCCTCTCGTTCGGTCAGTTTTTACCGGAGAAGACTCAAACCACTTTGTAAAGACTGTTGACATCTAGTGGAAGCCTTCTGCCTTCTTGTATACTTATGCTAAAATATTTATTTAAATGAATCCTAACTCACGGCGTGTTTCATAGGGAAAGTGTTGAAGGTGATTCCACAAATCAGATTTCCACTTCCTGCATGGAATCTTCTCAGGTTTTGGCCTGCCATATGAGTTCTGTTATACACAGACACCATTCAAACAGATTTAGAAACTTGAGTGTTTTCTATCAAAGACTGAGAAAGTAAAATGGACTCTTCACGCGCGCACCCGTCTCATTGTTCTCAGATCGACCACTTACCAAATGCGCTACTGTTTTTCAGACAGTTACTGCAGAGTCATCATTCAACGTTCTGGCGCCTTCTGGGAGCCTATGGGAGCCTTAGAAAGTGTCACGTTACAGCAGAGATCCTTTGTTTTGGATAGAGATGGCCAAGAAATGGTCAGAGAGGGCGCTTCCTGTTTGGAATCTTCTCAGGTTTTGGCCTGCCATATGAGTTCTGTTATACTCACAGACACCATTCAAACAGTTTTAGAAACTTTAGGATGTTTTCTATCAAAATCAAAATGATATGCATATTCTAGTTACTGGGCAGGAGTAGTAACCAGATTAAATCGGGTGCGATTATTATCCGGCCGTGCAAATACTGCCCCCTAGCCCCAACAGGTTAACAGATTACCGACCATTTCGAATCCCACCGTACCTTCTCCGCTATGCAATCTGATTTCAGAGCTGGTCATGGGTGCACCTCAGCCACGCTCAAGGTCCTAAACGATATCATAACCGCCATCGATAGGAGACATTACTGTGCAGCCGTATTCATCGACCTGGCCAAGGCTTTCGACTCTGTCAATCACCACATTCTTATTGGCAGACTCGACAGCCTTGGTTTCTCAAATGATTGCCTCGCCTGGTTTACCAACTATTTCTCTGATAGAGTTCAGTGTGTCAAATCGGAGGGCCTGTTGTCCGAACCTCTTGCAGTCTCTATGGGTGTGCCACATGGTTCAATTCTCGGGCCGACTCTCTTCTCTGTATACATCAATGATGTTGCTGTATACTTCTGGCCCCTCTTTGGACACTGTTAACTAACCTCCAGACGAGCTTCAATGCCATACAACTCTCCTTCCGTGGCCTCCAACTGCTCTTAAACGCAAGTAAAACTAAATGCATGCTATTCAATCGATCACTGCGTGCACCTGCTCGCCCGTCCAGCATCACTACTCTGGACGGCTCTGACTTAGAATACGTGGACAACTACAAATACCTGGGTGTCTGGTTAGACTGTAAAGTCTCCTTCTAGACTCACATTAAGCATCTCAAATCCAAAATTAAATCTAGAATCGGCTTCCTATATCGCAACAAAGCATCCTTCACTCATGCTGCCAAACATACCCTCGTAAAACTGACCATCCTACCGATCCTCGACTTCGGTGATGTCATCTATAAAATAGCCTCCAACGCTCTACTCAACAAACTGGATGCAGTCTATCACAGTGCCATCCGTTTTGTCACCAAAGCCCCATACACTACCCACCATTGCGACCTGTACGCTCTCGTTGTTTGGCCCTCGCTTCATACTCGTCGCCAAACCCACTGGCTACAGGTTATCTACAAGTCTCTGCTAGGTAAAGCCCCGCCTTATCTCAGCTCACTGGTCACCATAGCAGCACCCACTCGTAGCACGCACTCCAGCAGGTATATCTCACTGGTCACCCCCAAAGCCAATTCCTCCTTTGGTCATCTTTCCTTCCAGTTCTCTGCTGCCATGACTGGAACGAACTGCAAAAATCTCTGAAGCTGGAGACTCATATCTCCCTCACTAGCTTTAAGCACCAGCTGTCAGAGCTGCTCACAGATCACTGCATCTGTAAATAGCCCATCCAACTACCTCATCCCCATACTGTATTTTATTTATCTTGCTCCTTTACACCCCACTATCTTTACTTGCACATTCATCTTCTGCACATCTACCATTCCAGTGTTTAATTGCTTTATTGTAATTACTTCGCCACCATGGCCTATTTATTGCCTTAACTTACCTCATTTGCACTCACTGTATATAGACTCTTTGTTTTCTTTTGTTCTACTATATTATTGACTGTATGTTTTTTGTTTATTCCATGTGTAACTCTGTGTTGTATGTGTCAAATTGCTATGCTTTTTCTTGGCCAGGTCGCAGTTGCAAATGAGAACTTGTTCTCAACTAGCCTACCTGGTTAAATAAAAAAAATTGTTTAGAAGTGGTTTCCCCTGTGGTGAAGTCGGAGGTTCTGATTAGATCCTCGTGTGCGAGTGATACTGAACTGGAGTAGTACCCACCACAACTATTTTCCACTGTCTGAACAGACTAACTTGTTTTCACTGAGTTGTACAGATGTTCACTCGGGGGTTAATGTTATTGTCCAGATGAGGCTAAGCTTTACTCTTCCCTTGACACTTATAGGTAACTGGTGAAAAGACGGCCCCAGACTCCAGGCTCCTGCCCTGGCCTGAGCGAAGAACACTTGGGGACAGAGCTGTGTCTCTCCCTGTCACAACCCTGGACACACCAACCTGCACTCCAACATGACTGATGTGGCGATAGTGAAGGAGGGATGGCTGCACAAAAGAGGTGAGTGGGTTTGGACCATTTCCCTGTATCAACAGATGCTTTACTCCTTATTTTATCACAACATGTGCATGACTGCTGACCCTGCTAGCAGCTCTAACTGTGTGGTGGGCGTGATCCTGTTTGGACGAGGAGGCATTCCTCAGATACCTGCTGACTTTGTGTGTGTGTGTGTGCACGTGCGCCTCAAAGCTGGGGCTATAGCTCCCCCACATAGGGCAAGGGGAATCTTCCAGCACAGAGAGGGATCAGGGGTGTGGTCCCAGGGACAGGGGCTCCGGGGACAGATAGACTTAGGAATATGTCACTAGGGGCCAGATTCAGACTTAGGAAATGTACGCCTTTCCTACGCACTTCTCAGTAGTTGGTATTCAGACTTACCTTATGCAGGTGTGTAACAGGCTTTGCAGGTGTGGTTCCCTTGCGCTCGCTGAATACATTTAATTAAACAGCTGAAAACCCTCCCACTTGCTGGCCAACAGATTTTCTCGTGGCGTTTTCATTCAATAGTGTTCTCTGTACATTAATCTAAAGCCTTCCCATTACATTTAGTGTACCTCTTTTTAATTAGAATTTTCTCGACAGACTATATGGAGAGAACTGTTCAGAGTATTAGGGATCAATTAAATAAAGCCATGTAAATACACACATGTTCTTCTCCTTTTTAGCACTGCTTGTTAGATCTAAAAATACTCAAATCTTGTATATTATTTAGGGTTAGGAAAGTATATTTATTTGGAGAGCCTTTATGCACAAAATATATTAGAGAATCAAAAATAGTTTGATTCATCCTGAATGTTGCCATGTTCAATTGTTCAATCCATGTAATATTGGAAGGTGAGAAAAGTGTACAATAGGGGTTGAACAGTAGTCTATATAGTGGTCTATATAGTGGTCTATATAGTGGTCTATATAGTGGTCTATATAGTGGTCTATATAGTGGTCTATATAGTGGTCTATATAGTGGTCTATATAGTGGTCTATATAGTGGTCTATATAGTGGTCTATATAGTGGTCTATATAGTGGTCTATATAGTGGTCTATAAAGTGGTCTATATAGTGGTCTATATAGTGGTCTATATAGTGGTCTATATAGTGGTCTATATAGTGGTCTATATAGTGGTCTATATAGTGGTCTATAAATCTAACCTCATAATTCTCACTTATCATGGAACTCTGACAACGGTCCAGTTGTTGTGCTCCAGGTTTAAACTCTGCCATGTATGATCTGCCTTCCATAGTGCGTGGAGAATAGCGTTATTTCCAGCGGGAAAAATAAAGTAGATGTGGTTCCACTTGGAACCGACAGGTTGTTCCACCTTATTCATGGTGTCATTGCACGTAAAGGTGGTGGAGTTACGAGGAAATGAAGTCAAGGTCAGAATACACCGTATCTGTAGACACACCTCTGCCACATATTCATTTCTTTGATCTCAAACGAATAGCGGGTGAAGGTGTGTCTATTCGCACGCTTAAATTCAAGGTCAAAATACGCATAGAGAGAAGTGCATAGAAAGGGAATTATGTTCCATTTACATACGCTTAACTCGGGTCGGAATTCCTCCCTAGAAGAGGAGAGTCCCAGAGGCTGTAAGCCAGGGAACAGCACGCTACGCAGTATGCTCTCCCTAAGGCCTCAGCAGGAACACAACAGGGCCCTGTGTCGTAACATAGTCACCCGAGGCAGGCTGACCTAGACCCATGCACACTGATGCAACCCCTGACGATGCTTCCCTGGGGTGGAGAGAGCAACACTAGGTATTACTGACTTCTCGTTTCAAAAAGAACCTCCGTGCTTTACATGAAACACCAAGGTAATCAATATCTGGCACCCTTGGATCCTTGGGACATGGCCAGAGGTTGAGGAACACAGCTCAGTCTGATGCCTTCAGATGTAAGATATGTTTGTCTGGATAACCAGAGGCAATATATGACAAACCAAACATGGAGACAAATAACAAGGAAAAATTGAACAGCATTTGCCTTGTTGGAAGTATATGGACCAAAGTTCATCATTTAGAAGAGTTCGGATTAATAACAAATGTTAGATAAGGAGGGTCTTTCTAAGGGTGTCTAGTTCTTCTGACCGGGTCAATTTTTTGTTTACATCATGCATGTGATTTTAACATCTTTACCTCACTGTTGACACACTTGTTAAGTTAACATACCGTATGACTATTTCCGCTATTCCTTGCCAGAGTGATAAGGAAGCGTGGAGTTGTCTGAAAGATTGCCAGCGTAAAATGTCAAATAGTGACAGGGGGGGAGAAACAAGCTCCTTGAGCTAAAGTCACATCTTAACCTTGAATTATTGAAGAACAAAGAAAATATACAAACAAACAAGCCTTCAGGAATAGGGAGTTGGCATGCTGTCATACCCTAGCAGCTGTGCCCGGTGAAGTGTCACCCAGAGCAACTCTGTTTTGATTGGAGGGCGTCTGCCTGCTTGCTGCCCGTTACATGACAGAATGGATTTTAATGTCACGTCACTGTCACCCCGTCTCTGCCCCGGTGCCACAGCACAGAAGGTGAGTCTGCAGTAACGAGCTTCTGCTGGCCATCACCATTAGCCAGCCGCCCTTATTCTGTGAACCTTTTAGTTTGATCTGACTCTCTAACCCTACCACTACCATGTCTTATGATGGCACCGTTTAATATTGTGGACTGCAGTCACAGGACGATGCAGGACTGATGTCTACAACTCATTACAGTGTATGTTTGATGGCACGTGATTGAGGCAGGCTTCTGCAGCATTCTGAAGGGACTTCCAGGTAGGTGGCAGTGCTGTTGACTGGCTTGCCCAGTGCCCCAGAAATGCCCCTTTAATGACGTGCTGTCGCGACTGCATTCCATGCTCCAGACAAGGCCACAGAGTGAAGCAGCTCAGGTCTAGCCTGGCTGGGAGCTGAGAACATCCATACCACCCTTAACCCTCCTAACCCTGATTCCTGTTTGGCAGAGTAAAGAAAGTAGATTCCACCCAGTCTAAGCCACAGAACGGCCAGTGTTCTGTATCTTTGTTCCAGATAGGCCCAGCTCAGTTGGGTGATCCCCAACATCAGGCCACACCCACTCCATCAGCCTTCCCACTCCATCACTGACATGCATTTTTAGTCTGACAATCATTTCTTTTGTCATTCATCTGACATTGAAAAACCACTGCCTCCATCCAGGATTTTGGGACACAATCTCAATGTGGCCGTACCCTAATCTGTAAATCAGGGGTCCCCAACTAGCGGCCCTTGAGTCAAATTTGTTGTTGAATTTTCGTTGTTGGACGTAAGACTGTAAAAATACCAGGAAACCAGCTCCAAGTGATTTTTAATTTTGGAAATCTATTCCCAAATATTTCCACACATAAGAGATGTATGTGATAGTGTACTAATAATAATTCATTTGATTTATATAGTGCTGTTCTACCAACTGAGGTACTCAACACGCTTTACAAAGTGGTGGGAAACTCACCTCATCCACCAGCAATGTGTAGCACCCACCTCAGTGATGCATTTTTGTGCCCGAACGCTCACCACACATCAGGTGGAGAGGTGAGGAGTAATATATGCCAATTAGGAATGAAGGGGGATGATTAGCTGGCCATGTTGGGGAATTTAGCTACTCCTACAATAATTGCAATGGGATTTTGAATGACCACAGAGAGTCAGGACAACCGTTTTAACGTCCCATCCGAAAGACTGCACCCTACTCAGGGCAATGTCCCCAAATGTAATTAAGGTTTGAAATGATTTTGTAAAAATATTTGTTTTATGTTCTGGTCCCCTGACCATCCGCTCAAGGAAAAAATGGTATCTAGTTGATGATCCCTGCTGTAAATGTTTTGGATCTCCTTGACACCAACCACACAGTTTACATTGTACCTCTAGTGGTGGCAGCAGTCAAGTGCTCTTCTAAAGCCTATTTCTCTAAAGTTTCCATCAAAGGCGGAGTGCATCATCCAACATCAGAGGCAGATTGCAGGTTCTTTAGATTCCATTTGAGCGCCGTGGCCAATAACTCAGTGAAGTGTAACAGAACTGTGCTCGTTATCCCTCTCTCTTCCAGGCAGCCCTTGTTCATTGGACTCATTTGCTCTCTGACAAGTATAAAGAGCTGACCCCCTCGTTAGGCTAACGAAGGCCACAACAACTGTTGAATTTGGGTAGCCCGCTCAGCTGGCTCGGAGGCGAGAGCAGAGCGAGGGAGGGAGCGGAGGGAGCGGAGGGAGTGAGGGAGCAGAGAGGAGAGGAGAGGAAAGAGAGCTCCAGCACACAGGTTTTTATGATGTTCCCAGAACATCATCACTGCGTGCAGTCCGTTACTCACTTACCCAGCCTGCCTCAAACAGGGTGTTCGGTTTAGTCTTTGTGTCACACTGACTCATGGGTTGATGCTTATTGGATGATTTACTCCATGGGATCACATGACTGGACACCTGCGAGTCACAAAACCATTATCCCAGAAACCCTAGACCCACTCCAATTTGCATACCGCATCAACAGATCCACAGATGAAGCAATATTCTATTGCACTCCACACTGCCCTTTCGCACCTGGATAAAAGGAACACCTATGTGAGAATGCTATTCATTGACGACAGCTCAGCTTTCAACACCATAGTGCCCTCAAAGGTCATCACTAAGCTAAGTACCCCGGGACTACACACCTCCCTCTGCAACTGGACTTCCTGACGGCCCGCCCCCAGGTGGTAAGGGATAGGTAACAGCACATCTGCCACGCTGATCCTCAACACGGGGGCCCCTCAGGGGTGCATGCTCAGTCCCTTCCTGTACTCACTGTTCACTCATGACTGCACGGCCAGGCACGACTTCAACACCATCCTTAAGTTTGCTGATGACACAACAGTGGTAGGCCTGATCACCGACAATGATGAGACAGCCTATAAGGAGGAGGTCAGAGACTTGACTGTGTCGTGCAAGGACAACAACCTCTCCCTCAATGTGATCAAGACAAAGGAGATGATTGTGGACTACAGGAAAAGGAGGACCGAGCACACCCCCATTCTCATCGACGGGGCTGTAGTGGAGCAGGTTGAGAGCTTCAAGTTCCTTGGTGTCCACATCACTAACAAACTATCATGGTCCAAACACACCAAGACAGTTGTGAAGAGGGCACGACAACCTATTCCCCCGCAGGATACTGAAAAGATTTAGCATGGGTCCTCAGATCCTCAAAAGGTTTTACAGCTGCACCATCGAGAGCACCCTGACAGATTGCATTACTGCCTGGTATGGCAACTGCTCAGCCGCCGACCGCAAGGCACTACAGAGGGTAGTTTGTACGGCCCAGTACATCACCGGGGCCAAACTTCCTGCCATCCAGGACCTCTATACCAGGCGGTGTCAGAGGAAGGCCCTAAAAATTGTCAGACTGTTCTCTCTGCTACCGCACGGCAAGCGGTACCGGAGCGCCAAGTCTAGGTCCAAGAGGCTTCTAAACAGCTTCTACCACCAAGACATAAGACCCCTGAACAGCTAATCAAATGGCTACCCAGACTATTTGCATTGCCCCCCCCCCTTCTACGCTGCTGCTACTCTCTTATCTATGCATAGTCGCTTTAATAGCTCTACCTACATGTACATATTACCTCAACACCGGTGCCCCCGCACATTGACTCTGTACCGGTACCCCCTGTATGTAGCCCTGTTATTATTTACTGCTGCTCTTTAATTAGTTGTTGTTATTATCTCTTTCTTAATATCTAAAAACATTTTTTTTTATTTTTTTTATTAACTGCATTGTTGGGTAAGGGCTTGTAAGTAAGCATTTCACTAAGGTTTACACCCCAGCTAGCACAGTGGATCGAGGCTGAGAGTCGGGGCACTCAGCTGTAGGTCAGACTCGGCCGACGTCATGTAGCAGGAGTCTGGGCCGCCTTCGGCAGTATTACTTATGGCTAGGATGCCGGGACTGAGATCTGGCCCAAATGTATTATTTGGCTCTCGTGCCGATTGTAGCTACTCTCTGGCAGATGATTACACTGAATGCTTTATATAATTAACTTTTCATAATTTCATTTTTTTATTTTCCTCATTGTTTCTATGATCAATAAACACAATTAACATTTTAAAGAAATTCTTTGAGAGTCCTGTGTAGTATTTTGATACTTCGTGCAAGGCAATTGATAAGAATTTAAAATGCTGTGGATGGAGCCTGCCGAGTGGCGCAGCGATCTAAGACAATGCATCGCTGTACAAACTGCATTTCTACAGATGCTGGTTTGAGACCCATGCCATCTGCGCCCGGGAGACCCATGAGGCATCTCACAATTGGCCCAGTGTCATCCGAGTTAGTGGAGGGTTTGGCCGGCCGGGATGTCCTTGTCCAATCGCGCTGTAGCGACTCCTGTAGTGGGCTAGGCGCGTGCACACTGACACGGTCACCATGGTGTTACCTTCGACACAAAATGTTTTTTTGTGGATGGGTATAATTTGTATGTGTAATATTTAAATAAATGTAGTATCAGGCCACTTCTGGGGGGATTCTGGTAAGATGCCGACAAATTCTGCAGAATTCCGGTAGACGGAAACGGCCGAAGAGGGACGTTTCTGGGCCGATTCCTCATCGCTAGCTGGGACCTGTTGTATTCGGCGCATGTGACAAATTTGATTTCATCTAGCCAGCTTTCTAGCATAGTAGCTAATAGCTAGCAAACACCACAGATGAAAGTGTTAGTTAACGTAATCTTTGCTAACAGGTATCTGCTTATCTAGCTTGCTTATTGCATGCGTGTCGACACAAGCCTTATTATTAGTGACATAACTAATCTAATATTTGCAACAGACGTTTGATTTTGGTCACTGTGTCAATTCATCCGTTTCTCAATACTGTACATTCATGTTGACGTGAGCTAGCTTGTTGCTACTGCAGATTTTTCCCAGCTAGACATTCCTCGGCATTGTGCAGTGTTTGTGGCTCGGACGGTGAGGGGTTGCTGGCATAGCAGCAGCTTTGCTATGTAGAGGGACTATAGGCTAAGCTGATAGAGAAGGGCTGATAGCCGATAAACTAGACTAGAAGAGGCCGATATCGGCCCGATACATCGGTTCAGGCATATTATCAGTCGTTTTGTGTGTGTGTGTGTGTGTGTGTGTGTGTGTGTGTGTGTGTGTGTGTACAGTCGTGGCAAAACGTTTTGAGAATGACACAAATATTAATTTTCACAAAGTCTGCTGCCTCAGTTTGTATGATGGCAATTTGCATATACTCCAGAATGTTATGAAGAGTGATCAGATGAATTGCAAAGTCCCTCTTTGCCATGCAAATGAACTGAATCCCCCCAAAAAAACATTTCCACTGCATTTCAGCCCTGCCACTAAAGGACCAGCTGACATCATGTCAGTGATTCTCTCGTTAACACGGGTGTGAGTGTTGACGAGGACAAGGCTGGAGATCACTCTGTCATGCTGATTGAGTTCGAATAACAGACTGGAAGCTTCAAAAGGAGGGTGGTGCCTGGAATCATTGTTCTTCCTCTGTCAACCACGGTTACCTGCAAGGAAACACATGCCGTCATCATTGCTTTGCACAAAAAGGGCTTCACAGGCAAGGATATTGCTGCCAGTAAGATTGCACCTAAATCAACCATTTATCGGATCAAGAATTTCAAGGAGAGCAGTTCAATTGTTGTGAAGAAGGCTTCAGGGCGCCCAAGAAAGTCCAGCAAGCGCCAGGACCGTCTCCTAAAGTTCATTCAGCTGCGGGATCGGGGCACCACCAGTACAGAGCTTGCTCAGGAATGGCAGCAGGCAGGTGTGAGTGCATCTGCACGCACAATGAGGCAAAGACTTTTGGAAGATGGCCTGGTGTCAAGAAGGGCAGCAAAGAAGCCACTTCTCTCCAGGAAAACATCAGGGACAGACTGATATTCTGCAAAAGGTACAGGGATTGGACTGCTGAGGACTGGGGTAAAGTCATTTTCTCTGATGAATCCCCTTTCCAATTGTTCGGGGCATCTGGAAAAAAGCTTGTCCGGAGAAGACAAGTGAGCGCTACCATCAGTCCTGTGTCATGCCAACAGTAAAGCATCCTGAGATCATTCATGTGTGGGGTTGCTTCTCAGCCATGCGAGTGGGCTCAATCACAATTTTGCCTAAGAACACAGCCATGAATAAAGAATGGTACCAACACATCCTCCGAGAGCAACTTCTCCCAACCATCCAGGAACAGTTTGGTGATGAACAATGCCTTTTCCAGCATGATGGAGCACCTTGCCATAAGGCAAAAGTGATAACTAAGTGGCTCGGGGAACAAAACCTCGATATTTTGGGTCCATGGTCAGGAAACTCCCCAGACCTTAATCCCATTGAGAACTTGGTCAATCCTCAAGAGGCGGGTGGACAAACATAAACCCACAAATTCTGACAAACTCCAAGCATTGATTATGCAAGAACGGGCTGCCATCAGTCAGGATGTGGTCCAGAAGTTAATTGACAGCATGCCAGGGCAGATTGCAGAGGTCTTGAAAAAGAAGGGTCAACACTGCAAATATTGACTCTTTTGAATCAACATCATGTAATTGTCAATAAAAGCCTTTGACACTTATGAAATGCTTGTAATTATACTTCAGTATTCCATAGTAATATCTGACAAAAATATCTAAAGACAATGAACCAGCAAACTTTGAAAATTAATATTTGTGTCATTCTCAACTTTTGGCCACGACTGCATGCATGCATGCATGTTTTTGAGTACCTAGTATGGTTGCATCTCGTAGAACCACACATCATTTTGAAACTTGTTTTTACACTTCTTTCAAGATAGATTTTCTCAGTATCAAAGCAGTAAAAGGGAACTGGGTGTGTTCTGTTTTTGCTTTTCAAAGGAACCGACCCAACTGATTAACTCTGTCTCATGACACTGCAATGCTGATCACCCCAGGACTTTGTCTGGCTGCCAGCTTTACCAACAGGCTCGCCTCGCCTAGTCTCCTTCACACACACCCTTCATTAGGTTACAGCCTGCCATGGGCCACACACTGGTCCTGCTCATACACATACACACACACCACCTCACTATAGCAGCAGGGGCTGCCCCAGGGCCTTTATGCCCTGTCCACACTCACACCACCCAGCTAGCTAAAACTGTACCGGTAACCAAACTTTAAACGCCAGAAGCAGAGTCAAGGGCAGCAGCAGAGGGTCGCTGCCCAGGAGGGGAGTGCTCTGCCTGGTGTCTGGGCGTCAGCAGGGCCCCCTGCTCTGGGTAATGGGAAGCAGCCTCCTGCTAAATGTGGTGGAGATAAGTACATTGTCTGGGTACAGCTGTCGACAGGCAGGCTGGATGGTAGGGGAACAGGAGGCCAGGGAGAGCCACCTCCGTCACTTGTCTCCGCTCGCAGTGAGCCCGCTGTGTGCTTACTTTTCTGTGCAACATCCTCCTGCTCCACAACTGTGGCGCCTGGCTGTGCTCCCCCTACCCCTCTCTCTCTCTGTATTTGTCACTTACTCTCTTTCTTCAATTCTCTCTGTCCCCTTTTTCTCTCTCTACCCCATATCCTGCTTCCTACTCCCACTCTCTTCCTCCTCTCCCTCTTTCTTAATCCTCCTCTCATTTCTTCTCTGCCTCTGCCAGTCGCCCCCCACCCACCACCACCTCGCCCTCTCTCCCTTCTCCAGCTCCTCCCTCCCCTTTGCCAGGATAATGACCCTGCTGACAACACAGAGCCGAGGCGGAAGCTGCTTCTGACTGGTGTGGCGCTCCCAAAGTGACATCAATCACATCACTGGCTCTCCCCGGCAACTGGGAGAGAGAGGTGGAGTGTGGACAGGCAGGGCTGCTCAGCTGTCCAGAGTCTGACTGTGACTGTATGTTCAGGCTGCGGTCACGTTCACATCAGACCATCATCATGATACACACCCAGATTACACTTAGCCTCGCATCCGGCTCAGGGAAAAATTTGTCATTATGGATCACAGACAGATCTACCCTAACAAATGTATTTGAATTGGCCTTACCTCTCCTAAAGGTAGAAATGTAATGTCCGCCTTTTATTATACATGATTGTATCATTTAAGAGTGATGGACTGTTCCCTGGTCATTTAAAGTTTAATTGGCACTCATTTGAACTAAATAATGTGTGTTTATTTGTTTGTCATGCAGTAACCCAGTTAACTAATCCATGGTCGGCTTGTTTACCAAAAGGAGGGGCCAAATTTCACACACAGAAAAGCAGGGTGAACTTCCCACAGTGTCTCATATGGTAATAAGCAGGTGTCATTTGCTGTGGAGAAGAAGTGAGGGCTTTCTTACGAGCGTGAGAAAGAGGGGCAGACTCCGCACCCCCTCCCCGTGTCCCCCCTTTTTTCCTGTTGTAGCAGCAGCAGCCGCAGCAGCAGAGCGAGAGGGGGAGATGGAGAGAGAAGCGAGGGCTGCAGTGGAGGCTGAGGTGGCCCTTCCCTGCGACCTGTTGAGGCTGCTGCCAAAGCCCCGGCAGTGCAGTCCCATCCAGCTGCATGGGAGAAAGAGATGGGCCAACAAAAGAAGAGGGACAGCAGGAAGAAAAAAAGAGAGGGAAGAAAAGAAAGAATGAAGGAGCCCAAACTCCTGGGCGGTTTAGCCTGGCATGTGAGCGGGCCTGTTGTGAGCCTTGTCTGCCTTATATGGTCATGGGGAGAGGGGCTGCCCAGAGGCCCAGTCTGCCCCGAGTCCCGGGGGTGGCTGGGATGAGGATGGGCGCAGTATTGGGGTGGTGGTACAGAGTGGTGACCCTTCCATCAGGGAGCCCCCTCTCCTCTGGAGCGGCACAGAGGCTCATTGAGATGCAGGGCGCAGGGCTGTAGGCTGCAGCTGCAGTCTACAGGCAGGGCCCAGCAGAAAAGGGCTGAAGGGATGGAGGGGGTGACTGAGGAATAACCAACAAAAGACCCCCCCGCTTTGGAGTTTGAATTCCTTAATCTGCAACCCTTCTCCCGATGTGCTTTACAACTGCGGTTCCCAACCTTTTCCGTTCCGGGGACAACCAAATCACTGTCAAAAGCTTTTCAGGACCACCATTCGTGGAGATGCAGATTTTGGTTTTTTACCTTTATCTTGGCTGTCAAATTGTCCATTTTAGCAGTGAATGTAACAAATGAAAGGTTTATTATTATTAACAATTAGCATTGTGTAAAGTAATGTAAAATGTATTAAATACCATTAATACTCCCAACTGTTACTAATTTTGGAAGATTTTAATATATATATCTTTTTTATAAATTAAATATAGATTGTGTGGACCACCTGCAGACCACAGGTTGAAAACCACAGCTCTGCACATACACTCACACACAGTTACCACTGGCCCCCTTCCTCTCTCTCATCCCTAAACTATGAATGGACGGCCAGGCAGGGACAAAACCACCACAGCAGCCCCCCTCAGGAAGTCCAACCACTGGGTGTGGGCACTGTGCTGAGAGGGGCTTGTTTTGTCTGACCTCTTCTTCTCCCCTTTCTTAACATTTATTTTCCGCTCTCATTCCTCTCTCTTTCTCTCTCTGTGTCTCTGTCTGTGTCTGTACTCTATGGGCCTGTGATGCCAGACAGATCACAGGGGTTGGCCTCTCCTTTGCAGTGTGATGAATGTTGCATGATGTGTTTATTAAAGAGCTAGCTGTGGCAGCTGGGACCTCACATTCCTGCCGTTGTCACGTAGAGACAGAGCGAACATGACGCTTCTCAGACTCGCAGGCTAACCTCTGACACTCTACAGCATGCTCTCCCTTTTACATTTTTCCCTTAATCTTCTTTTCAATGACACACTGACTGCCTGGGCCTCTTAAGCTAAGCTCACTTGCAAATGTCCTTTGTGTCAAATGGTAGTATTAATGTACACTGAGCAAAAATATAAACGCAATATGCAACAAGTTCAAAGATTTGACTGAGTTACAGTTCATATAAAGAAATCAGTTAATTGAAATAATCATTAGACCCTGTTCTATGCATTTCACATGACTGGGAATACAGATATGCATCCGTTGGTCACAGATACCTTGGAAAAAAAGGTAGTGGCGTGGATCAGAAAACCAGTTAGTATCTGGTGTGGCCACCATTTGCCTCATGCAGCGTGACACATCTTCTTCGCATAGAGTTCATCAGGCTGTTGAATGTTGTCCCACTCCTGTGCAAAGTTGCTGGATATTGGTGGGAACTGGAACAGGTTGTCGTATACGTCGATCCAGAGCATCCCGAACATGCTCAATGGGTGACGTGTGGTTAATTTGGCAGGCCATGTAAGAACTGTGACATTTTCAGCTTCTAGGAATTGTGTACAGATCCTTGCAACATGGGGCCATACATTATCATGCTGAAACATGAGGTGATGACGGAGGATGACTGGCACGACAATGGGCCTCAGGATCTCGTCATGGTATCTCTGTGCATTCAAATTGCCATAGATAAAATGCAATGGAACATGATAACAACACTTTACATGTTGCATTTATATTTTTGTTCATTGTATATTCAAATCGGTCACCCGCTCTTTCTTTTACTATGGACTGACCTTGAAAACCGTAACTAGGTACAGTCTGGATTTTTTTTTGAAAACTTTTCATTAGTTTGTGAATAATTTGTCAGAATAGACTGTTCGCCTTGGTTAGTCAAGTAGAAGGTTTTTAAAAGCGCTATTGAACTACGGTGTCAACTCACAAACCATTCAGTAATAGCACAAGCTCTGAAGAAAATTACACAACACGGTAACAAATGGGTAGTTCCATGGTAACAGAATTACGCTGAGACTCCAATTTTTCAATTTTAAAAGTATGCCAAACAAAACCATTGATTGCAAAGTTAAACAAACCATACAACTAGGACTACTTTTTAACAATTTCCACAGAAAAAATTGCATAAACACATTTACTCAGTTCAGATATAAAGTTTGGTAACAGAATGATGGTAAAATCTCTTCTTTTTTTTTTTTATGTGACCGAATTAAGATTCAAAGATGTCTGCAGAAAGAATGGGGTGTCCGCTATGACATGACACCTTGACTTTGAAAAATATATTTTGGTTATTGAACTACAATAAGTAAAGTGTATTTACACCCAGTAACAGAATGATGGTAACAGAATGACGTCTTTGGCCTCTGATCTGTACTATAGAGAAATGCATAATTTTGAATGTCATTCTCTTCATGGTGATGTATCCTGAATAGGTACACAAAGAACATTGTAATATCCTCCTTTTGCATTTTAATGAGCTCCATCTACAAACAAGACCAAATTTGGTTGGTCTGGACCGGACCACATCTGTACCAATCATAGATGTCTATGTTTCACAGGTTTGGGCATCACAGTACAGTACAATTCAGCAGACTATATTTCAGTACAGTAAAGTACTGCACGGTGCATTCGGAACGTATTCAGACCTCCTGATTTACACATTTTGTCAAGTTACTGCCTTGTTCTAAAATTGATTACATACTTTAAAAAAATATCATCAATCTACACACGATACCATATAACGACCAAACCAACAAAAACCCATGGAAATTTCACATTTACATAAGTATTCAGACCCTTTAAATCAGTACTTTGTTGAAGGACCTTTGGTTAGCGATTACAGCCTTGAGTCTTCTTGGGTATGATGCTACAAGCTTGGCACACCTCTCCAATTCTTCTCTACAGTTCCTCGCAAGCTCTGTCAGGTTGGATGGGGAGCATCGCTGCACAGCTATTTTCAGGTCTCTCCAGAGATGTTCGATCGGGTTCAAGTCCGGGCTCTGGCTGGGCCACTCAAGTACATTGAGACTTGTCCCAAAGCCAGTCGTGCGTTGTCTTGGCTGTGTGCTTAGGGTTGGTGTCCTATTGGAAGGTGAACCTTTGCCCCAGTCTGAGGTCCTGAGCGCTCTGGAGCAGGTTTTCATCAAGGATCTCTCTGTACTTTGCTCCGTTCATCTTTCCCTCGATCCTGACTAGTCTCCCAATCCCTAATGTTGAAAAACATCCCCAGAGCATGATGCTGCCATCACCATGCTTCACCGTAGCGATGGTGCCAGGTTTCCTCCAGACGTGACGTTTGGCATTCAGGCCAAAGAGTTCAATCTTGGTTTCATCAGACCAGAGAATCTTGTTTCTCATGGTCTGAGAGAACTTTAGGTGCCTTTTGGGAAACTCCAAGTGGGCTATCATGTGCCATTTACTAAGGGGTGGCTTCCGTCTGGCCACTCTACCATAAAGGCCTGATTTAGTGGAGTGCTGCAGAGATGGTTGTCGTGCTGGAAGGTTCTCCCGTCTCCACAGAGGAGCTCTGTCAGAGTGACCATTGGGTTTTTGGTCACCTCCCTGACCAAGGCCCTTCTCCTTCGATTGCTCAGTTTGACCGGGCGGCCAGCTCTCGGAAGAGTCTTGGTGGTTCCAAACTTCTTCCATTTAAGAATGACGGAGGCCACTGTGTTCTTGGGGACCTTCAATGCTGCAGACATTCTTTGTACCCTTTCCAGATCTGTGCCTCAACAATCCTGTCTCGGAGCTCTACGGACAATTCCTTCGACCTCATGGCTTGTTTTTTTGTTTTTTTCTCAGAAATGCACTGCCATCTGTAGGACCTTTATATAGACAGGTGTGTGCCTTTCCAAATCATGTCCAATCAATTGAAATTACTACAGGTGGACTCCAATCAAGCTGTAGATGCATTATTTATATATATATATATATATATATATATATATATATATATATATATATATATATATATATATATATATATATATATATATATATAATTTACCTCCATTTACCATACAGTAAATGGAAAGAGGGTGCTCATGGGTAGGTTTCAGTAAGAGTTGGGAGATGTGGCATTAACGAGAGAGAGGAGTTGTCCAGACTGTTTTCATGCTCTTGCTTTGACCACCACACGACCGAAAGAAAACCGGTATAGGCTGAACATAACAGTATGCCATTGGAAGGGAGGACAGTAGCAGGTGACCCAACTTTGGTTTGTGACTGACTACTATTTCTCATTGTAGCCAATTCTGTTGCAGTCATTCTGTTACTGATTTTAATCACGTAATAAATCATGAACCAAATTGTTATCAGTAAAAAAAAAATACTAATATGTAGGTCTACCTTGTTTCTTCTTTGATTATCCTCCCTCATGAGGGAAGAAATGAGGAAAATATCTTTAGAAGCAGTGCAGCACCTCACGGCACAACGCCTCTCCCCTATTTGAACTAGATATTTTATGTGTATGTATTGATATGTTGATGTAGTTCTGTCCTTGAGCTGTTCTTGTTTTATTAACGTTCTGTATTATATCATGTTTTGTATGGACCCCAGGAAGAGTAGCTGCTGCTTTAACAGCTAATGGGGATCCTAATAAAATACCAAAAGTGCAGTTAAAAATGTATAAAATAAAAAACATTGAATGATATTTTCATGCGATGTGGTTGAAATAGGACTGACATTTTGAAAATGATGATATTGCCCTTTTCGTGTTCAGGTGGGATGGAACTTTTGGCCCACATCATGACCTCACAATGATCTGATTTATAATAAACCAATGAATGTTCATCTGGATAATTGAGTGGGCTCCAGAGAGCATCCAGGCTGTGTATGTAAATATCTTCAAATGTGTTTCCTAATGCCCAAACGATTAGACTGAGCATTTAAAGGGCCAAAGGAGACTCAGGGAAATAACTCCCAAGTATATTTAGCATTTATGTTCATTAAATGAACACACACACACTTATTTATTACATGTACAGTGATGATTTGCGAAGACTGCACGGGGGGCTTTAAAAATATGCTTATTTTTTTGTAACAGAATGACAACACTAGGCAATATTTATTTTAACTTACAGAAGGCAAAAAAATTCTGCAAGTTAAATGTTGATATTAGTTGGCAGGGGTCTTCACCTCAACGTTATTGTATATCTAATAACTTATTCAGACCTTTTCTGCTAGATGTTTTCTAAGACCCCTTTTTCCGTCTGTTTTAACCAGAAATCAAAGCTTTTGCTTATTACAATTTTTGGTGGTGGAAAAATGTATAAATACCTTCATTTCTCATAGACTCTTAGCTTTTTCATTTGACACCAAATGTGATGTGCTCCTATGCACTTCACATGTTGGTGCTCATGGGGCTTTACATGGAACTGCCCATATACAGTATTTGGACAATTGGCCGTCTATGCAGCTGTAAGTCATTGAGTGTGTGTGGAGGGCGTGGCACTGGAACATTGTGGCTGTCCACACACAAGCCATGTAGCAGTTGGCAAATAAAGATGAATTCTCTTGTGTTTGGCAGATTCTCACTGTTCATTATTTTCCACTTTGCCAAGCGAGCATCCCAGACCTCAGCAGCTGTTTGTCATGTAAAGACACTCTATCAGCCCCCGACAGCTCCTCGCATGCCCCCCGAAAATGCGCGTATAGACTTCACTCACGCTCTCAGACACGTATGTAGTAATCTCTCTCTCGCTACCTTCTGGTTCTCTCCTCCCTCGTCTCATTCATTTACAGTTTGTACTCTCGGCTACGTCCTTTGCCCCTAGAACTTTATCTGACGTCTCTGGGACAAATGTAGAGCAGGTTCCAACAGTGGAAATGTGGTTGTTGTTGTGCGTAATGTTTCAGGGATGAGTCTGTAGTCAAAGTTACCCATCTCAAAGATTGTTCACTTCTCGATCTTTATCTGCTATGTTGACAGGCTGTCTGTCCAGTTGTTTCCTGTTTTCTACAATCAGAACGTTCTAGTGAGATGAAATAGGCCAGTTTACTGCAGCTGAAAGACTTTGAAGTTAGTTGATAGCAGGGCTTTTATCCCAGAGTCCCTTCTTTTCTTAGTCAGCTTGTCTCCTCTTTTACTCTCTATCCTGCCACATGTCCAATCTGTCAAAATATAGTGTCAAAAAAAGCACACAAATACTTGGTGAGTCATTTCATTTGTCTACGAAGGAGTCTTGGCATCCCCTCTCACTGTGCACAGACATCAACATCTAGTCCACATTGGTTCAACGTCATTTCACTGCCAACCAGTGGGCTGCTGCTGTTGTCTGCACAGCCATATCCTCTTCCCATAACCCCGCAGTTCCTAGTTGTGAGGATGGCACGGTAGGGTGTCATCAACATAACATTAGTACAGTAGTGGGCTGGGTTTTTAGTCTTAGAAAAAGGTCATTGTAAAAAGTGGAAGTGATAATGGAAAGGGGAAGTGCATGTAAATAGGAAACGCATCAGGGTCATGGCTGTGTTTTCTACAGGGGGGGAAAAACAGACTGCAGGTAACAGAAATGGGCAGGCAGGCAGACAGACAGACAGACAGACAGACGGATGTGGGCATTTCTATGTCCTCGCTCCAGCTAGACCAAAGACCGTCTTCTCATTTTATAACTTGTCTCATAGGAGACATTGGCATGTTATCGAAGGGCTTTTAAGCATTCACAGCCATTGTTTTCACCACTGTTTTATTTGGAAGAGCAAAAGAAGCACACAAACAATTTTTCTGTTCTGCCAATTGTACCAATGTCAGTCATGCTGTGGTTCGAGCCCGCTGTGGCCCGAGCCCACTGTGGCCCGAGCCCGCTGTGGCCCGAGCCCGCTGTGGCCCGAGCCCGCTGTGGCCCGAGCCCGCTGTGGTGTCTCAGGGTGGGGTTAGGTGGAGAGGTGTCACATTCCACCATGATGACCTCATTCAGTTCACTGAACTCCCTACTCTCTGGTCTTTACAAGCTGGCGTCTCCTGAGATGCCATTTTGTATTACAGTGAAGGATGACCATTAAGTGCCTGTCACCTTGGCTTTGTTGTTTATGTAGTGACCGGGTACAGTGTGTGTTCATCGTCACCTTGGCTTTGTTGTTCTGTAGTGACACTGTGACAGGGTACAGTGTGTATTCATCGTCACCTCGTTAAGAGCCATGTGACAGAGCCAAGCTTTGCGTGGAGGAATGTCTCTGCAGTGCGTTCCAGACACAAGGCATGGTGGACACCAACTCGTGCCAGCCTGGGTGGGCATCGTGCGTCAGAGGGGCTGGCAGGCCAAATCCAGGCCCCATGCAGGCCCTGGATTTGTGCTTGGGGAGGGCAAGAATAGCTGTTGTCAGATATACTATACAAACGTATACACTGTAGAGTGTACTTTCGTGCACATAAACAAACATGTGTCTCTGCTTGTCATTGTCTGTGTTGGGACCATGGTCTAGATGCCAGTTTGTGGCCTCGACACAATTAACGTAAGCACTCAGCCAGTTAGCGTCATTGTTGAAAACCCCAAACATGGACCTCGCCTACTTCCTGAATCTCTTTCTGTATTCTTCCCAAAAGAGTTGAGCGGAGCCCTGCCAGTGTGTAGGCTAACCCTCTGTCTGTCACTGTGCTGGGGTGATGCAGGCTTGGAGGTAGGGGCTCATTATGCTGCCTCTGCATTGTGCACATACTGTTCCCAGCCTGCCCTGCCAGGGGCTCTGAGCCTGGCCCGGGGTGGGGATATGGGTCAGCCAAGACCTCACCACAGACTGACAAACCAGCTGGGGCAGTAGTGAGGCCTTGGATTAAGGCTGGGGCTGAGAGGGTGTTTTTCTGGACACAATGTCCCTCAGGTTTAAGATGAGTCTGGAAAGGGGTCTTGGATATGGGGGCTGTGTGGGTCCAGGTGTTGGAAACTGTTGGCTTCTCACCTGTGATCCTGCTCGTTATAGCAGTGTCTCCGTTTCTCCTCACCAATGCCCACCACTGTGCTGATGTAACGAGGAATTCAGTCAGTCATGCGAAGCTGCCGTTGACCCATAGTTGTAAATCACATTGACGATGTGGATTCTCTGGGGACCGGTGTGTGTGTGTGTGTGTGTGTGGATTAGTGTTGTGAATGTTGATTTCATGAGCCATGTAGTGTAAAATAGACAAATGACTCATCACTGTAATTGCAGCATATTGAACAGGCATGGGGAAATCCAGAGCTTTTACTCTATACCACACCGTGTGTTTTTCAACGAGGATGTAGTGAGCTCCGCTCTGTATGCAAGCAGTAAGCATTGCAATCTGAAGGCAAACAAAGTCTAACTAATTTCTAAATGAGCTGCGTTTGGTGTAAAAACACTTAGCCAGCAGGTTGGAGATGGAAGAATCTCCTCCCCGTGCCATGATGAAAAATGGCAGCAGCCGTAATAACATATTGGACATCTGCTGCAGATTGAAATTTAAAGTATACAGTGCTCTGAGGCAGATGTTTTCTCTAGTGCTGTGATTTGTGCCGCCTCCTCGCAGGTTGCAGTAAAGCAGGTGTTTTACACTGTGTGTGTGTGTGTTACTGCTGTAATGGTTGGTGTTTGAGTGAATCAGAGCCGTCTAGCCCCCCAGGTGGCTCTCTGCTAGTCGGACAGTTTAACCATCACTTTGAGGTGAGACTTTTAGAATATGGCGTACTGTCCACTTAGTGATGGTCTACATTGCCTCTTCTCACTAAGAGGAGTTTATATGAGTTGTGTTGAGTGGACTAGAGGTCAGTTAGGTACTGTTATAGAGGGTTTCCGGTCTGTCTGCCTCGTCACAGACAGGTCTGGGATCAGTTTCCTCAGACTGGTCACAGACGGGTCTGGGATCAGTTTCCTCAGACTGGTCACAGACGGGTCTGGGATCAGTTTCCTCAGACTGGTCACAGACGGGTCTGGGATCAGTTTCCTCAGACTGGTCACAGACGGGTCTGGGATCAGTTTTTTTCAGACTGGTCACAGACGGGTCTGGGATCAGTTTTTTTCAGACTGGTCACAGACGGGTCTGGGATCAGTTTTTTTCAGACTGGTCACAGACGGGTCTGGGATCAGTTTTTTTCAGACTGGTCACAGACGGGTCTGGGATCAGTTTTTTTCAGACTGGTCCCAGACGGGTCTGGGATCAGTTTTTTTCAGACTGGTCCCAGACGGGTCTGGGATCAGTTTTTTTCAGACTGGTCCCAGACGGGTCTGGGATCAGTTTTTTTCAGACTGGTCCCAGACGGGTCTGGGATCAGTTTTTTTCAGACTGGTCCCAGACGGGTCTGGGATCAGTTTTTTTCAGACTGGTCCCAGACGGGTCTGGGATCAGTTTTTTTCAGACTGGTCCCAGACGGGTCTGGGATCAGTTTTTTTCAGACTGGTCCCAGACGGGTCTGGGATCAGTTTTTTTCAGACTGGTCCCAGACGGGTCTGGGATCAGTTTTTTTCAGACTGGTCTGGGATCAGTTTTTTTCAGACGGGTCTGGGATCAGTTTTTTTCAGACGGGTCTGGGATCAGTTTTTTTCAGACTGGTCACAGACGGGTCTGGGATCAGTTTTCTCAGACTGGAGCCTGTGGCCTATCTGTGCCAGGCGAGGCTCGGGGGAGAAGAGGAGCATGACGCCGGCATTGACTGATCTCCACTTCCCCCAGACTTCTGTATCAGAGGAAATGGGGCAATTAAGGACAGCTTGCTCAGGCACTGCATGGGGTTAATACCCGGCTCCCATAATTAAAAATAAATTACACTTTTCCTATATAAATATTCAAGCCCCTCTCCGATGTGAGCCACTGCCTTTTTTATGGTGCGTAAGCATTTTCTTCTTCAGATTTTGGGAACATCTGGCACAACGTTTCCTGAACCATCCACAGAATAAATTGAGTTTTGTTGCCTTTGAGAGATTAGTCTGTGGGTGTGTTGTATTGAAGTGGATGGGGTAGTGATGGAGACACATGGATCCCTTTGGGAGCTCTGTATGGGACACGAGGCAGAGGCAAGGGTCCTGACTCTGGCTAAAACAGCCATTTGTCCTGGCTTTGTTCTACTATAGCGGAAAGTGGGTGAAAAGATGGTAATTTTAGTGAACAGCATGGTAATTAGATCACAGGAAATGGGTCACACCACTGAAATAAGGGTGGCGCCTTGAAAATAAAACTTTGTATCATAAATCATCAAACCGCACAGCTAAATTGTCATAGACCAATCAACATGAAGAATATAGCTGTCGTCATGGCGTCGGCTAATGGATCCTAAAAAAAATGGAATCTTGTGAAACCAGCACATTGGATTATAGACACCAATTATGTGCATCCATTTTCTCCATCTCTCTTTGCAGGAGAGTACATTAAGACCTGGAGGCCTAGGTATTTTCTACTCAAGACTGATGGTACATTCATTGGCTACAAGGAACGGCCACAACATGTGGAGGCACTTGAAACCCCTTTAAATAACTTCTCAGTAGCACGTGAGTATCTACGCTTTCAAGACTACTATCTACATTACCTCACCCATTTAAGGTCATATAGCGCTTTACACTGAGTATACAAAACATTAAGAACACCTGCTCTTTCCATGACGTACTGTAGACTACTGACCAGGTGAAGGCTGTGATCTCTTATTGATGTCACTTATTAAATCCTATTCGATCAGTCTAGATGAAGGGGAGGAGGCAGGTTAAAGAAGGATTTTTAAGCCTTGAGACAATTGAGACATGGATTGTGTATGTGTGCCATTCAGAGGGTGAATGGGCGAGACAAAATATGTTCCTAATGTTTGGTGTACTCGGTGTATATTGCCTAATCACCCATAGAAAAATGTAATATTCTGTTCAGTAGCTCCTATGCCAATGTCTTACCGTAACTGGTACAGTTCAAAGCCACAATGTTGTTGCTACAAACAGCAGAATAGACTGGTGTGTTCTCCCTGGCTGTGTGTGAATTCCAGTCTTGTCGAAGAGGCTGCGACTCTGTAGAGCAGAGCAACCCTAGATGGCAGGAAGTTACTGGGACAGCCTCTGCAGATGATTGAACAGAGTAATTAGACATCATACTGTTTGTTAAACAAAACGTTTCCTCCTGACACTCTTGAGTTATAGTAGTTATTAACTGGCTGATTTCAATTATTTATCTGTGCGCTGCTCTGTAGCTCTGTCTCAATAAGCAGTACGGAGAGGCAGTGAGCAGACCTGCAGCAGACCCACAGAGGGGCCGTGTGGTGCTGCTGATGGGGGTGGTGGGTCTGGGCCACACTGACAGGGCCCTGCTGGAGCTCAGTGGTGGCCCAGCCCCATATCCTCCATCTAACAGACATCCTGACAAACTCCTCCATGTCTCCTTTTGGCACACACAGAATGTTGACTATGTGAAAGAGCTGCACTGGGAAACTGGCTGCTCTCTTAGAATTCTAACTTTTGATTCAAGCAAATTCTTTTGAAGTGAATGTTGTCTGTGGCCCATTATTATATCTTTGACGTTTTCTGGAATTGATTGAAACGTCTGCTTATTTCACATTATCCATGTCACAGTCCGATGTTATGACCAAATCTTGAGGTTAAAATATTCAGTATGAAGAGATCTGTGATCAGGGCTTCCCCCTTCACCCATAGTGCACCTGTTCAGTTCCCTGTGTATGGTGGCAGTCCCTGTAGTGTCTGTTAGGGTGGCGATAAAGATAAATGGCTGTAACTGCGGGTCTCTTTCTCCTCTCCTGCGCCGTCTCACCCTGGATGTGGCCAGAGTGCCAGCTGATGAAGACAGAGAGGCCCAAGCCCAACACATTCATCATCCGCTGCCTGCAGTGGACCACTGTTATCGAGCGCACCTTCCACGTGGAGACTCCCGAGGAGAGGCAAGCTTACATGATTGGGCTGAATTACCTCATGTTAAATGAGGTGTTGTAATTTACCTTCCACTCTCTCTCCCTCTGTTCCTCTCTAACTCGTCTCCATTCTCATTCTCTCAGGGAAGAATGGACGAAGGCCATTGAGGCCGTAGCAGATGGTCTACAGAAAGAGGAGGAGGAGATGATGGACTCCTCCCCAGACCCAATGGACATGGAGATGTACCTGACCAAACCCAGACTCAAAGTGGTGCGTCCCTGTCCTCACGGCCCTTCCTGCCTCAGCCCGCTACTCACGGCCCTTCCTGCCTCACCCCAGCTCACCCGGCGCCCTGACACTTTCCCGAGGCTTAGCACCACATAGCATGTCCACTCTGTTTCATCACCACACATGTGCTGTTAACTCATGAAACAAAAGTCTAAGGGCACCGGATTGGATGTCCCCCACGCAACCGTTTTCAACATTCTCACCAGCCCTGAGGGTCAGAGGTTAAATTAGCCACTGCAGCATTTAGTCCCACCTTTAGACGAGTGGATGAACTAGCACCTGTAATGCTTCCGTGTTGTCAGTGGGATTATATGTTTTGACTAGTTAGAGCATGAATTTGTTATAGCTGCTGTTTTGTAACCCGGTGGCTCTTTTTCTCCCCTCGCTCATAGACTATGCACGACTTTGAATACCTCAAACTCCTAGGAAAAGGCACTTTTGGCAAAGTGATCCTGGTGAAGGAGAAGGCCACAGGACGCTACTATGCCATGAAAATCCTGAAGAAGGAAGTAATCGTAGCGAAAGTGAGTACAGGCCACTGACCGTTACAGGAAGCATGAGAGAGAGAGCATGGGGGCGATCATGGATACCTAAACGGCAGCCGTTGTGGGAGTTGCTCAAACACTCTTTGTGATCTCTTTCAGGATGAAGTGGCACACACACTCACAGAAAACCGAGTGCTCCAGAATTCCAAGCATCCGTTCTTGACGGTGAGAGACCCCTCCATCCACCTAACCCAAACTCTCCTCTGGCCACAAAGACTCTGAGGAGCCACTCCACTTCAGCCTGGGAGCTTCCATGCAGGGGGAGATGCTGAATCTGTGCTGGGAGAGTTTGAGCAATGTTTACAAACACAGCAATAGACTTGGCCTCTATTGAGGACACTAGACCTTTCATTGTCAGTAAACCACCTTTCTCAAAGTCTGACGGCTCACAATGCCGAACTCTTCCACATTAAGTGGTAACACATGCAGCTTGTGTTCATCCCACTGTGGTGAATGGGCAGTTGGCACACGACAGTAATATCCCAAAGGCAGATATCACATCAACAAAGACTTAGGTTTCTTTTGGAGAACTTGCAAGCTTATTTTTTTTCATTGATTGCAGTTATTAAAGTTGTTAGTGTATATCTCCAGGGCCTGAAATACTCCTTCCAGACTCATGACCGGTTGTGTTTCGTCATGGAGTATGCGAACGGCGGAGAGGTGAGCTTTTTAAACTGTCAATAACACCTTAGCTAGATCCAATTTAGCTAGTAGTAGCCAATAATGCCTCCCACCCCTCCTTCTGTGTACGCTCACACTGTTCCCTCTGTCTCCTCTCCCTCCTTCCCTCGCTTCCTCCTCCCTCTAGCTGTTCTTCCACCTGTCCCGGGACCGCGTGTTCTCGGAGGAGCGGGCTCGGTTCTACGGGGCGGAGATAGTGTCAGCACTGGACTACCTGCATGCTGAGAGGAACGTGGTCTACAGAGACCTGAAGGTACGGTGGTGGAACAGTCAGTCTCCGACCGGGATATAAATAGTGTCCACAGCAGCATGCTGCAGCCAGGGGCGCATCGATCTCCCTCCCCCTGATTCAGGCCTCACTGCAGCTGGAAACTTAGGCCTAGGCCGCCTCTTATGGCAGGAGGAGTAGAATAACCAACATGTCCTTCTGGACAGCTGTTCGACTCGTTTATTTTTCTTTGATTTCACCATTAATGTAAATAGGCAACAATTAAACATTTTGTATTTTAGAAAGTGTGTAAGAGTATTGAGTCATCTTTTACCCCCAGCATCAAACTTATTCCGTAAAGCTGTAATTTGTTCCTACCAGAAGCAAGAGGCCGGTACAAAAACTCAGTGAACTGTATTCATAGCATAAGAGCAGAGTTATTATATGACTGTTTTTTAGGAGGGAGGCATCTGTAGCCCTGTTTCTTCCAGCTGATGAAACTATACCAGCCAGGTCAGCATAGCCCCCCTCCCTCCTCGTTCCCCCCCCCCTGTGATCTTCCCATGGGTTTATGAGGCAGGCTTCCAACCTGCTAAGGTTCTCCTGAAAATGCCAGGGTAGCAGTATTGGAGGAAGTGCTGACTCTGGCCTGCCTGGTGTTACTGGTCACGTGTGAGCTACAGCTGCCAGGTGACGTTTACTGAGAGGACACTGATATTAAAAGGCAATGCCTTAACTCATTCCTCTGAGCTGAAGTCAAAACAGCTGGGCCTCAATCACACACCTCACACAGGCTCTCGCCCTCCTCCTGATGTGGATGCTTCCTGTCTCATTCTGTCTCCTCCCCTCAGCTGGAAAATCTCATGCTGGACAAAGACGGACACATACAAATCACTGACTTTGGACTGTGCAAGGAGGGGATCACAGACGGGGCCACCATGAAGACCTTCTGTGGGACGCCAGAGTACCTGGCCCCAGAGGTAGTGTATTCTCACTGTCCAATCACCAATATGGGGGTCATTAAATCTTAGCATTTTGAGTCAGTAAAGATGTAGCCTTTGGAGCCCAACCCATGTGGCCTTCTTCCTCTTCAGATGTTTTTAGAATTTGATGTTGTGAAAAGACCTGCTAGTTTACCCACTTTTGACATGTTCTTGTTAGTGCACTGTGTCAAATTTGAGTTTAAATCAACTGAACAGAATAAAGTCACATAGTTGGTAAGTACCTGAAAGAACTAAGACTAAATACTGTTTGAAGAGAGAAACTGTGGTGCAGAGAATATATCCCACTAAACATATCGTAAATGTATGTTGTCGGGCATATTGTTAAGGCATACAAGCTATGTGGAAGAGTGGCTTTGGGACAGCTGTTCCTAAATGCCTGTCTAATCTCCAGTAGAAGACATGGAGCTCATGAGTCTGCAGTGTGACTAGGGCAGGGCAAGGTGTGCCCGTATTTATTGGGTGAGAGGACATGTGTACAGGGGTGTGGCTGCTCCCCATTGCATGCAGGTGTGACGCGATAGGGCATTGTGTGTGTGTGTGTGATAGCCCTCTTGCCGTAGGAATATTTTTCCGGGAGAAGGGTGCCCATGTTGACACAGTTGCCGGCTCGTTGTTTTTAGCCACCATTTGGAATTTGCTGGGGGGGGGGGGGGGGTTGGCAGTGCCTCAGGAAACGTGAGCTTCCGCCCCTGGAGAAAAGTCCACATTGGCTGCAGCTGCTTCTAGCCCACTGCTGCCCGGGATGATAATAATAATAATAATTGATTACATTTGTAAAGCGCTTTTCATTAAACAAGATTCATCTCAAAGTGCATAAAATAAAAGTTAAAATATAATTATTATTTATTTTTTTTTAAACAAAGAAAATATCTAGAACCATATCATAAAAGCAACAATCAAAGTCTAGGATGAAGGGTAGGCCAGCCAATAAAGATAAGAACTTAAGGCCTGCTTTAAAAGCCCCAACAGTCTGAACACCTCTGTTCAGGATGACTATCCTGACCTGGGCAAAGCCAGGGCCACGCACGTTGTCCTTACTTCACTTCTCCCCAGTAACATTCTCCCATGGCGCTTTCATCTGACATATTCATCTCTCTTAGAGGACCATCCTGATCTAGGGCATAGTCTACAGTAGCTATCATCACTTAAGCCAACCAGCGCATGAATTACTATTTCATCATAACGTCCCCCACTCACACTAGGGCCAGCAAAAGGCAAATGATAAGTAAAAGGAAAGAAAATAATCTGTTTATATAATATCATGTTTTATGTGGAGTTTGTTAGAAATGAAAGGACACCTCTTAACTTGGACCCCCAGCTCTTCCTCTGCCATTCTGTACACAGTAACATTCTACCCTATAACAGCCCCAGCTCTTCCTCTGCCATTCTGTACACAGTAACATTCTACCCTATAACAGCCCCAGCTCTGCTAGACTCCAGCAGCGGAGACATCAGGGGGCGTTTCCGTGGAGACAGGGTCGCCGCAGAGCGTCTCTATGGAGCCAGGGCCAGGCAGTGTTACAGGTTGTTCTGCAGTAAACAATGACCTTGTTGTGTGTGTGCTGCACAGGAATCCTGTAACGTCTGGGAATATTCCACAGGCCAGGAGCCCAGCACTGTAAACCTTCCTCTAGAGAACACCCACGGAACCAGTTTCACTTAACCCACTGTGAAATAGGGTCGTTTTATAGAAACATTGGAAAAGTAATGCCTGAAGTTGAATTGGGGAAGTTATGAACAAGGAAGTTAAGGGAATCGCATATAATGTGAGCCAGTGATGTGTTTGGGAGAGGGACGGTAGCTGTGTTTGTGTTAGAGGGAGAGAAAAAAAGGGTCCAGAGTAAGATAGAGAGTACTATCAAATGGAGGATATTTCTCTTCCCCTCCACTCTGCACTGTGCTGTCCTTGGGGCCAGTGTAACAGAGTCGGTCCAGGCAGCCCTGGTTACGTGTGAGGGATGAGCTTGGCTCCTGTGGTCCTGGCAGCTCCACAGCTGTGGTGCTCTTCTACATACTGTATATGGGGCAGCTGCAGACCCAGCTGTCTCACGGTGTGAATCGCACGACAGCAGCACTGGAAATAGAGACGGTCCAGTAATCCTAGCACCGTGCCGGCTTCAGGTTACCCCTGCCCTCCGAGGCCTCCTCGCCCCTAACCGCAGCGCCAAGCAGCGTGCCCCTCAGACACACACACGCCGCCCACCCACGCACACAAACACACACTGGTTTTGTTCTATTTACGGCCACGTCCGTCCATCTGTTCTGCCTGCCTCCTCTTTCTGGGTCTGTGTACCTTCATGTCCATATTTAATTATATTAGGCTGCCCCCTTACCTATGACTCTATTCCTGGACCGGTCTATCTCAACTCATATAACCTTTTGATGTTTTAAAGAACAACCTGTTCTCAGTGACTTGATTTCACTTACAACATCCTTCCGGTACTGTTGACCCAACTGCACATCCCAGAAGGCCTTGTATAGTAACAAATGGAAGAGTGTACTGACGTCCACAGGTTGCCCCAGTTGGTCAGCACAGAGCTGAAGCAAGCCAATTGATTAGAACGTGTGAACATGTCATCTTCCATGGTGTGTGAACCTCCACCTCCATCACTAAGGGCTGTGGTGTGGTTGGATATACAGTGCAGTCGGGATGTTGGTGTGTACAGCAGACCTCTGGTGATTAAATATGCAGGGCTCCTGGGGAAATTCTATCCTTGCTCCTATTGTGAGATGTGAGTCAGTGCTTGCTGTGGCTGGTCAGACCAGGAGAAAGGGACACTGGCCTCAGGGTTCTTTATACAGCCTGGAGAGCTGCTGACCTCACTACTCACCTAATGTCCAACCACTTAGCTAATAGATAGGTTTCAGAGATCTAAACCAAGAATGTATAGTATGTGTGTGTCTTCTGATGCTGTCATAGGGCTGACCGTACATTTGAACTCCTGCTAGCCCTAGTATTGACCTTGTACTGTCCTGTATGCTTCCAGGTATGATTGTGTAGTTGTCCATGGTGGTATTAGTGAAGTTGTATTCTATTGAGTTGTGGTTGTCCTGTGTTGTCTAGGTTCTGGAGGACAATGACTACGGCCGGGCGGTGGACTGGTGGGGTCTGGGCGTGGTCATGTATGAGATGATGTGTGGTCGGCTGCCCTTCTACAACCAGGACCACGAGAAGCTGTTTGAGCTCATCCTCATGGAGGACATCCGTTTCCCACGCACCCTGGGCCCCGAGGGCAGGTCCCTGCTCTCAGGCCTGCTCAAGAAGGACCCGAAGCAGCGGTAAGTAGGCCTAGCCTCTCCTCCCTTCTCATTCCAACCAAAAAGGCCTCTGTACTTACTCTTGTCCATTGGTCCCTGTGTCTTCCAGGTTAGGTGGTGGACAGAATGATGCTAAAGAGATCATGCAGCACAAATTCTTTGCTGGGATTGAATGGCAAGATGTTTATGAGAAGAAGGTAAATCGGTGTAACACTTTCCATTACTTCAGAGAACAACCGATAGATTTGACCAGGCCCGCAAATGTCTACACTCTGACAGGACAGATGTGCCAATGTGCTCCATGATGTCCTCTCTTCTCTCACAGCTGGTCCCGCCCTTTAAGCCGCAGGTTACCTCAGAAACAGACACGCGGTATTTTGACGAGGAGTTCACAGCACAGACCATCACTATTACACCGCCTGGACAAGGTACTACCTCACCCACTGTATCGTTACAGGATACACACACCACACTCGCGTCACAGAGAACAGTATTACGAGCCCAAATAGACAATCATCATACTAATGTTTTTCACTGGACCGGAATGCTTTTGTTTAATTGTGATGATCATAGTCTGACTCAGTAAGAATGAACTGGACCCACAGGTGGTTCTGAACGTCATTACTGTTGAGAGAACCACTTACTGAGTTTCAGAATCTCACAGACATTTCTATCCCCCTCTTCAGAGATTTTCTGAAAATGTTGATTTTAAACTGAACTTTAAATTGTTATTATCATGGCTCCAAAGGTAATTGTTTATTTTGAGGGGGGTTAACAGAATTTGTGTCCCAAAGAAAACCCCAAGCTGATCTACATGGTTTACTTTTAGATGGACTGTAATATTCTTCCTCTTGTTGTCAGGCTTATGAGAGAATGCCCCTAGTTTCTACTTTAAATGCAGTCCGATCTTTGCTTACTATCAGACTGCCTAGGACATGTACGTTTTGAGTACTCCCAGTACTTTTACAACCTATTAATTGAACAACCATTTTTGAAGGTGCACTCCATATGAGTTCCACGTGTAAATACCCTTGATGTTTATGATACTGTAGTAGCCAAGGAATTAAGTCCCACGAGAGAAAGAAATACAAGTTTGAACATCATTTAGAGGTATAGATTGCACTCTCAAAGGCGAGTATTGAAATGAGAATGGGGAAGGTTCATGTTCCCTATCCCAGTGCAATTAATGCGAGGTCAAATTACACAGGGCTTATTCAATTCCTCTGGGGGATTTGTGCCCTCTTCTGGAACGTCTGTTATTCCATAGTTCACTGTGTCCCTCAAAATGGTGGCGCTAGAGCACTAGCAATGTGTGCCAAACTGCACCCTGGGCTAGTTCTAGGTACACTATCTATTAGGACTAAATCATAATGCTTTTTGTAGTCACTGAGATGGAAAAAGAACACACTGAATTCAACAAATGTGATGATCAGATTAATGTTATACACTAATTGAGTTCTCTGTGCCATCCCACTCTTTCCTCCCCACTTATTATCTATTCCAGAAGACAGCATGGAGTTGTTTGACAGCGAACGGAGGCCCCACTTCCCACAGTTCTCCTACTCTGCGAGTGGGACAGCCTAAACACCCCCTCATTCCTCTGGTTCCAACATTTCCCCTCACCTTACCAGACTGCACATCCAACTACATTCGCCCCATCCTTTTTTTACTTCCAGTGTCGCATATAGTATTGTTGAACAGACATTTGCTATCTGCAAGTTCGGTAATTATAGGGGGAAATACTTCATAGTACACAAATGAAAAACTGTTTCTGTGGCTTCTTAAGACTTTTCTAATGGTGAGAGAGAACACTACAGTGTTGCTTGTCTTGATGAGTAGAGTCAGACAAGCTTGATGTTCATAAAACCACACTTTATAGGAAAAGGGTGGCAATGTGGTATATCATTTTAGAATGGTCAGGCTACACTTTCCTAAACTTCTATCAGAACCTGTTATTTGTCACACGTTATTCACAAAGTGAACATTTTACGGGACCATAAGGATTGTATCGAAATTAGCCATGTAAAATGAAAATTGTCTTTTTGATGTTCTTTGTTTAAGGCAAAGATATATTGTGGACCAACAGCAACAACAAAATATGACCAATGACTTAATGTTAGTGGGAGGTTTAATCATATTTAGATATTGTTATCAGGACTTTCACATTATACTAATCACTATTTGACCAACACTTTGAAACCTGTTGTTCTGCCATTGAATGTACCTAATCAATAAAATGTATAATTCTGCATACCTAACTGTTGTAGAACATGGTTGATTCTCATAGGACTTCCATCCCTCAAAAGAACATTCTTTATCTGTATGTTAGAGCCCCAAAACATTCTAGAACAAAGTGAGAACATGGTCTATGGACCTCTGTCAGAGCGCTCTGCTCCATTATCAGTCTAATGACAAATTGTGCAATACAATGGCAGACACTTAGAGAACTGATTCTGGGAGCAGGCATACAATGTAAATGTGTTCAAGCTTGCCGGCACTGAATCTCAGAACCGTGTCTACACGGTCAATTGGATATCCATTTGCTGTTGTCCCATTGAAAAGACAGTTACTCTAATCTCTCTGGACTATGTGCTTGGATCATGATGCCTTCCTGTCTGAATACTGTGTTTCAAACACTCTGGGCTGTTTCTTTCTGAACTGGCCAGTCAGGTAGTGATCCTTTCTGCCCAATCAGGGAATCTTCTGTCTCCTCTGGGTGTTTTCCTCCCAGTGTATTCACTACAGCCTCAATGAGGTCACTGTAACAACACAGTCCTTTAGGACTCCATAAACAAGCTGGGCTGTGGTTCAGGGGGAAACAAGTTGAGTCTGCTTTGATCTCTATAGGTAGGGATCAGGGTACATGGTTCTGAGTTGTTATTTATAGAAAACGAGTTTGACTGTGCCAATGATATGCAATTTCCTGCCCCAAAACATGTATTTGTACTTGTTACACTTTATAGTTGGAAATGACTGAATGAATGTCAATTCTGAAAGGTGTGAACTATTAAAGGCTTGTTTGCGTAATTAACCCCCCTATACAGATTGCTGTAGATAAACTGAGAATCTTGGAAATGCTTTTTGGGGAAACTGCAGTGTTTCCAGGGGACTGATAACTATAAAGTTGATGTTATTGAATGTAAAGGCATTTATATTTTCACCTCAATTCCTTTTTTTCAAACAATTGTTAGATTGGATTGTTACTTATTCCTGTGCACTCACCCTCTGAAAATGGGGAAATGCCTTTTATACATTTGTTTTACATTGTTTTTGTACTTTCCCATTCCTGAAACTGAGGGCACCAGCTTTAGTAAACAAATAATATAACCTTTGTACACTTTACAGTTTTGTTTCTTTCAAATTTATATAAAATATCTTAACAAAATTTGTGCCAACTTGTCTTTTTTTCAGTTGATCGTTACAGAACATTTATCTTCTCTAATATGCTGAAACCCACAGTCATAGATCCAAAACATTAGCAAGTCAAGCTTGTGCTGAGTGAAGTACTTAAGAAAATAATAACTCATGAGGCAAGCGTCTGAAACAAATGATGAATAAACCTAAGTACTGAGTGGTTGGACTTGGCCCTGTTTCTGTACCTCCACAGGATTGCTTAGGTCCGTGTCTGTCTGGCTCGTTCTGCAGCTGGTTAGAGCTAGAGGAGAAGCTCCTTTGGGCCAGACCCAGATGGTACAGTCTCTGGAGCAGATGTTGACAGCCAGGGCTCAGTCTGTCTGTCTGGCCAGCAGCACAGTCCTCACTGCAGGATCATGGTTGTGCCCAGTGTGGTGCTCACCTGACAACCGCTCTTCACCTGGCTCCAGCTGCACAACCCACAATGCACCTCTGCGTTAGCAATGATGTTCTGCCCGCTCTTGGGATGTGTTGTAGGGAACTTGTCAAATACTGACTCCACCTCTTTCTCCTTACCTCACTGTACCAATCTTTCCAATTTTCATCTGAGGGTTGAACACGCATCTATGCTTTAGATATATCCCTGGGCGGCAGGTAGCCTAGCGGTTAGAGTGTTGGGACAGTAACCAAAAGGTGGAAAAATCTGCCGTTCTGCCCTTGAGCAAGGCAGTTAACCCACCTCACAACAACTGCTCCCCAGGGTTAAATGTGGAAGAGATTGGTTGTATGCATTCAGCTGTGCAACTGACTAGGTCTCCCGCTAAAGTAGAAGGCTTCATGTGAGGTTTACTGAAGGAGAACAAACCCTTAATGCCATTAGAGGCCATTTACATCCAGGAAGGAATAGAAGAGGGCTCCAAGAAAAGGCCTTAGGAATAAATAGGATGTGTTTTCCCTCCTCTCACACTGTCAATACCCAACTACTCACATGGCTGCCTGCAAGGCCCTCAATGGCTAGAATAATGTAGGGTGTGAAGATGTTGAGGAAGATTAAATGACTGGGAAGACATTTCTTTGCTTTTGAAGTGAGCAGGGAAACAAAAGGGGGGTTGCCCTGAGCGAGAGGTCACAACCTCAGAAAAGCCAGATAAGGAAGGACAGGGATTAAGTCTAACAATGGAGAAGAGTGGGTTTGGGGCAAGTTTGGTGTCAGTGTGAGCTAGTCTGGACCCAGCTGTGATTAAACCAACTTCTAGGACTTACACTATGTACTCAGCCCTTGGTAGTTATGTTGCACCTGCATAAGCTATGGAAAAGTAAATATAGTGATCTGGTTACTATGTTAAAGTAGTTGCAGGTTTTTACTACAGTAGCAACTGCAATTTTGAGACAGACATTTAATTTAGTCGTAGAGCACCACCTAGCGGAGAGTAGCAGAACATCTTTGATAGGTAACTCAGACAAAGTGATCGTCAGTACTTCCGGGTCATGGAATTTTCTAAATAAAAGTCCCCCCGTAATAGTAGAAAAGTGTAACCTGTATTTATTAATGATGTATGAAAAATAGTCTAAACATTAACAATGATTCATATGTTTTCATATTTAAGTGACATTTGCTTTAATTTGAGGTTTTAAAACATGTTCCAAGGTCAAATAAATGCCCTCCATGCAAATCACTATATGCATTCCATATTGGCTTACAGAGAAGAAATTATTCTTTGTGCCGATGGGACGTGGGGAGTATCAGTAGGGTCTGTAGAATCTATAAGGCATAATTTCACGTGGCTATAAATAGAGTGTTGCTGGCCTTTTACAGTGGTCAAAACAGCTTAAAATGGGGTGCTTGGACACAATACGGTACAAATATAGCACTGTACAGGAAATTTTAATTTGTGCCAATGTAAAAGTGGGGTGGGGAGTACTCAGTATGCTCTGTAGAATCTATATATGGCGTAATTTCACGTGGCCATGAATAATACAGAGTGTTGCTGGCCTTTTACTCCACCCAGTACATTGGCCACAGTGCAAACCCTTACAAAAAAGATTGCAGTCAGAGTGTAGTATAACTGCAGGTATAGTGCAGTATGCTGCAAATACTGCATCAAAATAGTTTTGTTTACTGCAGTAATTTTGCAGTGTAACTGCAGTTATTCTGCAACTACCGCAGTTACTGCACTTTTACTACAGTTTCAAAACGGCAATCTTTTTTTGTAAGGGAATCACTGTATACCGTTGCCCATGGCAAGTAAGACCACAATTTAGCCAACGCTTGCCATCTTTGATACACTTTTTGATCTGTTCTGGCGACTGATTCCCGATCTCTGTGCACTGAGATATACAATACCAGTCAAATGTTTGGACACACTCATTCAAGAGTTTTTCCTTCTTTTTTTTACTATTTTCTACATTGTGAAGACATCAAAACTATGAAATAACACATATGGGAACATGTAGTAACCAAAAACGTGTTAAACAAATCAAAATAGATTTTAGATTCTTCAAAGTAGCCACCCTTTGTCTTGATGACAGCTTTGCCCACTTTTGGTGTTCCCTCAACCAGATTCATCAAGCGCAAACCAGATGGGATGGTGTATCTCTGCAGAATGCTGTGGTAGCCATGCTGGTTAAGTGTGCTTTAAATTCTAAATAAGTCACTCACAGTGTCACCAGCAAAGCATCCCCACACCATCACACCTCCTCCTCCATGCTTCACGGTGGGAACCACACATGCGGAGATCATCCGTTCGCCTACTTGGTGTCTCACAAAGACACAGTGGTTAGAACCAAAAATCTGAAATATGGACTCATCAGACCAAAGGACAGATTTCCACCGGTCTAAATGTCCATTGCTCATGTTTCTTGGCCCAAGCAAGTGTCTTCTTCTTATTGGTGTCCTTTAGTAGTGTTTCTTTGCAGCAATTTGACCATGAAAGCCTGATTCATGCAGTCTCCTCTGAACAATGTATGTTGAGATGTGTCTGTTATTTGAACTCTGAAGCATTTATTTGGGCTACAATTTCTTAGGATGGTAACTCTAATGAACTTATCCTCTGCAGCAGAGGTAACTCTGGGTCTTCCTTTCCTGTGGCGGTTCTCATGAGAGCCAGTTTCATCATAGCGCTTGATGGTTTTTCCGATTGCACTTGAAGAAACTTTCAAAGTTCTTGACATTTTCCGATTGACTGACCTTCATGTCTTAAAGTAATGATGGACTGTCGTTTCGCTTTGCTTAGTTGAGCGGTTCTTGCAATAATATGGACTTGGTCTTTTACCAAATAGGGCTATCTTCTGTATACCACCCCTACTTTTTCACAACAACTGATTGGCTCAAATGCATTAAGAAGGAAAGAAATTCCACAAATTAACTTTAAAAAAAGGCATACCGGTTAATTGACATGCATTCCAGTTGACTACCCCATGAAGCTGGTTGAGAGAATGCTAAGAGTGTGCAAAGCTGTCATCAAGGCAAAGGGTTGCTACTTTGAAGAATCTCGAATATAAGATATTTTGATTTGTTTAACACGTTTTTGTTTACTACATGATTCCATGTGTTATTTCATAGTTGATGTCTTCACTATTGTTCTACAATGTAGAAAATAGTAAAAATAAAGACACACCCTGAAATGAGTAGGCGTGTCCAAACTTTTGACTGGTACTGTATATAATGCTTGACACAATGGCAGAAGAGGCACAGATGTTTGATGTGGTTCCTTGAGACATTGGATGTCTGGACTCGGAGTGTTGCTGACCTGGACGTCTCTCAACCTGGACTGGACAGAGCAATGGTAAATGGTGGTGACAGGTTGACTTTTTGGCCTTGAGATGGTCGTTCGCTTGGTGGCGCTGTTTCATCTTGGAGGAGAGCCGCTGTGCTTCGGCCTTGGTCTTGAGCCATTTGGAGAGGTCTGTCAGGTTGTACGGGTTGCCTGTTTGCTGTTTGCTGAGCAAACTCCCATGTGGCTTGTGCATGACAGCTCTATGCCTTGCGGACCTTCAAGGGATTTCAGCATGCTGACCAGGAGGTCTACTTTGAGTGCGAAACTCTGGAAGACCTTGGAATCCCCACCTCTGATGTCATGGGCATTGAGGATTGCAGCGATCTCACTCTGTGCCAGCTGGTGTGGTTGCCTGTACTGCATCTGCAAGACCTGCATGGCTGCAGTGTAGGGCTGCTGGTAGTGTCAACATGCTTGTGCTATCAGCCTGGCCTCATCCAGTGTCAGGTGCTCCATGAGGACCCTGTACTTGTAGTGTTCTGATAGTTCTGTATGAGGGTTCAAGAGGTAGTCCAGCGCCATCTTGAGGTCTGAACTCCCTTTCACTGTTGTGGACTAGATTGGTTGCAGGTATGGTCGGAGCGGATAAGCTGGCTTAGGTACAGGTGGGTTTACTAGTTGTACAGGCTGGGCTGGAGGTTGCTGAGGTACCAGTGCACGTCGAGCAGGATCAACTGGCTGAAAGGGTGCAGCAAGTTCAGGCAGGTGGGCTGGCTGAAGAGGTGTAGCAGGTCCAGGCAGGTGAGCTGGCTGGAGAGGTGCAGCAGGTAATAGCTGATAAGCCAGCTGGAGAGGACCGGTCCATGGAGGATAAGCTAGCTGGGCAGGTGCAGTCTACGGTTGGTCATTTGAATAGGATCGAGCAGATGACTGAGGTTGGTAGGTGGACTGAGTCTGAGCAGCTGATGGCCAATACCCAGAATAGACCGGAGCAGTGGATGATGCAGACTGAGCCTGAGCTGTTGGTTGGAACAGCTGGTGGTTGGAACAGCTGGTAGCTCAGACAATGGCTGGTTTAGTGGGGTTAAAAGCATCCACAGGGTCGACCTCGCCAGGGCTTCCATTCCTGCCGAGGGGTGTTATCGGTAGAGGGACTGAGACATTGACAGCAGTGTCCTTTGGGTCTAGCCATGAGCTGAGTGTTGGATAGTGGCAGTTCATTGTACTGGGTGTGTTGTGAGGTGGTTGAAGTAGTACTGTAGGGACCTGGACCCTCACTGAGCAGGCTTGATACAGGGGAATGGATTAGTACGGCCTGACCGAGCTGGGAGGCCCTGGCGGTGATCTGGGCACTCAGGTTGACTAACCTTGGTATAATGTAGTCGAGGGTAGTGAACTCTCCTTGTAATTGTGTGTGTGTGTGGGGGGGGGGGGGGGGCGCAGGCTTGGCCTGCCCTCCGATGGGCTGCAGCTTAATGGTGCTGACACTCTGCACCTGTACTCCTCCTGCTGGGGAAGTCAGGTAAAACTGTGGGGGCTGGTTGGAGAGGTTGGTCATGTGCTGCCATGGGTTGTTCTCAATGTTGTAGAGGTATCAGTATTCATCGGTATCTGAGATCATGTCCTGGGATGGGATCTACTGACGATGAGACTTTTGCTGTGTTTCTTTGCTCCTCTGCCATGTCAGTAGGTGTGTTGCATCTGTCTTGAAGGACCAATGTAACTGAATGAAGGTTTAGGTGAGTGTGATAGTGATGGTGACGCCCATCTACGGTGGGACTCCGACTAGAGAGCAGACGGAAGCAGAGATGCCGTTTAAGAATATGTAGTCAGAGGAGATAAGTGATCAGGGCATGGAACATGTCATTTAGATGGGTTGTATTACAATCTTGAATAGGCTTGATGTCTTGAACAGTGCCTTGACTCAGTAACCAGCTGGTTGGTTATGTAGGATAGGTAACAAGTATGGATTGTCAAAGAGGGGACAGAGTATAAATAACAACAGGCAATAATGTGCAATAACAATGCATAATTAATTGACTGTTCATGAGGCTAGCAACAGCAATATGCAAATGTCATGAGCATATGAATGGGTAAAGCTATACATAATATAGCAGTACTTAACAACAAATGGCATAAAGAGGGGTTGTGATAGCATGAAGCATGGTAGGCCGAAGCTAGAGCAGGTTACATGAACAGTAATTTTAGTCAAGATTTTCGCAACGTAAGCTTAACTTTCTGAACATTCGAGACGTGTAGTCCACTTGTCATTCCAATCTCCTTTGCATTAGCGTAGCCTCTTCTGTAGCTTGTCAACTATGTGTCTGTCTATCCCTGTTCTCTCCCCTCTGCACAGGCCATACAAACGCTTCACACCGCGTGGCCGCTGCCACTCTAACCTGGTGGTCCCAGCGCGCACGACCCACGTGGAGTTCCAGGTCTCCGGCAGCCTCTGGAACTGCCGGTCTGCGGCCAACAAGGCTGAGTTCATCTCAGCCTATGCTACCCTCCAGTCCCTAGACTTCCTGGCGCTGACGGAAACATGGATTACCACAGATAACACTGCTACTCCTACTGCTCTCTCCTCGTCTGCCTACGTGTTCTCGCATACCCCTAGAGCATCGAGCCAGCGGGGTGGTGGCACTGGAATCCTCATCTCTCCCAAGTGGACATTCTCTCTTTCTCCCCTGACCCATCTGTCTATCTCCTCATTTGAATTCCATGCTGTCACAGTTACCAGCCCTTTCAAGCTTAACATCCTTATCATTTATCGCCCTCCAGGTTCCCTTGGAGAGTTCATCAATGAGCTTGATGCCTTGATAAGTTCCTTCCCTGAGGATGGCTCACCTCTCACAGTTCTGGGTGACTTTAACCTCCCCACGTCTACCTTTGACTCATTCCTCTCTGCCTCCTTCTTTCCACTCCTCTCCTCTTTTGACCTCACCCTCTCACCTTCCCCCCCTACTCACAAGGCAGGCAATACGCTTGACCTCATCTTTACTAGATGCTGTTCTTCCACTAATCTCATTGCAACTCCCCTCCAAGTCTCCGACCACTACCTTGTATCCTTTTCCCTCTCGCTCTCATCCAACACTTCTCACTCTGCCCCTACTCGGATGGTATTGCGCCGTCCCAACCTTTGCTCTCTCTCTCCCGCTACTCTCTCCTCTTCCATCCTATCATCTCTTCCCTCTGCTCAAACCTTCTCCAACCGATCTCCTGATTCTGCCTCCTCAACCCTCCTCTCTGCATCCTTCGATTTTCTCTGTCCCCTATCCTCCAGGCCGGCTCGGTCCTCCACTCCTGCGCCGTGGCTCGACGACTCACTGCGAGCTCACAGAACAGGGCTCCGGGCAGCCGAGCGGAAATGGAGGAAAACTCGCCTCCCTGCGGACCTGGCATCCTTTCACGCCCTCCTCTCTACATTTTCCTCTTCTGTCTCTGCTGCTAAAGCCACTTTCTACCACTCTAAATTCCAAGCATCTGCCTCTAACCCTAGGAAGCTCTTTGCTACCTTCTCCTCCCTCCTGAATCCTCCTCCCCCTCCCCCCCTCCTCTCTCTCTGCGGATGACTTCGTCAACCATTTTGAAAAGAAGGCTGATGACATCCGATCCTCGTTTGCTAAGCCAAACGACACCGCTGGTCCTGCTCACACTGCCCTACCCTGTGCTTTGACCTCTTTCTCCCCTCTCTCTCCAGATGAAATCTCGCGTCTCGTGACGGCCGGCCGCCCAACAACCTGCCCACTTGACCCTATCCCCTCCTCTCTTCTCCAGACCATTTCCGGAGACCTTCTCCCCTACCTCACCTCGCTCATCAACTCATCCTTGACCGCTGGCTACGTCCCTTCCGTCTTCAAGAGAGCGAGAGTTGCACCCCTTCTGAAAAAACCTACACTCGATCCCTCCGATATCAACAACTACAGACCAGTATCCCTTCTTTCTTTTCTCTCCAAAACTCTTGAACGTGCCGTCTTTGGCCAGCTCTCCTGCTATCTCTCTCAGAATGACCTTCTTGATCCTAATCAGTGAGGTTTCAAGACTGGGCATTCAACTGAGACTGCTCTTCTCTGTGTCACGGAGGCTCTCCGCACTGCTAAAGCTAACTCTCTCTCCTCTGCTCTCATCCTTCTAGACCTATCTGCTGCCTTTGATACTGTGAACCATCAGATCCTCCTCTCCACCCTCTCCGAGCTGGGCATCTCCAGCGCGGCCCACGCTTGGATTGCGTCCTACCTGACAGGTCGCTCCTACCAGATGGCGTGGCGAGAATCTGTCTCCGCACCACGTGCTCTCACCACTGGTGTCCCCCAGGGCTCTGTTCTAGGCCCTCTCCTATTCTCACTATACACCAAGTCACTTGGCTCGGTCATATCCTCACATGGTCTGTCCTATCATTGCTACGCAGACGACACACAATTAATCTTCTCCTTTCCCCCTTCTGATAACCAGGTGGCGAATCGCATCTCTGCATGTCTGGCAGACATATCAGTGTGGATGACGGCTCACCACCTCAAGCTGAACCTCGGCAAGACGGAGCTGCTCTTCCTCCCGGGGAAGGACTGCCCGTTCCATGATCTCACCATCACGGTTGACAACTCCCTTGTGTCCTCCTCCCAGAGTGCTAAGAACCTTGGCGTGACCCTGGACAACACCCTGTCGTTCTCCACTAACATCAAGGCGGTGACCCGATCCTGTAGGTTCATGCTCTACAACATTCGCAGAGTACGACCCTGCCTCACACAGGAAGCGGTGCAGGTCCTAGTCCAGGCACTTGTCATCTCCCGTCTGGATTACTGCAACTCGCTGTTGGCTGGGCTCCCTGCCTGTGCCATTAAACCCCTTCAACTCATCCAGAACGCCGCAGCCCGTCTGGTGTTCAACCTTCCCAAGTTCTCTCACGTCACCCCGCTCCTCCGCTCTCTCCACTGGCTTCCAGTTGAAGCTCGCATCCGCTACAAGTCCATGGTGCTTGCCTACGGAGCTGTGAGGGGAACGGCACCACCGTACCTTCAGGCTCTGATCAGGCCCTACACCCAAACAAGGGCACTGCGTTCATCCACCTCTGGCCTGCTCGCCTCCCTACCTCTGAGGAAGCACAGTTCCCGCTCAGCCCAGTCAAAACTGTTCGCTGCTCTGGCACCCCAATGGTGGAACAAGCTCCCTCACGACGCCAGGACAGCGGAGTCAATCACCACCTTCCGGAGACACCTGAAACCCCACCTCTTTAAGGAATACCTGGGATAGGATAAAGTAATCCTTCTAACCCCCCCCCCCCCAAAAGATTTAGATGCAGTATTGTAAAGTGGTTGTTCCACTGGATATCTTAAGGTGAATGCACCAATTTGTGTAAGTCGCTCTGGATAAGAGCGTCTGTTAAATGACTTAAATGTAAATGTAAACAGTGGCTATGTAGCATGGCATGTGGCAAACTAACAAACAATAAATAAAGCTAATGAAATAATATTCAAGTAACAAGCAATGGCCATTAAAGCAGGGTTACAGAAGAGGGCTGCGGGCAGCTGAGCGTAAATGGAAGAACAGTAAACTACAGGAGGCACTATCATCATCTCACTCCGTCCTCTCTACCTTCTCTTCCTTTGTATCCGCTGTTAAAACCACTTTCTATCACTATACATTTCAAGCTTCTGCCTCTAACCCTAGGAAACTCTGTTCCACCTTTTACCCCTCAAACCTCCACCCCCCCCTCTCTGTGGACGACTGTCAACCACTTTGAAAAGAAGGTTGACGACATCCACTCCTCATTCACTCAGCCTATTGAATCCACTGGTCCCACTCACAGAACTACGCCTTGGACTCTTTCTCTCCTCTCTCTCCAGATAAAACCCTGTGACAAGTGAGGTCCGGCCGCCCGACAACCTGCTCACTTGACCCCATCCCGTCCTCCCTTCGAGACCATTGAGCGTGCGGTCTCTGACCAACTCTCTCATTATCTCTCTCAAAACGATCTTCTTGACCCTAATCAGTCAGGCTTCAAGACGGGTTACTCAACCGAGACTGCTCTTCTCTGTCACGGAGGCTCTCTGCGCTGCCAAAGAGGACTCTCTCTCCAATGTTCTAATCCTTCTAGATCTATCCGCTGCCTTTGACACCTTGAACAATCAGCTCCTCCACTCTACCCTTTCAGGGCTGGGCATCTCAGGCTCTGCACGCTGTTGGATTGCATCCTACCTGGAAGGCCGCTCCTACCAGGTGCCTCAGGGCTCAGTTCTAGGCCCCCTCTTCTTCTATCTGTACACCAAGTCTCTCGGCTCCGTCAAATCCTCACCTGGTCTTTCCGATCATTGCTATGCGGATGACACTCGGCTACTTTTCTCCTTCCCCCCTTCTGACACCCAGATGGAGACACGCATCTCAGCTAGGATGTCGGTCCACAACCTTAAGCTCAACAAGACGGAGCTGCTCTTCCTCCCGGGAAAGGCCTGCCTGCTCCAAGACCTCTCCATCACGGTTGACAACTCCACAGTGTCCCCCTTCCAGAGTGCAAAGAACCTTGGCCTGACCCTGGGCAACACCTTGTCGTTCTTTGCTAACATCAAAGCAGTGACTCGCTCCTGCAGGTTCATGCTCTACAACATCCGTAGAGTACAACATCCTAGTCCTAATCCAGGCACTTATCTCCCGTCTGAAATACTGCAACTCGCTGTTGGCTGGCTTGTGCCGTCAAACTCCTGCAATTTATCCAGAATGCTGCAGCCTGCTGGTTGTTCAATCCTCCCAAATTCTCCCATGTCACCCGCTTCTCCGCACATTCCACTGGCTTCCAGTCAAAGCTCGCATCACTACAAGACCATGGTGCTTGCCTATGGAACAGCAAGAGGAACTGCCCCTCCCTACCTTCAGCCTCTGCTCAAACCCTACAACCCAACCTGAGTACTCAGTTCTGCCACCTCTGGTCTCTTGGCCCTCCTACCCATACAGGAGGACAGCTCTAGCTCAGCCCAGTCCAAGATCTTCTATGTCCTGGCACCCCAATGGTGGAACCAGCCTTCCCCTAAAGCTAGAAGAGCAGAGTCCCTGTCCATCTTCCAAAAACATCCAAAACCCTACCTCTTCAAAAAATCTTAAATAATCCCACAGCACTCCCCCCTCATCAACTAAAAAAAACTTTAGTTATCAAAACATTCCCACTTGACTCTTCTCTCGCATGACACTTTTACCTCTTACTTGCTCTGACTTTGCAGATAGTTACTTTATTTAGATTTTTTAAATATTTTTTATACATACTATGACTGTGATATGTGGTTGTCCCACCTATCTACTTTAAGATGAATGGACTAACTGTAAGTTACTCTAGATAAAAGTGTCTGCTAAATGACTAAAATGTAAAAATTATCATACAAAAGGCAGCTGCACAAAAGGTGTGTGAACTATTAACATGTATTACATGTAAGAAAGGAACAGATCAATAAACTCACAATGACTTACTCATAAAGCATGTGGTGGCCATTAGCAGATTAAATCCCAAACAAACAAAACAGAGGTGAGGAAGTCCTGTTCTTAGTCCTTTTCTATGCAATATTGGATGTTGGTACTCACTGCTCACATTCAATGATGCACACTGGTTGTTGTTGGTGTGCTCAACTCTGTCTGGGTGAAGGAGCTGGATTGAAAGGAGGCACCCTCAATGGCTGCCCCCTCAATGGCTGCCCATATAAATACCTGGCTATAGAGCCATATAGAGGGCACACCTGCCACGAGTGCCCTCTGTCCTTACATGACCATAGAGTTGGGTAGAGGGCACACCTGCCACGAATGCCCTCTTCCCAATTCGTCACTGATCAGGGAATTCTGTATAGGTGTATTTCATTAGCTGATATCCTGAACCCTGATATTGCATATAACTTGAATTTTCTGTGTAACTGTTGATGATCAATTTGATTAATTAACGTCATTGTGATATTTGTTATGAATAAAGTATACCAAATGTAATCTCTCCTGACTTTTTGAATAAATATATTGTATTATGTTGTATAAATTCCAAAGTATACACCAGAAGGAAGATTATAAGATATCTGTCTTATAAGATATCTGTATTTTAGTGTGACAATGTGCCCTATGACATAGTTCTGTATTTTAACCATATAGTGTCCAGGTACCCTATTTTAAGCTGTTTGACCATAGTAAAGGTCCAGCAACACTTGCTATGACCAAGCTTTTTGTTCAAACGAACCTGTTTTGTATTCTACGGACTCTAATGAGTAGACTGAACCCTGGTTTTATGGACACAAAATTGCATACATGAACAATAATAAATAAACAATAATCATACAATCAAAAGAATAATTTCTTTTGTTTAATTTTAATTGTATATTCAGTACCAGTCAAAAGTTTGGACACACCTACTCATTCCAGGGTTTTTCTTAATTTTTGTACTATTTTCTACATTGTAGAATAATAGTGAAGACATCAAAACTATGAAATAACACATATGGAATCATGTAGTAACCAAAAAAAGTGTTAAAACAAATGAAAATATATCTTATATTTGAGATTTTTCAAAATAGCCACTCGTTGCCTTGATGACAGTTTAGCACACTCTTGGCATTCTTTCAACCAGCTTCACGAGGTAGTCACCTGGAATGCATTTCAATTAACAGGTGTGCCTTGGAAAGAAATTCCACAAATTAACTTGTAACTTTGTAATGCGTTTCAGCCAATCATTTGTAGTGTGCAAGGTAGGGGTGGTATACAGAAGATGACCCTATTTGGTAAAAGACCGCCCATATTGTGACAAGAACAGCTTGAATAAACAAAAACAAATGACAGTCCATAATTTCTTTAAGACCTGAAGGTCAGTCAATCAGGAACATTTCAAGAACTTCAAAAGTTTCTTCAAGTGCAGTCACTAAAACAATCAAGTTCTATGATGAAACTGGCTCTCATGAGGACCACCACAGAAAAGGAAGACCCAGAGTTACCTCTGCTGCAGAGGATAAGTTAGTTAGAATTACCAGCCTCAGATTGCACCCCAAATAAATGCTTCACAGAGTTCAAGTAACAGACACATCTCAACATACACTGTTCAGAGGAGACTGCGTGAATCAGGCCTTCATGGTCAAATTTCGACTACCACCACTAAAGGACACCAATAAGACGAAGAGACTTGCTTGGGCCAAGAAACACGAGCAATGGACATTAGACCGGTGGAAATCTGTCCTTTGGTCTGATGAGTCCAAATTTCAGATTTTTGGTTCCAACCGCTGTGTCTTTGTGAGACACAGAGTAGATGAACGGTTGATCTCCGCATGTGTGGTTCCCACCGTGAGGCATGGAGGAGGAGGTGTGATGGTTTGGGGGTGCTTTGCTGGTGACTCTGTCAGTGATTTATTTAGAATTCAAGGCACACTTAACTGGCATGGGTACCACAGCATTCTGCAGCGATACGCCATCCCATCTTGTTTGCGCTTAGTGAGAATATAATTTGTTTTCAACAAGACAATGACTCAACACACCTCCAGGCTGTGTAAGGAATATTTGACCAAGAAGGAGAGTGATGGCGTGCTGCATCAGGTGACCTGGCCTCCACAATCAACCGGCAATCACCCGACCTCAACCCAATTAAGATGGTTTGGGATGAGTTGGACTGCAGAGTGAAGGAAAAGCAGCCAACAGTCCTTCAAGACTGTTGGAAAAGCATTCCAGATGCATTCCAGATGACGCTGTCATCAAGGTGGCTACTTTGAAGAATCTAAAATATATTTTGATTTGTTTAACACTTCTTCTACATGTTATTTAATAGTTTTGATGTCTTAACTATTATTCTACAATGTAGAAAATAGTAAAAATAAAGAGAAACCCTGCAATGTGTCCAAACCAAACTTTTGACTGGTACTGTATATTTTTTACCGGTAGGCTATTATTATGTTCTTGACATTAATATACTTAAGCTCCAACCGTTTCTCAATGTGCTCCAATCTATAATTTTACCAGGTAAGTCAGTTAAGAATAAATTCTTACTTACAATGACGGCCTAGGAACACTGGGTTAACTGCCTCGTTCAGGGGCAGAACGACAGATTTTTACCCTGTCAGCTCGGGGATTCGATCTGGCAACCTTTCAGTTACTGGCCCAACGCTCTAACCACTAGGCTACCTTCCGCCCCATTTGCTTATATAAAATAGTAGTTCTCTTTCGATTTTTCCCACATGTTACCTTTGTTTTGTTTTTCATAATTTTAACATTATGCACTATGAAAAACTACAACAACAAAAAAAATATGATTTCGTATCATACAAATACATTTTTACCGCTGACTTTTATTTTGAAGGGAAATCCCAAATCCGGAAGTCTTAATGTGTATAGGATCCAGCTACTGTCGCTGCCGTTACGCTAATCAAAGTGATTGATGACGCTACTAAAGCATACATAGCGCATATAATAACCTTCTTTCCAGTATTCTGTGGCTTGACAGTAAAAAGAACTCCACACCTGTCTACATACTACATTGCATCCAGACCACTGTGCTGAAATCAACTGCATCTAGTAATTTAATAGGAATGCTGCCTCCATGTGGGCGAGTTATGAGATTACTGACTGTTTCTGAAACATAATTTCACAAAAACTGTTATTACAAAGTTATATTTACTTTGTTATTTATTACTTTGATGTGACATGATGTGACATCAATCATTGTAAAAACATCATTTTTTTTTTGCGAAGTTGGACAATACCCCATAATTGTGTGGCGCTTTTATTTAGCAACTTCAGATATTTCATTACTCTTCTCTTTCGTTCAGGTGCTAAGCGTTTGAGTTGACATGTGGGACTGACCAGTTGCGTCACTCGTCTAGAGAACGTTGATCCTTACGCGTGGCGGTGGGAGTGTAATGCCAGTTTTCGTCGGCTTGTCAAATATTGAAGGGAGGGTGTGTTCGCCATTTACCTGGACTAACATGATTGCTTCTTGAAACTACTTTACTAAGAGGACATAGATACAGCTGTAAATTATTATTTATTGTGTTAACGCTGGCTACTATTCTGGAGAAAGCAGAGTCCGGATTAAAGGTATGCTTGTGGAGGGGGAGTCGTGAACTAGTACTGTTTTTGTCGTTCGGGAAAACCTTTCCTATTTCCTGTATGATGATGTTTGGCCTTCAATTTAAACAGGTAACTAACTAACCAGAGGGACAGGAGCTAACGGACCAGTAATCCCAACATTCTTTTGAAATAAGATCATTTAGCTACTATAGCTAGCTTGCTAAAAGTGGAGGGTCAGTCTGCTTGCAAACTCACCATAAAGTCAGTGTCAACTGCTGGCTAACGTTGCAACAAGTGTTGTTACAACCATTGTAACCTTCAGAATCGTTTTTTTGTTGTTGATGTTTTTGAAGCTTTCCACCTGGCCTAGCTTGTTTGACAAGTGAGTTGGCTAGACATGATGAATTGCAAATGCAACATTTTCCAGATATTAATATGGGAATTATTGGTTAGTAAAGTGGCTGAGACTGATAGCAACTAGCCTACTAACGTTACTACAGTACAAGCCATTGACCACAGATCATTCTGGTATTATAACATAGCCATATCATGTTTAATTAGTTGCACCTCGTTCCAAAACAATGTTGAATGGTAGGTAATTTTAAGCAAACAGCAGTTTAGGTTGGCTGCATGATTGAGCAGAATCGTAGAACTAATATCAGTAAAGGTGATCAGAACTGAGGAGTTAGGCTGTTTGTTCGGGTACCTTAACTATGCTAACTTGATAAGACCTAGCTAGCTCTCAAACCCTTCTACTCAGTATGTAGGGTTTTCAGTCATTACATTACCCCATATTTGGCTCCGTGTAAACCGACGCTGTGTTTTACCGTTTAGAAACGTCAATCATCGCTTACGAAATGGTTTTCCAAACATATGCTGATATGTCCGTTATCTTTCATGTCAGCGAGAAAGAATATTTCAAACAAAAGAGACTTACTGTAGCAGGTTTGCACAGATCCATAATGTGTTGTTTAAAAACAACGTCCTCTCTGGACAGCTTTAAAAATAAAGTAAAAATATGTTTGATGTCCTCTGTGCCCATATGAACAACCCCTATGATTTAACTGGAATGATGAGATGGATGTTCTTCTTTTATGTTTTAGTTTTATTATTTCACTGCCATACTGTGTTCGATCTTGTCCAGCCATCTTGTCTCAAGAGGACCACAATGGAAATAAGTCCCAGACTTTATTGTGTGTTATCCTCCATGATTTTATTCACGTGCATGTATGGCTTTTAAGTTGTATGTGTGCTTGATTTTTTAAAATGGTCGAATTAATAAACTAAACTAAATCCAGTTGACAAACTACACTTCCTCCCCAGTTACACTTACACAGGTGTTCGGAGCATGCTAATTAGCACAGGTGGTCTTCTGTCTGTCTTCCATAAACAAGCGCTGTAACATGGAGATATGCCCGTGAAGGAACACTAATCCTATAAAAGGTGTGTAGTAATTTCACTTGTTTATTATTATTTCTCACGGATATGAGAGACCCCAGCAAAAATCGGGGTTTTCATTTATCTGCATGTCCAGACCTTATATTTAGCCTCACAATGAAGTGTTTAACCATTTTCTTTTCAGGACAACCAGGGCTACAAGTCCAAGACACAACAAGTTGACATAAACAGTTGCATTCATGAGTTTTATTGACAAATGTAAAAAAAAAAAAAAAGAATAAGGTCCACGAAAAGCAAAAACCTGATTTTAAAAATGAATTTTTATGAATGCTTTAAATACATAAATGGTTTCCTCACTGGGAAATGAATATCCAACTAGTCAGTGACAACTGTTTGGAGTTTCTGTCAAACTCCAATGTGAGCTTATTACAGTATTAGATTGACCTGGGATTTCCTATGATCTATGTAGAAGAACCACTTACCTTCTAATGACTCTTATGTAGCTTGTGAGCGCCATAAAGCAAAACATGTTAAGTGTTCCTAAGAGTCTCTGTTTTTCATAGATGGCTTTAATAGTTTGTAGCTCAAACCATTCAGACTCTACAGACGTTTTTGTAAAAAATACAGGGCCCTGGGCCCCTTCGGGATTCGCCCTTGTCTCACAAACACCGCTCTAGCACAGCCCCAGTTTTTCACATAGACGGATGCAGAAGAAATAGACTAATCCAATGGTACAACTCAGAAGTCTGAAACTCAAAATGTTTCAAAGGGGTTAGAAGTCCAAAACATGGCAGCGTTAGTGGGACTCATTGGCTTAAGAACATTAAAATGCATCGCTTGCAGTGCGCTTTTGGAAACCTAAGGAACGTATCCTTCATATCAGCAAGAAATAATTTTCGAAAAGTGAACGATGATCATTGATGTTTCTAAACGTGAAAACATAGCATCGGAATTGTAGTTCACACGCGGCCAACCGTGGGCGACGCTAACCTCTGAAAATCCTATGGATACTCAGGGTTTTTGAGAGTTAGATAATACCCAATCATGTATATTGTAGACTGTAGGTTGCTGTGTTTGCAACAGTTGGAGCTAAGTGTCATGCTCAGCTTTGTGGAAAATAAATTCGTGCATAAACATGTAGGAATTTCCTCCTTTTCACCAGGCCTGTATTGAAGAAGGAATCCCTGTGTGTGTTGTGTACATGAGCATCACTTGACGACACAACCAGACGTGCCTGAGAAGAGGGGCACACAACTAGATTCTGCCGCGGGCCTATTTTTGTCGGAGCGGAAGGTCTGGGGACCAGAACATAATTATAAAAACTTGTACACTGCTAATTGACTACAACTAAGCCCAAAAATAGATCTGTATTTTTTAATACAATCATTTCATACCTTGATTACACGAACCACGTTTCCATCCAGTTTTTATGCAAGTTAAGTCATACCGTTTAAAAAACGGTGATGGAAACGGGAAGTTTCGGTACGATTTTATAAATGCTGACGGATCATTTGTTCGTTCGATGTGGTGGGATCTTTTTGTGTGTCTAAAATTAATTATGCGCGAAATGTTGGCGGAAGCACCTTTTTTGCGCAAATATTGAGGTAAACTTGATGACATGGCGGGTGGTCCTCGCACTATGACTCGGGAAATCATGCAGTTTATTAGGCTACAGATGAAATAAATTATGATGAACTTCATATGGTGGTGAAAGTGCACGGAATGAGCTTGATGCTCCTTTCCAATAACTGTCGAGGTTCTTGTTCTGCTGACATGGTGGTCGATGCTAGACTGCTGTTTGACAAATAAAACTATTCTCTTAACCATAATAATCTCAACAAGTAGACTAACCTACCTGCAGAGCCTACACGGACTGTATCTGCAAGCTGTTGGCTGTAGTGAAAGTGCTAAGTTATTTAATGCAACAGTTTGTGACAAAACTCTTGGTAGAGTTGAAAATGCACTGGAAACACATTGAACATTTAGATTTGTATTTGTTGTATGAAAACATAAGTGAATACTAAATGCTGTGTGCACTACATCATCATGCACTGATTTTTATCCACAGCGAGTCAGTTTGGTGGAAACACTGCTGGTGGGAAAATGCACATTTTCTTTCAAATCAAGTCAAAGTTTATTTTTCACGTGCGCCGAATACAACAGGTGTAGACTTTACAGTGAAATGCTTACTTACAGGCTCTAACCAATAGTGCAAAAAAGGTATTAGGTGAACAATAGGTAGGTAAAGAAATAAAACAACAGTAAAAAGACAGGCTATATATAGTAGCGAGGCTACATACAGACACCGGTTAGTCAGGCTGATTGAGGTAGGATGTACATGTAGGTATGGTTAAAGTGACTAAGCATATATGATGAACAGAGTAGCAGTAGTGTAAAAGAGGGGTTGGTGGGTGGTGGGACACAATGCAGATAGCCCGGTTAGCCAATGTGCGGGAGCACTGGTTGGTCGGCCCAATTTTAGGTAGTATGTACGTGAATGTATAGTTAAAGTGACTATGCATATATGATAAACAGAGAGTAGCAGCAGGGTAAAAGAGGGGTTGGGGGGGCACAATGCAAATAGTCCGGGTAGCCATTTGATTACCTGTTCAGGAGTCTTATTGCTTGGGGGTAAAAACTGTTGAGAAGCCTTTTTATCCTAGACTTGGCACTCCGGTACTGCTTGCCATGCGGTAGTAGAGAGAACAGTCTATGACTGGGGTGGCTGGGGTCTTTGACAATTTTTAGGGCCTTCCTCTGACACCGCCTGGTGTAGAGGTCCTGGATGGCAGGCAGCTTAGCCCCAGTGATGTACTGGGCCGTACGCACTACCCTCTGTAGTGCCTTGCGGTCAGAGACTGAGCAATTGCCGTACCAGGCAGTGATGCAACCAGTCAGGATGCTCTCAATATTGCAGCTGTAGAACCTTTTGAGGATCTCAGGACCCATGCTAAATCTTTTTAGTTTCCTGAGGGGGAATCGGCTTTGTCGTGCCCTCTTCACGATTGTCTTGGTGTGTTTGGACCATTCTAGTTTGTTGTTGATGTGGACACCAAGGAATTTGAAGCTCTCAACCTGCTCCACTACAGCCCCGTCGATGAGAATGGAGGCGTGCTCGGTCCTCCTTTTCCTGTAGTCCACAATCATCTCCTTAGTCTTGGTTACGTTGAGGGATAAGTTGTTTTTCTGGCACCACCCGGCCAGGTCTCTGACCTCCTCCCTATAGGCTGTCTCGTCATCGTCGTTGTCGGTGATCAGGCCTACCACTGTTGTGTCGTTTTTTTTTTATGCGGATTTTAGAATATTCACATGCAAGTCTGTAACCAATTGGATAGAAACCTAGCTATTAAGACTCAATCACATTTTTTGTGTTAATGGGAATACTTGGGATAATATTTCCAAAACAAAAAGTTTTTTTATATCTTAATTCCTGGTGGGTTTTGTATTTTTTTGGGGGGGGAGCCAATAACAAAAATATGCCAAAATGTTTTTCTTATATCAGATGTGTGTTAATAGATCTGTAAAGATTTAATTGAGTTGTTAGTGAATGTGGTGACAACAAGAATCTACTGCGCTACTTGTTGTCTAATATCAAGTCTTCTCGCCCCTCCCAGGATGCTAAGAAGGCTCTGAGTCGGGGCTCCAAGATGAGTGTGACGTCATGGTTCCTGGTCAGCAGCTCAGGCACAAGACACCGGTTGCCACCGGAGATGATCTTTGTGGGACGGGAGGAGTGCGAGCTCATGCTGCAGGTGTGTACGACATCAAGATTCCCTAAAAACACGTCACTTCCATACAGCTACTACCAGAGCTGGCTTTTTCGTAGCAGGTTAGGAGAATTAGCTTAAGGTTAGGATTAGCGAAAATGCTCGCCTAACCTGCTATGAAAAGTCACTTCCAGTCGTAGCTGTATGGAGGTGGTGTGTTTTTAGGGAGTACCGAATGACAGCCGCAGCACCTTCTGTTTAAACACCAAATGCCATCAACCTGTCATGTGACCCTTAGCCAGTCAACTGCCCATCCACCCTCTAGTGAAAGGATGACGCCTATATTAAGGTCCTGACTCAAGGAAAGCAAGTTTTATTAATGTACGAAAGATCTGTGGGAGTTGACCTGTGTGTACGTGAGAGGTGTTTATTTGTGCACGTGTGTGTTTTAACCTGTTAGGGAACGCCACACCAATATCCAATGGTATAGCGTGGCGCGAATTACAAATACCTAAAAAATGCAAACATATGACTATATTACACCATTTTAAAGACAAGACTCTGCTTTATCTAACCACATTGTCTGATTTCAAAAAGGCTTTACAACGAAAGCAAAACATTAGATTATGTCAGGAGAGTACCCTCCCCAAAATAATCACACAGCCATTTTCAAAGCAAGCATATATGTCACAAAAACCAAAACCACAGCTAAATGCAGCACTAACCTTTGATGATCTTCATCAGATGACACTCCTAGGACATTATGTTATACAATACATGCATGTTTTGTTCACTCAAGTTCATATTTATATCAAAAACCAGCTTTTACATTAGCATGTGATGTTCAGAACTAGCATACCCACCGCAAACTTCTGGTGAATTTACTAAATTACTCACGATAAACGTTCACAAAAAACATAACAATTATTTTAAGAATTATAGATACAGAGCTCCTTTATGCAATCGCGGTGTCGGATTTTAAAATAGCTTTTTGGTGAAAGCACATTTTGCAATATTCTGAGTAGATATCACGGCTAGCTAATTTTACACCCACCAAGTTTGGCCCTCACCAAACTCAGATTTACCTTAAGAAAAATTTGATTACCTTTGCTGTTCTTCATCAGAATGCACTCCCAGGACTTCTACTTCAACAACAAATGTTGTTTTGGTTCGAAATAATCCATAGTTATATCCAAATAGCTCCGTTTTGTTCGTGCGTTCAAGTCACTATCTGAAGGGTGACGCGCCGGCGCATTTCGTGACAAAAAATTTCAAAATATTCCATTACCGTACTTCGAAGCATGTCAAACGCTGTTTAAAATACATTTTTATGCAATTTTTCTCGTAAAATAGCGATAATATTCCAACCGGGCGATGTTGTATTGGTTCAAACACTGAAAGAAAAAAATGGAGTCGTCTCGTGCATGCGCACTCCAGTGTCATTTTTCTCAGAAGGACCACTCACAAAAACTCCTGTTGTTTTTCGCCCAGAGACTGGAGAGCTCTCATTCCCCTTTCTGGCGCCTACTGAGAACCAATGAAAGCTTTAGAAAATGTCACATTACAGCAGAGATGCTGTATTTTTGATAGAGATGCCCTAGAAGGAGAACAAATTGTCAGACAGGGCACTTCCTGTATAGAATCTTCTCAGGTTTTGGCCTGCCATATGAGTTCTGTTATACTCACAGACACCATTCAAACAGTTTTAGAAACTTTAGAGTTTTCTATCCAAATCTACTAATTATATGCATATTCTAGTTTCTGGGCAGGAGTAGTAACCAGATTAAATCGGGTACGTTTTTTTATCCGGCCGTGAAAATAATGCCCCCCTATCCCAAACAGGTTTTAAGAGCAGTGCCTGCTGGGAGAATTGCTTCCCGCAAATGTCAAAGCAAAATGCAACTGACACATTCCACCCTGCTATTTTTCTCCATGTTTTCTGGTTCTAATAACTGTTTGGAATCAGTTGGGAGTTTTCTTTCTGTGTACTTCTCGCTCTTGCCACTGGAAAAAAGAACGCTGCCTTCAAAATAGTTTATATACTTTCCTCAGTCTGTGGTTTGCTCAGCATCCCCAGCCCACCACATCTGCTTGTAGAATTGAAAAGTTGCTCTTGTCCACATTCAGGCATCACTGGCTCCAGCAAAACCTCAGCCTCTCCTATTGGAAATTATGCTTACTTATAATCTCTCTTTAAGTGTGCATGCTTTCTGATCTGGCATGTGCTGCAGCCCAAGCATACTTCAGTCTTGTCCCTTTTTGGCATTGTACAGTCTTTTGTTTTTGTATTTGCAGCACAATGTAAAATGACAATACCCACAAAAACCAAAGTTTAGTTACTGTCTGTAATGTGAGCATTCCATTTGGCTTTTTGACAGATGTGGAACTGGAGCCATTTCAAATGAAAGTTGTTTAGGGCCTTGATGTTGTCTCTTTGTTAAAGTCTGTCTGAACAGTATGTGCCTCTACACGCCCAACAAGTAGGCCATGAAGTCCTTAGAGAAACTGTATTCGTCATTCTGCAACGGCTGTGGGGTGCCAGAGGTCACATTCGTCTCAGATAAGATAAATGGACATTCCTCTGGGAAAGTGGGTTAATGTTGTAACTGAGAGGTGTTTTATTTATTATTTGAGACCAGACAGTAATGGATTTTATCATAAAATGTATGCTAAACAAAAAATATTGATTTCAAAATTTAACAATACATGCAACTCTATGCAAAAGTACCACTTTTAACAATTTACACTGAAAATTGTACAAAAACACATTTACTGGAAGAACTGTGCAGATGCAAAGTTTGGTAAAATAATTTCGGGAAAATCTCCCTCCTGTTTTTTGTCTCCACATTTCCCCAAAACGTTTTTTACCTTATTGGATGATGCAAGGATGCTACTTTACAAAATAAAATGCATTACTATTTATTTTTTACCACAGAGAATCAGACAAAAATGTAGGCTACAGTCTTTCTATTGGCTTATTTGCATATTCAAGCCCGTCTCAAAATACAACACTCCCCTTTTAAGGCTCTCCTGGGGGATGGTTGGCCACTCTTGGTAGCCTGTAACATATTGCACCATTAGGCTACAATTACAACCAAATACTTTTTGTTTTTATACAATAATTCTCTCCAGGGCTTGACAGTAATGGTGTCCCATCATCAAAGAAATATATGGTTCAAAACGGACTCTTGGACAACTGATCCAAAATTCATACAATCACTGCATATAATTTTTTTTTAAAAAGCAAGGAGGCTCATGCAACCGATCAGACTGTTTAGTTTAAAATCTTAATGTTTTATTTCTTCATATTAAAAGCTCAACAATGCGTACATGGCTATAGGCAATGTGCGAATGTTCCATAATGCAATTAGCGGGAAAACACAATTCTCAAACACGCACCCCAAGCGCAAGCAGTTTCATGTGACAAATATGGAAAATATCCATTAGAAATTAAGAAAGGGGAGCTCTGAAGGTGCTTCAGCTAGTATGTGTTACTAATATGATGAGGATTATGCCTTTGGCTGCTGGACGATTAAAATAACGTTGATTTGAAAACCAATAGATCATGAGAAAAATGCTGATTTCAATGCCATATTAAGTGTTTATAAAATAATTCCCTCAACATTTCTAAAGTCGTATTTTGTCTAGGCTACTTTGAAACAAGGTAAGACATGCTTCATAAAATGACATAAAACGTCCAGGTTTGAAACAATTTAACTTTATGGTTAAATAGTTTCAAAATGCTGACCGCCTCCAGTCAGAGTCAAGGTGGGTGATGTGCGGTGCGCAACATGCACTGTCCTTCACTCTCTGGTCTTGTGACCATCTGAAATGAACAAACCATGCCTTGAGTGTCGACAGGGTCAAGCCTTTAGACGTTAATCTTAATTATCCTTCATTATATTTGTCAAACATGACTGGCGTTTAGCCTGTATTTATCTCATTAAAAGTATCATTTAAAGTTTGGCTACATTTTCTGGCGCATTCCTCATGTCCGCATCGGTTTGGATATGAGGCTGTAGCACACAGGCTTTTAAATTTTGTTTTTTTTAATTAAAAAGTCAAGGGCTCTGAATACTTTTCCGAATGTACTGTAAATGGTTTCCTACACACTAAGAATTCTTTACTACGCCATATTGGAGTGTATGTATGCATTTTAAGATTAGATCTCATATGCTTATCTGCATTTTTTTGTTGTTGACACAAACAACAACACAGAGTTACACATGGAATAAACAAGCATACAGTCAATAACACAATAGGAAAAAAGTCTATATACAGTGTGTGCAAATGGCGTAAGGAGGTAAGGCAATAAATAGGCCATAGTAGCGAAGTAATTACAATTTAGCAGATTAACACTGAAGTGATAAATGAGCAGATGATGTGCAAGTAGAGATACTGGTGTGCAAAAGAGCAGAAAAGTAAATAAAAACAATATGGGGATGAGGTAGGTAGATTGGATGGGCTATTTACAGGTGGACTATGTACAGCTGCAGCGATCGGTTAGCTGCTCAGATAGCTGATGTTTAAACTTAGTGAGGGAAATACAAGTCTCCTGCTCCAGCGAGTTTTGCAATTCGTTCCAGTCATTGGCAGCAGAGAACTGGAAGGAAAGGCTGCCAAAGGAGTTCGCTTTCCACACATTTACTGCGTATGCTATAATGGGTCCAAACAATAATGCAAATTTTTTTTAGGAGTCAATCCAGGAAGCAATACATCTTGTAATGTAATTGGAGAAACTATTGACTCTTCTATAGCACACCAAGGAACAGAAGCCTCTGGGTTTAACCAGGTGTTCAGAAGTTCATTTGGCATGATGGGTGATAAAATTTTTGATTTGGAACTGCAAGTCCACCTGATACTTTTGTTCACTGTAGTGTTGCATATTTAATCTGTGGTCTCTTTCTCCCCCAGATTAACTTCATGACAGAGTCAAGTTTAGACCAATAGTCTATAGGAGGAGGCAGTGGAAACATGGAACTTGTAAAATTGATACGAGGTGGACATTCATTTTAATAATTGAGATTCTAGCATGCAAAGAAGTGGCCCTTGCGGACCATCTTTTTATGCCTTTTGGATCTTTTGAAAGGTTTCTAAGTAGTTTTTCCTGCAAGTAGTGTGAATAGAGGGGGATATGGTATTGCATAAGTAGGTGATTTGCTTCTTCACTGGGTTCATGGGTGGTAGTTGCATGCTTCCCATAGCTGAGTTAAGAGGTAGTAGAGCTGATTTGGACCAGTTGATCTTGTAACCAGACCATGAGCTGAATGCTGTGAAAATAGACATTATTGACTGGAGGGATTTCTGGGCGTTTTTGACGTAGAGCAGTATGTCATCTGCATAGAGAGCAATTGCTTGTTCAGTTTGTTTGATTTTGATATGTGAGGAAGCTGAATTTTGACGTATGCTTTGTGCCAGCGGTTCAAGAGAGCGAGAAAATAGCATAGGGGAGGCGGGACAACCATGTTTACATCCTCATTGTATGGTAAATACATTAGAATGGGTAGTGCCAGTAGATATAATAAAAGGATTCACATACATGGTGTAGATCATATGTATAAATCTAGCCCCAAAACCAAAAGGTTCAAGAACAAGCCATAAATATTCCCACTCTAAGCGGTCAATGGATTTCTCTGCATCTAATGATAACACAGTACACAGGCTACCCAGATTGGAAGCCTCAGAAACCACATGAAACATGCGGCGAATGTTATCGGCTGCCTGACAACCCTTAATAAACCCTGTTTGGTCAGGATGTATGAGCTTATTAATAACTTTCTCTAGGCACATGGCTAGAACTTTGGCATACAGTGCGTTTGGAAAGTATTCAGACACTTTCCCTGTTTCCACGTTTTGTTACGTTACAGCCGTATTCTAAAATGAATTTTTGCAAATGTATAAAAAACAGGTACCTTATTTACAGTATTCAGACCTTTTGCTATGAGACTTGAAATTTAGCTCAGGTGCATCCTGTTTCCATTGATCATCCTTGTTTCTACAACTTGATTGGAGTTCATCTGTAGTAAATTCAATTGATTGGACATTATTTGGAAAGGCACACACCTGTGTATATATAAGGCCCCACAGTTGACAGTGCATGTCAGAACAAAAACCAAGCCATGAGGTCGAAGGAATTGTCCGTAGAGCTTCGAGACAGGATTTGGGTCGAGGCACAGATCTGGGGAAATGTACCCAAACATATCTGCAGCATTGAAGGTCCCCAAGAACACAGTGGCCTTCATGATTCTTAAATAGAAGTATGGAACCACCAAGACTCTTCCTAGAGCTGGCCGCCCGGGCAAACTGAGCAATCGGGGGAGAAGGGCCTTGATCAGAGAAGTGACCAAGAATCCGATGGTCACTCTGACAGAGCTCCAGAGTTCCTCTGTGGAGATGGGAGAACCTTCCAGAAGGACAACCATCTCTGCAGCACTCCACCAATCAGGCCTTTATGGTAGAGCGGCCAGACGGAAGCAACTGCTCAGTAAAAGGCACATGACAGCCTGCTTGGAGTTTGCCAAAAGGTATCTAAAGACTCTCAGACCACGAGAAACAAGATTCTCTGGTCTGATGAAACCAAGATTGAACTCTTTGGCCTGAATGCCAAGCATCACGTCTGGAGGAAACCCGGCACCATCCCTACGGTGAAGCATGGTGGTGGCAGCATCATGCTCTGGGGATGTTTTTCAGCGGCAGGGACTGGGAGACTAGTCAGGATCGAGGGGAAAGATGAACGGCGCAAAGTACAGAGAGATCCTTGATGAAAACCTGCTTCAGAGCGCTCAGGACCTCAGACTTGGGCAAAGGTTCACCTTCCAACAGGAGAACGACCCTAAGCACACAGCCAAGACAAAGCAGGACTGGCTTTGGGACAAGTCTCTGAATATCCTTCAGTGGCCCAGCCAGAGCCCGGACTTGAACCCAGTTGAACATCTCTGGAGAGACCTGAAAATAGCTGTGCAACAATGCTCCACCTTCGAACCTGACAGAGCTTGAGAGGTCCTGCAGAGAAGAATGGGAGAAACTCCCCAAATACACGTGTGCCAAGCTTGTAGCGTCACACCCAATAAGACTCGAGGCTGTAATCGCTACCAAAGGTGCTTCAACAAAGTACTGAGTGAAGGGTCTGAATACTTATGTAAATGTTATATTTCATTTATTTGTTTTTTTAATACATTTGCAAACATTTCTAAACCTGTATTTGCTTTGCCCTAATGCGATATTGTGTTTAGATTGATGAGGGAAAAAACCTATTTAATCAATGTTAGAATAATGTTGTAACGTAATAAATTGTGGAAGAAGTCAAGCGGTCTGAATACTTTCCGAATGCAATGTACATCTTCATTTCTGTTCCAATTAAACTGAGTGGATGAAAATTAGCCCAATTTGTGAGTTATTTTCCTTTCTTAGGGATTAGGGATATAGTAGCTGTGTTGATATCTCTGTGGAATTGTCCTTTTTCAATAGCAATGTTAGGCGATTCAATAATAACTGATCCTAGCTCATCCCAAAAGTTGAGAATGGGTTCAGGAGGTATTCCATCAATACCAGGCGCTTTATCTGTCTTCATATTTAAAAGAGCAGCTTTCAGTTCAGATGAAGTGACCGGTTCCTCTAAAACGGTTTCTTCCTGAGAAAGTTTGGGCAACGTAAGGTTCTCCAGGAACCGCCGACAAGCAGAACCATCAAAGCTATTTGAAGAACTGTATAAATCTGACTGACTAATATGCTATAAAAGTTAATTATTTCTGTAGGATCAGATATCAGTCCCTTTAATAGGGGATCTGAATAGCTGTATTGATGATCTTGTTTCAGCATGTTTAAGCTGCAGTGCCAGTAAGAGGCTAGGCCTACTCCCTTAAACAGTATTTTTGTCACACCCTCTGCTCTGTTGCAACAGGTCATTAAGTTTGTCTACTTGTTTTTATCCCAATTTCTCTCTCTGAGTCGTTGTCTTCCTGCATTTTACAATGATTTTTCCAACTCACTGATCTTCTGAAGTCTTAATTTCTGGAAATGCAAGGAAAAATGTGTAGTGTTTACGCTTATGAAACCTTTTACAGCTAACCATACCATAGTTGAGTCCTCCACTGAGTAATCATTTATTACTAAAAAATATTTTAAGTTGGATCTAAACTGAAAAAGGAAGTCAGTTGTCTAGTGAAGTATTGTTAAACCTTCATCTCAGTGCACATTTTTTCATTGGGAAGATTTGAAATTTACAGAAGAATGATCAGATATAAAAACATTACAGGCCGTTCTAAGTTCCATGTTACCTGTAATATCAGTAGATGTTGAAACATAGTAAATTCTCGAGAAAGTCTTAAATCTAACAGAAAAGCATGTATAGTCCTTAGTTGTGGGATTTTGAAGTCTCCGATGGTCATTAAGATCTTTAAGAAATTGATTAAGTGCACTGGAAACATTCACTTGTGATGAGCTATGAGACGGTTCAGATCGATCTAGCTTAGCATCAATAATGGCATTCATGTCAGTTCCAATAATAAGCATATAATCCGATTTTAAATTGATCAGGCTTCTGGTTACAGAAGGGAGAACACCTTTGTCATATGGGTTAGGAACATAAATAAATACAAATGCTATTTTACATATGCTCCACTCTGTATGGAAGTAAGTACATCTGCCCTGTATCATTTCCACTTTCTTCAATTATAAAGGGTAAGTTGCGTTTATGTAGAATCCGTACCCTTTTAGATATGAAGCAGGAAGCAGCTGCCAGTTTGTAGTATTTGTTTTGAAGTCTAGGGACATCACCCTCTAAAATATGTGTTTTGATGTATTTCTAATACATTTTTAAGACTTTCTGCTAGATGTTTTCTAAGACCCCTTTTCCATCTCTTTGACCAGAAATCAAAGCATTTGTCTTCCTAAATTATAGGATGGAAAATGGTTTAAACCATTTTTTATAATAATATCTCTCTATATATATACAGTTGAAGTCGGAAGTTTACATACACTTAGGTTGGAGTCATTAAAACTCGTTTTTCAACCACTCCACAAATTTCTCGTTAACAAACTATAGTTTTGGAAAGTCAGTTAGGACATCTACTCTGTGCATGACACCAGTAAGCTTTCAACAATTGTTTACAGACAGATTATTTCACTTATAATTCACTGTATCACAATTCCAGTCGGTCAGAAGTTTACGTACACTAAGTTGACTGTGCCTTTAAAATAAACAGCTTGGAAAATTCCAGAAAATGTCATGGCTTTAGAAGCTTCTGATAGGCTAGTTGACATCATTTGAGCCAATCGCAGGCGTACCTGTGGATGTATTTCAAGGCTTACCTTCAAACTCAGTGCCTCTTTCCTTGACATCATGGGAAAATCAAAAGAAATCAGCAAAGACCTCAGAAAAGAAATTGTAGACCTCCACAAGTCTGGTTCATTCTTGGGAGCAATTTCCAAATGCCTGAAGGTACCACATTCATCTGTACAAACAATAGTACGCAAGTATAAAAATCATGGGACCACGCAGCTGTCATACTGCTTAGGAAGGAGACGCGTTCTGTCTCCTAGTTGATGAACGTACTTTGGTGCGAAAAGTGCAAATCAATCCCAGAACAACAGCAAAAGACCTTGGAGGAAACGGGTACAAAAGTATCTATATCCACAGTAAAACGAGTCCTATATCGACATAACCTGAAAGGCTGCTCAGCCAGGAAGAAGCCACTGCTCCAAAACCGTCTTAAATGGCTTAAGGACAACAAAGTCAAGGTATTGGAGTGGCCATCACAAAGCCCTGATCTCAATCCTGTAGAAAATTTGTGGGCAGAACTGAAAAAGCGTGTGCGAGCAAGGAGGCCTACAAACCTGACTCAGTTACACCAGCTCTGTCAGGAGGAATGGGCCAAAATTCACCCAACTTATTGTGGGAAGCTTGTGGAAGGCTACCCAAAACGTTTGACCCAAGTTAAACAATTGAAAGGCAATGCTACCAAATACTAATTGAGTGTGTGTAAACTTCTGACCCACTGGGAATGTGATGAAAGAAATAAAAGCTGAAATAAATTGTTCTCTCTACTATTATTCAGACATTTCACATTCTTAAAATAAAGTGGTGACCCTAACTGACCTAAGACAGTGAATTTTTACTAGGATTAAATGTCAGGAATTGCGAAAAACCTGAGTTTAATCGTATTTGGCTAAGGTGTATGTAAACTTAAACTGTAAGTGTGTGTGTGTATATATGAAATAATCTTTGCTTTCATTTAACACCCAATTTTGATATGCTCCAATGAACTTCACATTGGTGTTCATGGATCCTTTTACATGGAAATTACCCAATACTGTAGAGCTTTCAAAGTGTTGATGATAATACCAAACAAACCAGGATAATCATACTAGCCATTGCCTTGCCCAGTGCTAATTGAGACAGGAAAATAGCTACTCCGTAAGCCAGGGCCTCTCAAATCTCCAAATTAGTGGTAAACCAGTGGAGGCTCCTCAGAGGAGGAAGGGGAGGACCATCCAACTCTGTGAACTTCAGAAAAATAGTGAAATGTTAAAACTATACTAAATATATTCACGTCGCCAAATAACAGTTTTAAAATACACTGTTTTGCAATGGTCTCCCTGAAGGACATCTACCTGAATTTGTCTAATAGAAACACTCGTTTTGGTTCCAAAACACAGTTTTGCAACTGTTTTGGACTAATGATTACACCCTAGATGAGCTAGATGCAGGCAAGTGTGCAAGGCGGTATTGAATGCGTTACTGATTACTCCAATTTGTCTCTCGACATGTGCACCAATGTTAAACTTTCATTTGTAGGCTAGGTTGTAGCAACCTGATGATGGGTATAGGGAAAATGTGATTATCATGTAGTAGCCTTAACCTATCTATGTTACATTGAGCTGGGTGAATGGAAAATGAATGACCGTCATCCAATATTCTGTAATAGAAATAAGGCCATGCTCATAAGAAAATGAAGTGTCCTCCCTAATATTAAATGGCACCGACTGCCACTGTGGTTAACATGCAGTATGTGACAACAATAAGAAGGAACGATAGTAACAGTAATAACTCTGCAAATGAGTTAGGTGGGTGAATGGTCTTTGTGGTGAAGAAGAGGCCTGGAGTGGATAATGAATGGAAGAGCGAGCGATTGGCTCAGCCTGCCTTAATTACCGCTTTTGTTCTGCCCGTTAATGAGCAGAACTACAGTAGAGCTGTCTTTCTTGTCCTCCTGCCCTACCGGCTGGTGGCTTGTTGAGGACCAGGATGATTGGTTGAGTTGTGTAAAGTGCTCTTTCTGCCTGTTCAGTGTCAGACTGGGGTTGTCTTCAACCAGCGGGTACCATAATGACCCGGCTTGTATTGGTTAGGAGTAATAGGGATAATTTGCAAGAATGTTAGCAAACTCAAAGGCCTATCTGTTTGACTATGAGCACGGTGATCTACTGTACATGCATGTTGCCTTCATTGTGGATATTTAGTTTTACTGCTTATACTCATGACAGTATCCAGTCTGAAGTTTCTTAGCCATTGCCCATCAGTATGAGATGCTCAGGTATGTTCTCTGTTGCTTTACAGTCGCGCAGTGTGGACAAGCAGCACGCTGTCGTCAACTACGACCCAGCCACAGACGAGCACATGGTGAAGGACCTGGGCAGCCTGAACGGGGTAAGTCTCATGTCCCCTGCATACAGGTTGAATAAAGGATCCAGCCAGCCACAGCCCTCTCTGGAGGGTCCAGAGCACCACTACCAGTCCCTCAGGCTTTAGTACAAAAGAGCCCTCTCTCAGTGCCAGGGACAGTTGCTAGAGCAGTAATGAGCACTGTGTTTTCTGCTGGCCTGGGCCTTTTCTCTGGTGTTCCTTTCTCCCTCTCTCCCCTTCCCCCGGACACCTTCCCCCGTACTATTGCCACTTCATTGCACTGTTCCAGCCAAGCACAGGACTGAGGAGAGCGAAAGACTGTCCTTTGTTTCACTGTAGTGTTTCTCTTGGCACCAGCAGTTGGAGCAGCCAACTCTAAACAGAACAGAACTTAACATCAGAGACTTGTTACTGAAATGTATCATGGCTGTTTCCTTTGACAATTCTCTTTATTTAGTCTACTTATAGTGGTGAGCCCTTTTACAGTACATTGTTTTAACCACTGTTAGGCTATAACCTTCCACTAAGCGATACAGTATCTATACTTCTGGATTGTGGGTTTAACTTAGATTGTGTAATGTAATTAAGTCATGTAGCTTTTGCTGGTGTGTGAGTGCTTTCCGTGTCAGCCTGCTCTCTACCCACCTGTCCCCTGACTGCCTTCCTCAGCCTACTCAGGGCAGATGGCCATTACATAACTGCATAATCTCGTTAATGCCTTAATTTACAGGTAGGGTAGCTTAAATTTCACTCACAGGCAACTGCTAAGCAGCACCTAGCTAGGAAAACCCCAGGGGCTGTGTGTGCAATTGAATGACCTGTTACCAGTGTTACAACTAACTCTCATCGTCAGTATCTGTTTTTATTCCAATGGTATTGAACTAATCATGATTGTTGTGAAAGCAAATAATTACTGTCTAGATTTTTCTGACGCTTACAATGTAAACACACCAAAACAAACTGTTGTATCTCTTTTCTCCCCAGACTTTTGTGAATGATCTGAGAATCCCAGACCAGACTTACATCACCCTGAAGCTCTCTGATGTCATCCGCTTTGGATATGATATCCTTTTGATTATCTGATAATGATTGTAATTCTTTCATTGTTTTATTGATTCTTCATTGTTTGGGGATTTTCTTGATTGGATCAGAAGGATGTGTTCTTTTCAACCTCTTAAGTGCTCTCTGTGCTAGTTTCTTACAAACAATTGAATTCCATAAAGCTTTGGTCTATACTTGCTGGTAGAAAGGAATTTAAAACATTCATTTTCTTTTCCCTCTGTGGTTTGTGCACAACTCTCCCAACATGTTAATTCCCTGTGGTTTGAGTCAGGGGTTTTGGATTATGTCCCACTCTGGACTGAAAATCTTTTGGACCCTTGAACCTCTGAGCTGAAAAACATGAATAGTGAAAATGAGTTTCGATAACTGGGACAAAAGCTGCTTAAAGGTAGACGTTTAGTATGCGTTACCAGAACTTACCATGCATGCTACATGTCACATGTCTTGAGTTCTCAGAAAGTTAGAGCTTCAAGGACTGCACAGGCTAATCATTTCCCAAAATGGCAAGTGTCAGTGACATGTATTATTCTAACCCAATGGCTCCAGTTTGAATATGCTTTCCTTAACTCTGCTTTCACATTCTCATGTGTACATCCTGGAGAGGAGTCAACACAAGGTGCCAGAGGAGGCTCTCAAAGTAAGTGAGAACTTCCACATGTACAGTGCATTCGGAAAGTATTCAGACCCATTGACTTTTCCCACATTTTGTTACGTTACAGTCTTATTCTAAAATGGATAAAATATTTTTTTCCCCCTTATCAATCTACACACACTACCCCATAATGACAAAGCGAAAACCCTCAGACCCTTTGCTATGATACTCAAAATTGAGCTCAGGTGCATCCTGTTTCCATTGATCATCCTTGAGATGTTTCTACAACTTGATTGGAGTCCACTTGTGGTAAATTCAATTGATTGGACATGATTTGGAAAAGCGCACACCTGTCTATATAAGGGTCCCACAGTTGACAGTGCATGTCAGAGCAAAAACCTAGACGTGAGGTCGAAGGAATTGTCCATAGAGCTCCAAGACAGGATTTTGTCAAGGCACCGATCTCGTGAAGAGTATCAAAACATGTCTGCAGCATTGAAGGTCCCCAAGAACGCAGTGGCCTTCTTCCATTTAAGAATAGGGGAGAAGTTTGGAACCATCTCTGCAGCACTCAGGCCGCAGAGATGGTTCAGGCCTTTATGGTAGAGCGGCCAGACGGAAGCCACTCCTCAGTAAAAGGCACATGACAGTCCGCTTGGAGTTTGCCAAAAGGCTCCTAAAGGACTCTCAGACCATGAGAAACAAGATTCTCTGGTCTGATGAAACCAAAATTGAACTCTTTGACCTGAATGCCAAGCGTCACATCTGGAGGAACCCCAGCACCACCCCTACGGTGAAGCGTGGTGGCAGCATCATGCTGTGGGGATGTTTTTCAGCGGCAGGGGCTGGGAGAATAGTCAGGTTTGAGGGGAAGATGAACGGCGCAAAGTACAGAGAGATCCATGATGAAAACCTGCTCCAGACCCCTCAGGATCTCAGACTGGGATGAAGGTTCCCCTTCCAACAGGACAACGACCCTAAGAACACAATCCAAGACAAAGCAGGAGTGGCTTCGGGACAAGTCTCTGAATGTCCTTGAGTGGCCCAGCCAGAGCCCGGACTTGAACCCGATGTAATGTCTCTGGAGAGACCTGAAAATAAAACGTGTAGTGATTCTCCCCATCCAACCTGACAGAGCTTGAGAGGATCTGCAGAGAAGAATGGTAGAAACTCCACAAATACAGGTGTGCCAAGCTTGCGGCTTCATACCAAAGAAGACTTGAGGCTGTAATCGCTGCCAAAGGTACTTCAACAAAGTACTGAGTGAAAGGTCTGAATACTTAAAAAAAAATCTAAAATCCTGTTTTTGCTTTGTCGTTATGGGGTATTGTGTGTAGATTCATGAGGGGAAAAAACTTAATCCATTTTAGAATAGTGTAACAAAATGGGGAAAAAGTCAAGGGGTCTGATTACTTTCCGAATGCACCGTACATGTCATCTATGAATGTGAGTGATGGTCCGGTAGGGGCTTTTTCATTTCCTGTTTTTCCTTTTTGTGTTTATTAGCATGAGAAGTACACCAGCCAGCTGCAGATGAGTATGAAGGCCCTGGAGGCCAGGAAGAGGGAGAAGGAGAGGCAGCGTGCTGAGGAGAGAACCAGAGACTCATTCCGCTCCAAACAGGAGAAAGGCGAGGGTAAAGCTGCCCTCGCAGCAGGTAAACCTTTCCCAGTCCTGTTGTCCTTTTCTTCTAGAGACCACAGTATAGGTGCTATCCTACATTATAGACCAACCAGGCCTATGAATTTTCTCTGCAAATGTAGAAGAATGGTGCCAGAGGAGATGGCTGACGTTTTATGGGCTGCTCACCAATTGTGTTTTTTGGTGTTGTTTGTAACTTATTTTGTACATAAAGTTTCTGCCATTGTCTCTTATGACCGAAAAGAGCTTCTGGATATCAGAACAGTGATTACTCTCCTCGAACTGGACAAAGATTTGTTTTCTTTGATTATCTTATGTTTCACCGAGTCGTGTCTGAACGACGACATGGATAATATGAAGTTGGCTTGTTTTTCCGTGCATCGGCAAGACAGAACCGCTTCCTCCAGTAAGACAAGGGGTGGGGGTCTGTGTCTATTTGTCAATAACAGCTGGTGTGCGAAATCAAATGTTAAGGAAGTATCAAGGTTTTGCTCGCCTCACTTAGAGTATCTCATGATAAGCTGTAGACCACACTATTGACCAAGAGTTTTCATCTATATTTTTCATAGCTGTCTATTTACCACCACAAACCGATGCTGGCACTAAGACCACTCTCAACAAGCTGTATAAAACTGTATAAGCAAACAAGAAAATGCTCATCCAGAGGCAGCTCTCCTAGTGGCTGGGACTTTAATGCAGGGAAACTTAAATACATTTTACCTCATTTCTACCAGCATGTTACATGTGCAACAAGAAGAAAACAACTCTAGACCACCTTTACTCCACCCACTGAGACGCGTACAAAGCTCTCCCTCACCCTCCATTTGGCATAATTCTATCCTCCTGATTCCTGCTTATAAGAAAAAACGAAAGCAGGAAGTACCAGTGACACGCACAATACGGAAGTGGTCAGATGACGCAGATGCAAAGCTGCAGGACTTATTTGCTAGCACAGACTGGAATATGTTCCGGGACTCATCCGATGGCATTGAGGAGTACATCACATCAGTCACTGGCTTCATCAATTAGTGCACTGATGACGTTGTCCTCAGTGACTGACCGTACATACCCCAACCAGAAGCCATGGATTTCTGGCAACATCCTCACTGAGCTAAAGGGTGGAGCTGCCGCTTTCAAGGAGCAGGACTCTAACCCAGATGCATATAAGAAATCCTGCTATGCCCTCAGACGAATCATCAAACTGGCAAAGCGTAAATACAGGACTAAGATTGAGTCCTACTACACCAGCTCCAACGCACGTTGGATCTGGCAGGTCTTGCAAACTATTGCGGACTAAAAAGGGAAGCCCAGCCGTGAAATGCCCAGTGACACAAGCCTACCAGATGAGCTAAATTACCTCTATGCGTGCTTCGAGGCAAGCAACACTGAAGCTCTATACTAGCTGTGTGATCATGCTTGCGGTAGCCGACGTGAGTAAGACCTTTACACAGGTCAACATTCACAAGGCCGAAGGGCCAGTGGTTTACCAGGACTTGTACTCCGTGCATGCGCTGCTGTACTCCCTGTTCACCCATGACTGCACGACTCCAACACCATCATTAAGTTTACCGACGACACAGCGGTGGTAGGTCTGATCACTGACAACGATGAGACGGCCTATAGGGAGGAGGTCCAAGACCTGGAAGTGTGGTGCCAGGACAACAACCTCTCCCTCAACGTGATCAAGACAAAGGAGATGATTGTGGACTACAGGAAAAGGATGGCCGAGCACACCCCCATTCTCATCAACAGGGCTGTGGTGGAGCAAGTTGAGAGCTTCAAGTTCCTTGGTGTCTGCATCACCAACAAACTATCATGGTCCAAACACACCATGAAGGTTGTGAAGAGGACACGACAATGCCTATTCCCCCTCAGGAGACTGAAAATATTTGCCATGGGTCCTCAGATCCTCAAAATGTTCTACAGCTGCATCATCGAGAGCATCCTAACTGGTTGCATCACCGCCTGGTATGGCAACTGCTCGGCCTCCGACCGCAAGGCACTACAGAGGGTAGGGCGTACGGCCCAGTATATCACTGGGGCCAAACTTCCTGCAATCCAGGACCTCTATACCAGGCGGTGTCAGAGACTCTTAAAACTGCATTGTTGGTTAAGGGCGTGTAAGTAAACAGTAATACACCTGTTGTATTCAGCGCATGTGACAAATAACATTTGATTTGAAAATTGATGAATTTGTCTTTGTCACATGCAGTAACAGCATATCAGTCTGTTATGCCTCAGGTAAAATATAGCTGCTGACGTCAATTCTAATATCTTATTCAGGTGAGGAAGATTGTCTCCTCATAAGCATTTTATACCACAAGGTGTTAGATGATCTGTTAAGATCCACACAGTTCTCCTTGTTAAGACTACCCTTAGTGTGCGATCAAGCAATATTATGAGATGACAGGGTCAAAGGTCAATCCAGTAGGGTCAGACAAGAAGCATTACTAATATGGAACACCAGTTCGCAGGATGAGTGAAGTGACATTGGGCTTACCTGCTGAGCATGTTGAGCTGGGACAGTTACAGCCTTATCTCTGTCTGCCATGCCTCTGGACTGGGGAGGAGTGCTGAACCTACTCATGGTGCCGCTAGCTCAAGGTGTGTGTGAGGCTGTGTTTTTCCATGCCACGCGAGTGTCAGTGGTCGGTTGGTTAGGGGGATTGTAGTTTTGCTGTCTCACTCACCTTCCAGTACATACAAGTGTCCTTCTGTCCTTGTCGCCACTTTTTGGCTGCATCTTTTTGGCTTTTATGTATAGCCCGACCGATATATAGATTCACCAATATTATTGCCGTTATTGGCCTTTTACCTTTATATTGGTATCGGATAGGGCTGTGGCGGTCATGAAATTTTGTCACTGTCATTGTCAAGCAAATAACTGCCAGTCTCATAGTAATTAACCGTTAATTAACATAAACACATTTATCATCTCCTGGCGCATGGACACGCATAGCCTACAAGCCACCAAAGCAGCCCTTTGGAACATCTACATTTAAAAAAGTCTAACTTTTAATATAGCCTACACCATCACAATAGATCAATTTTATTTTAGACAGGTCTAAAGAAGCATATGAAGAAAATATAGTAATATTTTTGAAGAACATAATATCATACTCTGAGTTTTCTTTGTTAGGAACTAATATGACATATTGCTGTGGGCTACACTAGTTCGTTTAGCAGACAAGATTTGCTCAGAATTCCGTGGCATAATTTTTTTTCTTGTTTTATAGTATGAATAATATAATTGAACATAGCTGAATAAAATAAAATAATATTTTCTTCAAATGATGTCCAAGGAAGTGCGCACTTCCTTGCTGAGCAGTTAACAGGACCTTCTACAGTGAATTCAGAAAGTATTCAGACCCCTTGACTTTTTCCATGTTTTGTTACATTACAGCCTTATTCTAAAATTGATAAAGTTTTTTTTTTATCCATCTACACACAATACCCCATAATGACAAAGCAAAAACAGGTTTTTAATAATGTTTACAAATGTATAAAAAACGGATAAAATGATACCACATTTACATAAGTATTCACACCCTTTACTCAGTACTTGATTGAAGCACCTTTGTCAGCATTTACAGTCTCGAGTCTTATTGGGTGTGATGCTACAAGCTTGGCACCTGTATTTGGGGAGTTTCTCCCATTCTTCACTGCAGATCCTGTCAGGTTGGATGGGGAGCGTCGCTGAACAGCTATTTTCAGGTCTCTCCAGAGATGTTTGATCGGGTTCAAGTCCGGGCTCTGGCTGGGCCGCTCAAGGACATTGAGACTTGTCCCGAAGCCACTCCTATGTTGTCTTGGCTGTGTGCTTAGGGTTGGTGTCCTATTGGAAGGTGAACCTTTGCCCCAGTCTGAGGTCCTGAGCGCTCTGGAGCAGGTTTTCATCAAGGATCTCTTTTGTACTTTGCTCCGTTCATCTTTCCCTCGATCCTGACTAATCTCCCAGTCCCTGCCGCTGAAAAACATCCCCACAGCATGATGCTGCCACCATCGTCCTTCACTGTAGGGATGGTGCCGGGTTTTCTCCAGACGTGATGCTTGGCATTCAGGCCAAAGAGCTCAATCTTGGTTTCATCAGACCAAATAATCTTGTTTCTCATGGTCTGAGAGTCTTTTAGGTGCCTTTTGGCAAACTCCAAGCAGGCTGTTATGTTCCTTTTACTGAGCAGTGGCTTCCGTCTGGCCAATCTACCATAAAGGCCTGATTGGTGGTGCTGCAGAGATGGTTGCCCTCTGGAAGGTTCTCACATCTCCACAGAGGAACTCTGACAGAGCTCCAGAGTGACCATCGGGTTCTTGGTCACCTCCCTGACCAAGGCCCTTCTTCCCCGATTGCTCAGTTTGGCCAGGCGGCCAGCTCTAGGAAGACTCTTGGTGGTTCTAAACTTCTTCAATTTAAGAATGATAGAGCCCACTGGTGTTCTTATGGACCTTCATTACTGCAGAAATGTTTTGGTACCCTTCCCCAGAGCTGTGCGTGGACACAATCCTGTCTCGAAGCTCTAAGGACAATTCCTTCGACCTCATGGCTTGGTTTTTGCGCTGACATTTTTTTCCCACCTTTTATTTAACCAGGTAGGCCAGTTGAGATCAAGTTCTCATTTACAACTGCGACCTGGCCAAGATCAAGCAAAGCAATGCGACACAAACTGTGACATCGGGTGGTGTAGGTGTCCTGGAGGGCAGGTAGTTTGCCCCCGGTGATGCGTTGTGCAGACCTCACTACCCTCTGGAGAGCCTTCTGGTTATGGGCGTAGCAGTTGCCGTACCAGGCGGTGATACAGCCTGACAGGATGCTCTCGATTGTGCATCTGTAAAAGTTTGAGTGTTTTTGGTGACAAGCCGAATTTCTTCAGCCTCCTGAGGTTGAAGAGGCGCTGCTGCGCTTTCTTCACCACGCTGTCTGTGTGGGTGGACCATTTCAGTTTGTCCGTGATGTGTACGCCGAGGAACTTAAAACTTTCCGCCTTCTCCACTACTTTCCCGTCGATGTGGCTAGGGGGCTGTTTCCTAAAGTCCACGATCATCTCCTTTGTTTTGTTGACATTGAGTGTGAGGTTATTTTCCTGACACCACACTCCGAGGGCCCTCACCTCCTCCCTGTAGGCCGTCTTGTCGTTGTTGGTAATCAAGCCTACCACTGCAGTGTCGTCTGCAAACTTGATGATTGAGTTGGAGGCGTGCATGGCCACGCAGTCATGGGTGAACAGGGAGTACAGGAGAGGGCTGAGAACGCACCCTTGTGGGGCTCCAGTGTTGAGGATCAGCGCAGGGGGAGATATTGTTTCCTACCCTCACCACCTGGGGGCGGCCCGTCAGGAAGTCCAGAACCCAGTTGCACGGGGCGGGGTCGAGACCCAGGGTCTCGAGCTTAATGACGAGTTTGGAGGGTACTATGGTGTTAAATGATGAGCTGTAGTCGATGAACAGCATTCTTACATAGGTATTCCTCTTGTCCAGATGGGTTAGGGCAGTGTGATTGCGATTGCGTCGTCTGTGGACCTATTGGGGCGATAAGCAAGTTGGAGTAGGTCTAGGGTGTCAGGTAGGGTGGAGGTGATATGGTCCTTGACTAGTCTCTCAAAGCACTTCATGATAATCATTTAGCTCAGTTACCTAGCTTTCTTGGGAACAGGAACAATGGTGGCCCCCTTGAAGCATGTGGGAACAGCAGACTGGGATAAGGGTTGATTGAATATGTCCGTAAACACACCAGCCAGCTGGTCTGCGCATGCTCTGAGGACGTGGCTAGGGATGCCGTCTCAGCTGGTAGCCTTGCGAGGGTTAACACATTTAATGTTTTACTCACGTTGGCTGCAGTGAAGGAGATCCCGCAGGTTTTGGTACCGGGCTGTGTCGGTGGCACTGTATTGTCCTCGAAGCGAGCAAAGAAGTTGTTTAGTTTGTCTGGGAGCAAGACATCGTGGTCTGCGACGGGACTGGTTTTCTTTTTGTATTCTGTGATTGACCCTGCCACATACCTCTCGTGTCTGAGCCGTTTAATTGCGACTCTACTTTGCCTCTATACTGACGTTTAGCTCGTTTGATTTCCTTGCAGAGGGAATAGCTACACTGTTTGTATTCGGTCATGTTTTCAGTCGCCTTGCCCTGATTCAAAAGCAGTGGTTTGCGCTTTCAGTTATGCGCGAATACTGCCATCAATCCACGGTTTCTGGTTGGGGAAGGTTTTAATAGACGCTGTGGATACAACATCACCGATGCGCTTGCTAATAAACTCGCTCACCGAATTAGCGTATTCATCAATGTTATTGTCAGACGCAATGCAGAACATATCCCAGTCCACGTGATCGAAGCAATCTTGAAGCGTGGAATCCGATTGGTCGCACCAGCGTTGAACAGACCTGAGCACGGGCGTTTCCTGTTTTAGTTTCTGTCTATAGGCTGGGAGCAATAAAATGGAGTCGTGGTCAGATTTTCCGAAAGGAGGGCGGGGGAGGGCTTTGTATGCGTCGCAGAAGATAGAATAACAATGATCCAGGGTTTTGCCAGCCCAGGTAGCGCTTTCGATATGCTGATAAAAATTTAGGGAGCCTTTGTTTTCAGATTAGCCATGTTAAAATCCCCAGCTACAATAAATGCAGCCTCAGGATATGTGGTTTCCAGTTTACATAGTCCAATGAAGTTCTTTCAGGGCCGTCGATATGTCTGCTTGGGGGGATATAAACGACTGTGATTATAATCGAAGAGAATTCTCTTGGTAGATAATGCGGTCGGTATTTGATTGTAAGGAATTCTAGGTCAGGTGAACAAAAGCACTTGAGTTCCTGTATGTTATGATCACACAGCACACACCCCCGCCCTTCTTCTTACCAGAGAGATGTTTGTTTCTGTTGGCGTGATGCGTGAAGAAACCAGGTGGCTGTACCAACTCTGATAACGTATCCCGAGTGAGCCATGTTTCCGTGAAACAAAGAACGTTACAATCTCTGATGTCTCTCTGGAAGGCAAACCTTGCTCGGATTTCATCTACCTTGTTGTCAAGAGACTGGATATTGGCGAGTAGTATGCTCGGGAGTGGTGTGCGATGTGCCGTCTACGGAGCCTGACCAGAATCAAATCAAATCAAATCAAATTTATTTATATAGCCCTTCGTACATCAGCTGAAATCTCAAAGTGCTGTACAGAAACCAGCCTAAAACCCCAAACGGCAAGCAATGCATGTGAAAGAAGCACGGTGGCTGGGAAAAACTCCCTAGGAAAAACTCCTGAGAAAGGCCAAAAACCTAGGAAGAAACCTAGAGAGGAACCAGGCTATGAGGGGTGGCCAGTCCTCTTCTGGCTGTGCCGGGTGGATATTATAACAGAACATGGTCAAGATGTTAAAATGTTCGTAAATGACCAGCATGGTCAAATAATAATAATCATAGTAATTGTCGAGGGTGCAACAAGCACGTCCGGTGAACAGGTCAGGGTTCCGTAGCCGCAGGCAGAACAGTTGAAACTGGAGCAGCAGCATGGCCAGGTGGACTGGGGACAGCAAGGAGTCATCATGCCAGGTAGTCCTGAGGCATGGTCCTAGGGCTCAGGTCCTCCGAGATAAAGAAAGAAAGAGAGAATTAGAGAGAGCATATTTACATTCACACAGGACACCGGATAAGACAAGAGAATACTCCAGATGTAACAGACTGACCCTAGCCCCCCGACACATAAACTACTGCAGCATAAATACTGGAGGCTGAGACAGGAGGGATCAGGAGACACTGTGGCCCCATCCGATGATACCCCCGGACAGGGCCAAACAGGCAGGATATAACCCCACCCACTTTGCCAAAGCACAGCCCCCACACCACTAGAGGGATATCTACAACCACCAACTTACCGTCCGAAGACAAGGCCGAGTATAGCCCACAAAGATCTCCCCCACGGCACAACCCAAGGGGGGGCGCCAACCCAGACAGGAAGACCACGTCAGTGGCTCAACCTACTCAAGTGACGCACCCCTCCCATGGACGGCATGGAAGAACACCAGTAAGTCAGTGACTCAGCCCCTGTAAAAGGGTTAGAGGCAGAGAATCCCAGTGGGAAGAGGGGAACCGACAAGGCAGAGACAGCAAGGGCGGTTCGTTGCTCCAGCCTTTCCGTTCACCTTCACACTCCTGGGCCAGACTATACTTAATCATAGGACCTACTGAAGAGATAAGTCTTCAGTAAAGACTTAAAGGTTGAGACTGAGTCTGCGTCTCTCACATGGGTAGGCAGACCATTCCATAAAAATGGAGCTCTATAGGAGAAAGCCCTACCTCCAGCCGTTTGCTTAGAAATTCTAGGGACAATTAGGAGGCCTGCGTCTTGTGACCGTAGCGTACGTGTAGGTATGTACGGCAGGACCAAATCGGAAAGATAGGTAGGAGCAAGCCCATGTAATGCTTTGTAGGTTAGCAGTAAAACCTTGAAATCAGCCCTTGCCTTAACAGGAAGCCAGTGTAGGGAGGCTAGCACCGGAGTAATATGATCAAATTTTTTGGTTCTAGTCAGGATTCTAGCAGCCGTATTTCGCACTAACTGAAGTTTGTTTAGTGCTTTATCCGGGTAGCCGGGAAGTAGAGCATTGCAGTAGTCGAGCCTAGAAGTAACAAAAGCATGGATTAATTTTTCTGCGTAATTTTTGGACAGAAAGTTTCTGATTTTTGCAATGTTACGTAGATGGAAAAAAGCTGTCCTTGAAGCAGTCTTGATATGTTCTTCAAAAGAGAGATCAGGGTCCAGAGTAACGCCGAGGTCCTTCACAGTTTTATTTGAGACGACTGTACAACCATCCAGATTAATTGTCAGATTCAACAGAAGATCTCTTTTGTTTCTTGGGACCTAGGACAAGCATCTCTGTTTTGTCCGAGTTTTAAAAGTAGAAAATTTGCAGCCATCCACTTCCTTATGTCTGAAACACAGGCTTCTAGCGAGGGCAATTTTGGGGCTTCACCATGTTTCATTGAAATGTACAGCTGTGTGTCGTCCGCATAGCAGTGAAATTTAACATTATGTTTTCGAATGACATCCCCAAGAGGTAAAATATATAGTGAAAACAATAGTGGTCCTAGAACGGAACCTTGAGGAACACCGAAATTTACAATTGATTTGTCAGAGGACGAACCATTCACAGAGACAAACTGATATCTTTCCGACAGATAAGATCTAAACCAGGCCAGAACTTGTCCATGTAGACCAATTTGGGTTTCCAATCTCTCCAAAAGAATGTGGTGATCGATGGTATCAAAAGCGGCACTAAGATCTAGGAGCATGAGGACAGATGCAGAGCCTCGGTCTGACATCATTAAAAGGTCATTTACCACCTTCACAAGTGCAGTCTCAGTGCTATGATGGGGTCTAAAACCAGACTGAAGCGTTTCGTATACATTGTTTGTCTTCAGGAAGGCAGTGAGTTGCTGCGCAACAACTTTTTCTACAATTTTTGAGAGGAATGGAAGATTCGATATAGGCCGATAGTTTTTTATAATTTCTGGGTCAAGATTCGGCTTGACAAGAAGACCGCTCCGCCTGCCCCTTCTGCGGCGCCGTTGTTTTGGGTTGCCGGCTGGGATCCGATCCATTGTCCTGGGTGGTGGAGCAAATAGAGGATCCGCTTCGGGAAAGTCGTAATGTTGGTTATTTGACGTTGCTCTTATATCCAATAGTTCCTCCCGGCTGTATGTAATAAAACTTAAGATTTCCTGGGGTAACAATGTAAGAAATAATACGTAAAAAAACTAAATACTGCATAGTTTCCTAGGAACGCAAAGCGAGCCGGCCATCTCTGTCGGCACCGGAAGCTTTACAGTGTCCCAGAACTTTTTGGAGTTTATGCTACAGGATGCAAATTTCTGTTTGAAAAAGCTAGCCTTTGCTTTCCTCACTGCCTGTGTATATTGTTTCCTAACTTCCCTGAAAAGTTGCATTACGCGGGGGCTATTTGATGCTAATGCAGTACGCCACAGGATGTTTTTGTGCTGATCAAGTGCAGTCAGGTCTGGAGTGAACTAAGGGCTGCCAACTAACCTGTTGTTAGTTCTACATTTTTTGAATAGGGCATGCTTATTTTAGATGGTGAGGAAAGCACTTTGAAAGAATAACCAGGCATCCTCTACTGACTTAATGTCAATATCCTTCCAGGATACCCGGGCCAGGTTGATTAAAAAGGCCTGCTTGCTGAAGTACACTGCTCAAAAAAATAAAGGGAACACTTAAACAACACATTATAGATCTGAATGAAATAAATAATCTTATTAAATACTTTTTTCTTTACATAGTTGAATGTGCTGACAACAAAATCACACAAAAATAATCAATGGAAATCCAATTTATCAACCCATGGAGGTCTGGATTTGGAGTCACACTCAAAATTAAAGTGGAAAACCACACTACAGGCTGATCCAACTTTGATGTAATGTCATTAAAACAAGTCAAAATGAGGCTCAGTAGTGTGTGTGTGGCCTCCACGTGCCTGTATGACCTCCCTACAACACCTGGGCATGCTCCTGATGAGGTGGCGGATGGTCTCCTGAGGGATCTCCTCCCAGACCTGGACTAAAGCATCCGCCAACTCCTGGACAGTCTGTGGTGCAACGTGGCGTTGGTGGATGGAGCGAGACATGATGTCCCAGATGTGCTCAATTGGATTCAGGTCTGGGGAACGGGCGGGCCAGTCCATAGCATCAATGCCTTCCTCTTGCAGGAACTGCTGACACACTCCAGCCACATGAGGTCTAGCATTGTCTTGCATTAGGAGGAACCCAGGGCCAACCGCACCAGCATATGGTCTCACAAGGTGTCTGAGGATCTCATCTCGGTACCTAATGGCAGTCAGGCTACCTCTGGCGAGCACATGGAGGGCTGTGCGGCCCCCCAAAGAAATGCCACCCCACACCATGACTGACCCACCGCCAAACCGGTCATGCTGGAGGATGTTGCAGGCAGCAGAACATTCTCCACGGCGTCTCCAGACTCTGTCACGTCTGTCACATGCTCAGTGTGAACCTGCTTTCATCTGTGAAGAGCACAGGGCGCCAGTGGCGAATTTGCCAATCTTGGTGTTCTCTGGCAAATGCCAAACGTCCTGCACGGTGTTGGGCTGTAAGCACAACCCCCACCTGTGGACGTCGGGCCCTCATACCACCCTCATGGAGTCTGTTTCTGACAGTTTGAGCAGACACATGCACATTTGTGGCCTGCTGGAGGTCATTTTGCAGGGCTCTGGCAGTGCTCCTCCTGCTCCTCCTTGCACAAAGGCGGAGGTAGCGGTCCTGCTGCTGGGTTGTTGCCCTCCTACGGCCTCCTCCACGTCTCCTGATGTACTGGCCTGTCTCCTGGTAGCGCCTCCATGCTCTGGACACTACGCTGACAGACACAGCAAACCTTCTTGCCACAGCTCGCATTGATGTGCCATCCTGGATGAGCTGCACTACCTGAGCCACTTGTGTGGGTTGTAGACTCCGTCTCATGCTACCACTAGAGTGAAAGCACCGCCAGCATTCAAAAGTGACCAAAACATCAGCCAGGAAGCATAGGAACTGAGAAGTGGTCTGTGGTCTCCACCTGCAGAACCACTCCTTTATTGGGGGTGTCTTGCTTATTGCCTATAATTTCCACCTGTTGTCTATTCCATTTGCACAACAGCATGTGAAATGTATTGTCAATCAGTGTTGCTTCCTAAGTGGACAGTTTGATTTCACAGAAGTGTGATTGACTTGGAGTTACATTGTGTTGTTTAAGTGTTCCCTTTATTTTTTTGAGCAGTATATTTTAGGAAGCGTTTGACAGTGATGAGGGGTGGTCGTTTGACCGCGGACCCATTACGGACACAGGCAATGAGGCAGTGATCGCTGAGATCCTGGTTGAAGACAGCAGAGGTATATTTAGAGGGCAGGTTGGTCAGGATGATATCTATGAGGGTGCCTGTGCACTGTCAACTGTGGTACCTCAATATAGACAGATGTGTGCCTTTCCAAATCATGTCCAGTCAATTGCATTTACCACAGGTTGACTTCAGTAAAGTTGTAGAAACATTCTAAGGATGACCAATGGAAACAGGATGCACCTGAGGATGCATTTCGAGTCTCATAGCAAAGGGTCTGAATACTTATTTACGTAAGCTATTTCTGTTACTTTATTTTTAATACATTTGCAAAAATGTCTAAACCTGTTTTTGCTTTGTCATCAAATCGTATTGGTCACATACACATATTTAGCAGATGTTATTGCGGGTGTAGTAAAATGCTTGTGTTCCTAGCTCCAACAGTGCAGTAGTATCTAACAATACACACAAAAAAGTCAAATAATGGAATTAAGAAATATATAAATATTAGGAAGACCAATGTCGGAGTGGCATTGACTAAAATACAAATGAGTAAAGAAGTATGTAAACATTAAAATTACAAGTGTAGATATTACCTCAATTACCTCGACTAACCAGTGGCCCCGCACATTGACTCTGTACCGGTACCCCCTGTATAAAGCCTCGATACTGTTTATTTTACTGCTGCTCTTTAATTATTTGTTACTTTTAGTTTTTGCTCATCTATTTTTTTTTTTTTTACTTAACACTTATTTAAGCGTTTCACTGTAAGTTCTACACCTGTTGTATTCGGCCCATGTGACAAAAGTTTGATTTTGTTCCATTTAAGGTAGCCAGTGATTCTATGTACACCTGAAATCAGAAGTTGACATACAGTTAGGTTGGAGTCATTAAAACTCGTTTTTCAACCACTCCACAAATTTCTTGTTAACAAACTATAATTTTGGCAAGTCGATTAGGACATCTACTTTGTGCATGACAAAGTAATTTTTCCAACAATTGCTTACAGACAGATTATTTCACTTATAATTCACTGTATCACAATTCCAGTGGGTCAGAAGTTCACATACACTAAGTTGACTGTGCCTTTAAACAGCTTGGAAAATTCCAGAAAATAATGTCATGGCTTTAGAAGCTTCTGATAGGCTAATTGACAGAATTTGAGTCAATTGGAGGTGTACCTGTGGATGTATTTCAAGGCCTACCTTCAAACGCAGTGCCTCTTTGCTTGACATCATGGGAAAATCAAAAGAAATCAGCCAAGACCACAAGAGAAATCAGCCCAAAATTGTAGACCTCCACAAGTCTGGTTCATCCTTGGGAGCAATTTCCAAACGCCTGAAGGTACCACGTTCATCTGTACAAACAATAGTACGCAAGTATAAACACCATGGGACCATACTGCTCAGGAAGGAGATGTGTTCATACTTTGGTGCGAAAAGTGCAAATCAATCCCAGAACAACAGCAAAGGACCTTGTGAAGATGCTGGAGGAAACAGGTACAAAAGTATCTATAGCCACAGTAAAACGAGTCCTATATCGACATAACCTGAAAGGCCGCTCAGCAAAGAAGAAGCCACTGCTCCAAAACCGCCATAAAAAAGCCAGACTATAGTTTGCAACTGCACATGGGGACAAAGATCGTACTTTTTGGAGAAATGTCCTCTGGTCTGATGAAACAAAAATAGAACTGTTTGGCCATAATGACCATCGTTATGTTTGCAAGCCGAAGAACATCATCCCAACGGTGAAGCATGAGGGTGGCAGCATCATGTTGTAGGGGTGCTTTGCTGCAGGAGGGACTGGTGCACTTCACAAAATAGATGGCATCATGAGGGAGGAAAATTTGGTGGATATATTGAAGCAACATCTCAAGACATCAGTCAGGAAGTTAAAGCTTGGTCGCAAATGGGTCTTCCAAATAGACAATGACCCCAAGCATACTTCCAAAGTTGTGGCAAAATGGCTTAAGGACAACAAAGGCAAGGTATTGGAGTGGCCATCACAAAGCCCTGACCTCAATCCTATAGACAATGTGTGGGCATAATTGAGAAAGCGTGTGCGAGCAAGGAGGCCTACAAACCTGACTCAGTTACACCAGCTCTGTCAGGAGGAATGGGCCAAAATTCACCCAATTTATTGTGGGAAGTTTGTGGAAGGCTTCCCAAAACATTTGACCCAAGCTAAACAATTTAAAGGCAATACTAATTGAGTGCATGTAAACTTCTGACCCACTGGGAATGTGATGAAAGAAATAAAAGCTGAAAGAAATAATTCTCTCTACTATTATTCTGACATTTCACATTCTTAAAATAAAGTGGTGATCCTAACTGACCTAAGACAGGGAATTTTTTACTAGGATTTAATGTCAGGAATTGTGAAAAACTGAGTTTAAATGTATTTGGCTAAGGTGTATGTAAACTTTTGACTTTATATCCAACTTTGTATAGGACAGCAGCTTTTAAGTTGCAGGGTTGAGTAACCAGGTGGTTGCCGGCTAGTGATGGCTATTTAACAGTCTGATGGCCTTGAGAGAAGCTTTTCAGCCTTGTCTCAACTTTGATGCAACTGTCCTGACCTCACCTTCTGGATGATAGCGGGGTGAACAGGCTTTGGATCAGGTGGTTGATGTCCTTGATGATCTTTTTGTCCTTCCTGTGCCATCCGGTGCTGTCGGTGTTCTGGAGGGCAGGCAGTCTGCCCTTGGGTAAAGCGTTGGGCAGACTGCACCACTCTGATGAGCCCTGCGGTTGCGGGCGGTGCAGGTGCCGTACCAGTCGGTGATACATTATGCTCTCTATTTTGCATTTGTAAAAGTGTTTGTGTGTAGATTTCTGTGGAACATTTGTTATTTTGCCTATTTTAGAATAAGGCTATAACGTGGAAAAGGGGAAGGGGTCTGAATACTTTCCGAATGCTCTGTATATGCTTAATTTAAAGTTATTTATGAAACTTTAGTTGATACATACGTTATATGGCTATATGTTTTGATTTTTAATACATTCTAAGGCTGCATGATGCGACTCTAATGATGATGATTTGAAAAAAGTTGCATGAAAGGCATGAGTTCTGCTTTGTTTCTCATTCCCTATTTAGCAAGCCCTTGATAATATTCCCACCAGGCCTTGAATTTCCTGGCAGCATCCCCCTTGTGTGTCCATAATGCCCCCTAAAAAATCTATACCTTTTGTGACCAAAGTGGCCGTTGTGGGCTTAATAAAATAATTATAATTCCCTTCTCCCGGCTGCCATGCTCCGAAGCACCTCTCACTCACATGGCTCTCTCAGATATCTCAGTTCTTATTAGCCAATGCCCGTCACGTGATCGGGTCCTTCTCACAGCATCTCAGCTAAGAAGTAGCCTATAAGTGACGTTGCATACATCGAATTTCGAGGCGCATATTGAAGATGTCCACGTTTAGCCTACTTTTCATCTGCAAACAAGATGAGTAGGCCTAACTAACAGCAAAAGCACTAGCCTATGTCAGTATGCTATCGCCCATAGTACAAAAGTTGACCTATTCTATTGGAAGAAGAAATGCATATTCCAAACATACTCAGGGACAGTTGTGGGATGCGGTAGACCCCAAATTATACAACCACTTGCATAAAAATTTTTTTTAAAAGCATTGAGGCTGATGCAACAGATCAGAACGTTAGCCTAATAGTTTATCGACATTTTAAGCTATTTCTTCGCGTTGTAAGCGCAGCAATGCGGATAAGGCAGTAGGCTATAGGCATGAATGTTCCAAGATTCAGTCAATTAGCAGGAAAACGCTGTTCTCATAAGTAACCGCAAATGTGATTATGCATGTAATGCATTATTATAAAGGTGCATTTTTATGGTGAAAATTATCTTCCCCAAACGTGAAACTTATGCACCGCCTATGTATGCCAGTAAGGCTCTTCACCGGTTGTAAAGCGGATTAATATGCTTAATTTTAAGTTATTTGGCCACTTTAGTCAAAACATATAGGCCTATGGGCTAGGCTACATGAGGTGTGCGACAATGAAAAGTTGTGCACAAAAAAAAGGCGTGCTTTTTCTTTCCTTGCTGCACTCACTGGGCATCATTCACAAGTGATAATACATCATTCACAAGTGATAGGCTAACACCCATCAGACTATTCTTAATTTAATCTGGTCTTTACCTATACTAAATAATATGTGTGAAATAAGTTTTGATTTTGAATGGACCATTATCATGCACTCAGGGGCATGGGGAAAATAAATGCATGTCATCTATGCACTTAAATGGCGAATGGAGAACGCTTTTCCCGTGGTTCATTTTCATGCCAGCCAGGTAGGCTATACTCCTGTTGCAAAGCAATGTGCTTAATATTAAGAAAATTGATTAATAAATATTGTAGGCCAAGCCTATAGAAAGATGATAGGTCCTCCACTTTTTCAATAGATGCTATCAAAACTCTGTTTTCTCACACAATTGCAGAGCCTATAGAAATGTTGCGCAACATGAGCTCATTGGCTCTCATGAAGTGTTTTGATTTGAATTTTGAAAATAATTTGCATTGATGTCAGTGATTAGAGGGACAATAGAGTGCTGAGTACCAGGCAGTTAGCAAGTTTGGTAGGTTACTAATGACCATCAGCAGCATCAGAGCTTGGAGAAGCCTAGTTACCGTGACTAAACGGTCACGTGGAATTTGACTGTGGTCATGACTCCTGACCGCCGATGTGGTGGTAATGCGTTCACAGTAACAGCCCTAGTGTCGGACGATAATTCAACCAATATTCAATAAATAGGATGAAAAAAGGCTATTTCATGCTTATCTGAACACTTGCACCATTCTCATGATGTCATTATTGCCACAATGTATGAAATCAGCATTCGAAGCATAGTTATAGGACAAATGCTCTTTTGGATGGCAATTCATGAGAATTCAGTGTGGAAAATTACACATTTATTTATTTCCCGCTGTAAAACACTATATATGTCGGTATCAGTAACTTTTGTCTCCCAAGAATCGGACCCGATAAAACATATTGGTCGGGCTCTACTTTAATATGATTTTCAGGGCAGTTATGTTCCTAAATCACTGAGGGATGTACTGTCTGATTCCAATGAGTGATATCTTATTTTTTATCTTCATTTTCAAATCTTGTAGAGATGTTCATTGTTCACACACACAGTCAGTACCTCTGGCAAATTGCTAAACATCTAAATAACACAGGGGGATCGAAGGTTCAAGCCGTGCATTTTGAATGAGTTTCATTCACAGGGTCAATACACACACGACTGCTGTTGGCTGAGCAATTTCCACACTACTCTCAAATAGTTTCCATTTACAAGATGCAGACATGAACTCTACTTGACAAAAGAGCTCTTTATTTAAAATGATTGGGGCACATTTTTACGCACAATTCACTGATCGCTTGATGTTTTCTCTTGAATTCTCATCATACTGTACATAGCCTTGATGACTTGAATTTTGGATTTGGAATTTGGATATGTCAGTTGGTTGTGTAAGCCAGCCAAGCCTACTTTTATTGATCATATACTGTAACTCTTCATAAGCAGTACTGCTCTCGCTCCACAATCTTTAAAACTGGATGTCATAGCTCCCATGACTGTAAGTTGATCAACCATGTTGTATGACAGTAGAGTAAACCCTTTAACCCAGCTGATCCCACTTTGTAATCCAGCTCATCCGGACCCATTATCCAGCAGTGGAATGCAAGGATGGACCATCACTAGTGGCTTTAACTACTGACAGTCAGAAGGTTATGACACGCCAGACCTCCAACCATTTACACTTAGTTTAAATGTTTACATTCAGCCTTCGTCCCACTCTGCCTGTATGTGATGGGTTAATGTAGCTGCTGACTGACTCTTTATTTCCTCCTGAAGCAGCTAGACTGGTGAGGTGTCCCGGTCCCTACAGGCCACACCCTGTTGGAAGTCTAGGGACTCCACACGGAGAGGCTTAGAGATGTCTGTTTTTGCTGAAGCCTTACAGGGTGTGGACTGTGGAGTCTGTCTTCTCCTCCTGCTGTCTGTAAAGCAGCCTGCTGCCTCTCTGAGGTGACCTTGTCTGGCCTACTGTAGTCTACCCTGACAGGCCATGTACTTTTTAATATATACTGAACAAAAATATAAACGCAACATGTCAAGTGTTGGTCCAGTGTTTCATGAGCTGAAATAAAACATCCCAGAAATGTTCCATACACACAAAAAGCATATTTCTCACACATTTTGTGCACAGTTTTGTTTACATCCCTGTTAGTGAGAATTTCTCCTTCGCTAAAATAATCCAAGAAGCTGATTTTTAAACAGCATGATCATTACAAAGGTGCACCTTGTGCGGGGGACAGTAAAAGGCAGCTCTAAAATGTGCAGTTTTGTCATACAACACAATGCCACAGAGGTCTCAAGTTTTGAGGGAGTATGCAATTGGCATGCTGACTGCAGGAATATCCACCAGAGCAGTTGCCAGAGAATTGAATGGTCATTATCTACCTTAAGCTGCCTTCAGTGTTGTTTTAGAGAAGTTGGCAGTACGTCCAACCAGCCTCAACCGCAGACCACGTGTAATCACGCCAGCCCAGGACTCCACATCTGGCTTCTTCACCTTTTGGGCTCATCTGAGACCAGCCACCCAGACAACTGATGAAACTGTGGGTTTGCACAACTAAAGAATTTCTGAACAAACTCTCAGAAACCGGCTCAGGGAAGCTCATCTGCGTGCCCGTTGTCCTCACCAGGGTCTTGACTCCAGATCGGCGTTGTAATCGACTTCAGTGGGGAAATGCTCACCTTCGATGGCCACTGGCACACTGGAGAAGTGTGCTCTTCACAGATTAATCCCTGCTTCAACTTTATCGGGCAGATGGCAGACAGCGTATGGCGTTGTGTGGGGTCGAGCAGTTTGCTGATGTCAATGTTGTGAACAGAGTGCCCCATGGGGTTATGGTATAGGCAAGGATAAGCTACGGACAACAAACAAGTGCATTTTATTGATGGCAATTTGAATGCACAGAGATACCGTGATGAGATCCTGAAGGCCATTGACGTGCCATTTATCCACCGCCATCCCCTCATGTTTCAGCATGATCATGCACAGCCCCATGTCACAAGGATCTGTACACAATTCCTGGAAGCTGAAAATGTCCCAGTTTTCCATTGCCTGCATACTCACCAGACATGTCACCCATTGAGCATGTTTGCGAAGATGTTGCGCTGCATGAGGCAAAACCAGATACTGACTGGTTTTCTGATCCACACCCCACTTTTTTTTTTTTTTCTTTTCAAGGTATCTGTGACCAACCAATGGTCTGTATTCCCAGTCATGTGAAATCTATAGATTAGGGCCTAACTTATTTATTTAAATTGACTGAGTTACGTTTATGAACTAACTCAGTAAAATCTTTGAAATTGTTGGATGTTGCGTTTATTTTTGTTCAATGTAGAACATAATGTGGAAATGTATCCTTATAGTTTCCACTGCCTGAGAAGAGCTCTGGATTTAAAGTTTATTTTCATGTCTTTCATTAGTGGCTTCATCATTCCTGATACACACCAACATAGAAAAGCTTAAAATGACTCAGTGCAGCCCTAGAGAAAGTCCACAAACCATTTTAGGCTGTGTCATCCATCCTGTGAAGCTAGAAATGAAGCATTGGGTAAGCCAAATGGAATTAGTGACATGCCCTTCTGTTTCCTTCCCTCTCTCTGTTGATGTCTTATTGTGTGTCCTGGGCAACAGCGCTTTGGAGTTGTAGTGTTTTGGTTTATTTAGGCCAGTGTGAGAGAGCCCTAATGTGCCTGTTTAGTTTTCACAGACACCAGGCATGTGGATAATCTGATTTATGCCATATAGGCTAGTGTCCTGGGCTTGCCAGCCAGCTGTTAGATGTCATCACATTAATGAGGGTAACAGGAAATCAGCCCTAGTGCCCTTATTGGTCAGATGTAGGGGATGGATAAAAACAGATTTATATGGTTTGTTAGTGCAATTATATATAAAATAAAGAAAATGTAAAGAATTTATTTTGGTTTATTTGCTATTGAATTATAAACCACTTACCAACCTGGAATCTGTGTGACAATCAATTAACATTTATAAGCAATAAATATAATTTAACTGCGTCAGCAACCTCTCATCTCATATGGAAACGCGCATGGAACCAACCTGTATTTTGGCGTCTATAGAAGTGGCCTTTTAGAATCTAGGGACCACCACTACGTGGATCATACATGATAATGCATTCAAGCAGGACAGCAGCAAGTACTGTATGACCATGTACTGTAGATGGAAGGTTATCAGTTTGTCTCAATGTTCTGCTCTGGAGAGGTGAGTCATTGTAAACCAGTGTATGAAAAGCGTCACATTTGTGATATTTCTGCGTCTCCTCCCTTTAGTGAAGATTAGGATTACCATGTCCAGTCTCATTCTCCTCCTCCGAGGATTATGTATTGTGTGTCACGAGACCTCGTTTATAACTCCAGGCCCCTCTACCTGCTTTGTCAATGGCTGATTCTTATCAAAGTTATTCAATTGATGGAACATTTTAGTAGGACAGAATGCAAAATATTATCCACTGCGACTGTTTGTGCTACGCTTATTTGTAATGTTTCAATGTACAGCTTTACTTCAAACCCAGACATTATAGGGTTTGCAATCATTCTGCCATGTGACTACTACATCATTCAGTTTTTGTATTTATTATAGTCCAGCAAAATGAAGGCAGTTGCTGCTGTACTAACTCTGTTCTCTCTCTGTGTGTGTGTGTGTGTGTGTGTGTGTGTGTCTGTTAGTGGCCAGTGAGACTCCAGTGTCCAAGCCCACTCCTCTATATGGGCAGCCGTCGTGGTGGGGGGAGGATGATGCTGAACACGGTGAAGGACAGCGGCCAGACGAGGACCCTGCAGGTCTGGAACAAACACTTCTCTACTATTAGTATGCTATCAGTTCATTTGTTTCTCCGGATATGTGAGAGTGAGCATGTCACTCTCTGAAAGAGGCCTAGCACTTCAATATTGTTATTAGCTGTGCTAACTCAAAGGTTACAGCCATTGTATTTGATTAGAGTGGCAAGCATAATACTTTGTTATGCATCACACCAAAGGTTTTCAATACATACATTGAGAGATTGATGGTGTTTAGCTCTGTAGTGCCTACTGGTGACCAGGAGTTGCCAGTGTCACACTGAGCCAGGTTGGTCCAGGGCCATCCCAGGCCACCGGGCAGTGCCTCGTGATGGATTACCCCTGTAAGACCAGGGGACAGGGTGGAGGAGAGAGGAGGGAGGGTGACTGTTAGCCTCATGCTGCCCAGCCTGGCTGGAACAGATTACCACTCTCCTTTGGACTCCAAGCTCCCACAGTGACATTTCCTCATGCCCAGCTGGCCTGGCACCCATTGATTGGCTGATGTTTTTGTTTGTTTACTTAGTCAAGCCACCTTTATTATTTGTGGCTGCAGATTTATCGGGAATACTTGGCAGACTGAGTTTTTATGGGATTTGTTTTCCTTTGAATATTGAATATTTCATTTGAGTAGTGTCTGTGATTCCTTCCCTTACCCACCTCATACTGCATGTCCTTTGTGCCTGTAGTTTACAGTAGGGCTGGGAATTGCCAGGGACCTCATAATGCGTTATTATCATGATACTTAGGTGCCGTTATGATATGTACTGCGTTTCTCATGATTCTCACAATTCTGTGTATTGAGATTTGATATTGCGATTTGATGTTCCAAAAATATTGCTCACTATGCCTGCTTCAGAGAGACGAGAGAGCATGATAAAACTGGTTTTGATCAGTCAGGGAAATAAAAGTGTGAGTTTTGGCGCCCACGAGCGCTAGCTAACGCTAATGATATCAAATATATCGATATAATATCGTTCAAAATAATATTGAGATATGTAACTTTATCGATTTCCCCACCCCCCAAAATCACTAGTTTACAGTATTGGTCTATATAGTATTGATCTATATTGTCCCCTGTGTCTGCCCCTACAGAGAATACTAAAGAGAGCTACAGACAGGTCAATGGCTCCCTGTCAGACAGCCAGGCCAGGTCAATCTACTCGCACCACAGGGAGCCCAGCTACTTTGAGATCCCCACCAAGGAGTTCCAGCAGCGGGAGCTCCTGGAGGTTCCCACTAAGGACACTGACCCCCCTGCTGTCCCTGTTCTCCCCCCAGCCCCCACCTCCACACCCCCTGTGGTGCAGAGCCACGCCTCCTTCACCATCGAGTTTGATGAATGCATGCCGGGCAAAATCAAGATCAAAGACCATGTGACCAAGTTCTCCTTCCACCAGCAACGCAAGCTCCTGAGTAAGGAGGCGGTCACCGCACCCACTGAGGTGATGTCAGCAGAGAGCAAGGTGGCTGATTGGCTGGACCAAAGCGACGTGCGCATGATGCAGAGGTGGTCTCGGACAGAGGACATTTTAAGCACCAACAGTGACCTGCCCGTCTACAACAAGGCTTCCACAGGTGAGTGACTCAATGATTTATACACTGAATCCACTGTTACTATCCACTGTTACTGTCAGAGCTTTCAAGCTAACACGTTTCTGTATTTATTGTCAGGCCATCACCATGAGGATGGGAATCGGGGCAACTCTGAGGATTCTGTTGTGAACGGGAAGCAGGTTATCCAGTCAAAGCCACCGATGGGGCCTCTCTCAACCCATCTGTGGCCCCCTAGACCCTTCACACCCCCTGACTCAGAGGAGCTTCTGTCCAGCTCCCCTCCAGAGACTCACTCCCCTCCTCAGAGCCAGGGCAAAGCAGACCCCCAGCAGGCCTTCGTCATCGAGTTCTTTGATGGCAATCCACGCAAGAAGCGTTCACAGACCTTCACCAACAACACAGTCCAACCCGACAGCCCGGCCCTTAGGAACAAGCTGGAGAAGAAGTTGGGCCCCAGCACCCCCACCCAGCAGTATACCATACCCCTGAAGGGCCCGGGCTCTGGAGGCCCCCAGAAGGCCGGCTCCCTGAGGCGGGAGAAGACGGAGGATCGGATCAATACTAGCTTCTCTTCCCAATCCTCCTCCATACAGCCCAGGCCCTTTAGAAGTGTGGGCCGCAGGTCCAAACTGGCCCAGGACTTCACTGCTGAGTTCCTGAGGGAGTCCAGACAGGAGACTAGACCGAGCATGAACACAACCTGGGAGAGGAAGACTTCACCTGTGTCTCCTACCATCAGTCCACCACCAACAGAAATGGCAGCAGTGCCCAACTCCCATCATACCTCACCAAGCCCCCCTCAGCCCCTTGTCCCATATCTGACTCAGACCTCCACCGTCAACCAGCCTGTGTCCCTGAAAGCCCCTCTAATATCCCTGGTCAACCACACCCTGGAGGCCGCACGGACCCTGGAGGCCGCACGGACCCTGGAGGCCGCACGGACCCTGGAGGCCGCACGGACCCTGGAGGCCGCACGGACCCTGGAGGCCGCACGGACCCTGGAGATTGGAAGCCCCAGAAGCTTGGGGAATGAGGAGGATGATGCCTTGAGTGAAGCAGGCACTTACACCATCGAGACAGAGGTCCAGGATGAAGAGGTGGTGGAGGCACGCAGCAAGATAGACCAGGCAAGTCTCTTCGCCTTACTCTCTGTAACAGTCTTATCTCTCCAAGTTTGTTTTAATATCACACCTTGTCATGCCATGAGCTTCAGCCTGAGAACCTGCCTTGTCAAGTATCCGACAGCCATGCTATCTAACAAAAGCCACCATGGGTGTCACACAGGAGCGTAGAGGACTTGGCAGCCTCCAGCCCTGGAGCGACAGTATTCACACATCATGCTTTGTTTCTGACAGGTGTTTGGGGTTGTTGAGGGGCCAGAGCAGCCCAGCCACACTGCAGCAGCAGCATATAAGCCTGTTAAGGCTCAGGACAGGGAGGAGCTTAGGGAGAGTTGCTCTGTGGATCTAAGGCCAGCTCCAGGGCAGGGACAGAATCAGCTGCAGGTAAACCCCCAGCCGGCCTCAGTGTGGTGACAGATTCCCAGAGCTAACTCAATCAAACAAACAATCAATCTGTCTGTCAATTAATTCATCTACTGGGTCAATAAACTGGGAAGCACAACTCTGCATGTTTTGGTCTCTTGATTCTCCATGGTTTCTCCTTATCTCCCTCGCGGATATTGTGTAGTCTTTTTTGGTTTCTGGGGGTGTTGGTGTTGTAGTTCTTTACTTCCTGCTGGGTTTGGATGTGACCAACTGGTTTTCTCTTGTGGTGTCCTTGGTTTCTATCTGAGGAATAGGAATGGCTTTGTGGAGGTTGGCATGTTTTTGCTGTCATAGGATATTTTTTAATATCTGAAAATGGCACTAACATCCCAAGCTGTAAATGTGTCTATTCCCTAATAGATTTTTCAATCGTAAATTATAATTTCTTGAACGGGATTGTGTTATTTTTCTTTGTATTGTAAGCGATATTGTGTTTACTGACTGCTGTCGTGACATGAATAACTAGAGTGATCCTTCATGCAGGTGTCTGGTGGCTCTAAGTGGGTGTCTCGCTGGGCCAGCCTGGCAGACAGCTACACAGACTCTGGCCCCGCCTCAGGCCTCTTCGACATCCCCTCACAGATTGAGCTGTCAGGAGGAGGTAAGACACCTGATGGGAATTTGCACAAAATTTGAAATGATAATGAGTTATAGTCCTGATTATCAACTTCATAAAAAATGCATCCTTCTGTTTCCATTCAGTTGGTGGGAGGACCGGCTATCAGGCGATGCTCAGTCGCAACGTCAAAAGTGTGGAATCAGAAGGCCAGAGTTCCAGAACACGGCGGATTCTGCCTCAGGCACCGTTGGCGGAGAAGGAGACTCCAACTCCCAGCATTCTAGTCCATCAGGACACTTACTCTACCTATGATGTCAGCGAGAAGAGCTCCAGAGCCCTCTGTCCACAGGAGGGCCTGCACAACCTGTCTGTACAGGACGACCTAGACCCAGACAGCCTGAGTGATGCCAGTAAGTCAGACGACGGCTCCATTGTAGACCAGAGGACGACGCCCACACCAGATATGACAGACAAGAGTTCATCTCAGAGCAGAGAAGAGGAGAGGCCCAGACTCCCACCCAAGTCTACATCATTCTACATCGACTCTGAGGAGCGGGGTTCCAGACCCAATACGCCCAGGACTGAGAGAAAACTACCACCTCCTCCTAATACGCCACAGTTCTCCACAGCCACCCTGACCAAACAACGGGGTGGACAGGACTCACAGAAGACTGTGAAGCACAACTCGTCAGCTCCCAAGCTGGACTACCAGGGTAGAGTCAGCCCTCAGCCGAAGGATATCTCAGTGTCTCTGGTCAGGCAGGAGAGCTTCACTAAGGACCAGCCAAGTGATGCTACACAGGTCACCAGACTCCCCCACATCTCCAGCCAGCCTGCTCTGAATGACCCAGACCCTGCTGAGGTGTTCCAGGGTATCTGCAGCCAGGACACCCACTCCTACCTCAAGGAGACTGAGGATGCTCTGGCTGCCCTGGAGGCCAAGCTCCAGGCCCAGAATGATGTAGTTCCCTGCCCCGTAGATGACGCTCTGTCTGGGGAGTCTGACATAGACTCAGCCAGCACTGCCAGCCAGCGCAGCAACCAAACTGCCCCCAAGACCAGATCCAAGAAGCCCTCTATCACCTGTGGCCTTCAGAGGGAGAGGTCCTCTGCCAGCTCCTTCACCCAAGAGCCCAGTCGCCTGCCGTCAGCCCATGATCGCCTGTCAGAAAAGCAGCGGTCTAAGGGAGAAGATAGCAGCAATAAGCCTGAACCAGGCAGGAGGCTGGGGATGAGACGCAGTGTGGGCAAACATGGCTCCATGGACCTTAGCGATGACTCCCAAAGCTCCAGCTTACCCTACTGGCCTGATACCATCTCCTCAGACCAGGAGGGCTACCGGCCCAGTGCACGCAAGAAGTACGCCGCCCCCCTGCAGAAGGAGTCTTCTAAGTCCTCCAAAGTGTCCCAGGCCCTGAGCCGCTCCAACAGCATGAATGCCCCAAGGCCTACTAGAGCCTCCATGCTTCGTCGGGCTCGCCTGGGCGAGGCGTCTGACAACGAGGGCACAGAGACGGACAGGATCTCCCAGGAGGTCAGTGGGACCACCAAGGCCTCCCAGGACAGTAAGAAGCAGCTCTCCAGGCTGGACATGCTGGCTCTGCCCCGGAAGAGGACCAGCTCCTTCACCACTCCCAGTGATACAGAGTCGTCCGCACCCAGGACAGGCTTCTCCAACCGCAGCACAGAGTCCAACAGCGGCTCTGGGCGTAAGGCCTCCGTCTCCGGACCCAGCTCTAAGCCTGTGCTAGGCAGGGCCTCTGGAGCTCCCTGCAAACCCATCACCCGCGGCCGCTCCAGCAGTGCCAAATACACCAGCAGCACAGCCAGTGAGTTACACACACAGTCTACTCTTTGTAATGTTATATCATATTTTGCAGTCTTTTGACATAAGTGTTTAAATATGTCCCAGACAATCTTGAAATGTTACAGAAATGTAATGAAACATAAAAATGTCAACTTCTGGATTGGAAGCATCACAATGTAGGTTTGCGTAAAGGAGACCTGTCCTATTGGTGATCTGGATGAATTGGTTTAAGTGAGTTTGAGACAATTAGTTCAACTAACAAGTTACAAGGGGGGCAAGCCTAGGTTGTGTTCTTCTGGAGATTGGTTTCATAAGCCATGGTTTAAAGGTCCCTGACCTTTGGCTTTTAATAAGGACCTTCACTAACAACACTTATGCTGTATTGCTATTTGCAATAATTTTCTATATGGGCAATTTCAGGGTAACAGAATTATGCTGAGATGCTGATTTTTCACTTTAAAATGTATGCAAAACAAAAACCAATGATTGCAAAGTTCAACAAACTATACAACTCAATGCACAATGACTTAACAATTTCCACAGAAAATTTTACAAAAACACATTTAGTGGAAGAACAGTGCAGATGCAAAGTTTGGTAACAGAATGACAGCACAAACCGCCATTCTGTTACTGTGGAGTTGTATGGTCTAACTTCGCAATTATTGTTTTTTTGTTTGACATAGCTTTTAAGGTGAAATCAGTCTCAGCATCACACTGTTACTGTGCAATTTCCCCTAGAATACCTGTGGTGAAGGTGGATACCATCTGCTCAATGTTCTCATAATCATTATATAACGTTCAATCATAACACGACTGTGTAGAAAATAGTTGTGAGAGTATTGTGGGTCAGATGTCGAATACCGTACATACACTATATCCTTTGAGCGATAATTACATTTCTCTTTACTTTGTGACTTCTATGGTCTTCAACAGCATTACTATTTTTTACAGAAGCCATTACTATTGTTGGGTTGAGTGCTCATTTCAGGTTGTGAATGTTTTTGAAAAGAAGAAAATCCTAATGAATAACATATACAGAAAGACTTAGGTTGTCATCTTGCATCAGTACATTTACCATCTGAATGAGCACTTCTACAAAACCCTTCTGTATGGGTCTCTGGGGTGTTATGGGATATGTGGGGTTTGTAGTTTTTTTGCGGTGTCCTTTTTATGGTGTCTCTGTCTTTTCCTGCCTTCCTTCTCCTCATCCTCCTAACCTCACAAACACCGTTCAAACCAATTCATGGCTCCAAGGCTCCAGACGACGGCAGAAAGGCTCTGACTACACCTCCACCTCGGAGGAGGAGTATGACTCTGGTAACCAGGTCACCCCTAAACACAAACGCTCCCAGACCCCCTCAGCCTCCTGCTCCCAGCCCCTCATCCCCCCGCGCCCCAAACCCCGCTCAAGAGACTCGGACCAGGAGAGTCACGAGGGAGACGCCTACCAGAACTGGTCCTCCCACAGTGCTGAGATAGCAAAGTGAGTTGAGATAGCAGGGGGACAACCAGGGCTGGCTCCAGGCATAAGCGGTCGCTTAGGGCACCAGACCCTTTTTTTGTATTTATTTTTAGGATCTCAATCGGCGTCTCAACATTGAGTTTGAAATTTGGTTTTGCATCAGTATTTTTTTCTCTTTTTATGTCAGTCATTAGCAGTCACTCAATGATGGCTAGTAATTCTTTGATTGGTAAGTCAGTCTAGCAAGCTATCTAAACATGTAGTAATCATGGCCAAATACTGACCGGCACGCAGGGCACGTGCTCAGGGACCCTGACATCCAGGCGCCCCCATGGATTTTGTTAGTCACTCTCACTCAGATATAATTAACATGGCATTAGTCATGGCAAAATGTATAGAATTGCAGGAAATTGGCTTTAAAACTGAAAAATAATTATCTCCACCCCATTGACAATTTTGGGGGGAAATTACAGGAAATTAGCTGTAAAAATGCCCCCCAAAAATATCTCTGCCCCATGGCAAAATTAGAAGAACAGCATTACATTTCTTATAAAATTGCAAAAATGTCTCTCCGCCCTATGGCAAAATGTGTACAACTTCTGAAAACTTGCTTCAAAACTGCAACACTTTTTCAAGTGCCTGAGGTGTCCCTATGTTGGTCTGTTCTCCCCTTCTAGACTGAGTCAGGACCTGGCTAAAGATCTGGCCATCCTGGCCAGGGAGATCCATGACGTGGCTGGTGATACTGATCCTCAGAGCTCTTCTGGAGTGGAGGCCAACACACCTGCCTCTACCATGTCCACCCAGGACGAGGTATGTTAACCACACTGCCTGGTCACACACTTATGGGCCTGATGGAGAGCTTTTCAATTTAAATCTTTTCTTTAGCACCCATTAAAGTATATCCTTACCTGTCTACACTGGTTCATGTTACAATGGCTGGAGAAGACATAGTCAACCTTTAAACCAAGAGTTTCCATTCACTCCATGCTATCAGACAGCACAGCCATCTCCTCAGGCTGCCCATCCTTCTCAGGTGCACATTTATCAGTTCACTCTCACAACAACATTTAAATTGGTTGCTCTTACATCTGGGGCCAATGCAAAACATTCCGCTGTCATTAATGAGGTCGCATCCATGGATTCATCTTGATCGCTCTGTTTCTATACAAGTTACCTTATGATTGGCACATATCATAACCACCCTTAACTAATGTCTGGCTCCTGTTATATTGCAGTTGGTCCATCCTATTCCTGAGGCTGGTGTGAACTACCAGAGAGCTCCCCCTGGTTCACCTGCTGCCGGGGACCCCGACCAGACCATGGTGAATGAGCAGGAACACAACTCTAAGCACAGACAATGGAACCAGGAAGAGGTTAGACAATAATATTGTTCATACCGCTTCAATCCATTTTGAGAATTTACATTTTAAAAAGCAAATAATTGTCTCTTGATAAGTTGCTGTTTCGTCCAGCGGTGATCAGCCTTGTCTTTGTGAAGTGGAGAGCTGACAATGTATTTATCTGTCATCTCTCTCCAGGTTGTTGTTGATGACCTTATGCTGAATCCAGTGTCCCAGATCTCTCTGGCTATTCGAGAAAACACAGAGCAACTAGCTGAGAAAATAAAGTAAGAATGTATACCTAGACATGAAGCATGTGCAAAAGTTCATAATACTTTGTCAGGCCATTCTCCCCACGACTCATACCAGAACCAGATGAGGAAGTTGTATTAATCCCCTCTGATATGCAGTTATCTCGTTAGCTCTGCATGACTAAGTGAGTGATCACAGCCTGCCAGCATGGTTAATGGACTGAGAGTGAATAGAATATGCTGTGTTGGGCAGATAGTCTATCCTTAGGGAGATATGGGACATCAGATATTCAGTTTAGTAATTCCTCATTTTATACGTGGTTGCTCTGTCTGTACTCGAGCTAGGTTTCTTTTGTGCTTTCAGGGTACTATTCCACAACAAACAGGACGTTTGGGAGGAGATTGAAGCAAAGATCAATGCTGAAAATGACATCCCCGTCCAGAAAGGCTCAAACAAGGTTGGTATTTCCTCAAGTTTCTCCAGACTTATTGGACCAGGTTTATAGGTATTTCCGATGATTTGCTGTATTGTTTATTTCCCTCGGCAGTGTAAAATGCCTATCTGTATTTCAGGAAATCACATCTATTCTCAAAGAGCTCAGAAGAGTTCAGAGACAACTTGAAGGCAAGTGCACCTTCATCACAAATCTTGAGTAAAACCTCCATGTAAACAAGCATCACTTAAAAGCTTATTTTATTATTATTATTAAAAAAAATTGTCATTTGCTTTTCTCCCTCAGCATTTCAGATGTGTTGATTTATGCCAAATTTGTCTGTCCCCTTCCCAGTCATCAACACCATCATTGAACCCAGTGGGAACCTTGAGCCAGCCAAAACCTCTACTCCTATTTCCCCCTCCTCAGCCAGCGTAAGGCCATCCAGGGCCCCTTCGAGAGACTGGAGATCATTAGGTTCCCAGCGGGGTGAGGGTGGGGTCTCCTCTTCCAGCTCCAGGTCCAGTGAGAGTGTCAGGAGATCAGCTATGGCCTCAGAGGCAGAGAGCTATGTGGTCTGAGTTCTGGAACGCAGTGCCTCCTCTTCACTGCTGCGCCACAATCCCAGGTGTTGAGAGAGTGGATTTGAGAGGGGGAAATGGGCACTGCTAGAGAGAACTGTGGCCCCACTGCACAAAGACACTACTGCACTGTGTGTACACTACTAGAGAACTGAAATGCGTATTGAACTGCCATGGTGTGAGAAGGGGATTGTACAAGACACACTAAAGCCATGCATTGGTTAGTTCAGCTGAGGGAAAACCCCTTTAAGGCAAGGCCATTATTGTGCCATATACAGTGCATTCGCAAAGTATTCAGACCCCTTGACCTTTTCCACATTTTGTTACGTTACAGCCTTATTCTAAAATGTATTACATCGTTTTTGTCCCCTCATAAATCTACACACAATACCTCATAATAACAAAGCAAAGACATTTTTGCAAATGTATTAAAAATAAAGAACGGAAATATCATATTTACATAAGTATTCAGACCCTTTACTCAGTACTTTGTTGAAGCACCTTTGGCAGCGATTACAGCCTAGAGTATTCTTGGGTATGACGCTACAATCTTGGCACAATTGTATTGTCCATCATTCCCTCAATCTGGACTAGTCTCCCAGTCCCTGCTGCTGAAAAACATCCCCACAGCATGATGCTGCCACCACCATGATTCACCGTAGGGATGGTGCAGGTTTCCTCTAGACGTGACCCTTTGCATTCAGGCCAAAGAGTTCAATCTTGGTTTCATCAGACCAGAGAATCTAGTTTCTCATGGCCTGAGATTCTTTAGGTGCCTTTTCGCAAACTCCAAGCAGGCTTCATGGGCCTTTTACAGAGAAGTGGCTTCTGTCTGGCCACTACCATAAAGGTCTGATTGGTGGAGTGCTGCAGAGATGGTTGTCCTTCTGGAAGGTTCTCCCATCGCCACAGAGGAACTCTGGAGCTCTGTCAGAGTGATCATCGGGTTCTTGTTCACCTCCCTGACGAAGGCCCTTCTCCCCCGATTGCTCAGTTTGGCCAGGCGGCCAGCTCTAGGAAGAGTCTTGGTGCTTCCAAACTTCTTCCATTTAAGAATGATGGAGGCCACTGTGTTCTTTGGGACCTTCAATGCTGCAGAAATGTTTCGGTACCCTTACCCAGATCTGTGCCTCGACACAATCCTGTCTCTGAGCTCTACGGACAATTCCTTCGACCTCATGGCTTGTTTTTTTGCTCAGAAATGCACTGTCAACTGGGGGACCTTATATAGACAGGTGTGTACCTTTCCAAATCATGTCCAATCAACTGAATTTACCACAGGTGGACTCCAATCAATTTGTAGAAACATCTCAAGGATGGAAACAGGATGCACCTGAGCTCAATTTGGAGTCTCATAGCAAAGGGTCTGAATACTTATGTACATAAGGTATTTCTGTTTATTTTTTTATACATTTGCTCAAAATTCTAAAAACCAGTTTTCGCTTTGTCATTATGGGGTATTGTGTGTAGATTGATGAGGGGAAAAAATATAATTTAATACATTTTAGAATAAGGCTGTTACGTAACAATATGGAAAAAGTCAAGGGGTCTGAATACTTATCTAAGTTGATCTCACTTTCACAAAAGCATACTTGATTATATACATTTTATTGACCTGTTTCGGTGATTTTCATTAATTGAGAAAATGTTGCTGAAATGAACTTAGAGCACAGTATATTTAAAATCCGCTTGAGTATGTTTTATTTAATTAAGTATCTCTTACTAATGCAATTAAATACGATGAAAATTAAAGAATATTTTGACTTTGATTGATGAAATGTATGAATAAGTAGAAAGGCGTTCTCCAGGGTCCCTTGATAAACCAGTGACTGGGTTTATCAGACTTCCCCACTGTATTTTCTTTTTCTGTTGACCACTTTTTATCTCTATGGACCAGACTTGAAGAATGTATATCAAGTATTTAATTGTAATGATTTATATAGTATTAAAGCGTTTATAAGTTGGCACTTGGACACTTGCTTTGAGCTAAGAGAAGAATGTTATTTTTCTGGTCTTTTAAAAGAGACTGAAGCATTTTAGAGATGAAATGTAAGAATGGGTCTAGGAGTCACTGTTTCACAAGGTATCTCACATTGCCAGTAGAAACATGTCATGATCAGATGTGTTTTGTGCCTTTTTTATTCTTTAGAGTCAGAAGTAGCAATTAGGTCTGCCTCATGTCTGACATTAGAAGTTTCCTTGTTCTCAGAACTGAACGTTTGTGTGGAATGTACTGTATGGTTGGGTGGGCAGGGCAGTGGGGCTTAGTGGTGTGGTAGAACATCTAGGTTTAATCACCTGACAACAGCCAACTATCTGGAGTGAGTAGTTGCATAGCTCAGCCCAGAGATTTTAAGCTTTAACACCGAATAAAACACAGGACTCATTCAGGACTTCTACCATCTAGCGCCATTTGGAAAGTGTTTGTTAGTATTGCCGATAGGTTTGATTGTCAACCTGTCAGTTGATTACACAGCTGTCTATACTGTGGTCAGCGATATCGCAGTGCTGTTTACTTTCTGTTCCCTTCTTGATTCCCCTTTCTCGGTTTAAATTGTGATCCGTGGCTTCAATTTTGCTGAAGTTTATCGTTGAAACATCTAGTAAAGGTTTTTGTGTGTGTCCTTTCAAACTATATAAACTAGTGACCCGCAGTGTTTGGCATTATACCCTGATAAAGACTGCTTGGCTGTCGAAACATTGGTTCTAAAACTATTGCATCGGAGCTCCTAGAGTGTGCGGCTCTCAAATGCCCTCTGACAGTTTTGCTTTCTGGAGATATTTCTTCCAGTTTTATTGCTGTACACTCCTTCATTCCTTCAATAAGAACACCACACTAGCTGGTCTCCTGTTTTGTTGATGCCAGTTTATTAGGCCTATTATGTGCAGTGTCAAAAGCAAGATGCACATGCTGTTCATTGTTTTGTTATAATCTAATTATAATTGTGAGTGACAATTAGCAGAAATTCTGTGCAATTATAAATTAAATAAACATGTCTTATGTATGTACATATCTAAAAGTTTGATCTGGAGATGACCTCCATCTAGTATTTTGCACTATTGTAATACCATCAGGACCATTCAACATTATATGCTGAGAAGCTACACTTTAAGCCCCCCTTTTTACTAATGGGGTTGTGTTCATTCTTTTAAAGATTGTATAAATGCTCTCCTGTCCAGAATGAGAGGAGGCTGAAAGTTCAATGAAATTGAAGGACTGCAGTCCACCACAAGTGCTTTCCTCTTTTCTAACCAATTTGTGTAGCTGTACATGAAGTAGTAACCACAATTTCCCTCAGTGCCACACAGCCTTTTAGGATATATTGTTTCACGCCACAAAGTACAGTACTTGTTTACACCCATGAGCTCAGTTAAATCTGTCTCTCTGAGCTTTTGATTGCTATGGCTCTGTATCCCTTGCAGTTCTTCATCAAAAGCTCCAGTTAAATTAGAAATATCTTGGTGTAAGTCATGAGTCCCATTTTGTTAAACCTGTTCGTATCCCTTCAAAGTCATCACCATGGTTTGGTTGTTTGGCTTTTGCACCCTAAATCAAAAGGTTTCCACTTTATTTTTTATTGACGTTTTCCAATAGATTAATTCTGGAAAAGTTATCATTTTGTGCATCATTTAGAAAATGGGATTCCATTTTTTGTAATAAACTGATTTGTAATCAATTATGTGGTGTGCTGTCATCTTCATAATTTTTATTCCAAAGCCACTTGTTTGATATAGGCCTAATATTGTAGAACTCAACACATTTACATGTTTTACAAGTCATTGTATTTATATGTCTTGATCTGTCAGAAAGAGAAATGAAAGAAAAAACAGGAACCATGTATCTTACTGTGTACAGTAAATGTCATACGTCTTAGTTTCATATCAGTTTCTGTGGACTTAGAGGAAGAACAAATCCCTTGAAGTAGACAACACCTGCTTTACTCTGTGTAAGTCATTTTTGTATGTTAAATGCTGTTTAAATCTATGTTTAAAATTATATTGATGATCAATAACATTTTAGGTCTGAATTTCAACGGGATGCCAGGAACATCAGTGCCAGAGATGTCCTCTCCTTACAGGACTTTACATGATAGCTATGTTCCCAACCGAAGGGTAAGAGTTGCTTGTCAAGCATTTGTCAAACTTTTTAGTAGAATCTTATTCTAACTTCTGTTCATATTTATGTTGAAATCTATTTTTTCTGTCCTCATTTTTCATAAACATCACACTTGGTTGTGTGTCCGTGCTCTCAGGGCTCAAAACGGCTTGTGTCTATAGCTGTGGTTGTGGGATGTTTGACTGCTTTGGGTGCACTGCTCTCCTTTTCAATATTGGACAAATGCACAGAAGAAGAGCATTTCCAAAATGACAAGCTCTTCCAAGAAACAAGAACTGATCAAAATAACATTTCTGATGAGCAAAGCCGGTGAGCTTCATGTACACAGTATACGTTTTTGCTTTAACACAATTGACAATGTAAAACAGTGCCATTTTTTTCAAGGGAATTGGATGCTTTGTTTCCAGTTTATAATCATCCCCAAAGACTAGTAATTAAGAGGTCCTGTTGTGAATTCCTCAGAATTATCCTTGTGGAGAGCATTCCCCTGTATATGAAATATGACGACAATGCAACCTTTGGGACCCCAGTGGACAAGGCCTGGAGAGATCTCCTGTCCATGGCAACCAACCAAGTCGATGTGGCTTCCTTCTACTGGACTCTTACCGGTGATGACATCAATATGAACTCTTCCACTGACTTACCTGTGAGTTCTAAAAAAGCCATTGCAGGCAAATTCATCCCTGTAAATTTGCCTGCACTTTATCTACTGTCATCATCAACAGGGAAAGGACATACTGGAGCAGCTTGGAGCTTTGCCTTCCAGAAACGTATCGGTGAGGGTTGTGACGAGTATTCCCTCTATGCTGACAAACTCCACAGATCTACAAGTTCTGAGACAGAAAGGTCTGAAAACATCCCTTAAATCAGTGTTTCCCAACCCTGGTCCTCCAGTAGCCCCTACAGTACACATTTTTATTGTAACCCTGGACACACACACCTGATTCAACATGCAAACTAAAAAAAAACTTTACTTAATTAGGCAAGTCAGTTAGGAACAAATTCTTATTTACAATGACGGCCTACCGGGGAACAGTGGGTTAACTGCCTTGTTCAGGGGCAGAATTACATATTTTGACCTTGTCAGCTTGGTGATTCGATCCAGCTACCTTTTGGTTACTGGCCCAATCCTCTAACTACCTGCCGCCCCAAATCATCAAGCCCTCAATGAGTTGAATGAGGTGCATTTGTCCAGGGCTACAATGAAAATGTGTACTGTTGGGGGAACTGGAGGACCAGGGTTGGGAAACAAATCAAATTGTATTAGTCACATGGCCAAATACAACCTTACAGTGAAATGCTTACTTACAAGCCCCTAACCAACAATGCAGTTTAAAAAATATGAAAAATAATAAGAAATAAAAGTAACAAGTAGTTAAAGAGCAGCAGTAAAATAACAATAGCGAGACTATATATACAGGGGGTAGCGGTACAGAGTCAATGTGCGGGAGCACTGGTTAGTCGAGGTAATATGTATATGCAGGTAGAGTTAAAGTGACTATGCATAGATAAAAAACAGAGTAGCAGCAGTGTAAAAGAGGGAGGGGGGGCAATGCAAATAGTCTGGGTAGCCATTTGATTAGATGTTCAGGAGTCTTATGGCTTGGGGGTAGAAGAAGTTTAGAAGCCTCTTGGACCTAGACTTTGGTGCTCCGGGTACCGCTTGCTGTGCGGTAGAGAGAGAACAGTCTATGACTAGGGTGGCTGGAGTCTTTGACAATTTTTAGGGCCTTCCTCTGACACCGCCTGGTATAGAGGTCCTGGATGGCAGGAAGCTTGGCCCCAGTGATGTACTGGGCCGTACGCACTACCCTCTGTAGTGCCTTGCGGTCGGAGGCCGAGCAGTTGCCATACCAGGCAGTGATGCAACCAGTCAGGATACTTTCGATGGTGCAGCTGTAGAACCTTTTGAGGATCTGAGGACCCATGCCAAATATTTTCAGTCTCCTGAGGGGGAATAGGTTTTGCCATGACCTCTTCACGACTGTCTTGGTGCGCTTGGACCATGTTAGTTTGTTGGTGATGTGGACACCAAGGAACTTGAAGCTCTCAACCTGCTCCACTACAGCCCCGTCGATGAGAATGGGGGCGTGCTCGGGCCTCCTTTTCCTGTAGTCCACAATCATCACCTTTTTTGTCTTTTTTTATTTTATTTAACCTTTATCACTTTGAGGGAGAGATTGTTGTCCTGGCACCACACGGCCAGGTCTCTGACCTCCTCCCTATAGGCTGTCTCGTCATTGTCGGTGATCAGGCCTACCACTGTTGTGTCATCAGACAACTTAATGGTGTTGGAGTTGTGCCTGGCCGTGCAGTCATGAGTGAACAGGGAGTACAGGAAGGGACTGAGCACGCACCCCTGAGGGGCCCTTGTGTTGAGGATCAGTGTGGCGGATGTGTTGTTACCTACCCTTACCGCCTGGAGGTGGCCCGTCAGTAAGTCCAGGATCCAGTTTCAGAGGGAGGTGTTTAGTCCCAGGGTCCTTAGCTTATTGATGAGCTTTGAGGGCACTATAGTGTTGAACGCTGAGCTGTAGTTAATGAATAACATTCTCACATAGGTGTTACTTTTGTCCAGATGGGAAAGGGCAGTGTGGAGTGCATTAGAGATTGCATCATCTGTGGATCTGTTAGGGCGGTATGCAAATTGGAGTGGGTCTAGGGTTTCTGGGATAAAGGTGTTGATGTGAGCCATGACCAGCCTTTCAAGCACTTCATAGTGTTCTTGGGCACAGGGACTATGGTGGTCTGCTTAAAACATGTTGGTATTACAGCTCTCGGACAGGGAGAGGTTGAAAATGTCAGTGAAGGCACCTGCCAGTTGGTCAGTGCATGCTCTCAGTACACGTCCTGGTAATCCGTCTGGCACTGCGGCCTTGTGAATGTTGACCTGTTTAAAGGTCTTACTCACATCGGCTGCAGAGAGCGTGATCACACAGTCGTCCGGAACAGCTGGTGCTCTCATTCATGTTGCAGTATTATTTGCCTCGAAGCGAGCATAGAAGTAGTTTAGCTCATCTGGTAGGCTCGTGTCACTGGGCAGCTCGCGGCTGTGCTTCCCTTTTGTAGTCTAATGGTTTGCAAGCCCTGCCACATCCGACGAGCATCGGAGCCGGTGTAGTACGATTCAATCTTAGTCCTGTATTGACGCTTTGCCTGTTTGATGGAGGGCATAGCTGGATTCTTATAAGCTTCCAGGTTATAGTCCCGCTCCTTGAAAGCGGCAGCCTTTTAGCTCAGTGTGGATGTTGCCTGTAATCCATGGCTTCTGGTTGGGGTATGTACGTACAGTCACTGTGGGGACGACGTCATCGATGCACTTGTTGATGAAGCCAATATACCTTGTATATTATCCTACTGTATTTGAATCTTTAAATGTAATTTCATTGGTTTTCTGTAGGAGTCCAAGTAAGAAAGGTGCACTTTGGGCGTTTGACTGGGGGTGTACTCCACAGCAAGTTCTGGATTGTTGATAGGAGACACATATTCCTAGGAAGTGCCAACATGGATTGGAGGGCTCTTACACAGGTAAAGGTCTAGTGATGATATAATAGACTTACCTTTGAATACTCCACTCGCTTTGCTCCTACATGTGTCATGACAGGTAACAATGCACTATCTTAGGTTAAGGAACTGGGAGTGGTGATCTACAACTGCTCTAGTCTGGCTGAAGACCTCCAAAAGATATTTGAATCCTACTGGGTGATGGGTCATCTCAACAGCTCCATCCCAGACCCTTGGCCCTCCAAATATGACACTGCCATCAACAAAGAACATCCCCTGCTGTTGAAGGCTGATAATGTTTCAAGCAAAATCTACATTACAGTGAGTCACTTCTGTTTCACTTCCCCATTCTGTGCTTTCAGAGGGCCCAGATCATAAAACCAGTAGCATCTGAATAAAACCTGAGAGAATTAAAGAGTGTGCCCATTGTCCAACACATAACAGGTTGAATGGAGATTTCTTTCTCATCTAATGACCATCACATCACAGTTCTACTCATCACAGACCTCTCTTTCTTCCCATGGCATGTCTGTCCTCTCTCTCCCAGGGTTCTCCTCCCTCTTTCTGCCCGACATCTCGGACTCAGGACCTGAATGCCATCCTCTCAGTGATATCAGGGGCGCAGCACTTCATTGATGTGGCAGTCATGGAGTATTTTCCCACCACACGCTTCATACACCCTCAAAGGTGAACCTACTGTCCTACCAGGCTCATAGCATTTTTCAATACGCCCTTGAGTTTTACTTACAACTCTGCCATCTTGTTTTATTGTTAGATTCATTTAATCAACCTCTAATTTATCCTTTAGGTACTGGCCGGCCATCGATGATGCATTAAAGAGAGCTGCTTTTGAGCGGAATGTTAAGATCCGTCTGCTGGTCAGCTGTGGACGTGATTCTGATCCAGCCATGCTGCCTTTCCTTCAGTCTCTAGCCTCCCTGAATTACCCTGCCCATAACATCAGCATTCAAGTGGTAGGAAGACACATATAGCCTACATGTATTATTATTCAACCATGAGGTTGTTTTCCTTTCTGTACTGTAATGCCAGATTGTCCTCTTTTTCAGAAACTGTCCATTGTGCCAGTAGGGAACCAGTCAGAGATTCCCTACTCCAGAGTAAACCATAATAAATACATGGTGACTGATAGAGTGGCATATATTGGTAAGTGTTAGACAGGTGTAACAACAAGGCCTACAGTAGACTTTTCAGAAAATAGTTCAATATGATGCTACTTTATTATGAACAGACACAGTTGAACTGTATATATGAAGGCATTACATGTAATGAACAGGCTGAATTTCCAATCCTTCTGCCCCTCAGGGACGTCTAACTGGTCTGCTGACTACTTTAACACCACAGCTGGAGTGGGGCTGGTGGTTTCCCAACACACACCAAACTGGCCCTGGGGGACCCAGGCTCTGCAGGGGCAGCTCAGAGCAGTGTTTGACAGGGACTGGCACTCTCAGTTTACTGTATGTTTTGCTGACTTGGGCCATCACCCTGACTGTGCACTCTCAAAAGGATAGGTGCTTTGACTACCATCCATACACTTAGCTATAACAATGTTTACTTTAGAAAAGTAAGGCTTAGGGAAATAACAGTAAGCCTGTTCGGCTGCTTTTTCTAGCCTTGGGTTGTTTCTATAAGGGACGTTGCAACTGAACACATGATTTGCATCATTTGTTTGTTAGGCCACTTCATACCTTTTTTTCCTACTGAAAATGTACTTTGGAATGTTATATACTTCACTGTGTTACCTTTCGCAAGCTGATAAATGCAGTTTCGTGATGTACTTTATTGCTCGTTATTTTTGCAACGAAATGATGTATTATACAAGTTAATTAATTTGAAATAAAGGCAGCAAAAGACTGAGCTCTGTGTAGTTTATTCAAGGGGTTGTGTTTTTTTCCTCTACAGTAGATGGCAGTAATGTACATTATTCAGCGTGTACTTTGTAAGTTGAAAGGTCACGGAGCAGAGTTTCATGTTGTAGTACGTGTGCTTCTGACGGGCTAGCCAGCTAGCTGAAGCTACAGAGTTGCAGTGGGAATCATGGTACTGCTTGAAAACGACTCGGTATGATAGAAAGCACCATCGACTAATGTATTACATCTTAACTAGATTCTGTCATTATTAGAAGACTGGTTTAATTTGATAAGTATTGTGCATTGGCATAGTGGAAAATAAACCACGTCTGCCTGCTAGCTTGCTCTACCGCTATAGCCACTAGCCAGCATTTGCTAACTATTTGTTTAGATTGCTTCTGTGGTCAGCTTTATAGAATAAGACATACTGGACACGTTTTTAGTTAGGAGTAGCTATCAAGATAGCTAGGTCGTAGAGGGAGTTCGAATAAATATATCTAACGTTACACACACGGATATATGTCGGCGAGTTAGGTAGCTAACGTTAGCTCATTAGCCAGCTGGCTAGTATTAACGTAACAAGCTACCACCACAGTTGATGCCACTGTTAACGTTAACAAACCTAAATTACATCTGATTATTTTCCTCTAGTTTTTGACGGAGCTGACACGGCTGTTCCAGAAATGCAGGACCTCAGGCAGTGTTGCCATCACGTTAAAGAAATGTAAGTTCTCAGATCTTGTCAGCTGTTATTTTTTTGGTGGCCGAGTTTATCCTTCAGTTCTTCAAGGAAATGTTCATATTTGGCCTATATCCTCTTTTGAGCTCAACCTCAGAGGTTTACATTTACAGTGAGTTTATTTATTTATACATTTTATTTTACTTTTTGCAGTTTATTTTACAAGCAAACATGCATAGACAAAAACAATAAACGACTTAAAGCAGCAATATGTAACTTTTTGGGCGACCCCCACCAAATTCACATAGAAATGTGAGTTATGGTACTAACGTTATCATTCTCATTGAACGCAAGTCTCTTAGAAACGGTAGATATGTTGTGTGTACTATTTCTTTGCTTCCCGTTAAGTTACATTTTTGCCTCTTCCTTTCAGTTTTGTACACCAGCTTCAAAACAGCTGAAAATACAATATTTTTGGTTATGGAAAATATATTTCAGAGCTGTTTAGACAGTAAAATGATACTCTACACTATACTTGCTTGTTTGGTCACGCAAACTATTAGAATTTTAGCAACCATGAAATGGCGTAGCGATTCTGATGGTGCGTATTTAACATGCATACCTTTTTAGTGCTGACCCTATTGTCTATTGTTTGGCTGTTGGTCAACCTGAGATTTTTTTTTTACTCGAGCAGTAGCAAATATATATATATTTTTTATGGCACGAGACGCCTGTCTGATTCGCGCCCATCTCAGTGAACTAATCCATTGCGGAGGCCGAGACTAATCCATTGCGGAGGCCGAGACTAATCCATTGCGGAGGCCGAGACTAATCCATTGCGGAGGCCGAGACTAATCCATTGCGGAGGCCGAGACTAATCCATTGCGGAGGCCGAGACTAATCCATTGCGGAGGCCGAGACTAATCCATTGCGGAGGCCGAGACTAATCCATTGCGGAGGCCGAGACTAATCCATTGCGGAGGCCGAGACTAATCCATTGCGGAGGCCGAGACTAATCCATTGCGGAGGCCAACAAGGTCTGTGAGGTAAAATGCACGTCTCGCTCCAGAATGCACTCTACTGCCAATTTGTGCACGTTCATTGTTTCATAACTTAATTGTGTGAATTGGTTGCCTTGATTGTTAGTGTATCAATTCACCATTACATATTATCAGTAATAGCCTATATTTCCCATTAATTTCTTATCTACAGTTTTTGTTTGGTTATGGTAATTTCTGTTAAAACATTCAATATATTATTATTCCTGTCTTTTACCATTATCGTTGTCAGTGGACACGTTGTTTTCAGAGCGCACAACCTATTGCTACACTTGTGAGAAACAAGTTCTGGTTCATTACATTTACAAGTTATGTCAATTAATGTTGAGTAAGGACTTGCACTGATTATGCATAGAGGTAGGCTACCTGGCCTGCGTGTAAATGTAGGCATATAAATGTGCCCATTTGGGGATCTGATAGTATTTCTGATTGGCTTAACGCACCACCACTAATGAGCTGTGGAGCTTCTTTACATTTACATTTTAGTCATTTAGCAGACGCTCTTATCCAGAGCGACTTACAGTAGTGAATGCATACATTTCATACCACATGACTTCAGCATTCTGATCGGTTTTATGTAATAACTTGAAAAATTAGGTGCAACTTTGCATTGAGACTTTGGATGAGTATACTAATGCAAATCCATGTTACATGTGGTTAAGTGTATGCTACCTTCCCTTTAAAGTGACAAATCGGTGTCAAAACATAATTCCTCTACGTGGAATTGCCCAAATAAGCCATCAAACAAATAGTTATGGATACAACTCCATATAGTCCCAACACAAGCTTTTGTCAATATCTAGTATACTGCGTGTTATTGTTTCAGTGAACTTTCCGGTTCCTGCAAACTAATATTTGACAGATTATCACTTTGGGTGGTCACAAACCTGATTCTATTTGCACCTTATTCCATGTAATAATGGTGCCACTATGGAAATAACATTAGTGTACCTATAGCCTAGAGAGAGCGTGGCTTGATATTTATTTTTCTCGAATGACACTTTGCTACATAAAAAAAGCTAAATGATAGACAAGTGTCATCAGCAGACTTTTGCTTGATGTAACCTTGGCGTCAACTATGACCAACCTGATCAGAGGATTTTCCGTTAGAGCTACTGCATGGCTGGATGTTCACTGTGGAAGGGAGGCTTGACCTCTCCCAGGGAAGCTTGTTCTTCCCTTTGCCTGCACTGACAATTCTCCTCTGCAGTGGAAGGTCATCAATGAGGGAGCCCAATCTTCCATAACCATGATACAGCCTGTCAGTCTGGTTCCGTCCTGATGCTCTTGGCACTGCTGATCCGCCCACCATTGAGCACTCACTCCAGGTCAGCTCCTGACCCAAACTGTGGTGACCAAAGTAATGTTTTCTTCACCTCAAACAGCAAGCAAACAAAGTCTGTTTTTACATGCATTGAGAATGACAATAGTTCCTCAATGTATTTGAAAAATCTTTCCAGAGCTCACTTGCACGGGAAACTCTGAGGGCCCAGAACATTTTATAAATTGCAAGTTTGCTAGCTGAACTTCTGGCTGGACCCAAGTTGATAGTTGATACAATGTTTCAAGTACGTTGCAGAAAGGCCATGTGTAGCCAATATTTATTTTTATTAGGATATTTTCTATCCTTTTTATTTGTTGCTTTGTGTAGGCTATTCTTTACAAAGTTGGCAATATAAGTTACTTTTTGGGTTTATCATTTTTATTTAGGTTTGGATAGAATTTTGATTAACCACATGACAATGATTTTTAGATACGAAGACGTTATTATAAATTAAATGAAACTGTTCCACGAAAATATGTTTAAGAATACCATAACTGGGACACAGATCGGTAGAAATTGTAAGATAAATTGGCATTCCACATGAGAAAGGTTACCGACCCCTCGTGTAGCCTATTACCGGCATCTTCAGGAGCATAACGGCTGCGAAAGCCAGTAAGACCTGAAGGAGAATAGTCGGGGTCAGGTTACGTTTTTTCGCTTCTGGTTATCTTGATCTCTGGCTCCCTCTTGAGTCATTTGTGGTGTATTTCATCAAACTGCATCAGACAAGCGTATATTTGATTTCATTAAAACACATGGGGTGTGTCTATATATGGAAAAATACACGGTAAAACATTTCTACCAATCAATTGGTCGAAAGAACAGACGGCTTTCGGTCACACACTATTTTTTTTTAGTCGGGGACAGTCGTAATACCTTTCCACCTAGATGAATAACATCACATATGCTCAGACCCAAATGTCCCCAACGTATCCACACCCAATGTTGTTTCTAATACTTTTAAGACTACCGCATATGACTTTAAATTGTGTTATGTTTCTGTTTGTTGCCAGATTTTTTTCAATATTTAAATAATAAAGCATTTGATTCATCCATTCTCTTAACGTTAGAGTATCATTTAACTTCCGGTATTTAAATAATAGCTTCTTCAATATGTGACACCCAATGGTTTGGACAGTATTGTTTATCTTATCTCACCACACTCCCATATGCCATGTCTTGAAATATGCCGATAGACGGATTAAGCGTACATTTACATTGTAAAACGTCCGACAGCCAGCTTTCTAATTCTGCTCATAACTTTTGGACTTTATAACACTCCCAGAATGCATTAATTATTGAGTCATTGTTAGTTTTACACTTACGACATCTTGTGCCAATATCAGTTTTTATTTGTTGGTTCCAATAGTTCACTTTTTTTCCCTAAAGTATCTTTTTCTGATTCAAATAGGATTCCCTCAATTTTGCTCTGATGTCCAAATTTTGACCTGAAAGCTTATGTGAAATAAAACTTTTAAGTTGCATACAGTACATTTGAAAATGTCTACATTGGTCAGTCCAAAATTGCTTTTTAATTCTGGCATGAAAATATTTCTTTACTTTTACCACGTCATTTACGGTTTCTATGCCTCTAGTTTTCCATGCGAGTCAATTTATCAGTGAATTCTGAAAAGCTATCTAAGGCTTGTTCCATAGTGGGGTGTTTTTAGGGAGTAATATTGGTTCTTTGTACAATCTGTTTCATTTTCTTCCATGTTATAGTGTTCTTAACTAAGAAGGTGTTAATTTTCTTAGCTCCATCCTTTGGGGATGAGCAGGGATATCTTCAATATGTTCCTCTTTAAATCAAATCAAACTTTATTTGCCACATGCGCCGAATACAACAAGTGTACACTTTACCATGAAATGCTTACTTACAAGCCTTTAACCAACAGTGCAGTTCTAGAAGAAGAAAGTATTTACCAAGTAGGCTAAAATAAAAAGTAATAATAAAAAGTAACACATTAACAATAACGAGGCTATATACAGGTGGTACCGAGTCAGTGTGCAGGGGTACAGGCTAGTTGAGGTCATCTGTACATGTAGGTGGGGGCGAAGTGACTATGCGTAGGTAACAAACAAACAGCGAGTAGCAGCAGTTTACAAGAGGGGGGGTGTCAATGTAAATTGTCCGGTGGTGATTTTTATGAATTGTTCAGCAGTCTAATGGCTTGGGGGTAGAAGCTGTTGAGGAGCCTTTTGGTCCTAGACTTGGTACTCTGGTACCGCTTGCCGTGCGGTAGCAGAGAAAAGTCTATAACTTGGGTGACTGGAGTCTTTGACAATTTTATGGGCTTTCCTCTGACACCGCCTATTATATAGGTCCTGGATGGCAGGAAGCTTGGCCCCAGTGATGTACTGGGCCATTCGCACTACCCTCTGTAGCGCCTTACGGTCAGATGCCGAGCAGTTGCCATACCAGGCGGTGATGCAACCTTTAAGGGTGCTCTCGATGGTGCAGCTGTAGAACCTTTTGAGGATCTGGGGGCCCATGACAAATCTTTTCAGTCTCCTGAGGGGGAATAGGCTTTGTCGTGCCCTCTTCACGACTGTCTTGGTGTGTTTGGACCATTCTTGTGAGATTTGTTTATGACAGTTTGCTGTTTGATACGTGGACCTAGGAAGCACTGAATTGAGTAACATAAGTTGTTATTTAAGTAAATAGAGGCGCTACTTTGTCCCAAAATATAAAATACAATTCTATGGGGAAAGCTGTCCATCCCTGGTGCTTTTCTCAGCGCGAATGTTTTAATTGTGTAATATTTATTTTTCTGTGATCTTCCATTTTTTTTTTTGTGACTCTATCTGCTGGTGGTTTTTTCAGGGTTATTGAGTCTAAGGCTGTAGGATCAGTCTAACTACAGTGAGTAATCCTGTTGACCTGTAGTTTGTTGTCACAAACTTTATAGATGATGGGAGAACCAAACCAGTCCCCAGAAAAGGCCACCCAGAGAGTTATGAACCAGCAGACAACAAGTGTCTACTCAGAGCGTCAGACGGCAAGAAGAAAATCAGCACAGTGGTAAGTATACAACATCTTGTGGCAATGAAGTGATTTATGATGGTTTGGTTGATATTTAGAATAAAATATTTTTCTTACCTAGTCAGGCAATTAGTCCATACATCTCTACTTAGTATTTAGCCAGACTAGATTCCAACTCAACGCTTGCGTACAGCTGCACTGGGGTCGGACAGACTTCCTGTTTAGATTAAGACACTGCGGAACCGGTGCGAGTTTGCTTGTTTTTCAGGAAACTGCCCTTTTCGTCCTCATGCTCGGTTGCATAAGCCACAGCCATTTTGTAACGGCAGTGTCAGCCAATCAGCTCCTTTGTTGTTCAAAGCGACGTGCCATTCCATAATGGTTGCTGTGGCTACTGCTAGCTAGCATGAGGACGAAAACAGCAGTTTACTTAAACTAGCACTTAAAAACGTAAAAATTCTGAGCGCAACGCAATTTCACATCCCTGGGTTGAGGTGCATTTTCCGAGACGGATCTGCGGTGGCTTAATTTAAACAGGAAGTCTGTCCGACCCCAGTGCAGCTGTAAGCAAGCGTAGGGTTGGAATCTATTCTGTCTACTTTGTAATCAGATGTTGTCCATTGCTCTTGGGTGTTCTGACATCAAATCAAAGTTTATTTGTCACGTGCACCGAATACAACCGTTGTAGACCTTAGAGTGAAATGCTTACTTACAGGCTCTAACCAATAGTGCAAAAAAGGTATTAGGTGAACAATAGGTAGGTAAAGAAATAAAACAACAGTAAAAAGACAGGCTATATATAGTAGCGAGGCTACATACAGACACCGGTTAGTCAGGCTGATTGAGGTAGGATGTACATGTAGGTATGGTTAAAGTGACTATGCATATATGATGAATAGAGAGTAGCAGTAGCGTAAAAGAGGGGGTTGGCGGGTGGTGGGTGGGACACAATGCAGATAGCCCGGTTAGCCAATGTGTGGGAGCACTGGTTGGTCGGCCCAATTTTAGGTAGTATGTACATGAATGTATAGTTAGTGACTATGCATATATGATACACAGAGAGTAGCAGCAGCGTAAAAAGAGGGGATGGGGGGGCCATACAATGCAAATAGTCCGGGTAGCCATTTGATTACCTGTTCAGGAGTCTTATGGCTTGGGGGTAAAAACTGTTGAGAAGCCTTTTTGTCCTAGACTTGGCACTCCGGTACCGCTTGCGATGCGGTAGTAGAGGGAACAGTCTATGACTGTGGTGGCTGGGGTCTTTGACAATTTTTAGGGCCTTCCTCTGACACCGCCTGGTGTAGAGGTCCTGGATGGCAAGCAGCCACTGTTGTGTCGTTTGCAAACTTAATGATGGTGTTGGCGTCGTGCCTGGCCATGCAGTCGTGTGTGAACAGGGAGTACAGGAGGGGACTGAGCACGCACCCCTGTGGAGCTCCAGTGTTGAGGATCAGCGTGGCAGATGTGTTGCTACCTACCCTCACCACCTAGTGGCAGCCCGTCAGGAAGTCCAGGATCTAGTTGCAGAGGGAGGTGTTTAGTCCCAGGATCCTTAGCTTAGTGATGAGCTTTGAGGGTACTATGGTGTTGAACGCTGACTTAGCTGTTGAAATAAATCCATATGATTTGCTATACCTTGCAGACAGTAGTGCTAATCAAAGTTTTCCTTTTATCTCCAGGTTAGCACCAAAGAAGTAATCAAGTTCCAGATGGTAGGTACTGACATTGGTATGGTTTTTGTAACAAATGCATTACTGGAGCACTGAATGCTCATTGTCTTGTTTGACTAGATCTATGTAATGCTAAAAATGATTTAGCAAATAATTTACACATGTTCCTCTTGACAAACTCCTCTTGTCTGTTCTCTCTCTTTTCAACTTGTCAGGCATATTCTAACCTCCTGAGAGCACATATGGACGGCCTTAAAAAGAAAGACAAGAAAAGCAAAAACAAGAAAACCAAAGCCACCCAATGAGCAACAGACTCTTTCATAGCATACTGGGGGAACCCAGACTGGCCTGTACCACCTCCAAGGTGCTCCAACTATCATCTCTACTTCCTGCTGCTGGCTGCGGCCCACAATCTTCCACCTGGGGACTGCTTTGACATCATGCCATTGTTTACACAGCAATGTCTCATCCCTGGCCAGTGAATGGCATCGGTCTATAGGGATGAAGAGAAAGCTGAGGAGTTTAACACTCAGAGAGGATACTATAAGTGAGCTGCCTTTTTAGATCAACCCCCCCCCACCCCCATGTCAACATCTCTGGTCTGGATCCAAGTTACACAGAGAGCTGCATCGTTTATGTAGTCACGGAAAGGATGGAGCGCGTTGATAAAATGCCTTTCAAATCGTTTTCATTTCATCTACTACCCATTTAGTCAGCTCGGTTTGCATGCATCAATTTGATTACATTTTCACTAAAGTTCTGATTTACTTTCCAACTGGACCTTGTCTTAACCGTTTATGGATAGATGATTAACTATATACTAACTATGAGTGAAGCTGCCACATACATTTGTTAGGATTGGGACTGAATGGTTTTTTTGCCATTTGGAAAATGTTAGATTATTATATTTTATGGTGGAAAGTGAGATACAGAATTGTTTTTATTTTTACTTAAGAAGAAATTATTAAATGGGTGAGTTCCTTATTGGTCCAATTAGTTGTTCGTCACTCATTTGTCCACTTAATGAAGGTGGTAAATTCATAGTTGTAAGCTGTAAAGAGAGGATCCAAAAGTTAGCTGACACATTGTACTTTTGAAATGTGTAAAGTTGTATTATCAATTCAAATGCAGAAAAGCTGCAGCCTCGTAATTTGTAGGATGTATTTGCCATGTGATGGAAGATTGAGTGAGGGGGGAAAAGTATTTAGAAACTTCTGAATAATATAGTATATTTACTGGTAGCTGAAAGGCATATTTGATTTATGGATACAGACAGCCTTATACTTGATCAATTTAGTTTTTAATCAACAGGCTTGATTTTCCTTACTGGGTGTAAACCTAACCATGATAATTATCATTAAGGATTATAATTACTTTCCAGTGAATGACACACAGCTGCAGCTTTTAACACAAATGTCAGATGACTGATGTCATCGTTTATCACAATGTCATTGATGAGGAATACAAATTGTTACTGTAAAATGAGAAATAAAGTGCATTGTTGGAATAAATAACAATCTGGCAGCGGTTTGTTGAAATAAGGAATACGCCGTTTAACTTTACATTGTAGGCTGATTACACTATGCCTGATAACATGAGCTACAGTTGAAGTCGGAAGTTTACATACACCTTAGCCAAATACATTTAAACTCAGTTTTTCACAATTCCTGACATTTAATCCTAGTAAAATTTCCATGTCTTAGGTCAGTTAGGATCACCACTTTATTTTAAGAATGTGAAATGTCAGAATAACAGAATAATTTATTTAAACTTTTATTTCTTTCATCACATTCCCAGTGGGTCAGAAGTTTACATACACTCAATTAGTATTTGGTAGCATTGCCTTTAAATTGTTTAACTTGGGTCATACGTTTGGGGTAGGATTCCACAAGCTTCCCACAATAAGTTGGGTGAATTTTGGCCCATTCCTCCTGATAGAGCTGGTGTAACTGAGTCAGGTTTGTAGGCCTCCTTGCTCGCACACACTTTTCCAGTTCTGCCCACAAATTGTCTATAGAATTGAGGTCAGGGCTTTGTGATGGCCACAACTTTGACTTTGTTGTCCTTAAGCCATTTTGCCACAACTTTGGAAGTATGCTTGGGGTCATTGTTCATTTGGAAGACCCATTTGCAACCAAGCTTTAACTTCCTGACTGATGTCTTGAGATGTTGCTTCAATATATCCACATCATTTTCCTGCCTCATGATGCCATCTATTTTGTGAAGTGCACCAGTCCCTCCTGCAGGAAAGGCACCCCCACAACATGATGCTGCCCCCCCGTACGTCACGGTTGGGATGGTGTTCTTCGGCTTGCAAGCCTCCCCCTTTTTCCTCCAAACATTAAGATGGTCATTATGGCCAAACAGTTCTATTTTTGTTTGATCAGACCAGAGGACATTTCTCCAAAAAGTACGATCTTTGTCCCCATGTGCAGTTGCAAACCGTAGTCTGGCTTTTTTATGGCGGTTTTGGAGCAGTGGCTCCTTCCTTTCTGAGGCGCCTTTCAGGTTATGTCAATATAGGACTCGTTTTACTGTGGATATAGATACTTTTGTACCTGTTTCCTCCAGCATCTACACAAGGGCCTTTGCTGTTGTTCTGGGATTGATTTGCACTTTTCGCACCAAAGTACGTTCATCTCTAGGAGACAGAACGCATCTCCTTCCTGAGCGGTATGACGGCTGCGTGGTGTTTATACTTGCGCACTATTTTTTGTACAGATGAACGTGGTATCTTCAGGCGTTTGGAAATTGCTCCCAAGGATGAACCAGACTTGTGGAGGTCTACAATTTTTTTTCTGAGGTCTTGGCTGATTTCTTTTGATTTTCCCATGATGTCAAGTAAAGAGGCACTGAGTTTGAAGGTAGGCTTTGAAATACATCCACAGGTACACCTCCAATTGACTCAAATGATTTCAATTAGCCTATCAGAAGCTTTTAAAGCCATGATATCATTTTATGGTTTTTCCCAAGCTGTTTAAAGGCACAGTCAACTTAGTGTATGTAAACTTCTGACCCACTGGAATTGTGATACAGTGAATTATAAGTGAAATAATCTGTAAACAATTGTTGGGAAAATTACTTGTCATGCACAAAGTAGATGTCCTAACCAACTGGCCGAAACTATAGTTTGTTAACAAGAAATTTGTGGAGTGGTTGAAAAACGACTCCAACCTAAGTGTATGTAAACTTCCAACTTCAACTGTATGTAGAAAATGAATACTATAAGCGATAAATACACTATATACACAGCTAAAAGACACGTGCCACATTTTTGTGCTATGCTCAACAGTCTCTGGGTGAAGGCCAGCATAGCCAGGCCTCTCATCTGGGTGTGTTCCTCTTCTCTGGCCTTTCCTTGCGGGATGCTGCATCATGGTGATGTCTGTTTGTCTCCTCCTGGTAGCCCTGCTTCATAAGCCTGCTCAGGTACAGGAACAGGGTCTGGTTCACAAACACAACACACAAGGAATTATGAGGATACCTGTAATAATGTAGAATTCCAATCAAGGTGTCTGAATGCAGGGTTCCCCCAACTGGGGATTTTATTCATTTTGGAAATCTGTTCCAAAGTATTCCCACCCTTATACAGTGCCTTCAGAAAGTAGTCATACCACCCTTTGACTTTTCCCATATTTTGTTGTTACAGCCTGATTTTAAAAATGGATTAAATTGAGTTGTTTTTGTCAATGGCCTACAATACCCCATAATGTTAAAGTGGAATTATGTTTTTTGAAATTTTTGCAAATTAATAAAAAAAGAAAAGCTGAAACGTCTTGAGTCAGTCAATACGTATTCCATCCCTTTGATATGGCAAGTTCAGGAGTAAAAATGTGCTTAACAAGTCACAAGTTGCATGGACTGACTCTGTGTGCAACAATGGTGTTTAAAAATCTTTTCTAATGACTACCTCATCTTTGTACCCCACACATATAATTAATTATCTGTAAGGTCCCTCAGTCGAGCACTGGATTTGAACCACAAAGACCAGGGAAGTTTTCCAATGCCTGGTTAGCGCTACAGCTGTAAGTACCAGTCTAGGGTTATGGTTAGCGCTACAGCTGTAAGTACCAGTCTAGGGTTATGGTTAGCGCTACAGCTGTAAGTACCAGTCTAGGGTTATGGTTAGTGCTACAGCTGTAAGTACTAGTCTAGGGTTATGGTTAGTGCTACAGCTGTAAGTACCAGTCTAGGGTTATGGTTAGCGCTACAGCTGTAAGTACCAGTCTAGGGTTATGGTTAGCGCTACAGCTGTAAGTACCAGTCTAGGGTTAGGGCAGTCCAGGGATACATTATACTACGAAATAAGTAGAGCCAGGAATATTCCTGGTCAGGAAAAACTGCTCACTCCACATATATAATGAGTAGGAGTTTATCCTGGCCACAGGACTTGATCCAAGGAATAGAGAGCAATAGTAATGGTGTCTTTATGTAGGCACTAACTCCGCCATGGCTTGGTCAAAGCCTATGGGGAAATGAATTGGTTGTTGGATAAAGACAGAAAAAAAGGTCTGTGGTAAATACAGAGATTTTGTACATTTTGTTCTATGAGATCATCTTCATTAGCTAACGTCCCTTTTTGTGAATTTTTAAGCATTTATGTATTCAAAACAAGCACATAAAGTCTTCATAATTCATAAAGGTCATGTTAACTGACTGATATTATCTTATAGATCAAAACGTATAAGATCTCCTGTGTTAACCTCAGACCTTATTTTGGGCGTTTATCCCTAAACCCCATTCTTCCCCATTCATTTACCCCATAGGAATGGCTGAACGAACCAGAGGTAACTCATTTACGTTTTTTAGGACTGGTAAGCACAAAGTTGGAGTTAAGGGTAGTTCTCCATGAATCCACTAGAGGCAAGTACAGACCGTTTCAATGGAACATTTATGGTAAAACACAGAGCTTCATTCACTCATTTCATTTTATTTATAATAGCCAGGCTAGTTCACTCAGTAAAATTAGCCATTGTTTTCATGGAGTCATGTAACCCATAAAACTAATTAGAAAACACAGTGACAATCAAAAAAACGAAACATTATTCACATCATACACAGTAGCACACAGCGTAGTTTTACATTGTACTGAAACGGATATTTTATTTAATAAGAGTGTATGATATAATACTTTGTTAGTTATGTAAAGCAGGGTTACATGATGTGACAGAGCCATGCACTGGTTTCCCAATATGGTCATTTCTGGTTAACTGAAATGTTCATGTCAGTCAACCTATCTCATCCACTGGTGATAATTTCCATCTTGACACGAATCATTGGATGTGAGTAACTCTGGCACAGCAGAAAGCCAAGGGACCTCTTGGACAATAATTGGTGACACACATGATTATACCAATTCAACGCATTCTGCTGAACATTTGTACTGGGTGAATCCCTAGAAGAGCATGTGATTGACACCCACATATTAAATCACAGGGGGCGCCAAGAAAGACTGAAATCTGTACCTTCCATGCCTCCTCAAGCTCAGGGGTCCATCTCTCTTTGAGAATGGGTTGGACAGCACAGATGAATTCTGCTCCTACATACTGGAAAGAAATCACACAAGAATAGGAATGTATACACGTATACAACAACAACAAAAAAATGCAAACTCTAACTTTGCTTAAGATGCATCATCAGTGTGTGTGTGGCTTACGCTGTAGTATTTGGGTGGGGCGTTGTAATGGTAATGGCTCATCCCTAGCTCCATAGCCAGAACCTCTAATCTCTCCAGCTGGTCCAGTCTGGCCACACTTTTCTCAACGAAGGACATTACTCTGAGAGGAAAGGAGGCCGGGTTATGAACGCCCACAGGCACACCTTGGATTATCACCATCATTCGATCCTACCACAGGCACTTAATGTGATCCAATTCATTTAGTCATCTTTTATCCTCTCTTTCAACAAATGTTCTCCAACATTAAACCCTGAAACTGAACATGGTTTCGTTGTTGCCCGTAGGCCTGTCTTTTACGCCGAACAGCATGTTAGGGAGAGTCTATGCAGAAAGATAAATATGCACAAAATAATAAATGGGTGTACTCCCTCTAGGGGCCGGTGAGGACATTTTGCACTAATGCCTGTGCAAGTGATTTGAGGGGCACTTGGCCTTTTCCTGGGAGTATAAGCGCGGAAGGGCTGTGTGGAGATGTAGTGTACATATCCCTGTCTGTCTCCTGTAATGCCACTGTAGCCTTCATACCTTTGATTAAGTGGAGTCCTCAGGCTTAATTAGGTTTATTGGCCTTTTGAGGGGAGAAAAACTAAGAGGCTCAGCATACCCCAGTGACACAACAGAATGGAGAAAACACACCATTGGGAGCAGCATATGGAGGATAAGTGTGTTCTTCACTGGCAGCAGACCTGATAATAGCTAGCCAGATAATGATAATCTCATATAGGGACACAAACAGTGTGGACAGATCTTTGAAATAGGAAACTTAATCTCTACAGTATGTCATACATTAGTTTGCTTCAATGTAATCAGTGATGGTACATTGTGAGATGTTCAGATATGATATGTAAAAATACCATTCCCTTTGTGGTACACCGGCTGTAGTGTATTGAACTTGAGAGTTGTACAGTGTTGTGGTGTGGCGACTGACCGTAGTCCATGTGACCTCAGCTCCCGGCTGGTCCGTAACATCTCAAGGTCCTCCACGTCTCGGAACAGGAAGAATACATCCTTGCATTCTGGATGGGTCTCAAATAACCTGTTACCAAGACAACAGACATGAGCCTACAAGATCCAGCTTCATTAAGTTTGCTTTAACCAAACTGACGTATTCATGCCCACACACAAACATCCCTCCGTCCTCCAAATTCTCCCACTGACTACGCAACAGAGTTCAAGCAAGGCTGTAAATAAGGTCTTGAAAGTCATCCACTATGTTTTTTTTATAATGTAAGTGTTGATGTGGTCCTCTAGTTAAGCCATGCCTGTCTCTATCCTTGTAAATATCTTCAAGGTGGCATTTAAAGTCATCACATCTCATCCACACAGTGATTTTAAGAACATCTCTATGAGATCTGATTGTTTGTTTGAGCCCCTTGCAGTTATCAGTCCTGGCTGCTCTCTAACCCTCAGTCCTTGCCTGCTTTGCTATAGGCCTACTATGGGCTGCAATCCCAACATCAAAACCCTCAGTGACAGGGGGTGTAAACCCACTTGTCCTTCTCCTCATAGAGCTGCCTGTATTCAGTTCCCCTGCCCTTTAAGGTGTCATAATTCGGTCCCCAGATGTGGTGATCTGGCCCTGGCCGTAAGAGTTCCCCTGCCCTTTCAGACGCATTCATGTATGGCCTTTCTCATAGACTTTGTTGCTTTCATGATATGGTTCGATATATTGTTTTTTAAACCATTTTTCTATTTTCTATTTTATTTTATGCATTTTGGGCCTGATTCAGACTTAGTAAATTGTTTAATTTTTTACACGTGCAGTCAAAAACGTGATTTTCCTGTGTTTTATATATATTTCCACCACTATGAGGTTGGAATAATACTATCAAATTGTGAAAATTATGATAATGTCCTTTTAGTGTAAGAGCTGTTTGAAATGGCCACCGGAAATGGTTGCCTGTTAAGATGGGCTGGAGTTTTGGTCTGCCTGGTGACATCACCATGCGGTAAATTAGTTAATAGAGCAATAACAAAGAAAGTTCCAAACTTCTCTGCCAATGACAGCTAGTTTTCAGTTCCCCCTTCCCCACTCAGACCACTCCCAGACAGTCCTGTAAAAAGTCTTGCTTGAGAAATGAATCTTTGCTAAGAAGCAATTTTTGTTTATTTTTGACCATTTTAATTTAAAACAATCACAGTAAGGTACTTGTTACCCAGAAATTATTTTATATTGAGATAAAAATGGCTTCATTGGACCTTTAACAAGAGATTTAATTCATGTTGCAATACTATCAGGGAGCATTTCCAGCAGAGGTGTCTACCTTAAATATAGTCATGAAATCAGGAAACACATACCCTGCTGTGAGTTCCATAATGTATACATCACCATTTATGGTATATACCATTAAAGCTCTGTAGGATCTAAAGGAACCATGCATGAATTACTTGGCTTTATAATGCTAATTATGTTCATAGTAATCAACCAATCATCTCCTCCTTTTTTGTGTTTTCCCTCATCCCTCTAGTCAATCATTTTGTGAAGTGAGGTATAAGAGCTTTGCACATACACTTTGATTTGCACCTCTTACTGCCTCTGTGTGTGAGAGAGAAAAACCTTATTTACACTCACAGTTGTATCTCAGTCCATTGCTACCGTCATAAACACAAGGCCCTTGAAATAAACGAATAGGAGCAGAGAAGAGGTGTGTGAGGTGATTTCAAAATAGGATCTCTGAATGGTGGCTATGTTCTCCTTGCATTAAAAATGAATGCTTTTTTATGCATTTTGGCTGATAATACAACTTGTACTATAAGTGATACGTATCCGGGGACTTAATTTGACACATGAACTATATGGAATTATGCCACAATTACTAGAACCTTTAAAGAATAACAGTGAATGACAAAGTATGAACAGGGAAGCAAAGTAATACATGCTGAAGAAAAAAACATCATTTTCTGGACATATGCTGCACTGAATGCAGACCTGAATAAATTGTACAATTCTGTGGCTAGGTGAAATTGATGTCAAGATAAGTGGATTTCGAGATGAGTCCTATTCCGGGCAAAGCTGTTAGAGGACACATTCTTTACTGTGAATGTCATTCTCACTTTATAGGCACAATGTAATTCATACCACACCTCACTGATGTGAGAGCACAGGGGAAATGACCCTTGACTCATTTTCTCCCACACACACAAAACCACGGTTCAGGAGTGTAAGAGCTGTTTGAAATGACCACCGGAAATTGTTGCCTGTTAAGATGGGCTGGAGTTTTGGTCTGCCTGGTGACATCACCATGCGGTAAATTAGTTAATAGAGCAATAACAAAGAAAGTTCCAAACTTCTCTGCCAATGACAGCTAGTTTTCAGTTCCCCCTTCCCCACTCAGACCACTCCCAGACAGTCCTGTAAAAAGTCTTGCTTGAGAAATGAATCTTTGCTAAGAAGCAATTTTTGTTTATTTTTGACCATTTTAATTTAAAACAATCACAGTAAGGTACTTGTTACCCAGAAATTATTTTATATTGAGATAAAAATGGCTTCATTGGACCTTTAACAAGAGATTTAATTCATGTTGCAATACGATCAGGGAGCATTTCCAGCAGAGGTGTCTACCTTAAATATAGTCATGAAATCAGGAAACACATACCCTGCTGTGAGTTCCATAATGTATACATCACCATTTATGGTATATACCATTAAAGCTCTGTAGGATCTAAAGGAACCATGCATGAATTACTTGGCTTTATAATGCTAATTATGTTCATAGTAATCAACCAATCATCTCCTCCTTTTTTGTGTTTTCCCTCATCCCTCTAGTCAATCATTTTGTGAAGTGAGGTATAAGAGCTTTGCACATACACTTTGATTTGCACCTCTTACTGCCTCTGTGTGTGAGAGAGAAAAACCTTATTTACACTCACAGTTGTATCTCAGTCCATTGCTACCGTCATAAACACAAGGCCCTTGAAATAAACGAATAGGAGCAGAGAAGAGGTGTGTGAGGTGATTTCAAAATAGGATCTCTGAATGGTGGCTATGTTCTCCTTGCATTAAAAATGAATGCTTTTTTATGCATTTTGGCTGATAATACAACTTGTACTATAAGTGATACGTATCCGGGGACTTAATTTGACACATGAACTATATGGAATTATGCCACAATTACTAGAACCTTTAAAGAATAACAGTGAATGACAAAGTATGAACAGGGAAGCAAAGTAATACATGCTGAAGAAAAAAACATCATTTTCTGGACATATGCTGCACTGAATGCAGACCTGAATAAATTGTACAATTCTGTGGATAGGTGAAATTGATGTCAAGATAAGTGGATTTCGAGATGAGTCCTATTCCGGGCAAAGCTGTTAGAGGACACATTCTTTACTGTGAATGTCATTCTCACTTTATAGGCACAATGTAATTCATACCACACCTCACTGATGTGAGAGCACAGGGGAAATGACCCTTGTCTCTTTTTCTCCCACACACACAAAACCACGGTTCAGGAGTGTAAGAGCTGTTTGAAATGACCACCGGAAATTGTTGCCTGTTAAGATGGGCTGGAGTTTTGGTCTGCCTGGTGACATCACCATGCGGTAAATTAGTTAATAGAGCAATAACAAAGAAAGTTCCAAACTTCTCTGCCAATGACAGCTAGTTTTCAGTTCCCCCTTCCCCACTCAGACCACTCCCAGACAGTCCTGTAAAAAGTCTTGCTTGAGAAATGAATCTTTGCTAAGAAGCAATTTTTGTTTATTTTTGACCATTTTAATTTAAAACAATCACAGTAAGGTACTTGTTACCCAGAAATTATTTTATATTGAGATAAAAATGGCTTCATTGGACCTTTAACAAGAGATTTAATTCATGTTGCAATACGATCAGGGAGCATTTCCAGCAGAGGTGTCTACCTTAAATATAGTCATGAAATCAGGAAACACATACCCTGCTGTGAGTTCCATAATGTATACATCACCATTTATGGTATATACCATTAAAGCTCTGTAGGATCTAAAGGAACCATGCATGAATTACTTGGCTTTATAATGCTAATTATGTTCATAGTAATCAACCAATCATCTCCTCCTTTTTTGTGTTTTCCCTCATCCCTCTAGTCAATCATTTTGTGAAGTGAGGTATAAGAGCTTTGCACATACACTTTGATTTGCACCTCTTACTGCCTCTGTGTGTGAGAGAGAAAAACCTTATTTACACTCACAGTTGTATCTCAGTCCATTGCTACCGTCATAAACACAAGGCCCTTGAAATAAACGAATAGGAGCAGAGAAGAGGTGTGTGAGGTGATTTCAAAATAGGATCTCTGAATGGTGGCTATGTTCTCCTTGCATTAAAAATGAATGCTTTTTTATGCATTTTGGCTGATAATACAACTTGTACTATAAGTGATACGTATCCGGGGACTTAATTTGACACATGAACTATATGGAATTATGCCACAATTACTAGAACCTTTAAAGAATAACAGTGAATGACAAAGTATGAACAGGGAAGCAAAGTAATACATGCTGAAGAAAAAAACATCATTTTCTGGACATATGCTGCACTGAATGCAGACCTGAATAAATTGTACAATTCTGTGGCTAGGTGAAATTGATGTCAAGATAAGTGGATTTCGAGATGAGTCCTATTCCGGGCAAAGCTGTTAGAGGACACATTCTTTACTGTGAATGTCATTCTCACTTTATAGGCACAATGTAATTCATACCACACCTCACTGATGTGAGAGCACAGGGGAAATGACCCTTGTCTCTTTCTCCCACACACACAAAACCACGGTTGAAGAGCTCGACACTTTGATCTACAGTGTATTCCCTGTACTTGAGGGCTTTGAAGTGGAAGTGGAATTCTAATTCCTGCTCTCTCATATGCAGTAGGTATTTCAAAGGCTCGCCTCTGATTGAAGAGTTTACATTTCCTCACATAGCATACACACAGCATGATCTCTATAGTCCATCAATTACATTTCCACTGTCAGCTTATAGAAAATACATTCCCTGGTGAGATGCTCTTGCTCTAGTAGTACACAGAGCAGAGGAGGGCAAAAAGGTGGAGTCTTCACAGTGCTGCTGGTCTAATTGAATGTGCATGCTGTTAACCTGAGGACAGCCTTGCTGATCACCCGAGGACAGCCTTTGTTTCTAGGGGCCTTGAAGTGACCTTAAACCATGGAAGGCCCCAGTGGTCCCAGGCCAACACGCTAAGGTCAATCTCTTCAACTCTCTGGATCTCCTCCAGGCCAGGGACACATTGCCCTGATTGGGCTTGAAGCCATCTGCTGTGCTGTGCCTGGTGGTCTCTCTCTCTCTCCATCTCTCTCCACTAACAGCCATAATGTCTGACTACATTAGCACCAAACTAGGAATGCATTGTGCACTCAATATTCATGTTTTTTTCTCTCTCTGCAAGCTATTACATTTCAAAGGCTGGCCATTGTGCTCGTTGCAATGTATTTTCTTTGCTGTGAATGTCTTTGTTTGTCAATGGATGGGAAGAGGACTGGTATATTTGTTATGCAACATTGAGATGTAATGTTGGATGATGGGACGGAGGGAGGCAACACCCTCCAACCCCTTCATGAAAGTCTCCAAGCCCCAAGGCAGAAGGATGTGGCAGCGGTTAAAGAATAGGACTATGTGCAGTTGCTTGCTTGTGAGCAGAGGTTAGGCACAATGTCACAGTCACATTCAATCAATGAGCCCTGAGACTCCTCTCTGTTGTGGACCAAATAATGTCTCTCCCTAAAATGCCTTGAGAGCTTTTTGGCAGCACAAGGAGTGACATCATTTTATTAGGATGATGGGCTTAATTCTCATACAATATAACAATTATGTGTTGATCCTACATTTTGATCCTACTGTTTCCACAAAATCATATGTATTGCAGCTATAATTAACACACATAGACAAATAACTGTGTAAAAACATACAGTTTGAATAATGTGAAGTTGGCATATTCTTTAATTTATAGTCATGTATGGGCCTGAGGGCACACACATAGTGTGTTGTGAATTCTGTAATGAATGTATTGTAATGTTTTTAATTTTGTATAACTGCCTTAATTTTGCTGGACACAGGGAAGAGTAGCTGCTGCCTTGGCAGCAGCTAATGGGGATCCATAATAAATACAAATACGTCATGAATGATAACAAACATAGTCCCTGCGGTCAAACTGTCTTTGTTCTAGCCAATTTATTCAATCATTTCTGGAATGTATTTATCTGTTATTTCAAGTTGAGCGCAATAGTGTTGAAGAGTTTTGCCTTTCTATGAGCGAGATGAGTTTTATGAAAATGTTCAGTCTGATAAAGCAAATGTTTAACTTGCTTACAAATAACTAAAACAAAATTATTCAAACATCTCACCTGACGAACATAATAATTCCAACTTTCGCAATGTCCTCCTGGATAACTTTCCAGGACTCTTTGATCATCTGGATTTGCTTCTCGTTGAGATGCGCAACATCTTCTTCCGTTGATGTCTCTCCAAGTGTTTTCGGTGCCAGTCCTGATATTGCGCAGCCCATTTTTCTTGCTACAGTACAATTAACTTAAATGCAGGTACCTACTTTAGTAATAACACAACAGACGCAAAAATAACCGAATTACTGCCGAGAGAAAGGTCTACTCCCCTGGCATATGGTTCACGTATACTCCTCTTGCGCGTATGGCTGGAAATCTAAGCTACACCAGAGGTTCCCAAAATGTTCCGTTCCGGGGACCACCAAATCGCTATCAAAAGCTCCGGGATTCGTAGATTTTGTTTTTACATAACATATCTTAGCAGTCAATTTTTAGAAATGAATGTAACACATTAAAAGGCTATTTTTATTATTATAAACAATTTTGATTGTGAAAAGTCAAATAAAAATGGTTATAATAACATTAATAATCCCAACTGTTATTAGAATTAATTAATTTATTATAAAACATCTACAAATAATCACTGACGACCTACAATACCCCGGAACACAGATTGGAAACCAATGGGCTACACCATCCAGCATGAATGGGATTCAGTGATATCCAGAGCGCAGGAGTGCTTCTTAATAAGAGTTTTCTTCCCATAACTACTGCCAAAAGCACAACGATGAATACTGTAGTAGTCTATGCATCTAATAGATTTATTTTCTAGGCATCATATAGGTAAATATGACCATTAAAACAATGTGGAGATATATGATTAATCAATGGAATCAAACTGAAGATGGTTTATAATATTTCTATCATATTTCCAGGGGCGTTTCCAAGATTTGAATTCATTGAGGCTTAGCCCAAAGCCAGGGGTGGAACTGTAGTAGAGGTGTACTTTACTGCAGCTAAATGCATTAATCTGGTGTACTTTGAGATGAACATTGAGAGATTAGAGCACTAAGAATTTTGTAAAGAAAAATATAAAATAACATTCATTAATGTGGATGAACTATGCCTTTAAAATAGGACTTGAAGAAAGACCTGCAAGGGGGTATGTTTCCCAAGTGCAGGGGGTTTGAAAATGTTAACAATAACAATTCATTTCTCCAATGTACCCCACCTTCAATATATCTAAAGGTGGTTGAGGCTGACTAGTTGCTGACACTTGTCATCATGCAATACATAGGCAAGATATTTTACGTTTAAGAGCTAATGAGAGTCCCCTTACCATCTCTGCCTAGCTGCTTATGCACACTACTAAAATGAATAAATAATTAAGGTAACAGACATTTCAATATAGTCTATTCTCACTTTTATAACTGACAATCAATATAGAACATAACATATGAATGCCAACAAAAATGAATAGCCTCTTGTCATTTATTTTTAAAGACACAAGTAGGTATATTTGATTTGAAATATGTACAGTGGCTTGCGAAAGTATTCACCCCCCTTGCCATGTTTCCTATTTTGTTGCCTTACAACCTGGAATTAAAACACGTTTTTGGGGGGGTTGTATTATTTGATTTACTCAACATGCCTACCACTTTGAAGATGCAAAATATGTTTTATTGTGAAACAAACAAGAAATAAGACAAAAAAACTGAAAACTTGAGTGTGCATAACTATTCACCCCCCAAAGTCAATACTTTGTAAAGCCACCTTTGCAGCAATTACAGCTGCAAGTCTCTTGGGGTATGTCTCTATTAGCTTGGCACATCTAGCCACTGGGATTTTTGCCCATTCTTCAAGGCAAAACTACTCCAACTCCTTCAAGTCGGATGGGTCCTGCTGGTGTACAGCAATCTTTATTAAGTCATACCACAGATTCTCAATTGGATTGAGGTCTGGGCTTCGACTAGGCCATTCCAAGACATTTAAATGTTTCCCCTTAAACTACTTGAAAGTTGCTTTAGCAGTATGCTTAGGGTCATTGTCCTGCTGGAAGGTGAACCTCCGTCCCAGTTTCAAATCTCTGGAAGATTGAAACAGGTTTCCCTCAAGAATTTCCCCGTGTTTAGCGCCATCGATCATTCCTTCAATTCTGACCAGTTTCGCAGTCCATGCCGATGAAAAACATCCCCACAGCATGATGCTGCCACCACCATGCTTCACTGTGGGGATGGTGTTCTCGGGGTGATGGAGGTGTTGGGTTTGCGCCAGACATAGCATTTTCCTTGATGGCCAAAAAGCTACATTTTAGTCTCATCTGATCAGAGTACCTTCTTCCATATATTTGGGGAGTCTCCCACATGTCTTTTGGTGAACACCAAATGTGTTTGCTTATTTTTTTCTTTAAGCAATGGCTTTTTCTGGCCACTCTTCCATAAAGCCCAGCTCTGTGGAGTGTAAGGCTTAAAGTGGTCCTATGGACAGATACTCCAATCTCCGCTGTGGAGCTTTGCACCTCCTACAGGGTTATCTTTGGTCTCTTTGTTGCCTCTCTGATTTAATGCCCTCCTTGCCTGGTCCGTGAATTTTGGTGGGTGGCCCTCTCTTGGCAGGTTTGTTGTGGTGCCATATTCTTTACATTTTTTAATCATGGATTTAATGGTGCTCCGTGGGATGTTCAAAGTTTTGGATATTTTTTTATAACCCAACCCTAATTTGTACTTCTCCACAACTTTGTCCCTGATCTGTTTGGAGTGGTGCCTCTTGCTTAGTGGTGCTGCAGACTCTGGGGCCTTTCAGAACAGGTGTATATTTACTGAGATCATGTGACAGATCATCTGACACTTAGATTGCACACAGGTAGACTTTATTTAACTAATTATGTGACTTCTGAAGGTACTTGGTTGCACCAGATCTTATTTAGGGGCTTCCAAGCAAAAGGTGTGAACACATATGCATGCACCACTTTTCAGTTATTATTTATTTTTTGAATTTTTTGAAACAAGGTATTTTTACCATTTCACTTCACCAATTTGGACTATTTTGTGTATGTCCATTTTATGAAATCCAATTAAAAATCCATTTAAATTACAGGTAGTAATGCAACAAAATAGGAAAAACACCAAGGGGGATGAATACTTCTGCAAGGCACTGTAGTTCCACCAGAAAAATTGGGATGAAGTGGAATAATAAAAAAGGATGAGAAATAACAGTAACCTAGCCTACTGTTCTTGCTGACAAGCACACTAATTATTACATATACAGTGCCTTCTAAAAGTATTCATACCCCTTGATTTATTCCACATTTTATTGTGTTACAGCCTGAATAAAAAAGGTATTAAATATATTTTTTCTCACCCATCTACACACAATACCCCATACTGACAAAGTGAAAATATGTTTTTAGACATTTTTACAAATGTATTGAACATGAAATACAGAATGATCTAATTTACACAAGTATTCAAACCCCTGATTTCGATACCTGGATTGTGCAACATTTGCCATTATTATTTTCATAAAACTCAGTCATATTGGTTGTTGATCATTGCTACACAACCATTTTCAGGTCTTACCATATATTTTCAAGTAGATTTGAGTCAAAACTGTAACTTGGCCACTCAGGAAAATTCACTGTCTTCTTGGTAAGCAACCAGTGTAGCTGTGGCCTTGTGATTTAAGTTATTGTCATGCTGAAAGGTGAATTCATATCCCAGTGTCTGGTGGAAAGCAGACTGAACCCGATTTTCCTCTAAGATTTTTCCTTTGCTTAGCTCCCTCCCATTTCTCTTTTATCCTGAAAAACTTCCCAGTCCTTAATGATTACAAGCCTACCTCTAACATGATGCAGTCACCACTATGCTTGAAAATATGGAGAGTGGTACTCAGAAATATGTTGTATTGTATTTGCCCCAAACAGAACACTTTGTATTCAGGATAAAAAGTGAATTGCTTTGCCAAATTTGTTGCAGTATTACTTAAGAACCTTTTTGCAAACAGGATGCATGTTTTGAAATATGTTTTATTCTATACAGGATTCCTTCTTTTCCCTCTGTCAGTTAGGTTAGTATTGTGGAGTAACTACAATGTCGTTGATCCATCCTCATTTTCTCCTATCACAGCCATGTTTTAAAGTCACCATTGACCTCATGGTGAAATCCCTGAGCGGTTTCCATCCTCCCCAGCAACTGAGTTAGGAAGGACACCTGTATCTTTGGAGTGACTGGGTGTATTGACACCCCATCCAAATTGTAATTCAGAATTTCACCATGCTCAAAAGGATAATCAATGTCGGCTTTTTATTTTTTACCCATCTACTAATAGGTGCCCTTCTTTGCGAGGCATTGGAAAACCTCCCTAGTCTTTGTGGTTGAATATGTGTTTGAAATTCATTGCTCAATTGAGGGACCTTACAGATATATGTACAGTGTGTGGGGTTTACAGAGATGTGGTAGACATTCAAAAATCATGTTAAACACTATTATTGCACACATAGTGAGTCAATGCAACTTAACCACATTTTTGCTGCTGAAATTATTTAGGCTTGCCATAACAAAGGGGATGAATACTTCTTGACTCGTGACATTTCAGCTTTAAAATCATTTGTAAACATTTCGAAAACAATTACACTTTCACATTATGGGGTATTGTGTGTAGGCCACACAATCCATTTTATATTCAGGCTGTAACACAACAAAATGTGGAAAAAGTCAAGGGGTGTGAATAATATATGTGTGTGTGTGTACAGTGGGGGAAAAAAGTATTTGATCCCCTGCTGATTTTGTATGTTTGCCCACTGATAAAGAAAGGATCAGTCTATAATTTTAATGGTAGGTTTATTTGAACAGTGAGAGACAGAATAACAACAAAAATATCCAGAAAAACGCATGTCAAAAATGTTATAAATTGATTTGCATTTTAATGAGGGAAATAAGTATTTGACCCCCTCTCAATCAGAAAGATTTCTGGCTCCCAGGTGTCTTTTATACAGGTAACGAGCTGAGATTAGGAGCACACTCTTAAAGGGAGTGCTCCTAACCGCAGCTTGTTACCTGTAAAAAAGACACCTGTCCACAGAAGCAATCAATCAATCAGATTCCAAACTCTCCACCATGGAAAAGACCAAAGAGCTCTCCAAGGATGTCAGGGACAAGACTGTAGACCTACACAAGGCTGGAATAGGCTACAAGACCATCGCCAAGCAGCCTGGTGAGAAGGTGACAACATTTGGTGCGATTATTCGCAAATGGAAGAAACACAAAAGAACTGTCAATATCCCTCGGCCTGGGGCTCCATGCAAGAGCTCACCTCGTGGGGTTGCAATGATCATGAGAACGGTGAGGAATCAGCCCAGAACTACACGGGAGGATCTTGTCAATGATCTCAAGGCAGCTGGGACCATAGTCACCAAGAAAACAATTGGTAACACACTACGCCGTGAAGGACTGAAATCCTGCAGCGCCCGCAAGGTCCCCCTGCTCAAGAATACAAATACATGCCCGTCTGAAGTTTGCCAATGAACATCTGAATGATTCAGAGGACAACTGGTGAAAGTGTTGTGGTCAGATGAGACCAAAATAGAGCTCTTTGGCATCAACTCAACTCGCCGTGTTTGGAGGAGGAGGAATGCTGCCTATGACCCCAAGAACACCATCTCCACCGTCAAACATGGAGGTGGAAACATTATGCTTTGGGGGTGTTTTTCTGCTAAGGGGACAGGACAACTTCACCGCATCAAAGGTACGATGGACGGGGCCATGTACCGCCAAATCTTGGGTGAGAACATACTTCCCTCAGCCAGGGCATTGAAAATGGGTCGTGGATGGGTATTCCAGCATGACAATGGCCCAAAACACACGGCCAAGGCAACAAAGGAGTGGCTCAAAAAGAAGCACATTAAGGTCCTGGAGTGGCCTAGCCAGTCTTCAGACCTTAATCCCATAGAAAATCTGTGGTGGGAGCTGAAGGTTCGAGTTGCCAAACGTCAGCCTCGAAACCTTAATGACCTGGAGAAGATCTGCAAAGAGGAGTGGGGCAAAATCCCTCCTGAGATGTGTGCAAACCTGGTGACCGACTACAAGAAACGTCTGACCTCTGTGATTGCCAACAAGGGTTTTGCCACCAAGTACTAAGTCATATTTTGCAGAGGGGTCAAATACTTATTTCCCTCATTAAACCCATTTGCGACCAAGCTTTAACTTCCTGACTGATGTCTTGAGATGTTGCTTCAATATATCCACATATTTTTCCTTCCTCATCACCCCATCTATTTTGTGAAGTGCACCAGTCCCTCCTGCAGGAAAGCACCCCCACAACATGATGCTGCCACCCCCGTGCTTCACAGGGGGTGGCATGATGCTGCCACCCCCGTGCCACCCCCGTGCTTCACGCTCCTGACAGAGCTGTTGTAACAGAGTCAGGTTTGTAGGCCTCCTTGTTCGCACACACTTTTTCAGTTCTGCCCACAAATAGATGGTGTTCTTCGGCTTGCAAGCGGACCCCTTTTTCCTCCAAACATAATTGTTTAACTTGGGTCAAACGTTTGGGGTAGCCTTCCACAAGCTTGGCACAATAAATTGGGATTGACTGACATGAGATAAAGTTATGATGACAGTACGTGATTGGAATAAGTTGGGTGAATTTTGGCCCATTCCTCCTGACAGAGCTGTTGTAACAGAGTCAGGTTTGTAGGCCTCCTTGTTCGCACACACTTTTTCAGTTCTGCCCACAAATCTTCAATAGGATTGAGGTCAGGGCTTTGTGATGGCCACTCCAATACCTTGACTTTGTTGTCTTTAAGCCAACTGTTATGGCCAAACAGTTCTATTTTTGTTTCATCAGACCAGAGGACATTTCTCCAAAAAGTACAATCTTTGTCCCCATGTGCAGTTGCAAACCGTAGTCTGGCATTTTTATGGCGGTTTTGGAGCAGTGACTCCTTCCTTGCTGAGCCGCCTTTCAGGTTATGTCGATATAGGACTCGTTTTACTGTGGATATAGATACTTTTGTACCTGTTTCCTCCAGCATCTTCACAAGGTCCTTTGCTGTTGTTCTGGGATTGATTTGCACTTTTCGCACCAAAGTACGTTCAACTCTAGGAGACAGAACGCGTCTCCTTCCTGAGCGGCATGACAGCTGCGTGGTCCCATGGTATGTATACTTGCGTACTATTGTTTGTACAGATGAACGTGGTACCTTTAGGTGCTGGACCAGACTTGTGGAGGTCTACAATTCTTTTTCTGAGGTCTTGGCTGATTTCTTTTGATTTTCCCATGATGTCAAGCAAAGAGGAACTGAGTTTGAAGGTAGGTCTTGAAATACATCCACAGGTACCCCTCCAATTGACTCAAATGATGTCAATTAGCCTATCAGAAGCTTCTAAAGCCATGACATCATTTTCTGGAATTTTCCAAGCTGTTTAAAGGCACAGTCATCTTTGCGTATGCAAACTTCTGACCCACTGGAATTGTGATACAGTGAATTATAAGTGAAATAATCTGTCTGTAAACAATTGTTGGAAAAATTACTTGTGTCATGCACAAAGTAGATGTCCTAACCGACTTGCCAAAACTATAGTTTGTTAAAAAGAAATTTGAAGAGTGGTTGAAAAACGAGTTTTAATGACTCCAACCTAAGTCAAAACTTTGGACACATATACTCATTCAAGGGTTTCTCTTTATTTTTACTACTATAGAATAATAGTGAAGACACCAAAACTGTGAAATAACACATATGGAATCATGTAGTAACCAAAAAAGTGTTAAACAAATCAAAATATAATTTATATTCTTCAGAGTAGCCACCCTTTGCATTGACAGCTTTGCACACTCTTGGCATTCTCTCAACCAGCTTCATGAGGAATGCTTCTCCAACAGTCTTGAAGGAGTTCCCACATATGATGAGCACTTGTTGGCTGCTTTTTCTTCACTCTGCGGTCCAACTCATCCCAAATCATCTCAATTGGGTTGAGGTCGGGTGATTGTGGAGGCCAGGTAATCTGATGCAGCACTCCATCACTTTCCTTCTTGGTAAAATAGCCCTTACACAGCCTGGGTGTGTGTTGGGTCATTGTCCTGTTGAAAAACAAATGATAGTCCCACTAAGCATAAATCAGATGGGATGGGATATCGCTGCAGAATGCTGTGGTAGCCATGCTGGTTAAGTGTGCCTTGAATTCTAAATAAATAACCAACAGCTTCACCAGCAAAGCACCATCACACTTCCTCCTCAATGCTTCCCGGTGGGAACCACACATGAGGAGATCATCTGTTCACCTACTCTGCATCTCACAAAGATATAAAAATATCACATTTTGACTCCAGATCAAAGGACAAATTTCCACCGGTCTAATGTCCATTGCTCGTGTTTCTTGGCCCAAGCAAGTCTCTTCTTCTTTTGGTGTCCTTTAGTAGTGGTTTCTTTGCAGCAATTCGACCATGAAAGCCTGATTCATGGAGTCTTCTCTGAACAGTTGTTGAGATGTGTCTGTTACTTTAACTTTGTGAAGCATTTATTTGGGCTGCCATTTCTGAGGCTGGTAACTCTAATAAACATATCCTCTGCAGCAGAGGTAACTCTGGGTCTTCCTTTCCTGTGGCGGTCCTCATGAGACCCGATGAACTCCGCATGTGGTTCCCACCGTAAAGCATGCTTATCTAATCAGGATATACAGCGCCTTCGGGAAGTATTCAGACCCCTTGACTTTTTCCACATTTTGTTGTTACAGCCTTATTCTAAAATATATATATATATTTTTAAATCCTCAGCAATCTACACACAATACCCCATAATGACAAAGTGTAAACAGGTACTTAGATTTTTTTTTTGCAAATGTATTCAAAATAAAAAAAACAAATACCTTATTTACAAAGGTATTCTGACTCTTTGCTATGAGACTGGAAATTGAGCTCAGGTGCATCCTGTTTCCATTGATCATCCTTGAGATGATCAATTGATTGGACATGATTTGGAAAGGTACACACCTGTCTATATAAGGTCCCACAGTTGACAGTGCATGTCAGAGCAAAAACCAAGCCATGAGGTTGAAGGAAATGTCCATAGAGCTCAGAGACCGGTTTGTGTCCAGGCACAGATCTGGGAAAGGGTACCAAGAAATGTCTGCAGCATTGAAGGTCCGTAAGAACACAGTGGCCTCCATCATTCTTATATAGAAGAAGTTTGGAAACACCAAGACTCCTCCTAGAGCTGGCCGCCCGGCCAAACTGAGCAATCGGGGGAGAAGGGCCTTGGTCAGGGAGGTGACTAAGAACCCATTGGTCACTCTGACAGAGCTCCAGAGTTCCTCTGTGGAGATGGGAGAACCTTCCAGAAGGACAACCATCTCCGCAGCACTCCACCAATCAAGCCTTTATGGTAGAGTGGCCAGACGGAAGCCACTCAGTAAATGGCATATGACAGCCCACTTGGAGTTTGCCAAAAGGCACCAAAAGGACTCTGACCATGAGAAACAAGATTCTCTTGTCTGATGAAACCAAGATTGAACTCTTTGGCCTGCAAGCCAAGTGTTTGGAGGAAACCTGGCACACTCCCTATGGTGAAGCATGGTGGTAGCAGCATCATGCTGGGGGGGATGTTTTTCAGACTAGTCAGGGAAAGATTAACGGAGCAAAGTACAGAGAGATCCTTGATTGGAAACTTGCTCCAGAGTGCTCAGTCTGGGGCGAATGTTCACCTTCCAGCAGGACAAGGACCCTTAGCACACCGTCAAGACAACACAGGAGTGGCTTCGGGACAAGTCTCAATGTCCTTGAGTGGCCCGGGCAGAGCCCGGACTTGAATCCGATCGAACATCTCTGGAGAAACCTGAAAATAGCTGAGCAGTGACACTCCGCATCCAACCTGACAGAGCTTGAGAGGATCTGCAGAGAAGAATGGGAGAAACTCCCCAAATACAGGTGTTCCAAGCTTGTAGCGTCATACCCAAGAAGACTCGAGGCTGTAATCGCTGCCAGGTGCTTCAGCAAAGTACTGAGTAAAGGGTCTGAAAACTTATGTAAATGTTATATTTCAAATATGCATTTCTAAAAACCTGTTTTTGCTTTGTCATTATGGGGTCGTGTGTGTAGATTGATAAAGGGAAAAAACTATTTAATCAATTTTAGAATAAGGCTGTTACGTAACAAAATGTGGATAAAGTCAAGGGGTCTGAATACTTTCCGAATGCACTGTATATACACACACATATACAGTAGCTCTGGTTAAATGGATCATATGTTTTGAATGGTTTAGGTTAGAGACACACAGTTTTTAGTAAAGTAATGGTAAAACCATGAGTTACAAATCTATGATCAGTTTTTCTCCATGGCATAGTGTCTAGCGTGTAACGTGTCTACACTTGACAGGTGACTTCTGCTATCAGAGTACGGCGATTGCATTGAAAAGACGAGTCGAGACGCACAAAAGTCGCTTGTAGTCCGATTGTGTTCAGATCTGGCTGACCACCTCAGGTGGTGGTCATGGATGCATTGTGTGAAGATTTCTGGATGCAATAAGGCTACCGAAAGAGCATACAGTGGGCGACGTAGTCGGCATTCCTCCCACAAGTCTCCAGAAAACTAGCGTTTTGGGACCTAGAGGGACCTTTTCATTATAATGTTGGAGAAAATATGTTCCTAACTTGTGAGGAATGTGTTTGGTGGCCTCATAAAATGCTAGCTAGTATTTAGAAACGATTTATGCTAACCCGTTTGCAATGCCTTAAGCATTGCTTGCTAGCTACAGAGGTTAGCTGGCTTGTTAGCTACAGTAGAGCTACTGCCATCAGTTGTGATGTTATCATGTTTTGCCTGTTCCACTATTTGTAGAATGTATACTGGCATTTGAATGTAGCACGGGAATCTGGATACACTGTGGACACAGTAGACATTTTATATTGAACAAAAATATAAAACGCAACAACTTCAATGATTTTACGGAGTTAGTTCATAAGGAAATCAGTCAATTGAAATTAATTCAGTCGGACCTAATCTATGGATTTCACATGACTGGGCAGGATGCAGCCATGGGTGGGCCTGGGACGGCATAGACCCACCCACTTGGGATGCAGGCCCAGCCACTCAGAATAAGTTTTTCCCCACAAAGGGCTTTATTACAGACACAAATACTCCTCAGTTTCATCAGCCGTCCGGGTGGCTGGTCTCAAATGATCGCGGAGATGAAGAAGCCGGATGTGGAGGTCCTGGGCTGGCGTGGTTACACGTGGTCTGCGGTTGTGAGGCCGATTGGACGTACTGCCAAATTCTCCAAAACGACGTTGGAGGTAACTATGGTAATGAACATGAAATTTTCTTGTAAACAGCTCTGGTGGACATTCCTGCAGTCACCAGGCCAATTGCAAGCTCCCTCAACTTGAGACATCTGTGGCATCGTGTTGTGTGACAAAACGGCACATTTTAGAGTGGCCTTTTATTGTCCCCAGCACAAGGTGCAGCTGTGTAATGATTATGCTGTTTAAATCAGCTTCTTGATATGCTACAACTGTCAGGCGGATGGATTATCTTGGCGAAGGAGAAATGCTCACTAACAGGGATGTAAACAAATTTGTGCACAAAATTTGAGAGAAAGTTTTTTGTATGGAACATTTCTGGGATCTTTTATTTCTGCTCATGAAACATGGGACCAACACTTTACATGTTGCGTTTCTATTTTTGTTCAGTGTAAGTGTATATAGAAGCATGACGCTTTCGGAATTCCATGATCAGAATACTAATGAGGCATGAACTGTCAAGTCTAGACACAGCCTAACGGGACCTCAGACAAACCAGGTTTCCATCTGCCACGGTATCTGTTAAAGATGTCTACGATGAGTATGGCGTGTCTCCTCTAATGCCCAGGAAACTAAGATTCAAACTCCCATTACAGCTCTGCAACAGTTATATCAAAATATGGACTTTCTCTGAGCGACAATCAACTAAAAAAAATGCCTTAATTTTTCATATTAGATCATTTTTCCTACTGACAAAGAAACCACAAATAATTAGGTACGTTTAATATCTGATTTTATTGAGAATATGTCATTTCAAGCATGAAATTATTCTGTGTAGTTTCTGGAATGGAAAAGTCTACGACTGTATTGGTCAATATTTGTATGAAGACGAGGATCATTTTATAAATAACAAGAAAGGAAATATATAATAATCAGAAAAACAGTTCCAGTGATGTATGAAAACAATGGTGCTAAATGTGGCACAGTGGGCTGAATAGTAGACAGCACAGACCATCTCTCCCCCATTATGACAAAACTAAGGGAAAAACACTTCGGTCAAATATGGACGAGCAAGCCCTAATGGCGCCGTCTTGATTGTAAATCTGCAGTAATCACTTAGATGGTGGCACAGCCTTCCAGATTTACTCCCCTTTATATATTAATTGTTCATTTCCCGAACCCTCTTTTCACCATTTCCTTGCTTATGACCCTCACAATTGAATCACAAATGGACGGTGACCATTGCATTGTGGGAGAAAAGATTAAGTGATACAGCAACAAAAAAAAGAAGAAAAAAAAAAAGAAAAAAAGAACGTGGTAATCTGGCTAGATTTACACTCTAATATGCTGACATTCTTTTCCCTCAAACATGAAACAGAACCATGTTCCATATAAACATACTCATTCTCTTTACATATACACATTACATGGTGGTGTAAGAACCAGATAAATGTACAAGTATTTACACATTTTACAAAGTCTCAATTTCCCATGGGGTGCTCTTGATAGCTCAATATCCCCAATAACACCGGAGGTTCCATAACCACATATCATACCAGTAACTGATGTGAGAAAAGACCAACAAAAATGAAGTAGAAAATTATTTCACCAAATTGAAATCATAAAACAGTAGCAGTAGTTACTGGCTAAATGACAATATTCATATGTATCAATGTCAATTTCATGTTTTAGGTAAGAGAAGGCTTGTTTCATGATTTACAGAATGCAATCAAATAGGTATGGTCTTTACAGTTTTCAAGTGTTCATGTGTTGAACCCAAGTTCTGGAATTTCACCCGTAAGTTTTTTACCAGACTACCCTCAGTATTTTTGCCTGAAGACAGTGGAGACCCTTTGGCACAGTACTGGTAGTCGAGGCTTTTCAAGATTTTGAGTTGGCCCTTTCCTTTAGCTCCTTCCTCCTCTACGCTCTCCTTCCCTCCAGTCTCCACAGGCCTTGCGCCAGGAACCCTCTCCACTATAATTACCTTGTTCTCATTGGGCAGGGTGGTCTGACCAGCCACGCAACAGCTCCTCGTGGGCACCTGGAGGTTTTGCAGTTCATGTAGAGGCAGTGTTCCCAGCATGTGATCCAAAGAGTTCCACCTGCACAGCGGGGGCTGGGGCTGAGCCTTCCCCACAGAGCCCACACCCTGGTGGGCCGTGGATGACGTAGTCTCAAGGGAGTCTGTTAGGGCACTGTTCATTTCTGTGGAGCCGATGCAGCTGGATGAATAGCCAGCGGGGCTCCATGAGGTGCTGCACCCCTCAGTGCAACTCTCCATCCTCTCTGGGACGGAGTAGCTACGGCTGACAGGTGAGGAACCCGGGTCCAGCCTGGGGTCAGTATATTTAGAGCGCAGCTCCTGGACATGTGGCCAGTGGAAAATCTCTGTCTGCACTGGGCTCGGAGGACCGTTGGGACAAGGGGACGTGACCCGTGAGCTGGCCCCAGAACTGAGGCTTGGGGTCGGGCTTGGGGTCCTCAGCTCATGCACGACCACTTGCTCATAGGAGTTGAGTGACAGCATCAGGTTAGCTCTACCTGCATACACAGAAAGACAGGGCAGAGAAAAGGGACAGCGGTTTTATAATTTCAGTTTTACAGATTAGAGCATCACATCAAATCATAACTGATCAGCAAAACATAAAAAATACATTTAAAAAAAGCTTACCCCAGTCTCTCTTTTGGACCTTCGCCTCGTAGACAGCTGGCAGGTTCTTGGGGGCAAGGTGTTTCTCAGCTTCCCTGTTCCTCTGCCTCACCACAGGCCTGCTGTTCTTGATGCGCTGGCTGTACTGGCGGGCCAGCTGGAACACCTTGTTCTTCATCTTCTCCATGTCCTGCAGGATCAGGTCCTCATCTACCTCTGAACACAGACTGATTATCCTGGGGACGGGAGCGCTACTTACCCCGCCTCTCTCCCTGGACTTGGGAATCTTATTCTGGCAGGACTCATGCCCTGAGAAGGGGTCTGGGGTGATTATGACAGGTAATGGGACTGGGGATTCCTTTGAGACACTGCCCATGTCTGACTCCTCCAGGATCCTCATGGGCTCGATGTACTCAGCTTCAGGGCTATCGCTGCTGGTTCCCCCCTTCCGGGATAGATGTGATCTGGGATGGAAAATTTCCTCTGTACTATTGGAACCCTTGGGTTCCTCAAGGGTCCCACTGACATCTCTCTCTTGCCACACTTGGACCATGTCTGAGGAGGGTCTGAAGAACTCTTCCTCATCTCCAACGGGAGCATCATTGACACTCTGGGACCTGGGCTTTGGGTCTGCAGCTCTCTGTGGCTCCAGCACAGGGGTATTATTAGTCCTCTGCTCTTTTTCTATGCCAGGAAGGTCGAAAGCTGACCAAAAGGTGGGCCGGATGTTCGGGGAGCTCCTCCGGTGCCCTGGAACCGCCTGGTCCTGGGGTTTGCCGTTAAGCTGCCGGCTCAGGTGTCTGACCAGGCCTGCAGGGATATAGGACAGGCTCTCCCTGCGTGTGATGCTGAAGCTGGCGTCCTGGTGCTCAGCATGTTCGTAATACCTCCTGATCTTGTGGATGAGTATCTGGTCTTGCTTGGAGAGAGTGAACTGGCGCTCCACCTCCATGAGGTGGTCTGGTCTAGGGTCAGGCGTTGAGGTGTTGGCCTCCAGGAGCAGTGGGGGCTCTGGGGTGGAGTTGACCAGGGTCTGGGACTTCTCCTGGAGCATGGTGCTCAGACAGGGGTTGCTGCTGCTCCTGCTGCCCGGCTGAGGTGAGGGGCAGCCCAGGGAACGCAGCTCCTCTGAGACCACCAGGCTGCCTCTGCGGGACAGGCTGCTGACAAAATGCTCAGCAATTACACTGGCCTGGTCCAACACAGAGGCAGGTAGAATGCTGCTGGGCTCAGTCCGCATCGCCCCATCCTCCAACTCTGAACACTCTCCATTGATCATCTCATCCGGTTGGTGGGCAGAGCAGTCACTCTCCTTCTCTTCTCCTTCTTTGTACCTTTCCTCTTTCCACTTCTCAAGCTCTGGTGTCTGAGATGTCTCAAACTGTCTTGGAAGCAGGGTGGGCAAGGCATCAGGCTCTGTGTATAGGGGTGGGTTCTTGTCACTCTCTTCCATCACCACTACCTTAGGAGCACTGCTTTGAGGAAGCACCTCCTTCACATACACCTGGATAAGGAGGACAGAGTCTATATTAACATCAGGATGGTTAAGGCACGACCTCTGATAGTAGCACATATCGTCTAATATTCTGTCAAAGGAAAGGACCGTATAATGGATAGTGGGACATTTTGATTCCATTTTTAGCTTTACAACTAATTCCTCAGATACAATTGCCACGGGCCATGCCATACACCCCTGCTGAACTCAGCATTAAAATGAAGCAATTTCAAAAAAGTTGAAAACACCAATTTCACTCTAGTGTGCAGTTATAACAGACTAATTTCCAACCGCCGTCTGGCTGTGATGGTGTGTGTAGTGGAATGCAGCAGGGAGCTGCGAGGAGGAGATAAGGGAGGGATGAAAATAACTTGTCACACTCGGCTTGGAACCAGCCGTCCCACAGAGCACCCAGGAGACGCAGGTTCTATCAAAAATATTCCCCGTCCCAATATCAAAATGTTGCATTTCTCACCGTGAGAGATGACAGGCGGCAACAGCATGAAGGAGGGGACTTCTCATTTACAGGACATAAATACACAACCCCCTAGAGCTGGGATGATAAACCGAAAATTACCGACACCACCTTCTTACCGAAGCATTTTATTTAGGGTCCTAATAGTCAGTGATTTTGCTACACAAATGTACCTGCAATTTTTTTTGTTCTAAAACCAAAATTTGCTCAACAGTAAAAGCATACGCATTATATTGATTCCTGCTATGACAGTATCTGCCTGTCCCTGTTTCATTAGCTGTCAGCTGATGTGTGAGTGAACCACCCCATCTCCCCACTGTGCCCAGAGGGACAGATGCATTCTAAGCACAAGCATCTGACAAGTTGCTCAAAATGTAATTGTGTTACATTACTGTTATTCTAGTTACAGAGAGGAGTCACAGCTTTCTGTGAGTATACAATTTATTTCAATGAGTTCATGGTACCACTTTACAATTGGAGTAGGCTAGTCTACGTAGTATGGTTTTGATGCGCATGTGGAGCGGAACGCTCCATTTGCGTTGAATAGGCCTACGTCAGGTAGCCTTGACCTAGCGCTGGAAAGGTTTTGTAGGGCATTGGCCAACATTTACTGATAGGTTAATCAATTAGCCTACATAGCTAGATATGATCTTATTGCTAGATAGCCAAGTGTTTTGATTTTCCACTTCCCCAGGTGGTGAACAATATGCCAGTAGGCCTATGCACGAAGATGGTCGGCAAATTAATCTCTAAAGAGCCAAACAGTATTCAGATCATTCTTTATCCTATTTTGACAGGTTGCACATACAAAATATCATGCATTCCCTGGATCTGTTAGATCGAATGGCTCACCAGTGCACTACGTTCAGTGGGTCCTGCAGCACCCTCAGCACCCCTACTTCCCGCAGCTATGCCCACTGGTTGTAGGCTATTAAGATGCCAAGAGGACTTATCTGAACGGAACAGTGCTCATCTTTTGGGCCAACTACCAGTCTTCCTTGCTGGATATTTTCAAAAATGCCCATCCCCCTCAAAATATGAAATCATTTTCTGAAAGCATTGCCTGAGAGATATAGAAGAACCAAAAACATTAATCTGTTCAGAAGAATCTCTTGAAGCTTAGTCTCTCGTGAATGATTTGGTTCTGGGTGCAGAGACTACCCTAACTTTGACCCAGCCAGTCCACACTCTCCATACCTGGTCAGTGAAGGCCTCCACTGTAGCCATTTCACTGATCTCCTGGGCTGATGTATCCACCCTCGCCCCCATTGGTCTCTTCTCATCTACAACCTCACAGTGTTCTTCATCCTGGGACAGCAGAACACAATATGAAGGGGACTGCAGCACATTCAGGTTGAACACTGTGCCATACACAGGGGTACCATGGCCAAAAACCATACATTGGAGTATCACATTGCTATATACTCTGTTTCCAGACAGTCACAATACTGATTAGCATTGAGTTGTAAAGCACCTGTGTGACAGTACATGCATTTTATAGACAGCTGACATTCATATTAGAGATATTCAAAGTTCAGGCCATTTTAATCCCATTAGAGCAATTAACCTTTAAAAACCTCCTCTGTGGTTTCGGAATAATCAAAAGAGAAACCTTTTAACTAATGTGATTGCCAAAGACCAAAGCACCTATTATCCTGACTCCCCGATTTGACAGGCAAATTCACCTTTGAAGTCATACAGCAGCTCTGTGGATCCATTGACTCAATGCAAATGCAACCGTCAACTACGCACAAGGCTAATTGCTAACCTCCAAATTAGTCATTTCTACAATGTTGATTTTGGGTCTAACTCCCCGCAACACAAGAGAGAAAAGAATGGTAGTATGCGTGTTAATCCTTCACTTAAACCCCCTCAAATTCGGAACATACGAAGCCTTTTAATGACTTGAACACAGAAAATGTATATTTATAATGTACATTTATAATGTACATAATACCGTCACCTTTTCCCCAACATTAAATGAAGACGTGATTAATCATAAATCTGATCAGCAGATCTTCATGCTACTGATTGTTGTTACCATTCCTGGAAGGTTTAGTCCATGCTGTTATTATTATTATTGTGTGAGTTTGAAAACCAGAAGCATTCCATGAGTATGGCAAATGGTAGCTGGGTGTTAGTGAATTACATCAAGGTCGAGGTAAACAGAGAGGGAGATTGTTGATTGGCAAGCCAATGAAATGGCAGAGGAAATACGAAACCCATTGGTGGCAGTGAGCCTCACCGTTGTGAACCGAGCGGAAAGCAAAGCCCTGGCCCTATAGTGCCAGCAGGAGATGGCTGCCAGCATAGAGCTGGCAAAGTCGGCTACCTGGTCGTCCTCCATCAGAATATCATCCATGTTCATCTCCCCCTTCTCCTCCTGCTCAGTGCCCCCCTGGAGGGGCGGGGACCCTGGCCTAGGGTCCTCACCATCACTGGGACATAGCTCCTCCTGGTCCTCCTGTACACTAGGCCTCTCAGCCTTGGGCTTGCCTAGACTGGAGCCCAGCATACCGACACTAGCAGAGGGTTGCAGGGAACGCCTGTCCCCCAGCAGAGCACCTTCACTGTCCGCATGCTGTAGCGTGAAGTCACAGAGAGTTGAGTTGTTACTGCGAGGCCAGCATAGACGTGTTGTGTTTTCAATGCAATGTTTTTGAAAATCATGGCATCGCTGACTGCTCTAGTACAGTGTGAGATATGAAGGCACAATGTGTCCAAGTTAGCATGCTGTCCATTCCACACTGTGAACACATTACAATCACTGAAAACCCTGAGACAGAAACCTTTAACTACCACAGTTTAACCCAACAGGGCTTAGAGTAGCAGTTCCTCTCTTTTGGTTAATTTCTCTCTGAATGGAATGGAAATTGTTTGACCCTGCCGAGTCAGGGTCAAACAACATTATCTCACTAGACACACTGAACAGAGTCAACCGATTTCTGTTTTTCTGCACAGAGGAGAAAAACACATGGCAGGGAAAATGGTACTTTCATCATTGGGGAGCTTACCTTCAGAATGGCTGCAAGTCAGGAGTAGATAATGAAGAGGAGACACATTTAAAAAAAAAGGAGAATGTCAACAATATTGCCAATACAACAAACTCCATTTATATAACATACTATAATAATATCTGAGCAAGTTAATTGGATAAACTGAATGAGAAATGCCTCCTTTCAGAGACTCAGAAATGATGCAATTCACAAGGACAGTCCTCTCTGACCGAGGAGGATAAAGAACAAGAAAATAACTTCATTAGGTTTGTAGCTAAATTGATTTGAGAGGGCGTAAAGACTCCAAAGAGACAAGACAGAGGTACTTAGTTTAGTCCTTTCATTACTGGATAATTAAAATGCATGAGAGCAGCCCGAGCAACAGATCTAAAGCCAGGACTGAATTTGACTATTGAAAAGAGCTTGAGCATGACAAAGCCTTTCAGTAATATGGCCCATAATTTACATCATTATGTGTGAGCTAGGGCAGAGGGGTGTGTGGGGGTGAGAGAGTGGAGTGGAGTGGGGTGGCTGGCCTTTTGATCTGGCTGTCCAGGGGTCATCTAGGGCAGAATGAAAGTATGGGGTGAATACAGAGACTTGGTACGAGCGACAGAGAACCTGAATCAAAGCAGCAGTGGCTCCAGGTTGCTGTTCATCATGATAATGAACGTCAAAGACCTCTAACAGGCTGTTTAAGCTAATTATTATGAATAACAATTGTTGCCTTTAATACCTTTGGTTGTCCTCACAATCTGTTTCGCTGGTTCTAAATGAAAAAGAATAAAAGACATGGTCGAAGCATAGTGAACATATTTGTGGCAAATATACTGTACTCCCAGACAGATATCACACAAGCAATAGACAAAACGTCTCTTAAATGTGTTAGTTTTTTTATCTCAAAATCGTAGCACTGTCGGTAAGTAACTAATCGAGACTGACGAGACGGCGTTAGTGTTGTTTTCATAAAACAAAAACATTGTTTTACTATGTCCAGGGGAACTATCTTACCTGATCTCCTGCGTCCGTGCCGTCCTTCTGCGGGGAAGTCTTCAGCCTGGCAGGACACAGCCTTCTTCAGCCTCTCTGGGCTGTAACGGTACCTCCCTGATCCTGGGTCTGCACACAGCATCACTACTACTCACTCACTACCAAGCCAGTCAAAGCAATCATTCTCTACTCATCTACAGGGGACACAACAGTTAATAATTGTTCCAAAAGGTTTACAAAGAAGCTAATATATTTCCAGTAAATGAATTGATCTTCTTGCACTCAATGACGGCACTTTATGATGCTTTGGTAACAGCCGCAGCCAGAGATATGGTTAGTGCCTTTACCTTTGATTAATAGCAACCCTATTCATTCATCTGGAATACTCACTGAGAGAATCCTTTTCCAGGATGGCCTCTTTTGCCTGTAAGACAGAAATCAGAAGAAAGCATTAGTAATAAGTTGATGTGAGTGGATGGTGCAAGACTGTAGGATAGTTGACAGAGGTGGAGATGAATCCCTGCTGTTAGGTTTACCTTCTGTGGGACGATGGTGTGGTGGTTCTCTAGAATCAGCCTCCTGATATGACGAGCCCAGAGGCGCTTCTCCTCTACAGTCTTGGCCTGAAACAGACAGTTGTCAATTATAGTGAGCTCTTGGAGAACTATTACAAGAGAGGACAGGCAGATGATGTAGTGGTAGAACCACACTCACCTGCACAATGTGAGGCTGCTTGGGATGCTTGAAGTGGATCACACTGAAGTGCAGGGGGTCCTTGGCACTGTCAAGCAGCATCAGAGTTGAGCACTGAAACCGAAAACATACACAAACGTTAAACCAACCTGATAAAGCAAGCCCATGCCATTCGGGTTAGACTGGTCGACTGTGCCTGCTCCGTACCGAGATGTGGGTCTTGTAGACGTAGTGCTCTCCTCTCTTCTTGGTGATGAGGAGCATCTTGTCGAAGAGGAACAGCATCCGGGTATTCTTGGCATGTTGTACCTGGAAAGTTCCCTCCAGGACCAGCTCTCCAAATGTAGTGAGGTCAGGGCCCTTCCAGTTGATCAGGAGAGACTGGATCTCCTGCACACACACACACACACACCTATATGAGCGGTGATTGTATCTTGGTCTCCTAAACATTGGTTGGGTACACTACACTGGCAAAACTGTACATGAAAGCATGCACAAGGGGTGCAAAGTCAGCATAGAGAACTGTGTGTTTTTGTTGTTGTAACATTAAAAAAACACAGTTAGGCAAGGGAAACCATGGGCAGTGAACTAGCCACCCAATTAAAAGCAGGAATTAAAACAAAACCAAAACGCAGCAGACAAGGTGACCCTGTAGAACCTGGTGGTTCTGTTATCCCAGGGGGCCTGGTGTTTAGGAGTTAAAACATCATTTGATTTATTGGGTCCCTACAAGGCCAATTTCTTTCTAAAGATTTAGGCTTTAGACTATGTCTTAAGGTTGGTGGTGGAAGTTAGAGGTTTATTGCTTTATTGGAACAACATACTTTGCAATTAAATCAAAACGTGAATGGCCTCTCTCCATACACAGAGTACATTAAACTCAGCCAGGGAAATACTGTGGAACAGCAGCCTGGAACAGTTTAGGAGGCTGGGTGACTAACATAATGCCTTATCAACAAGACCTCCAGCAACACAGTCAAACAGCATACACTTCATTATCTGATAATAAAAACCTCTAGAGAAACATAGCCACCAGAAAATGACCTCAATTAGATGTCATTGCTGCACTACACAATGATGCAGGTACAGTATATCACAATAGTGGAAAGGGGTGGGTCAAATTCCCTTCACCCCACCCTGAGTAGCCATCCTGACCTGCAGCCTGACAGAGTGCTCGTGCTTCCTCTTCATGTCATTGATGTACCAGGCCACCCCGGTCATGGTGTCGATGGCCTCCTGCACCACCTCATAGCCCTCCTCATCAGGGTCAAAGTGCTTGGCAATCTCCTTTCAGCGAGAGAGAGAAAGAGAGCGCAAACAACCACAGCATGACGAGTCAAGACCTCTGGAGTAGGGTTGATTGTGTTGTTGTAATATGCAATACAATGCTTTGCCATCTTCTTGCCAGGTTAAAGGTTGAATGCAATTTTTTTTGCCCTCCTGTCAAAGGACCCCACAATCAACCTGCAATCGCACAAGGACAATTCTATATAGTTCTCTTAGACCATCTCTACCCGTAGTAAAGGTAGTAGGTAGTGAAGACCAGTGTACCTGCAGAAGCAGGTGGTATTTGAGGATCCTCTGGACAGGTTTGAGCAGGTAGGAGCCCAGGGGGAGAGAACGCTTGAGAGAGGCCTGGCGATCGCTGAAGAACTTGGCCAGGGTCTTACTCCTCATGCAGTCTGTCAGTGCACCCACAGACCTAGAAAAAAAACCACAAGCCAATGGATCGTACAGATGACTATCATTTTTATTTAAACATGTCCATAGAACCACCCAAAGGTTCCAGAAAACCATAAATTATCCCTTCTACTTACTTGGGATAGTTTGTGCAGTACTGCGTGTAGATCTCAAAATCATCACTCTATAAAATAACAAAATGGAGGAAGACCCCACAATCAGATCAATAACACTAGCTTGTCCAGCTTCCTGATGATAGGTTCAATTCAGTCTGTCTATGAGTGGCCTCCACTTACCTTATCTACGAAGCATCTGGCCACAGCCACAGGGTCATTTTCACACATGTCCAGAGACTGCAGCAGCTCACTGTGGAAGAAGACCGACATACAGACATGCACAGCATCAACTATACAGACATCTGAGGTCTTGTCAGAGACGGCAAGAAGAGGAATTCAGTGTAAACTACAGATAACGGCCAAAATATTGGAAACAATAAATTAAGGATACAAAGTATATTGAAAGCAGCAGCTTCCACACAGGTGTCGTTTCTGAGTTAAGCAATTAACAACCCATCATGGTAGCCCCCAGGATGATAATGCCCCCATCCACGGGGCACGAGTGGTCACTGAATGATTTGATGAGCCTGAAAACGAGGTAAACCATATGCCATGGCCGTCTCAGTCACCAGATCTCAACCCAATTGAACATTTATGTGAGATTCTGGAGCGGCGTCTGAGACAGCGTTTTCCACCACCATCAAAACACCAAATGATGGAATTTCTCCTGGAAGAATGGTGTCACATCCCTCCAATAGAGTTTCAGACACTTGTAGAATCTATGCCTATGTGCACTGAAGCTGCTCTGGCCAACGCCCTATTAAGACACTTTATGTTGGTGTTTCCTCTATTTTGTCAGTTACCTGTACATTCAGGTACTATGTCAGGTAACATGTTTATGTTTTGCCTGTGGCGATACCCAACTGAATAGAATATGCATGGCTGAATGCGTTTGTTCTGGTTAACCTCATTCTGTCCATAGACTCCAGAGAGTCAGGTTTCCCCACACCAGAGTGGACACATGGAGAGAGGGGTCACCACTGCAAAACATAAAGGAGTACAAAACCAACACAACATCACCACAAAAAGGTATTTTACGTGGTCGCTGGCCACACACATGCCCAATCAAAGACAATCTAACATCTAACACCATTCAGCTGCAAGGGCTGAACCAAATAATAAAGGAAAAACATTCCAATGTGTCAATATGCTCTGAGTACAATGAAATGTCTGTGCTTTTTGTTTGTTTATTTTTGCCTAAAGATCATGTTCATTATAATGTTCCAAGACATTCTTTCATCAAGCCATTATGTGGTAGGGAAAGATGGTCTGTTTCAGGGGTACAAGCAGAGTGTAGTGTGGTGACCTGACCCTGAAACGGGGGCAGTGTGTCACTGTGGGTCAGACCAGTACTGTAGTGGGAACTTTAAATCACAACATGACCCAGAGACCGTCACTAGTTAGTCACACACATCTCTAAACTGAATGACAAGTCTAGGACCGTCTGAAAACCCTGTGTATGACAATGAACTGTCTGCGTGAGACCGTCAGTCTCCAATACAATACAGATAACAGAATGCCATTCCATGTCTATGCAGAGGTTCGTACAGTTTCTGCTTGAATGAATCTGTCCTCAATCACCTTGGGAGTGTGCATCAGTGTTGCACATGTTTTCAAACCAGTGCTTTAGAAGTACGCTTGCCTCTTGCGCATCAGTAATTTGCTCCCCCTGGGCACTTCCTGCTAATTGGCACGACTCAGTCACAGCGTTTAGCCGAGATGATGCATAGTGTGCAGTGTCTCGATCAGACAACATCCTAATAATCCATTCTAACAGACACTTCATTTACTTTCTAAAGGACTCTAATACAAAAGCAAACTTCCCACTCCAGTGTAAACACATTGTATATTGATTCTGTACGAGAGTCAGGGGGACGTGTATGAAAACTCCCCCTGCTGTAGATGAAACAACAAACACTAATCAAAACCTCTATTTTAGAAGTCTACACTGGTAGAAATTGCATTCGAAAAGGCATCGGAACCTTTTTTCACCATTTGGTTTCTATGGCATTACACTATGATTGGGAAGCGTGTGGGGAGGAACCTGACAGAGCATAGGGATGTTTGTGGCTCTTCTCTTTTGGCATGAGGCTTAGTGAGCATATGCCGACATGGTACGTTTGCATAGACAACATATGTTGTTGTTCGGATGATCCTATCGGGTGCACAGAGTGGGTGACGGTCCTGATAACATCTGCAGCAGAGTGGACACATACAGCCATAATGTCATTTGTCTAATGCGTAACTGATCCCAATCTGCTGTGTTCTGGGCCAATCTGTGTGTTTGGTGTTGGTTAGCCATCTTTTTCCTCTATCGGTCTAAATCTGTTTTGAGGTCAAAAACTCTCCAACACAGCCATATAAAACAGAGCTCTTGCCAGGAAGCCTTTGAATCCATCTCTGTCAAAACAGCATTCCACTAAAATGGCAATGTCTTCCCAATGTATGCTCCAAGTTGAGTGTAATGAGTGTTAAACTTGTACCAGGTTGTTTTTGTGAAGACGGTCTGTAAAAAGACAATGCATACATGCAGTTACAGTTCATTTGCCTTGTCATTTTGGGAGAACACGGGGCGTTGACAGACAGGTGTCTGAGCCTTACCTGTTAAACTCATAGATGTCCTCTATATTCCCAAACAAGGAAGAAACCTGGTCTGGTTGGATGGGAAGGTTGTCCATGTCTATGATGTGAGCCAGGTAATCCTAAATAAACAAGACTGTGGTTATACTGCAGGTTCAATTTGCCCTATGAAAAAACAAATATCCTGTGTGTGTGTGGTGTATATTTTCAGTCTAAACTGCAATTTCAGATTATTTCCAGTAGAGGGAACTTGTGTATAGAGAAAATGTAACATGCGCCTGCTGTTGGCTCGTGGTGGATTCTGCTTCAACGTTTCAGTTTATTGCACATCCTGTTTGCACTTTCTATGACCAGGCTAAAAAAGACCACATAGGACGATGCCCATCTGCAGTCCATTACAACAACACTGTATGACTCAGGATCAATGTGTTCAAATCCAAGTGGTTCTGATGTAATGTTTCAATGGTCCTTTTAAGGATTTATTCCTTGTTACTGGAGGGTAGTTTGACCCTCTGGCAGTAGTTCTGTAAAACTCAGTCCATCAGACCAGCACACAGTGTTCTCCTCCCAAGGCCCCTCTCCCATCTGGCTGCAGGACTACTCTGAAGTAGATATTAAAATAACTGAAACAGAGGCACATTAGTCATAGAGTACATGCTAGAAATGGCTGATGCTTCTCCTCTCACCCAGTTACACACTGGTGCTCCTTATAGAAACACACCAAATACAGACAACTACATAACTCAACTGTCTTGCAAGCAGACACGCACTCACAGAAGAAAATCACAAACAGTGTTCGACTGTTCGTATACGCAAACACGTGGGCACACAGAACCCGAGCCCCGTCAGTGCAGAGTGAAGCAGTCATCCCTTCTCACCACACACTGAACTAAACCAGTTCATAGTGGAAGCATTCCCGTCCAGTGACAGCAATGATGATTGGCATTCAGCAGGGAGTCTCACAGTCCCAGTCTTGAGCACCACTAACGCCAAGCCACACAGAGGCCTCCTACTGACCACACACACAGCCTGTGAACATATGTACAGCCTGCTGTCAGAACAACGTTAGGTCTAGGCTTGTGGTTATGGGTGGATGACCCATAAAAGGGTAGTGCACGCTAGGGGGAGGGGAAGAGGCATTTAGAGTGACATCTGGGCAGTCATAAGCGGCACATGTAATGAAATAGAAATGACCTAGTGAGAAATGATGGGAGGAAGACTATGGAAGCTAGCAGTACTCCAAACAGAGAGATTTTGACCCTCAGCATATCTGTTGAGGTGGAAGTGGAGGTGCGATTCCACCTGTGTCACACAGCTGTTCTAAGAGCTGAGATAAGGAGCTTTCTGCTTTCCCCAGATGTGGCACACAGTATGTGGTGCAGAGAGGCATGTTCCTGGATAGTGTCTGCTCTCCGCCAGATACTAACAGCTTCCCGGGTGTAGTGACAGTAGCAGGACAAACAGATGCATCAAACACGTCACTGAAATGCCAAGCTTCACATCCTGGAAAAGGAGATCCCGGTACTGAAACTTGCATGACAAGATGCCACTGCAGAGCAAGTCATTGAAATGCTGAACTTAGATTTGCGATTGTTCAAAGAGTTTCCCCCACCACAACAGTATGTGGGGGAAAAAAACAGTTGCTACTCTGCTTTGTTTCTTCAGTTGGCATTGTGATGGCTGTGTTTTTGTTGGCTGTTGCCTGTAAGGGGCCGGAAAGCTCCGTATCCTAGTTTAGGGTGCAATGAAGCAGGCAGCTAGGCAGGGCTAGTTGGAAGTCCTGAGGCAGTGCTCTCAAGCCACCATCCCTCCTGCCGGTACTAATCCAAAGAGGAGAATTACACCAACCTGAAGGGGCCAATAGATGATGCTGATCTGCACAGTTGGCAGTTGTTTTCAGACTACAAAGCCAGCAGCCATGATAAGAGAACAGTTGACTTGACTGCGGAGTGGAAGAATCATCTCTGTCCCATTTCCCACAAGCAGGAGATGATGTTAGAAGCATCCGTTAATATACATGACCAAGCTCATCAGGGGAGAGGTTCTGCCTTGAAAGAGGTGCTTTGTGTCCTAGTCCTGATTCTGCTTTAGAACTTAAGACCTGAGAAGATAACGAGATCCAAGTTTCAGAGCTGTATGCATTCACAGTAATGTAAACAGAGTGCATTTACATACACCAGTTTAAAAACGTATCAGCCACTTTACAATCCTAATCCGCTGGTTTTACAGGCTACATGGTATTTTCTATGCGATTATGAAAATGCAGTGGTGCAAATAATACTTTAAAGTACTACTTAAGTGTGTTTTTTGGGGGCATTTCACAACTTTTACTTCACTGTATTCCTAAAGAAAATAATGTACTTTATACATTTTGAATGCTTAGCAGGACAGGAAAATGGTCCAATTCACACACTTATCAAGAGATCACCCCTACTCACTAAACAAAAACGCTTTGTTTGTAAATAATCTCTGCATGCTATCGTGTGCCCCTGGCTATCCGTAAATAAATAAAAAAAATACATTTGTACCGTCTGGTTTGCTTAATATAAGCAGTTCGAAATTTACACTTACTTTGGATACTTAAATATATTTTTGCAATTACATTTACTTTTGATAGTTAAGGATATTTAAAACCAAATACTTTTACTCAAGTAGTATTTTACTGGATGACTTTCACTTCAGTAATATTTTAAGCTATCTTTACTTTGACAATTGGGTACTTTTTCCACCACTGTGAAAATGCCAGTTACAAAATACACAGGGAACTATTTCACCAGGAAATCAAACTACATCCTGGTAAAACAATCAACCCCAGAAGATTTTATAGGTACCAGACACATGTGGCTACAAGGCAAGCATTCACTTGGAAAATGGAGAACCTTATTTGCTCTCCCATTGCTTAGTCTCTGGCCAACTCCAGTAAATCAGCTCCATATTAGGGAGGTACAGACATTAAGTCATTGCTACATACCATTCCAAGAGAAACACACTGAAATACCTATTAACTTCCACTATATCATATGGCCTATAGTGAAAACACTATTGCATAGATTCAGGGTCAAGCCTCAGTCCTATTAACTAGAACCGAATGGACGCTCAAGGCGACTCACCTCCACGATGCTGCGAAGGTCCCTGACATACATGCGCTCCGTCTCAATGATCTCCATGACCACACGGTCCACATAGCTGAGCGCCATGGCATCAGTGGCAAAGGGTGAGGTTGGGGTCGGAGGTGCAAAAGCTCTCCTGTTGGAGGTGTTGGACTGGGACCTGGTCTGACTGTGGCCCCGCCACTGGTCTCTGGTTCCCCCCTGGCTGAGGCCCTGCAGCTGGGCCTGTGGTTGCTCCCTGGCTCCCTTTGCAGGGCTGAGCTCCAGGTCAATGTCCTCTCTACTGGGGGGAGGTGGTGTGGAGGAGGGGAGGGCCGTAGTACTGCCGTAGAGGCTGTGGCTGTCCCTGGAGGAGCCTGAGGACAGCGTGGACACCAGGCTCACTGGACGCTTAGCCTCTCCCTCCGAAGGGTCAGCACACAGCTGGCTGTAGCCGTCTGGTCGCTCATGATAACCACTGACGGAGACGGCAGAGTACAACCGAGGAGATTCTGATAGAGAAGAGAGAAAGGCAAGTTAGTATGCAGGGTTCATGGGCAGAAAATAGATCAACAAGATTGTTATCGGGACCTTACAATACATTTTAGATCCATTGAATCAAATACTGTACTCAGATGAGTGATTAATGATCCATGACATTATGAACCCAGTGTCCAGCCTTCCAGCCTGAGGACGACTGCTTTACTGTGAAGGGGATTTCTCAAATCATTACTGACTTGCCCCAGTTACAGCGCTCCACATTCTCTGGAAAACCCAGCCATTTCCTCCACCCTCCCTGACTGGTAGTGGCTTAGAAAAAAAATGGAGGAAAAACAGAGCGGGAGAAAATAGGGGAGTGGGAACCAGAGTCTTGTTTATGGAGCCATTTCTCAAATCAAGAAAAATTGAATTCATATTCAGTTTCACATCCTTCCGGTCCGGATTGGGAATGTTCCCCACAAACTTTCCCCAAATGCATGAAGTCACTGTGGTTTATTTCAGAAAGTATTAGGAAGGTAAAAAGGTCAAAATGCATTTTGCACCATTTAAAACTACATGATATTCTCGCCACTGAACTTGAAACCAATAAACTGAGCCGTCTGGAGAACAAACCCCTGATTGGTCACAGCAGTGACTGGGGATGTTGCCGGGATGTTGCCAAGTGAGGGATGTTGCCAAGTGAGGACAGAGAGATGGCGCTAATACAGACTTATTTCATGGAGTCAACTGCGTTAACAAATTCTTTATGAAATTCGATAAGGCAGTCATAAAATATGCTTCATTAGCAGACATCCCACATCTTATAAACATGGATCTGGCACTAGGCACTGCAGGCAGCAGGCCATTTGACTGGAGATGTGATCCGTTACCAATGACCACAATGACTTCAGAACTGAGGGAGGCCCTTTCTATATAGTAAGGATGGTATTACAAAAGTGATATACGTTAACATTTCTGAAGCTTTCACCTTTGAGGTATAATAAATGTAGAAAAAAAAATATTAGAAAGTATTGGAGATGAAAGAAATGCTCTTTGAGGTCATAAGTCAATTTGTGGAATCAACATACACAGGAAACAAAACAAGTGTCTCTCCCTCTACATAGGTTATATATAGACAGTCAGCTGTGAACTCTGGTGAATCACACTGTCACTGTAGGAGTGAGTGAGGAGCAAACACAGAGGTTTCTACACAAGCCGCCTGCCTTCCTCCTCCTGGCATCCTCCTCAAGTTTCCATGAATCAGGGGTGAGCTCATCAGGCCTAGAATGCTGGTACAGTCATTCTGTGCTACACGCCAGCCTCTACAATTTACCGCAGGGCTCGTCTACAACACCAGACTCAAGCATGCCAAGTCTCAGAGGAAGCAGGGGATGAGCATGCAACCAAGGGTTGACCTTGACCACTTCATAAAAGCTGTTTAGAGTAGTTACAAAACCATGAAATACACTGCTCAAAAAAATAAAGGGAACACTAAAATAACACATTCTAGATCTGAATGAAATAATCTTATTAAAAACTTTTTTCTTTACATAGTTGAATGTGCTGACAACAAAATCACAAAAATAATCAATGGAAATCCAATTTATCAACCCATGGAGGTCTGGATTTGGAGTCACACTCAAAATTAAAGTGGAAAACCACACTACAGGCTGATCCAACTTTGATGTAATGTCCTTAAAACAAGTCAAAATGAGGCTCAGTAGTGTGTGTGTGGCCTCCACGTGCCTGTATGACCTCCCTACAACGCCTGGGCATGCTCCTGATGAGGTGGCGGATGGTCTCCTGAGGGATCTCCTCCCAGACCTGGACTAAAGCATCCACCAACTCCTGGACAGTCTGTGGTGCAACGTGGCGTTGGTGGATGGAGCGAGACCTGATGTCACAGATGTGCTCAATTGGATTCAGGTCTGGGGAACGGGCAGGCCAGTCCATAGCATCAATGCCTTCCTCTTGCAGGAACTGCTGACACACTCCAGCCACATGAGGTCTAGCATTAGGAGGAACCGAGGGCCAACCGCACCAGCATATGGTCTCACAAGGGGTCTGAGGATCTCATCTCGGTACCTAATGGCAGTCAGGCTACCTCTGGCGAGCACATGGAGGGCTGTGCGGCCCCCCAAAGAAATGCCACCCCACACCCTGACTGACCCACCGCCAAACTGGTCATGCTGGAGGATGTTGCAGGCAGCAGAACGTTCTCCACGGCGTCTCCAGACTCTGTCACGTCTGTCACATGTGCTCAGTGTGAACCTGCTTTCATCTGTGAAGAGCACAGGGCGCCAGTGGCGAATTTGCCAGTCTTGGTGTTCTCTGGCAAATGCCAAACGTCCTGCACGGTGTTGAGCTGTAAGCACAACCCCCACCTGTGGACGTCCGGCCCTCATACCACCCTCATGGAGTCTGTTTCTGACCGTTTGAGCAGACACATGCACATTTGTGGCCTGCTGGAGGTCATTTTGCAGGGCTCTGGCAGTGCTCCTCCTGCTGGGTTGTTGCCTTCCTACAGCCTCCTCCACGTCTCCTGATGTACTGGCCTGTCTCCTGGTAGCGCCTCCATGCTCTGGACACTACGCTGACAGACACAGCAAACCTTCTTGCCACAGCTCGCATTGATGTGCCATCCTGGATGAGCTGCACTACCTGAGCCACTTGTGTGGGTTGTAGACTCCGTCTCATGCTACCACTAGAGTGAAAGCACCGCCAGCATTCAAAAGTGACCAAAACATCAGCCAGGAAGCATAGGAACTGAGAAGTGGTCTGTGGTCCCCACCTGCAGAACCACTCCTTTATTGGGGGTGTCTTGCTAATTGCCAATAATTTCCACCTGTTGTCCATTCCATTTGCACAACAGCATGTGAAATGTATTGTCAATCAGTGTTGCTTCCTAAGTGGACAGTTTGATTTCACAGAAGTGTGATTGACTTGGAGTTACATTGTGTTGTTTAAGTGTTCCCTTTATTTTTTTGAGCAGTATAGTACTACTTACAGGGAGTAATAGTACAGTAGGCTGTTGAACTCAGACCACTAGGAGTTTCTGCTGTAGTATCTACTCAGACAGAAGCTCCTCCTTTCCCCATTTACTTTAGGCTGGGAAAATGACTACCTCGCCTGCTCTAAGAGCCAGCCTCCAAGGCCTCCCTCCCGCTCTCCCTCCCTATCACCGCTGTGCTGACGTCAATGCCCAGACTGTCATGACTGGAGGAGTAATGACAGTCCAAACATCTCCTGGTCTAATAACAAACCCTAATGAGTCTCCAAGCCACTCAGTTCTACAAGTGGAGCGCAAATGATATGCCCGGTCCTAGGCTAATTCAATCTCTACACAGTACGTTTCTTTACAGAATTATTAAATAATGGTGACTCAACATTGGGATCATCAACATCATGACAAGCCATGGCAGTAAGATGGGCCATAAAATAAATCAAAATGATGTAAGAGATGGGGAAGGTAGGAACCGGAATTTCTGAAGGTCTAGGGCATTAGTACCGGGACCAGGGATAATAGAGAAAGCCAGCAACAGTAAACTAACTGTACCACCTAGGGCTGTGGCAGTCATGAAATTAGCAACCGCTGATTGTCAGGCAAAATAACTGCCGGTCTGACGGTAATTGACCGTTAATTAACAAACATTTAGCATCTCCTGGCTTCCACACGTAGCCTACAAGCCACTGATGCAGACCTTTGGAACATCTACATTTTAAAAAGTCTAATAAATCCATGTAATATAGCCTACACCTTCACAATAAATCCATTATTTATTTTAGACAGGTCTAAAGAAACATTGTATGAAGAAAATGTAGTCTATTTCAGATGAACAGAATAGCATACTCTGAGTGGTCCTTATGTTAGGTCCTGATCTGGCTATGGGCTACACTAGTTCATTAAGCAGACAAGATTTGCTTAGAATTCCATGGCATTATTTTATAGTATGAAGAATACAATTGAACATATCCTTTATGCTTAATTTAGAGCTATTTATGCAACTTCAGTTGTGATACAAACGTTGGGCTATATGTTTAGATGTTTAATACATTCTAAGGCTGCATGATGCGACTAATGATGATTTGGAAAAAAAAAAAAGACATGAAAGGCATGAGCTCTGCTTTGCTTCTTGCATAGGCTGCACAGACTTGACAATGCCTTGAATTTCCCGACAGCATACCCCTAGTGTGGCCGTAATGCCCTCAAAAAAAAACAACATACCTTTTGCGGCCAGTAGCCGTTGTGCCCTTGGGCTGAATATAATAATTCCCTTCTCCTGGCTGCATGTTCCGAAGAATCTCTCACATCTCAATTCTTATTAGCCAATGCCCGTCACCTGATCGGGTTCTTCTCACAGGCATCCATCACTACTTCGATGTAGGCTACAAGTGAAGACAGACAGAGACGCAACTGCATGCGTCCTTATTTAATTCCGAGACGCATATTGAAGATGTTAGAAGAACCGTCCACAAGATGAGTAGGCCTAACGAACAGCAAAAGCACTAGCCTATTTCAATCTACTATTCCCCCATTGTACAAAAGTTGACTTATTCCATTGGTCAATTGGCCTGTGCGAGAAATAAATATTCCAAACATACTCTGGGACAGTTGTGCGATGCGATAGAGCCCAAATTATACAACCACTCGCATCCATTTAAATCTTTAAAAAAAATGTTTTTTTAAAGCAATGAGGCTGATGCAACAGATCAGAACATTTAGCTTAATTTTGTTCAACTATTAGGCCATTTCTTCACATTATAAGCGCAGCAATGCGTACACGACAGTAGACTATAAGGGCGAATGTTCCAAAATGCAATCATTTAGCGGGAAAACACCATTCTCAAAAGTTACCACAAATGCAATTATGCATGTAAAATTATCTTCCCCAAACGTGAAACTCACGCACCACCTATATATGCCGGTTACGCTCTTCACCGGTTGGAAAGTAGATTCATGTGCTTCATTTGAAGAAGTTATTTGGCCACTTTAGTTGTGATACAAACCTTATCAAAACATATTGGCATACGGGCTAGGCTACATGAGGTGTGGGACTATGATTTGAAAAAGTCGTAAAAAAAAAGGCATGAGCTGTCTGCCTTACTGCACACAACCTGGGCATCATTCACAAGTGATAATACGTCATTCACAAGTGATAATACGTCATTCACAAGTGATAATACGTCATTCACAAGTGATAATACGTCATTCACAAGTGATAGGCTAATATTGTCACCCATCAGACTATTCTTGATTTAATCTCGTCTTTACCTATACTAATTAATATATGTGTGAAATTAGTTTTGATTTAGAATGAAGCATTATCATGCACTCAGGGGCAAAAATATACATATCATCTATGCACTTAAATAGCAAATGGAGGACGCTTTTCCCATGGTTCATTTTCATGCCAGCCAGGTAGGCTATACTCCTGTTGTAAAGCCAAGCAATGTGCTTAAATATTAGGAAAGTTGAGAAATAAATATAGTAAGCCAATGGGATCCTCTTTTTAAAATGGCCTCCATCACCCTGTTTTCTCACGCAGGCGTAGCCTATAGAAATGTTGCGCAACATGAGCTCTCATGAAGTGTTAGCCTTGATTTTTGATCGATCTGCATTGATGTCAGAGTGATTAGAGGGACAATAGAGTGCTGAGTACCAGGCAGTTAGCAAGTTTGGTAGGTTACTCATGACCATCAGCAGCATCAGAGCTTAGAGAAGCTTAGTTACATTGACTAAACAGACTTAACATGAAATAAGAAGTAATAAGAATTTAAATTCATAAGACATGGCCACATATGGAATTATTAACACATACCAACTACACTACAGCCTCTGAATGAGTGTCTTAATTATTTTGTCAGCAAACTTATTCAATGATCTCTTACATTAAAGCATATTTGATGGAAAAAAAATTGGAAATTGACTGCGGTCATGTCTCCGCCAGTGTGGCGGTAATACGGTCACTAACTGCCCTAGTACCACCAATCTCTCTTTCCCTGCTCGGAGTACCCACTGAAGATATAAGGTAGTCTATGAGGTTCTCCGTACGATTCCATCAACCACACACGTAGTGGCTTTGTTGTAGCAGGCAATGCTAAGGAATGCAAATTACAAGCCCTGGTAAACATGTGGGTCTGGAAATAAGGTAAGCGCTAAGTTAGCAAGCCTACTGTGATGCAGGGCAGTGTTTCCATTGGGCCTCTGTGGATAAGGAAGTCAGACGCAGGATTACCAGAGAGGACAATGATGACCTCCATCTCTGGTACATCACAGGCATAAACCATGACTGACAAAATAACAAGAAAAAGACGGCTACTGACTTGGCCATAGGCATTCATCTCATGTACCTCAGAATTGAAATCCTCACATACATTATACATACTGTATTGACACTATCAGACTCCCGTTCAGAACTTAAAGGCAGTGTCTGGTCTCTCCTGGTACCTCAGTCTCTCCAGCATCTGCAAACATTTAGTACTGATTCCAGAGGCTCAACGCATCTTCCCTGGCACAGGCCTGCCTGCACATCGCGCTGCCATGACCAATAAACCTCCACACTGGGTGATACAACTGTGATTCCACCCCCACACTGCCATACACCAACACCTGTCCCTTCACTAACAGAGAAACAAGACAAATATGTTAGTAAACACGGCCCTACAGATGTTCAGAGGAGATACCTCACAATTCTGAGCACACACACCGATTTGACTTAATCTGAATACAGGTGGTGACCAGATGTCATCCCTCATAAAATGTGTTTACAATGAGAAACCTCATTTAGTTCCAGTAATACTTTCGCATATTATAGCAACAATTCTCCTGAGATACAGAGTCAGTTGGGGATCCTTGAACAGCCCACTTACAGGCCCTGGCTGAGCCAATAGCTGCAGGTAAATAACTGCTCTGGGACCTGTTAATACTCAGAATGGGAGAAGTGTGTGGGAAGATGCCCCGAGTCTAGTTTAATGTGATGCATGTGGTCCTGACAGAACTGTAGGTTACTGAGCTGAGGTATTCAAAGCATAACATCTTCAGACAGATGTGTACATTCTTCTTTCAGTGTCAGAACGAACCACTCATTTCCTCATTGTTAAGTGTTCCTCCGCAGCTTTTGATGCAGGAGATATTTAGAAAATGTACAGTATGCACATCCATCACAGAACAACCGACACACCGTGACAAAGCAACAGCTGATTTTTCATAGGGGGTTTATCATCTTCACCATTGAGACTTCATATATACACACACACACACACACACACACACACACACAACACTCTGATACTTTCACATAGTTAGAGTATTCAAAGCTCTGTGTAAATATTTGGAGGCAGATTTGCAAGAAGATTTACATGTGTTGACCTCCCTGCGGCCTGTTCTCAGTTGGATGGTCTGCAGGTTCCGGCTTTTAAAGACTTCTATAGGGATAGCATACATAGTAGTCTGCTTTATATCAACAATATTATTCAATCCAAGAGATGGCAGCGCAGTCAGACTCCCACACCCTCCTGCTTTAGCTCAGTTACATAAAGGCTTGGTAAGGGTAATTTCCATCTAAAAAGAGGACCCATGAGCACCAACATGTGAAGTTCATAGGTGCCTGTTAAATGAAAGGTTAGTCTATATATTTTTTTAAATTAAGGAATATATACTCTGAACAAAAATATAAAATGCAACAATTTCAATGATTTTACTGAGTTGCAGTTCATATAAGGAAATCAGTCAATTGAAATAAATTCATTAGGACCTAATCTATGGATTTCTCATGACTGGGAATACAGACATGCATCTGTTGGTCACAGACACTTTTTTTTTTTTTAAAGGTATGGGCATGGATCAGAAAACCAGTCAGTATCTGGTGTGACCACCATTTGCCTCATGCAAACTCTACATTTGTTGTATTTTTACCCCTTTTTCTCCCCAATTGGGTAGTTGCAGTCTTGTCCCATCACTGCAACTCCTACGGACTCGGGAGAGGCGACGGTCGAGAGCCATGCATCCTCTGAAACACGCACTTCTTCTTGACACACTGCTCCCTTAACTGTGTTTGTCAAATGTTCTGTGTAACTTGTTAAAAGTAGTCCTTGTGCATAGAGTTGTAGGATTTGTTAAACTCTGAAATCAAATGGTTTTTAATTTGGCATACATTTTTTTGTGAAAAAAATCTTAGTCAGCGCAATTCCGTTATCGTGGAATTGCCCCAAGGTCGTTTTAGTCAAATTCTGTTTGAGGCTACCAATTGAATACAATCATTAACCTAGTCAAACAGAAGTATAAACCAAGCCAAGGTTAAAAACAGAGTATAGTATTTGGAGTACATTTTAGCCTAGGCCTCACCTTCAACAATACAGAGTTACACAAAGTATGATCTCTGTTTCAAATAGCTACAGTATGACAGTGGAATAAGCAAAACAGTCACATTGGAACATAGTACAAGGGATTACATCAGATCAACTGCTAATGTCTGAACGGAGTATTATGGGCCGTTTTATTAAATCACCTTGTTGAGGTAAAATAGCTGACATTCCTGCTGTATTCATTCTGAACCCCTAGTTGTAATTATTTGAATTCCTGGTTGCTACAGCCTATTAAACCAAAGTTAAACTTCACAGACTACTGAATATAAATGCCACAAGCATGACTGTTACTCCCTGGAGTCCACAGCCCGGCCCCTGGGAAGCTATAGTTCAATTTAGAAGTACATTGTTCAACAGTATAATCTATGGGAATGGGGCCTGCATGTTTCTGACTACTGAACAATGTCAGGCATCTTAACGAATGAGAATTACAGGTCCATGAGCCTTCCCTTTGAGCCAAGCCAGGTCTAGTTGGAAAAACAGCTCTGGGCCCGTTTTCCTGAAAGCATTTTAACGCTAAATTCATTGTTAGAAACATCAGTGGTTCTAATGATGAACTTATCCTTAAGATACTTTTGGACCTGGTAATTTATGGTGAGTACAGCAGCCCCTGGCTTTGAACACTAGTATAGTATTTCCACAGCCTGAGATGAAGGCGAGACATTGTGAAGGGTCACGAGTAATCAGACAGTCTAGAACAGATGTAAATCTACAGATGTTTCCATTTCAGCTTTCATTCGTCAGAGGTTGACACCATAAAACTCATACGATCCAGTCTGTTTGTGATGACAAGATTGATGTCAACGACATACAGTATCAAATAAGGTAGACATGTACTGTAGTTCTGACAACACCTTGTTGTTCACCTTCTCCATACGGAGCATCCAAATTGTCTCTCAGTAAAGCCATCCTTCAAATGGGACATTTCACTGACAGCATGACATGTGTCTGTCTTGTCAAAGAGCAATATAAATCAAAGTGAGAAATAATCCCTAATTTTCTCTCATGGTCCCTGTGATACAATAGGATTAATTCCCATCAGGAAGCTATATTCTTTTTCCAACAACAACTTTTGTTCACAACACTGAGAAGACTGCATTACCTGTCGGTTTGAAAACATTGCGAGATTGACATGTGGGGGTATGCAAACCAACCTGCTCTGGCTTCCATGTTCATATGTAAATTCTACACTGGACAAAGGGTTGTTTTTCCTCCTGGGCTATATTTACAGCCCAGTCAAAGCAGTTGCTATGGAGAGACTCAGAGCTCTTAGACAGTTCTAAGACACATTACACAACATGTCCTGCCTTCCATAGGAGGAACTGATTACAAAGGTTAAAAAGGACTCAACGCAAAGATGTTAGATAATAAATAACAACAAAAGAGTATAAAAAAAACATAAGATAACAGAAGGGCCTAAATCCATCCATAGTGATGTTGAAACTAAACTAAAACTGGGATTAAACCATGACAATTATGCTTTTGATAGAGTTTCTAATAATATCTTATAAAAATTGAAAGATACACCTCAGAACAAATATTCAAATAAAATGTATTTTGTAAAATCTCTGGACATACCTTTAACAAAAAAAGCACGGTGACTTGGTCCTCACCACCCAGGTCCTCACTATGACGAAGGTGAGAAATTCCAATGTTGTCCTATCCAAGTCTGAGACATCCCTCCCTTATTTGGCATGTATGTATAAACTCCTTTCTGCTCACCTCCAATCTACTGAACCGCAGTAGAGAGTCGGGGAAACTGTCACCTGATGAGTGAGCACCTTCCCTCTGTGCCAGACACACCCCTATGATTCTACATCTGCAGCTTGCACCCCTCACATCCAGGCAGACATTTCCTTATGAACAAAAGTGGACCGCATAATGGATACTTGGTAGTCATCATGATCCTTATGTTGTTTGATAGGAAACCCTCTCCATTAAAAGTGACCCATCTTCATCCTTGAATGTTTCTAACCAAATCAGGAGTTAGGACAGAGGAACATGAGTGTCCGTCTCCAACATCCAGAATGGAAATCCCTATCCCTCCTCTAGATGCATGGGCACCTTAGAGAGCGAAGAGGACATATTCCTCTGTTTTCAAAAGAGGTTGAGAGCATGAGGAGGCTCTGTCTCCAACACCATAGTGTTATACAGTTCTCCTGAACCCTGGACTCGTTTCCTGTTGCGGTCTGATATTTGCATGCAAGTGGCATGGTGTTCGCCAGGATGAAAATGAACCATATATAAAGTCCCTTCATTGTGAATGTCCTTCCTCCTAAGGCGGCACCAATGTGGCCCCACATATTCTGTTAGTACTGCTTCACATAGCACGCCACATAGCACGCCATTTACTTTCCTGAATAACTGCTGCAAGGCATTCTTGATTTCTTTCCATCAGTTTCTCTTGACTGTGCATTCACAATCTGAATATCTAGCGGAGAATCCCTTCTAGCCATAAGGGGACCTCCTCAAGCCACATAACAAGCTGGAAAATCCAACCCTCTAATTGAAGGATGAGTACTTTTTGTATGTTGTCATTCACTCACAGGAGAAATCTCCTGTGGATCCGAAGGCGTCCCTTATATCGGTTAACTTATCCTTTCAGAGTCAAGGGCTTGGCGTCACCCTGTTTTGCTATAGGATAAAGCCAAGAATGGCATTTCTCTCTACATCTCAATGACCGCTTCAATGCCCCAATATTCCTCCATCCTTTCTCCTTTAACACACACCCTTACAACCCTGACCGAGGTTATCAGTTCCTCCACAGAGATCAGACAAAAGGAACATGGGGTGTCTGGAGTTTACCCCCTTGGGAAAGACTCCTCCCCACTTGGCTGTGGTGAAAGACTCCTCCTCAGGAAGCAGCATATGCACAGAGGCTGAAGCTGAGGATTAGTCATAAGTCTACACCATCATCGTGCAGGACAGGAAAAACTCCCTACCATAGCCATGAATCATCATTAGCGACAAGACAATGATTCTGAATTTTCTTCCTTCAAATTTTTATTACAACTTGTTATTTTGTATTAAGAATTGAATATTGTACTGCATTGTTGAGGGGAGTTAACCAGTAAGCAATCTCTTTCTTGCTTCTAGATTGTTTTATTTACACTTTACTTTAACCTCTAAAAGGACATTAAAGGGGATGTTAATGATTAGCTTGGAAGTCAGTAAATAAACCCGAATAGCAGCAGTGACTGAGGCTGAGCACACATAACCTGAACCTGCATTCCACACGAAATGTCAAGGTCAGAGATCTAGCTAGTTGTTGGTAAGTTTGAGGAACTCCTGTGCTAACAACTGAAACTGTTTGTTGTTGACATTTTTCCGCTTATTTGCCATGACAACGTGAATATTATATCCTTCAGACCTGTTCTTAAATATTTGAAAGTTCAGTGTACACTTGTTTAACGTGCTTTCTTCCATTTCAGTTACCTGGTTTCTGACGAGGAAACAGGTAAAGCTCAACTGTCAATTATATGCAGTCACACTATAATTTCCCGCCAACTTACTCTGGAGTAGAGACCTGATAACTCAAAAACAAACCTTGTAATTTACAGTGATAAGACTAAATTGGGGGACAAGGGAAACATTTATCTGCACATAAAACCTATTGCACCTCTGAACCACCATTCCAATACTAATAAGGGAAGGAGAAAGTGGTTGAAAGAGATTCAAAGTTTTGAAAGACACTTCTGTTCAAAAGACCCTGATTTAATCCGTTTAGTTTACTTGCAAAGCAACGTTTGAGGGGTGAAGGATCCAGCAGTGCCAAATTGACCTCTGTGCACAGGCATGTGATGATCCACTTATATGACTCCATTCAACATGACCCCCAAAGAGCCACTTCAGCTGGGGTTTATTTAAAGTCTCATTTCCTCTGGACAACACACGCCATCTGGGTCTGATGGAGGTCCGAGGTGTGAGCACATTGTAAACTTTACCACCAGGCTGTGTCCACAGACAGCCACATTAGCACTTCCCTGCAGAGTGAGCCCCACTGAGGGAGGGCAACACTCTGGGGGACAGCTGGGCAGAGAGGAGGAGTTGAGGGGGATGTCCTGGGAGTTCCCTTGAGCCCTTCCAGGACATGCAGCATATGTTCTCAACTGAGGTTCACTGACAGACATCACAGGAAAAGGAAACAACTCCAAATACAAGCAGCATCGTATCATAGAGGAAACTAATGTGGGGTTTTCTAAATGGAACGAGATTCTGGAGAGCTTTTTTAACAGACAGCACAATAACAAGGCGAACTTCCCCAGACCTTGGAATGAGACTCAGAGTCTATGACTAATGTGCGTAATCTACTGGAAGAGTTCTGGGTGGAATGTAATTGTAAGGGGCAGTAAAATCATTCACATTGAAATGAATCAACGTGACTGATTGTGGGGAGTGGCAGGCAGGGTCCTGAACAATGCAGTAGAAGACATTGAATGCGGTGCTATATAAATGCCTCAGCAACAAAAGAGCTCAGACCTGATCCTTTTCACCATCTGCACAAAAACATTGATGAATAGGAGGTTGTCTCAGAAATATAAGTCTAGTGTCCATCTTACGGTTTGTGTTGCTTAGCTTGATCCCAGATCTGGACATGCAGTCTATAGGTTATGGCATGACAGCAATAGAAGAGTTGGCTGAAGCACATACAGATCTGGACTGGGTCAGACTAAAAGTCACTGCCACTGAATGACACTAGCATTAAAACCCTTTCTAAGCAGTCTCCACATGGGACCAGTATGCATGTCACCGGATCTGGTGCAGCCAGCTAACCTATGGCTGACTGATAGAGGAGCAGAATGAGGGGTAAAAGAGTTAAGCTCTGGAGGCCCCATTAACAAGCAGCACTCAGAGAGGACCAGAGAGGTGCAGTCATCCCTGCCTGGCCAGGTCACCACAGTCTGTAGCCCCAGGCCCACTGGGCTGGAAAAGCTGCTGCTTGGACTGGATCCCATCGAATTCCTCAGTCTCCTACCCCTTTAAAGCTCCATACATTCTGCAAACACAGCTACATTCCAATTCCAGTCCTCATTACTAAGTAGGTCAGGGGTAGCTCTCATCTTTGGCACCCTGGTCCTGAGGTTTGTTGGTACTGGGTTCAGACATGTTGTTTCATCTACAGCTTCACACAGCGGTGCTTTAGCTTTCATACAGCATGGAGATATTGACTCATACCCATTTGGTTTGACGTTTGCGTAGAAGTCAGAGTTTGCATGGGAGGATAATGCACCAAAAATGTATCTAAAAACACAAATAAACACCAAACAAAGAAAGCTTAAACAATGCTAAAATGTTGTTTTACTTCTTTACTTCCGCCATTCAGCCAACAGTCAATTCAACATTTATTAAATGACTCTGGGGGGGGGGGGGGGGGGGGGGGGGGGGGGGGGGGGGGGTGTACTAATCCACCAAACGCCTGATTGTGTATATTAAAACATTTCAGCTGATATATCAAATGAAATAAAGCCATCTTGGAGCAGAAGCAGACTATTGACCCCAGGGTTTGTCCCATGCTAGCCATGTCAGGTGTACAGTAATTGTAAAGCTGTAACCAGTAAAACCAATCCCCCCAGATTTTCTTTCAGCTGAGTGGTCATGTTATAAACCTTTGGGCTCTTTTGACCCCAGAGGTGAATTTGAGCTGGATAGTCACGACAATGAAAGGTAAACAATGAAGTCTGACAACACACATTCCTCTTGCCTCTTCACTTCGACCAATCATTACCTCAAAAGAGAGAGACAGCATTCCAAGCTGCCTGTTAACAGTTAGCCATCCAAAGCAGGAGACAAATCGACAACATGCTACTTTAACTCCATTTCACACACTAGTCCAAATGAGCCGCAAGATGTTTTTTTTAACTACAATTTGAGGGAGGGTTAAATCAAAAGTTGAGATTTGTTTTGGAGGCTTCAAATGTGAAGGGAGTCTGAATGCAGTCTGAGCTATAGGCAGTCTGAGTGAACGAGACAACTCTTCATGAGGGCGGCACACGTCCCCCCTCCCAGCCACTGGCCTCTTTTGGCCGTGGTGGTGGCAAAGGCACGGGTGGGGAGGAAAAAGGGAGCCATTGACACATTGGCATTCTTCAGCCAGAGTGGAAGCTCAGTGCCAAAATGCATTCAGTGGAGAAGAGAGGGGGGGGAAATTGTGGACACAGGCAAGTTCTTTTACTGAAGATTATTAGCAATTGAAATAACATGGAATTTAAGGAAGCACCCCCCACCATGCAGGTTAGCTACATATGCTGGCCAAAGCATAATCATTGTTTTAGAGTCAAACACATCCTGATCCTTGTTTGGGTCTGAGCTATGCAGAAGGGGCAGTCCAGCTCCGGGAATCACACAAAGCACCTCTCTGCCAGGTCAGCCCTGACAGACTGTGGGCAGTGAATTCATGGGTCTCTGAGCTCTGCTTTTCCAATCCTTCAGATGTCCTTTATTCTGCAAATTTCTATCCCTTTCCACCTACGCATGCAGTACTTAGGCTGACGGCAAATAACCTGCAACTTTGGATTAGAATGCCCTTCCATCAATGTTACATTAGCTCTCCAATGCCAGGACACCAAACAAACATTACATTAAGTCAAAGGAGGTTAGTAATGGACTTTGAGCTGTAGACTGCCAAGTGATCATTGTTTGCCAGTGCATCTGAGATGTCACATACTGTACGACTAACTATAAAAAGGTCAATAAGATGTTAAAAAGGCTGGTCTTACCTTCCCCCATTGGGCCCTTATGGAGAGTACTGTGGGACTCCTCTGGCATGGCACTCAGGCCTCAGGACCTGCCAAGACAGAACAGAGTCAGGTCTCAAGTCAGCACAAGTGGACTCTTTGTAGTAAAATCAACATGAAACATAAGCTTTCACATAATAACGCAACTCTGTTAAACAGCACCAGAACAAAACATTTTGTTCCTCTGATGTATGGCCAATGTTGTGATGCCCTGTTGTCAGTCACCTCAATCTAGATTCTACATTCCGTAGTATTGATCACATTATGTCCATCTCCCACAAGATGATCACCAGCTTCATCACAGCTGTAAACCTTTCCCATTGCTCAGCTGCCCCAGTTATGTGCTTGTTACACCATCGTATTGTGTGCTTCTACAATCTATACCATGCTAGACAAACTCATTCATTCCCCACTCCTCTAAGCTTGCACAGGTGGGGGGAAAACTAGCTGGATTCTTATCAGCATTTAATAGAGAAATTCCTCACATTCCACTGATTACTGCATGGTTAGTCTGTGTTTGAGTGGCTGGCACAAGCTCTGACGTATGGGGCTCCAGAGGGCTTTGTATATCCCTGAGATTACAACATGAGCTCATACCAGACCAGTGACTGGAAGTCTGGGGAGTGACATGAGACAGAGCTGGAGGGTCCTAGCTGGGATGAGACATCCACCTGAAGAAAAGGCTGACGGGAATGGTGAATTCAGTCAAATTGAAGCCTTACAGTAACCAAACCACCACAATCCACAAAAACATTTCCAATAGCTAGCTACCCTCTTCCATAAAATGCCCTTTGAATTAGTAAGGGCAAGGATTTAAAATGCATCTAAAGCTCTTTTCAGGCATAATTGTTCATAGGCTACACAGGTTGACACAAGAGGCTGTTGAGGTGAGAACGGCTCATAATAATGGCCAGAATGGAGCAAATGGAATGGTATCAAACAAATGGAAACCATGTGTTTGATACCATTCCACCTATTCCGCTGCAGTCATTACCAAGAGCCCATTCTTCCCATTTACGGTGCCACCAACCTCCTATGGTTGGGAAGTTCAAACAGTGGCCTGTAGTTAAGTTTGGCCCTCATCACGCCAAAGTACTTTGGTCTTACTGATGAGGAGTGTCACCTCCAGGCCCACCCACCCTGCCAGTTTCCCACATCACTGCTTCTCTCCCTCCTTAAATCAAATTAATACAAAAGACTGGGCCTGAAAACTCGTCTCCTGTGATTCCTAGTAAGCCTCCATCTTTCAAACAATCACATATGTCACCGCAGCTAGATTGGTGGCAGGAATTTGTCAGGGATTAGTATCATGCATTGTTCCCAGTGCAATCTGTGGTCATTGCTCCTAACAAGCTGACTCGCTGAGGCCAAGCCCACTGCCACGGGAGTTTGTCAACTATGTTGCACAGGAACGCTGGGAGAAAACAAGACCCCTGCTCAACACATTATATTCACTTGTTTAACAGTGAGAAGTGTGCCTGCAGCTGTGGCACCTAGTGCACTGAGCTACAGAACAAATCCACTTCCGACAGGTCTGGAACTCTGACCTCAGAGCTAACCCAGCTGAATAACCACGACTACACTAATCTCTGAACCCTCATCTGGTAAATGAGTGGATAGACAAGAAAAAAAATGGCTCCAAGGTACACCTCCATTAAGACACACATACGTTCAAAAGTTTGGGGTCACTTAATGTCCTTGTCTTTGAAATAAAAGCACGTCCATTAAAATAACATAAAATTGATCAGAAATAAAGTGTAGACATTGTTAATGTTGTAAATTACTATTGTAGCTGGAAACGGCTGATTTTTTAATGGAATAACTACTCAGGCGTACAGAGGCCCATTATCAGCAACCATCACTCCTGTGTTCCAATGGCACGTTGCGTTAGCAAATCCAAGTTTATCATTTTAAAATGCTAATTGATCATTAGAAAACCCTAGTTAGGCTTGATACAACCTAAACTCTAAATTCACAGCGTAATTTCATTACCGTGAAATTTCCCCATGTACAAAAACCAGAGAAAACAAACTTGGATGTAAAAATGTAATATTGATGAAGAGGTCTTCTAGCAAGAACAAGGTCAGCAGAGCAATTTATCACCCCCCAACCTAGTTTTACTGCGTTTTAAACTTCTATTATCCATCATCTCACGTTTGCTGAGCTATGAAAACTGTAAATCACTATTTTCCTAAAAGGTGGGAAGCACAGCTTCCTTCAAATCCTTAGGAAAACACTAGCCAGGCTGACACAGTCATGTGAAGGGGGCCCCTTGTGCTGGAGCCAGCCTTCGTTACACACAAATGGATAGCATTTGTTCCCACATCTGATAAGTGTGTTAGCCGCAACCTGAACCTCCCTTCTGGAGATCTGGAGCTTGTTCTCTAAGTGGACCCAGATGCCACCACAAATAGTCTGATGGTTGTTAAGTTAGAGCGCTGCAATGGATCACTTGGTCTGTAATATCCCTTTCAGTGGAGTAGATAATGTCCCTTGTTCCTGTGATCTTACGGTTTTTCTGAGCTTGAATTCCAACTGGAAACGTTTTCCTAACAGACGACAGTTGTGACAGGCACATGTTGCCCTGAGATAATAGACTGTGCTCAGTTGGAGAAAGGGAGAGAATGAACATTCTAATTAGGTCACTGATTTAACTGTGTGTCCAATTCCCCACCACAAACAGATAACCATAACAAGCATCCAACACCGTCTTCCCTGTACTTGAGACCCAACGCCTGGCATTCTTGGGGAGGGATTACTATCTGGGGAATATCATTCACCACGGACAGCTCCCAGTGTTGGGAGGGAAGTAAAACCTTGAACTAATAACAGAGGGCAAACTATGGCGGGTAAGACAAGCCCAGGCATCTCCTCTGGGTAGACATGCCACTCTACGTCTCTCCAGAGAGGTTTACAGACAGAGGGCACAGACTGAGCAGAAAGGAAGTGACATTTAACCAACCTGGGAATTTCCTATTGAGCACCAAGGATAACATCAATAATATTGATTTTTGAACCATAGGGAATCATTTCATATCACTTACTGACTCCATAGTGCCTGGGGGAGGTATCCGTCAGAGGCAATGAAATACAGTGGTCGGAAATTAATGACAACCCTGATAAAGATGAGCGTAAATGATTATATTAAACAATGCAAATACTAAGCAATACTCAAAAAAAGTAGGAAATTATATTATACTGAACAAAAATATAAAATGCAGTGTTGGTGCCATGTGTCATGAGCTGAAATTCAAATAAAAAAAAGAGCCATAAATGTTCCATAAGCACAAAAAGCTTATTTCGCTCAAGTTTCACACAAGCTTGTTTACATCCCTGTTAGTGAGCATTTATCCTTTGCCAAGATAATCCCTCCACCTTAGAAAAAGGCTCAGTGCCATTATCCTCGCAAGGTGAGGTATTGAAAGGTATTGAAAACAGGGGTTCAAATAATTGTGATCCCTACCTTTGAGAGAAAAAACATCACTTGTTAAACAAAATCTTAGTATAAAATAATTTCCCCCTTTTCTTTTTGCATACAATATAGCTCAGCATTTGAATTTTTGCTAATCTTTATCGAAAAGGTGTGAATCCCCCCTCTGTATGTGAATAACAGCCGAGTCTGAGGGAGAAATTACTTCACTTTTGGATGCTGTGTCAGAGAACAATTTCCTTGTTGCATATACAAGTAACTGCCAAAATAAAAGAAAACGCTTAAGTAAATGAGGGATACAAATTATATTGAAAGCAGATGATTCCACAGGTGTGGTTCCTGAGTTAATTAAGCAATGAACATCCCATCAGGCTTAGGATCATGTATATAAATGCCCAGTTCCCCATTATTTTGGCCTCCGGGGCTTGAAGACATCTCAGTGACTCAGTTGCTCAATCATGTCGAGAGAACCTGCTCCCTATTAAATGCAACAAGGCAACTGTAAACACGTCGTCCCCCATAAATGATGCAGCGCCCCGCAGGCCAACTGAGCGATCGCGTGACTAACAAATTTCAGTTAATTACTGTAGCTCCCACCTTGGGCCAATCAGTGTAATTCTGTAAATGCCGGATCTCTATGGCAAGACGCATCATTCACCCAAGTTTAGTCAAAATCGTGCCAGTTCTGCCTGAGATATCACGTGTGACTAATGTACGAACGTACTAATGGACGGAGACAGATCCACAGTCCCGTCCGATTTCATCGTGGGGGACTTGGCAAATTAACGGTTTCTGCGTGCGACATGAATAAATAAAGCATAATAGAGAGGGCAGGCTGAGAATACTGCTGTAGAATGTAGGCTGCTCCACCTCTCTCACAGTCAGACTACATCACATTCCCTCTTCACCAAACTGTCTTCCCAACAAGTCTCAAGGGATTCTGGGAATACTACACAAGCCTCTGGGGATGTCCTCATTCAGACAGAACACTGTCAGGATGTTCATATTCAGAAAGTGAAAAATAAAAAGCTAACCGAGCTGACTGAGACAGAGCCATTATTATTTCAGTGGTAGGGCCGTGTTTATCTTGCTTGACCTCTCGCTTACCCCCGTCTACACCCACAGAGGGGAAAAAACACACACAATTCTCTCAGTGTCAGAGAATTACCCTCTTTCCCACAATACTACTGCACTACGTCCTTGACACAGCCCACAAGAGACCAACAGCCTTTCATTCACAGGAGAACACAATAAACCAGACACATACTCTCACTCAATTTCAATCAAACCAGCTCCTTCTAGAATAGCATCTTGGTAACCTTCGACTTCTCCCAGACATTTAACATATGGGTCGTTCCACCTCAAAAAGCACTAGAAAAAAAAAGGTTTAGATCGTTAAGAATAGCATTCCTGCAATATTATTTTGATCTAACAAATAAAAGGAAATTGATTGCTTTAAAATGGGCTATTGAAATAAGATTAATATAGTTTTCAATAAATATAGTACCTAAACATCCAATTTAGACCAAACTTCCTCCTAAAAATGAGTAAGACATTAGGAATCTTCCCAAAAAATGAAAATGTCCCTCAAGGACCCCCCACACCAATCCCACCTAAACAACCAGTATACAGTATCAGTTCTCCATGTCTGACATGTAGTATTGAGCTGCAGCTCAGTGTTTCTTCATACTATGTGATCTATTCAGTTATGTTTTTTCCACTATTGAGGAATTAGTCACTGAAGTTGTTAGGTTTATGTCCCGTCATAGATCCTGACTACTAGATGGTGCCGTTCCTGCTATTAGGTGAACAAATTGTGAAGAATCCCCCCCACGTTCCACCTCAAAAACCGCAAGATGATTTCAACACCCACCATCTCAGATTGTTCTGAAATCAATTCTGAAGTCAGAAACAGATAACATTAGCATTCACACAATATTAATCCTATTGATTGCACACAAATTGGCCATTTAAAGGATTTATATAAAATCAGGGGTGAAAGTACAGTCGTGGCCAAAAGTTCTGAGAATGACACAAATATTAATTTTCAAAGTCTGCTGCCTCAGTTTGTATGATGGCAATTTGCATATACTCCAGAATGTTATGAAGAGTGATCAGATGAATTGCAAAGTCCCTCTATGCCATGCAAATGAACTGAATCCCCCAAAATAATTTCCACTGCATTTCAGCCCTGCCGCAAAAGGACCAGCTGACATGTTAGTGATTCTCTCGTTAACACAGGTGTGAGTGTTGACACGGACAAGGCTGGAGATCACTCTGTCATGCTGATTGAATAACAGACTGGAAGCTTCAAAAGGAGGGTGGTGCTTGGAATCATTGCTCTTCCTTTGTCAATCATGGTTACCTGCAAGGAAACCCGTGCCGTCATCATTGCTTTGCACAAAAAGGGCTTCACAGGCAAGGATATTGCTGCCAGTAAGATTGCACCTAAATCAACCATTTATAGGATCATCAAGAACTTCAAGGAGAGCGGTTCAATTGTTGTGAAGGAGGCTTCAGGGCGCCCAAGAAAGTCCAGCAAGCGCCAGGACCGTCTCTTAAAGTTCATTCAGCTGCGGGATCGGGGCACCACCAGTACAGAGCTTGCTCAGGAATGGCAGCAGGCAGGTGTGAGTGCATCTGCACGCACAGTGAGGCGAAGACTTTTGGAGGATGGCCTGGTGTCAAGAAGGGCAGCAAAGAAGCCACTTGTCTCCAGGAAAACATCAGGGACAGACTGATATTCTGCAAAAGGTACAGGGATTGGACTGCTGAGGACTGGGGTAAAGTCATTTTCTCTGATGAATCCCCTTTCCGATTGTTTGGGGCATCCAGCTTGTCCGGAGAAGACAAGGTGAGCGCTACCATCAGTCCTGTGTCATGCCAACAGTAAAGCATCCTGAGACCATTCATGTGTGGGGTTGCTTCTCAGCCAAGGGAGTGGGCTCACTCACAATTTTGCCTAAGAACACAGCCATGAATAAAGAATGGTACCAACACATCCTCCGAGAGCAACTTCTCCCAACCATCCAGGAACAGTTCGGTGACGAACAATGCCTTTTCCAGCATGATGGAGCACCTTGCCATAAGGCAAAAGTGATAACTAAGTGGCTCGGGGAAGAAAAAAAACAATCGATATTTTGGGAAACTCCCCAGACCTTAATCTCATTCAGAATTTGGTTAATCCTCAAGAGGCAGGTGGACAAAGAAAACCCCACAAATTCTGACAAACTCCAAGCATTGATTATGCAAGAATGGGCTGCCATCAGTCAGGATGTGGCCCAGAAGTTAATTGCCAGCATGCTAGGGCGGATTGCAGAGGTCTTGAAAAAGAAGGGTCAACACTGCAAATATTCACTCTTTGCATCAACTTCATGTAATTGTCAATAAAAGCCTTTGACACTTATGAAATGCTTGTAATTATACTTCAGTATTCCATAGTAACATCTGACAAAAATATCTAAAGGCAATGAAGCAGCAAACTTTGTGAAAATTTATATTTGTGTCATTCTCAAAACTTTTGGCCAGGACTGTAAACCGGTATGGTGTATTGCGTCCCAGTAAAACATAAGCCTATCACAATAATTAACACAAAATGCCAAGAAAACTAAAGGCTATTACACCATTCTTTTACATTAATGTGGCTGACATGGTAAACATTTGCGAATTGACTTGAAAACAGGTGGGAAAATGCTCCAAATTCCATTGTGGTATGATGAGAACATTTTGCCAAGGCAGAGATTAGTGGCTGTAGGGCCTCCAGAGTGGCGCACTGGTCTAAGGCACTGCATTTCAGTGCTAACTGTGCCACTAGAGATCCTGGTTCGAGTCCAGGCTCTGTCGCAGCCGGCCGCGACTGGGAGAGCCATCGGGCGGCGTACAATTGGCCGAGAGCCGTCAGGGTTAGGGGAGTGTTTGGCCTGCAGGGATGTTCTTGTCCCATCGCGCACTAGCAATTCCTGTGGCGGGCTGGGCACAATGCATGCTGACACAGTCACCAGGTGCACGGTGTTTCCTCCGACACATTGGTGCAGCCGGCTTCCGGGTTAAGCGGGCATTGTGTCAAGAATGGCTTGATTGTGTTGTGTTTCGGGGGAGGACGCTCTCGACCGTCGCTTCTGCAGAGTCCATACAGGAGTTGCAGCGATAGGACAATTGGATACCATGAAATTGGGGAGAGAAAAAATTAAAATAAGAGACGAGTGGCTGATACTGAGACACACATACGTACAGCATTGGACAAGTCTAGGCCTAATGATGAAATTGCAGAATTTCACATTTCAGATGCACAGTGCACTGTTTGGATGCTGGAATTATTTTGTGAGTGGATGAACTTGCCTAGAAAGAGCGCTTTTTTAAAGTGATTGACAATCAGATGAAAACATGACTGGTTGTGCTAATGCCACATTAAAATGGTAATATATGTAAAAAGTTAAGACTACTTGCCCCACAGAGATTCTATGATTGCATCTAGGCTATTTAAAAAAAAGGGGGGGCGGGGCAGGGGGGGGGGGGGTAGTTCCGTACCGGTAAGAAATAAAATCTACTTTCACCCCTGCATCTTCTTCCTAACAATGACAAAGACAAGAGGAATGCATCCCCCCAAAAATATATACCCCCCACATCCCACGCCAAGCCCACCCAAACCACCAGTATCAGATCTGTTTCTGACAAGTACTATGAAGCTGCAGATCAGAGTAATGTTTTTCTCAGTCAATTTGTTGATGATTTGTTACCCCCTGTTCAGAGAAATTAGTGATTGAAGTTATTAGGTTTATGTCCAAACATACATCCTGATACTACCAAGTTCTGTTCCTGCTATTATGTGAAAAAAGTGAACAATCTGAGATTGTGGGCATCATGGCTTGCTGAAGTGACATGGCATGACCAATACGAACTCTTTACTTTGGGCAGCTTTGTACACTGAACAAAAATATAAATGCAATATGTAAAGTGTTGGTCCCATGTTTCATGAGCTGAAATAAGAGCCCAGAAATGGGCCAATCGCACACAAAAAGCTTATACCTCTCAAATTGTGCAGATTTGTTTACATTCCTGTTAGTGAGCATTTATCCTTTGCCATGATAATCCATCCACCTTAGAAAAAGTCTCAGTGCCATTATCCTCGCAAGGTGAGGTATTGAAAGCTATTGAAAAAAGTGGGTTCAAATCATTTATGGTTTAGATTAGAGGTCGACCGATTAATCGGAATGGCCAATTTCAAGTTTTCATAACAAAATCGGTAATCTGCATTTTTAGACACCGATTATGGCCGATTACATGGCACTCCATGGGGAGACTGCGTGGCAGGCTGACTACCTGTTATGCGAGTGCAGCAAGGAGCCAAGGTAAGGTGCTAGCTAGCATTAAACTTATAAAAAAACTAACATAATCACTAGTTAACTACATATGGTTGATGATATTACTAGTTGATCTAGCTTGTCCTGCGTTGTTTAATTAAATAATCGATGCGGTGCCTGTTAATTTATCATTGAATCACAGCCTACTTCGCCAAACGGGTATTTGCGGAAAAAGCACTGTCGTTGCACCAATGTGTACCTACCCATTAACATCAATGCCTTTCTTAAAATCTTTTAACTAGGGAAATTATAGATTTCTCTTGCGTTCTGTGCAAGCAGAGTCAGGGTTTATGCAGCAGTTTGGGCCGCCTGGCTCGTTGCAAACTGTGTGAAGACCATTTCTTCTCAACAAAGACCGTAATTAATTTGCCAGAATTGTACATAATTATGACATAACATTGAAGGTTGTGCAATGTAACAGGAATATTTAGACTTAGGGATGCCACCCGTTAGATAAAATACGGAACGGTTCCGTATTTCACTGAAAGAAAAAACATTTGGTTTTTGAAATTATAGTTTCCGGATTTGACCATATTAATGACCTAAGGCTTGTATTTCTGTGTGTTATTATAATTAAGTCTATGATTTGATAGAGCAGTCTGACTGAGCAGTGGTAGGCAGCAGCAGGCTCGTAAGCATTCATTCAAACAGCACTTTTGTGCATTTGCCAGCAGCTCTTTGCTGTGCTTCAAGCATTGTGCCGTTTATGACTTCAAGCCTATCAACTCCCGAGATTAGGCTGGCAATACTAAAGTACCTATTAGAACATCCAATAGTCAAAGGTATATGAAATACACATGGTACAGAGAGAAAACGTCCTATAATAACCTCTGCAATCCACCCTAGCATGCTGGCAATTAACTTCTGGGCCACATCCTGACTGATGGCAGCCCATTCTTGCATAATCAATGCTTGGAGTTTGTCAGAATTTGTGGGGTTTTGTTTGTCCACCCGCCTGAACATGTTTCATTATTTGAGACTAAATGGATTTTATTGATGTATTATATTAAGTTAAAATAAGAGTTCATTCAGTATCGTCATTACTACTATATATTTTTTGTTGTTGTAAAAATCAGGCGATTAATCGTTATCTGCTTTTTTTGGTCCTCCAATAATCAGTATCGATGTTGAAAAATCATAAATCGGACATCCTCTAGTTTAGATAGGTAAATTAACATACCCAACGAGTGGAAAATGCTGTCTTCATCATTGGCAAGTTAGGACCTTACTGGTGATGAACTGGACTTAGGTACGCAATATTTTTAATGGTTGTATGCTTCACTGTCTGATGCCACAGAGGGAAGTGGTCCCCCATAATGTTCTGCACCATGAAACTTACCAAGAATATGACTGTCAATAGCTACTTCTCACAGTGGAAGGCCATTCCTTCTCTTGCTAGAACAAAAGTGGTACCTGCTACATACGGACCCAGTAGCAACAAACCTATCGATTATACTTGTGGAATCGCAATGCTCGTCGTGGCCAACAACTTGACTTTGAGCCAATCAGAGAGCACAAACCCCCATGACATTGAGCCATAAAAAAAAATAATTAAAAGAGGGCATTTTCTCAGTGCACCACGGATGAGCCAGTCACACTTCATATACAATGTTGGCTATGGGATGGTAGCTAAGTGCACAGACAATGCACACAACACTAAATATTTCCTCCAAGCTAGCTAACCACTGTAGCTAGTATTGACATAACTAGATAATCCATTGTGATTTAATTTTCATGAAACAGCTGCCAAGTTAGTGCAGTGTCCTTAGCTAGCTAGCTATGTTGTGCTAGCTGGTGAATATGCTAACATTAGCTACCTAAGCATTTGGCTATGTGCTGGCACTGGCAGTACAGGCTATGGCCATCTGGCTAGTGTCAACAAGGCCTTTCTACAAAATAGCAACATTATCACAGATAGCTTTGAATTTAGACCATAAGCAATACTCATGGATATGCATTGTCAAACACCACCACTGCCACCTTCTGGTTTGGAGTATTTTTACAAGGCTGAGTGGCTGACAACTTTCAAGGTCTTTGCTGTTTGAACACAAAAGAGACTGAACAGTGTCGGCAGTCAGAGGTGCTAAGTATTGTCGGCAGGCAAACATTTAACAATCCTACCTCTGTCTGAGCTTTACCATGTTTTGAGAGGAGAGGGGAAGCCTGCTGGTCAAACTTAAAGGGCAAGTCGTTAAACTGAGAGAGTCGGATTTAAGTGCAGTTTTATAGCACCGTCAACGTTATGATGGCACAAACACTCCCTCTGACCTCAGATCGCTAGTCCTAAATCACACTCCACTTTCAAAGCAGGCTAATGTTTTCAAGTCTTGTTTATCTTCTACGTTGACCTCCAACTCTGTGTGTAATCCTAGCTCAAACTTACAGTTGTTGTACCTTTGGAGCCCAGGAGGGGAAAACCCTCAATGTTTTCCACTTTGACATTACATGTGATAGTTCTCATTTTCAATTAAGTGTATTCAGAACCAACGCAGTCTTGTTTAGTCTTGAAATATATTGAATAAGGTGTTCAGAGTCAGACATGACCAAAATCTATTATCCAACGTTAACCCTAACCCACAGACAAGGCTAAGTGCATCTTTGTACTTTTTCATGCAACAACAAACTAAGCTCCCGTTGACCACCAAATAACATGGGAGGTTTGTTTGTCCAGGAACAGACTTGTGCAAGGCTCTTGGTGGTTTACTAAGATATCTGTAGACGTAAATGCTTGAGTCATTTTGCGAGTGAGATAAGGGGCATGAGTTGAGAGACGTGTGAAAGTCACCCTCTCTGCAGCTCAGCCCTTATCAGTGCAACTATCAGGAAGCAGAGAGAGAGCTAGAGCAACCCAGTGTTCTGTGTAATCTGTACATACAACAAGCTGCATGTGTACAACAGACCAGTAGAGAACAAGACGTACCTGTCAGTGCCACCGACAAGGAACAACAGTGCATCTCCTCCCAGAAGAACCATAAGACACTTCACCCAGTGTTGCCCTTGATGTTCAGTACTGAAGATATTCAATGGAAGTAGGTTAAGTGCTTTCTACTTGGACCCCCATGAAGTGTTCTCCATTCCATAGAGTGATCATTTATCTATACTGAACAAAAATACAAAAACACAACAATTTCAAAGATTTGACTGAGTTACACCCAGTTCAAATAAGGAAATCAGTCAATTGAAATGAATTCATTAGGCCGTAATCTATGGATTTCACATGACTGGGAATACAGATGCCTTTAAAAAAATGTAAGTAGGGAGATTGTGCAGAAAACCGGTCAGTATCTGGTGTGACCACCACTAGCCTTATGCAGTGCAACATCTCCGTTATTTAGAGTTGATCAGGCTGTTGATTGTGGCCTGTGGAATGTTGTCCCACTCCTCTTCAATGGCTGTGCGAAGTTTCTGGATATTGGCGGGAACTGGAACATGCTGTCGTACACGTCGATCCAGAGCATCCCAACCATGCTCGATGGGTGACATGCCTGGTGAGCATGCAGGCCATGGAAGAACTGGGACATTTTCAGATTACAGGAATTGTGTACAGATCCTTGCGACATGGGGCATCCTGAAACATGAGGTGATGGTGGCGGATAAATGGCACGACAATGGGCCTCAGGAGCTCGTCACGGTATCTCTGCGCATTCAAATTGCCATAGAGAAAATGCAAATTGGGTTTGTTGTCCGTACCTTATGCCTGCCCATACCCCCACCATGGGGCACTCAGTTCACATCAGCAAACCGCTCGCCCACACAATGCCATACACACCGTCTGCCATATGCCCGGTACAGTTGAAACCAGGATTAATCCGTGAAGAGCACACTTCTCCAGTGCGTCAGTGGCCTTCGAAGGTGAGTATTTGTCCACTGAAGTCGGTTATGATGCCGAACTGCAGACAGGTCAAGACCCTGCCAAGGACGACGAGCACGCAGATGAGCTTCCCTGAGACTGTTTCAGACAGTTTGGCAGAAATTCTTCAGTTGTGCAAACCCACAGTTTCATCAGCTGCCCAGGTGGCTGGTCTCAGACGATCCCGCAGGTGAAGAAGCCGGATGTGCATCCAGGTCTGGCACAATTACACGTGGTTTGCGGTTGTGAGGCCGGTTGGACGTACTGCCAAATTCTCTAAAACAATGTTCGAGACAGCTTATGGTAGAGAAACTAACATGAAATTCTCTGTCAAGAGCTCTGGTGGACATTCCTGCAGTCAGCATGCCAATTGTACGCTTCCTCAAAACTTGAGACATCTGTGGCATTGTGTTGTGACAAAACTGCACAGTTTAGAGTGGTCCATTGTCCCCAGCACAAGGTGCACCTGTGTAATGATCATACTGTTTAATCAGCTTCTTGACATGCCATACCTGTCAGCTGGATGGATTATCTTGGCAAAAGAGAAATGCCCACTAAAGGCGTCAGCATGCTTCAGTTCAGCTGGCCAAAATGTATCTAGGCGAACTGAACGAGTGTGCTTGCAAACGAGAAAAAAAAGAGCAATAGTTCTGTTTGTCCATTTTGAGACAGCTAGCCAGTGTACACTTCCTCAAATAGTCAATTAATTTAAGATAATTGATGTTAATGACATTTGAGTTTTTGCCAAGGATATCTTAGTCATGCAATTTTACATCTAATTAAGATGTTTGGTTCAGTATTTCTCAATGAAAAATGTGCATGAAAACGAGTTGTACCTCGTTGAATGACAAAGACTTGATTGAAGAATCCCTACTGTTGACCAATCACTGACGAAGGTGCGTAGACTTCAGCTTGCCTCTAGAAAAAAAAGTGTTTGCCCAAACAAGTCACATTGACTTTTCATTAACCTTACTTTTGTTTAATTCTAGTGCAACTGCTGCTGGGAAATGTCCTTTGATTATAAAACAGCCTGCAGTCAGGACCTCTTTGTTCCATTGTAACGCCCATCAGCTGAAGCAATCGGGTTCACTCGGTCAAGGATTGTCAATAATGAGTAACTTGGGAAGAAGCGATTTCAATACAACTAATAAACTAGGAAAATAGTAGGAATGTTTAAGACTCATCCAAGTGCAAAATATAAATCTAGTTGATACGCTATATTAGTCTCAGATGTCTCCAGAAAATGTGACTTTTAGAAAGCCTACAGATCTCTGCAGCTGGTAAACATTCGGTCAAAAAAGTGTTTAGAACAAACATACCTTATCAGTTCTGAAACTCTCACCCTTGGCAGTTGAGTTTAAGACATGTTTCAGAAAAGAGGTAATTTGCTTAAATCTTGTGAAGTTCTAGACATTCGACAGGTTCCACCTACGAATCCCCTGTTAGAGAGGGGTGACGACTGGCATGACACTGGATAGGAGTCTTAATTTGAAATGTTCTCATGTAAAGTGAACTATAAAGGTTTGGTTTTTATAGCCTAAAGAATAACTCTACTCTTCCACCTTTCATCCTGTCAAAACAGGTTGGCAGATGTGTCATGAAGGTCCAGTCTGCATAGTTATGGAATTGAATAAAAACAAGGACGGTCTTGAGGTGCAGGAATTTACCACAACAATTGCGGCTTCGATTGAATAATGTGATGGGCATGAAGAAGAAAAAAAACACGCGCCCTAAAATCGACGCATGGGTCATACTCGTATGCTGGATTCATCATAGGGAAATTCGAGGTCCAACTTTTTTTTTTCTTCTGTCGAACTGTTTCTCATTCAGGATCAGAAATGTTATTAGCGTTCATTAAACACTTACCAACAGTTTGAGTGTGTAGTCGTCTCCCTGTGAACTTCTGAAAGTGTAGCTGTAGTTTTTCAGTAGACTATTATGAATTTGGTTTTACTTTTCCAAGTCCTTGTTTTCCATAGATCAAGTCACATTGTCAAACACAGAAATACTCCGCACATCCCCCAGTTGTCCTCTACTGATTATACACAGCTGAGCAGAACGCATAGCGAAGTACAGCGCGCGATGGTCAAAGACCGCCTACTTCCAGAGCACCCTATGTTAAACGGGAGACTGGTACAATTTGTCGCCTCAAATTGTCCAATTTAGGAGTTGTCTTTGTGTTATTTGCCTGAAATAGTGAGTGAATATTATCCCAGATTGTTTCTGTATTGAAATACATTTATTTTTACGTCAGGTCATCACTGTTCATGGGCATCTGGAAAATGTCACAAATTCAAGTTTCTACCAACCCCCTTATTCAAATAAACACAAGCTAATATTTAGGCCTAAACTCGGTCCTTATCCGCCCACTGTAAACGGACACACTTTAGAGCATGTTCAACCTCTTTCTTCCTCTCAGTCAATTGTGTGGATTACTCCTGAGGGCCCAGGCAGGCAACATGACAAGTTAATAAACCACTTTCACACACCATCACTAAGTCTTATGATCTTTTGATGAGGGTGTCCCGTCCCTCCCTATACTGTAAAAGATCCCTACAAAGAATGGCAGACAGATAACTGGAGTGAATCAATTGAACAACTCACTTGTGGCTAGTAGTAAAGGGATGTACTATTCTCAGTGTTCCCCTCGGAATTCCCTTTAACAGTCACCTGTCAGACTTGCTTCTATTGAGAAATGTAACCGCTGAGTTTATCTACAAAACAATGACTAAGGATGTCCTGTCCTAAAATGGACATCTTGTCAGCAGGGACTGTATAAATGGTGCACCTCACTCTGGTAGTTGATGAAATTACAACTGACTACATTTAGGCCTACAGGGGGGGCTGTGCAGTAAAGGCAATGTTTACATCTGCTGGTAATGGTTGGGTAAATAGGTAAGAGCCCATCATATACTACCGCTTATGACACAAAACTAGTTGAACTGTTTCTGATTCAGGAATGTTCGCCGGGTTATTAGCGTTCATTCCAAACATCAGGCTGAAATACCAGTCATTTTCCAAACAGTTCATACACAAAAAGGGCATTATCATAATTTTCACAATTTCAGTTATTTCGACCTCGGAAGTTTCCATCCAATTGGTGAAAGATTTTCATGCGAATAAAAAAAAAAATCTGCATAAAAACTTTATGCACATTTTCCCACCAGAGCTAAATTCCAATCAAATATATTTGTTGCGGATAAAAGGCTGTGCGTGATGATGTCATGCATATAAAAGTACCTTTTGCGCTTAAATTCCCATGTCCCAAATAAAAAATACAAGTTAAATGGGTTTCCATCGCATTTAACTCTACGGTTTTTCTCACAATTGGCTCATGCACTCTAGCCAACAGCTCACAGATACAGTGCGGGTATAGCCTGCCCTATATGAGATTATTATGGACAAAAGGGCACTGCCCGTTTAACCTCAGATGATGGAATGTGAAATTACAGTAAAAGCAAGGGTTAAACGAAGTACAGTTACATTATGTGATACTAATCATAATGTACTGAAAAAGCAACAAATTCAGACTAGTATGCCTCATCTTCAGAACAAACACATACTGGTAACCTTAGTATAATTTTATTTAGGATTTGAGACCTAATGGTAAAATAGATCAAACTATATATAAAAGGTTAACAAAGAAAATAGAAAATGTTGAAAGGAGTATCTTTTTCATGTTACTACCATCATGAGGCACAAACTGGCTTTAGTTTCCCCTCTTCTGTTTCCTTCTGAAATACCCGTTTTCATCATCAGAAAATAAACTCCAAAAGTAAAATAACTTGCTCTAACTTTAACAGACAATGTGTTAACCATGTACAATATTTCCAGCAACACAAACAAAAAATGCCTAAAATACAATAAAACAGAATAAGAAGAATAATAAATTCATATTTAGTAAGCAATAGCGGCAGGTATCATTATGTCAACAATTTACATGAATAATAGTCAGATTTGTTGATTTAATCATTGGACCATTATATCCTGAGTGCAGAATTAGTGACCAACCATCTGAATTCTGAAAGGCTAATGCAAGAAAAAAAAAAAAGGCAAAACACAAGTGTCACATTTTGAAGATTTTCTGCCACTATCTTTCCAGATTGGTGTCAAGCTCCAATAAAATCTCATAGGCCTACATTACATCATCAACAAGGTAAAGCTCTTATCAAACAGAGAGGCCTGTATTTGTGGAAAATAAAACAGACTATACTACGACACAAAACCCCTCTAAGGTTCACATACAGTGCCTTGCAAAAGTTTTCAGACCCCTTGGATTTCTTCAAGTTTTGTGTTACAATGGGATTCAAAGATTTAATTTAAAAAATATATACAAAATACTCTAACATCAAAGTGGAAGAAAAAAGCTTTTTTCGTATAAAAATGCAATAACTAAAATAGTCGTTGCATAAGTATTCAGCCCCTTCGTTTAGGAAAGCCTAAATTAGTTCAGGAGAAAAATGAGGCATAACAAATCACAAGAAGTTACATGGACTCTATCCATGTAATAGGGGTTGACATGATTTTTTATGGCTAACCCTTCCTCTGTCCCCTATACATACAACATCTGTAAGCACAGATTCAACTACAAAGACCAGGGAGCTTTTCGAAAGCCTCATAAAAAAGTGCAGTGATTAGTAGATGGGTAACAATAACAAATCAGACATGGAATATATCTTTAAGCATTGTCTTGTTAATAATTATGCTGGGCATTATGTATTAAACTACCCAGACACCTCAAAGATAGTCATCCTTCTGAACTGAGCTGCAGGACAGGTGATTTTAAAACAACTAAATAGTTCAATGGCTGTGATGGGAGAGGACCGAGGATGGATCAACAACATTGTAAATGACAGTGAAAATAACATCAATACAGCAAATAAAATATACTCCAAAACATGCATCTTGTATGCAACAAGGCACTAAAGTACTAATGCAAAAAAAAAACATGGCAAAGGAACACACTTTTTGGGCTAAATGTAAAGCCATATGTTTTGGCAAATCCAACAAAACATATCACTAAGTAACTAACTGCCTCCTTATTTTCAAGCATGGTGGTGCTGCATCATGGTATGGGCATACTTGACATCAGCAAATACTGGCAAGTTTTTCAGGATAAAAATAAACGGGATACAGCTAAGCACAGGCAAAATCCTGAGCAAAACCTGCTTCAGTCTGCTTTACTCCAGAGACTAAGAGAGGAATTCACCTTTCAGCAGGACAATAACCTACAAAACAAGGCCAAATCTACACTGGAATTGCTTACCAAGAAGACAGTGAATGTTCCAGTTTTTACTTAAATCTGCTTGAAATACTAAAATGGCAACACTTGACAGAGCTTGAAGAATTTAAAAAAATAATAATATATGAAGAAATCAAAGGGGTCTGAATACCTTTGCAAGGTAACACTAATGGCAGGCCTGTGGGGTCAAAGGTTAGGGGTCAGATGGGCTTGGTGGTGCTGTTGTAGACAAGGCGCTCTGTGTCCTCCTTGGTGTGGACCTGGGTGCCGTTGATGGGTACCCGCTGGCGCTGAGGCTGCTTCTTCCTGCCCTTCATGAAGCAGTAACATAGAACAACCAGCAGTATGATGATGGCCAGGCCAAGCAGTGCGGCTATCGCTATGATGCCTGAGAGAGGATGGGCATGAAGACACACACACACCAGTAAGTCAATAACTATATAAAAAGAAGCCTGCATGTGCAGGGCAGCAAAAGCTAGACAACAGACACGATCAATCATGTGCAACATTCATGGTGTCTGAATTAAGTGAAGAGAATGGGCAGGGAAGCAGACAGCTTCATCATCACCTCAAGATATTTGTGACCAGCTTTGACCCCCAGGTCCCTTAAAATTGATGGGGTGGAAGAATTGATTTAAAAAGGAGTATTGTCAGGGTGTCTTTTCCATGGACTTGAGTGATTGTAAAGGAGCACAATTCATTCTGAGGGACAAAGGCCCCATCTTCACGAGGTAACTACAGACGAAATGCTGAATAAAGAGATAATTACCTGTATGGCCTTGAGTGTTCTGGTATTCAAAGGACTCCTTTCTCTCAAAGATGTCCTTTTCTGAACACATAGTAAGGATAACAGACAATACGAGTTAGTATACACTGCTACAGTATTCTTGATATACAGTTGAAGTCGGAAGTTTACATACACTTAGGTTGGAGTCATTAAAACTCGTTTTTCAACCACTCCACAAATTTCTTGTTAACAAACTGTAGGTTTTTCAAGTTGGTTAGGACATCTACTTTGTGCATGACACAAGTCATTTTTCCAACAATTGTTTACAGACAGATTATTTCACTTAATAATCACAATTCCAGTGGGTCAGAAGTTTACATACACTAAGTTGACAGCTCGGAAAATTCCAGAAAATGATGTCATGGCTTTAGAAGCTTCCGATAGGCTAATTGACATAATTTGAGTCAATTGGAGGTGTACCTGTGGATGTATTTCAATGCCTACCTTCAAACTCAGTTCCTCTTTGCTTGACATCATGTGAAAAATCTAAAGAAATCAGCCAAGACCTCAGAAAAAAAAAAATGGTAGACCTCCACAAGTCTGGTTCTTCCTTGGGAGCAATTTCAAAACGCCTGAAGGTACCACATTCATCTGTACAAACAATAGTACGCAAGTATAAAAACCATGGGACCATGCAGCCATCATACCGCTCAGGAAGGAGACGCGTTCTGTCTCATAGAGATGAACATACTTTGGTGCGAAAAGTGCAAAATCAATCCCAGAACAACAGCAAAGGACCTTGTGAAGATGCTGGAGGAAACGGGTACAAAGGTATCTATATCCACAGTAAAACGAGTCCTACATCGACATAACCTAAAAGGCCGCTCAGCAAGGAAGAAGCCACTGCTCCAAAACCGCCATAAAAAAGCCAGACTACGGTTTGCAACTGCACATGGGGACAAAGATCGTACTTTTTGGAGGAATGTCCTCTGGCCTTATGAAACAAAAATGGCCATAAAGACCATTGTTATGTTTGGAGGAAAAAGGGGGAGGCTTGCAAGCCAAAGAACACCATCCCAACCGTGAAGCACGGGGGTGGCAGCAACATGTTGTGAGGGTGCTTTGCTGCAGGAGGGACTTCACAAAATAGATGGCGTCATGAGGAAGGAAAATTATGTGGATATATTGACGCAACATCTCAAGACATCAGTCAGGGAGTTAAAGCTTGGTCGCAAATGGGTCTTCCAAATGGACAATGACCCCAAGCATACTTTCAAAGTTGTGGCAAAATGGCTTAAGGACAACAAAGTTAAGGTATTGGAGTGGCCATCACAAAGCCCTGACCTCAATCCTATAGAAAATTTGTGGGCAGAACTGAAAAAGCGTGTGCGAGCAAGGAGGCCTACAAACCTGACTCTGTTACACCAGCTCTGTCAAGAGGAATGGGCCAAAATTCCCCCAACTTATTGTGGGAAGCTTGTGGAAGGCTACCCCAAAGGTTTGACCCAAGTTAAACAATTTAAAGGCAATGATACCAAATATTAATTGAGTGTATGTAATCTTCTGACCCACTGGGAATGTGATGAAATAAATAAAAGCTGAAATAAATAATTCTCTCTACTATTATTCTGACATTACACATTCTTAAAATAAAGTGGTGATCCTAACTGACCTAAGACAGGGAATTTTTACTAGGATTAAATGTCAGGAATTGTGAAAAAATGAGTTTAAATGTATTTGGCTAAGGTGTATGTAAACATCCGACTTCAACTGTACACAATGTAGGGGTGCTGATATGGGAGCATAGCTCTCAAACATTCCCTTCAGTTCTCTTCATTATGGTCTCAAAGGGTAATATAACAGTACAACCATTTTTAAATCAGTTGAAAGTGTTGTAATGGATGCAGAACACAAACCCACCTGTTACCAGTTTGCAGGTCGTCATACAAGTATCCTCAGTGTCAAATCTGTTGTCATTCCCATCGCAGCCGCCATAGTTGAAACGGAAACACTTCTCGTAGAGAGGGTTGTAGTACCACTTGGTAAAACTGTCCCGACAGTGTCCCGTTTTGGGGTGCTCTGTGCAGCGAACTGTGGTTGAAAGAATGTGTGTGTGTGAGACAAATCAGTGTTTGTAAGGAGCACCATAGGTGACCAGTTAACTCAAAAACAATATCCTAGATTGATCAGTAAAACTCAAATAACCTTTCTGTTCATCCACAGGAATTTGCAGTAGAATCCGGAACTTGTCGTTCACTGGTGAAAGGAAGAAAACAAGAGTTTAGCAACTTCACATGTCAACAAACAATGAGCAGCCCAGCAGTATCACTTCATGGCTGCACTGGTAACGTAAGGTCAGTGGTAAGGTAAGGCCAGTGGTAACGTAAGGTCAGTGGTAAGGTAAGGCCAGTGGTAAGGTAAGGTCAGTGGTAAGGTAAGGTCAGTGGTAAGGTAAGGTCAGTGGTAAGGTAAGGTCAGTGGTAACGTAAGGTCAGTGGTAAGGTAAGGTCAGTGGTAAGGTAAGGCCAGTGGTAAGGTAAGGTCAGTGGTAAGGTAAGGTCAGTGGTAAGGTAAGGTCAGTGGTAAGGTAAGGCCAGTGAAGTGTTGTATGTAAATTAGGGTTGGTTTGCATAGCCATAGCCTGCACTCACAGTACTCGCAGTTCTCCTCGTCTGAGCCGTCGCTGCACTGCTGCTCCTTGTCACACTCCAGGCCTTGGTCAAGGCAGCAGCCGTTGGCACAGGTGAACTGGCCTGACCGACAGGGGATCCCACACACCTCTAAACACAACAACAGAGTTTAACAGAACAGGTAGGGTGAGAGTAACCTTCACTCAATACAGAGAAACATGATGCAGTGCACAGCTAACCCATGCAACCGATAAGTCTCAATGAACAGGTGGATTCCCCTCCATATGTATTTGGACAGTGAAGCTAAACATTTTAATTGTGTCTATACTCCAGCCTTTTATTCAAGGGTATTTTCATACATATCTGTTTTACCATTTAGAAATGAATGCACTTCATGTATCTAGTCCCCCCATTTGAAGATGTCATTTTTAGTGTATCAAAGTGCACGCAATGACTACATTAAGCTTGTGACTTTACAAACTTGTTGATTGCATTTGCGGTTTGTTTTGGTTGTGTTTTCAGTTATGTTTTGCCAAATAGGAACTGAATGGTGAATAATGTCTTGTGCCATTTTGAAGTCACTTTTAGTGTAAATAAGAATATAAGATGCTTCTGAACCCTCCCCTGTTATTGGTAATGGTGAGAGATTAGCATGTTTTGTTGTAGCCTCGTAATGGCATCTCACTCATCATTTTTCATGATTAATTCATTTTCTTAATCATGGCATTATCAGGATTCATTTAGAAGTGGTCAGAAACATCTAATCTACTCACTCAGAACATCACTCCAGTCATCATCATTCAGTTACTACTGGGCAAAACATAACCCATAACAATCTGCAAAAGCATCCAACACGTTTGTAGAATCACAAGCTTCATGTAGTCATTGTGTGGAATATGGTACCAAATACTAAACTTCACTACTTTGATACAATATAAGCAAATTCGTCCAAATACTTATGACTTCTTCACAAGGAGGGGGGGGGGGGACTAGATACACAAAGTGCTTTCATTTCTAAAACGGTAAAACAGATCTGTATGAAAATCACCCCCAAAACATTCCCATTGATCCACACAATTTTTAAAAAATGAATTACTAAAAAAAAAACTAAATGGGGATGTCTTGAATGTGTATGTCTTCACACCCCAGAGTTAATACTTGGTGGAAGCACCTTTGGCAGCCATTACAGCTGACTGGACCAATCAGGAACACTCAACACCGGTTGGAAATCCATTCTGGTGCGTCTTTGGCATTACAATTTGTGTAATTATGCCGCAGAAAACTAAAACTCAGGGACCTGTTTTCCTCTAACTTCTTACCTGAGCATTGAGCCTTTTATATTTATTTGGATTCTAACAAACTCCCCAGTCCCTGCTGGTGACAAGCATACCCATAACATTATGCTGTAACCATAATACTTGAAAATACAAAGGGATCAGCAACATTACATTCTTTCCACATTACAGGCCTGTATGATAAAGTGAAAAGGAAGCCTGTGTTAAAAAAAATGCCACTCCAAATCATACATTCTGTTTGAAACATGGCCGTTAAGTAACACTGCAAGACATTCACTTTTTTGGCCTAAATTAAAAACTACATATTTGGGTCAAATCCAATACAACAGAGTGAAACCCTCTGTATTTTCAAGTATTATATTGGCAGCATCATGTTATTGGTATGCTTGTCATTGGCAAGAACTTGGTGGTTTTTCAGGATCAAAAGAAATATGAAAGGAGCAAAGCCCAGGTAAAAAGTCAAAGGAAAACCTACCTCAGAGTTTTATTTCCAGCGAGATAATTACACACATTTTTATGCCAAAGACACACCAGAATGGCTTCCAAAAGGTGTTGAGTGTTCATAAGTGGTCTAGTCTCAGTCCTGACTTAAATGTACTTTAAAAGCAGAGACAAGGTTTGAATATTGCTGTCCATCAATGATCCCCAACCAAATTTACTGAGCTTGAAACAATAGACATATGTTGCCCTAAGACTTGTGCAAAGTTCGTAGAATATTATTCCAAATGATTCATAGCTGTAATGGCTGCCAAAGGTGCTGCCAAAGGTGCTGCCAAAGGTGCTGCCAAAGGTGCTTAGACCAAGAATTAACTCTGGGGTGTGAAGACATAAGCAATCAAGACATTTTTTTTAATTAACATTTTATTAAATGTTGTACTAATGTTCTATAACTTTGAAAATGTGGAGTACGTTGTTTCGATCTGTATGAAAATAGCATTTATTATTATTTTAAGGCAGCAAAATGTGAAGGTTAGGGGTGTGTAGACTTTAACTAGGCACTGTATATTTGCCAGCCTGTATCAATGAGTGTGGGATGCATAGCCAAAAGGTCTACAGCTGAAGACATTCAATGAAATGCGGGTTAGTCTTACCTCTAGGGGCTGGAAGTGGCCCACTTCTGCCACTGCCAACGCTGGACATAACTACATGAAAGGAAATGCCAATCAATTAACCAATCGACCAATCAACCAACTGTTCTTAGAGAGGCAAGAGGGATCTGTACAGTACCTGAAACACCATCACAGGCATTGGTACACTCCTGGAGGGAGAGGTAGTTGTTGAGGTTCTCTCTGCAGCCCCCGAACAGGAACTCCTCACACTTTTCTGAGGCAGCATTGTAGTGCCAGCGGGGGAAGGACCCACGACAGGGACCCACCTTCTTGGGGACCAGGCAGTGATCTGGAGGATAAAGGGAAAGGGAGATACCTAGTCAGTTGTACAACTGAATGCGTCTTCCGCATTTAACCCAACCCCTCTGAATCAGAGAGGTGCGGGGGGCTGCCTTAATCGACATCCACGTCGTCGGCGCCCGGGGAACAGTGGGTTAACTGCCTTTCTCAGGGGCAGAACAACCGATTTTTACCTTGTCAGCTCGGGGATTCAATGTAGCAACCTTTCGGTTACTGGCCCAACGCTCTAACCACTAGGCTACCTGCCGCCCCAACTAAAGCATCAGAGAGAGGTGATTGGGGAGGGTCTAGGTAATTTTCCTTCAAATTAGGCCTACTTCAACCACTGAAGATACATTTGGATGCATCTTGGAAGAAAGCAGACATGACTGATATAACACAGACAAAGGAAGTGGTTCCTCTTGTGCAACGCCAAGCTGTACATCTCACGACAAGCTGGTTGATGCTTTAGAACCAACCTATATACTTAAAACTATTTTGTATGAGTCATTACATTACACTGCCATTCCATCATTACAATATGAAAGTGAATTGATGCATTAAGAATAACATTATAGGTAGAGAACGATTCACAGTATACATATCGTTTTGCTGAGAGGGGAGGGTATCTTTAATTATGATTATTCTAGTATTTCTAATTGTGATTCGTCCAGCATTGAGGCAGGCAGCCATTTCGGTATAAATGTATAGTGGTGGCTCACGCCAGGGATCACTGCTATACATTGGTCTTTTCCTCAGAGGAACATTCCTCACACCATTCCGAGTAGAGACTTGTTAATGGGTAACTGAATCAATGAATGGTTAATAGTCTCTGCTCAGTCTGCTAAGACTGTGAGCGAGACCAACATGCTCCAAAAATGTATAACTGACTCATTAGAAATAACATCAAAGTGTTTGAGTATCAAGAGTCTGTCTTCATCAAGACAATGAAAGACTTTGCTTGTGTTTGTGAAACCCAAGCTCAAACCAGACAGACAGGTTATAAAAAAGGGGGGGAGTGAAGTGAAAACATGCCAACCACAGCTATCCTCACTTCCTGTTTCTCCTGAACTTCCAGGAAGTGTCTATCCATTCCATATACACACTCTCACGTTACTGGGTAGGGCAGAGAAAACCCCTCCATTGTCTGATTCCTAAGTATTCCCTGTTAATCTATAATGAGCAGTCAGGCAACACTATTGATCTACCAAGTATAAACCAGTGTGATAATGAGTTGTCATCCTGCTATGACCTCATACCGTCATTCATGGAGGACATATCCGTTTTTCTATTAAACTCACAACCAATGAGGAAACGGGTACTAGGAAAATAACAACGCTAAGCTGTTGTAAGTAGCGCTTGAGCCCACATCCTTTCCCACATCCACTCCTTTGCACCCCATTATTTCTAATTCTACTTTGTACTTTCTTCCACTACAAATCTACCATTCCAGTGTTTTACTTGCTATATTGTATTTACTTTGCCACAATGGCCTTTACCTCCCTTATCTCACCTCATTTTCTCACATTGTATATAGACTTATTTTTCTACTGTATTATTGACTGTATGTTTGTTTTACTCCATGTGTAACTCTGTGTTGTTGTATGTGTCGAACTGCTTTGCTTTATCTTGGCCAGGTCGCAATTGTAAATGAGAACTTGTTCTCAACTTGCCAACCTGGTTAAATAAAGGTGAAATAAAAATAAATACAATTTAAAAAACATATAGATGTCTAAGCCAAGTCAAATCTACTTATGAATGGCGCCTTTTTAAATCTGAAAATCTAGATTTTGTTCTACGGGAATTAGAGGAGCTTACCTGGAAATTTATTTTTGTCATTTTAATATGCATACATCCTGTCACGTTGGCATGAAAAGGTGAGGATTATGATAAAGTCTTGTTGTAATAAACCAGTACAACCGGTAAAAGTAATCAACAAGCATTTGAAAGCCATGGAAATTATTTATGAACTTAAAAACATGCCACCTATACTTGAAATGGGGTATTTCTTCTTCACAGCAAAATGCAAACTGCAAAGACAGTTTCCCCGATTTGAAGAAAAAATAGAATTTCAAAGTAATTCCTTATATTGCATTCACTTGCATTGTGTGTTCAGTGTCAAATATAGTCAGAAGGGCATCAGTCCTTCTCACCTCAAGGACATAGTTTATCACAGTGTACCTACTCTTAAGACATGACAGATCACTGACGTAGGCCACTTTAAAGACAAACAAATAGAGGAGACGTGAGTCATGTCTGGTATGACCCAATGTGAGTCAGGAACAAAATATGAGTACTCAGAAACTGCATACCTATTCATCTTTAAAACTCACACACACACTCTCTGGAATCAAACTAGCCCTTAATGTTGAGTATCTTCAGCAGAGTGAAATGCAGAAGAAGATTATTGACTGTTAGAAGTGATATGATCAAAACAATAAATGTCATAAACCAACTGTGGCTAATAAAAGAAGACATAACATTAGAATGGAGGAGCACAGCCAGGCAGTCAAATAGGTGACATTTGACTTTGCATAAGTGAAAATTCTAGTTAACTTATACAGTGATCTATGTGGTTTTCACGGCATGCTGACACTAACATGCACATGTAACATAAAAGAGGAATGTCTCGCCACATGGGAAACAACCATGTCTCTGCTATGAGAAATCATTTTCACTTTAGTTTGATTTCCTACACAGGCAACTTACTGTGTAGAAGTGTATTGAAATTCAATATACAGCATGAATTTCCCTTCACCCCCAACACAGCTGTGTTAAACTGTGTAGCTAGGTGAATTCTGCAGGTGTTTCACATAGACTATAACATACTCACCCTCAGACTGCTCAGAGGTGAGCACTAGGATGGTGATCTGGGTTTGGTCGGACTGCCCGCTGGAGTCTGTGACGGTCAGCTGGAACTTGTACACCCCAGACGTCAGTTTGGACACGATCACTTGGTCATCGAATGTAGTTTTCTAGGAGACAAGGAAAGAAAATGTTTAAATTTGTTGTCTAATATAGTAGTTAATTGTGATCCTCTGGTGTTCTGAGAGTGACCTGTCCATCTCATGTACTCTTACAGTCAGAGAGAAATCTATGATCAGATAAACACCCCAATAATGACTGACCAGTGCCCCCTGATGTCCCCAGTCATCATCACTCACCTCCATGACAGCGGAGGAGTTGCCTGACACTTGGTGCCACTGGTACGTGACAATCTCGTGGTCATCTTTGCTCTCAATGCCATTCAGAGTCAAACTTTCGTGGGGCTGCACCACTCTGTCCGGACCTCCATTGGCCACTGGAGGATGGTCCTCTTCATCTGAAAGTTGAATACAGCCTTCATCACATATTCAATACAACATAGTCAAACTGAAAATACATGCAGCTTTAAGACAATCTGTTATGTCAGAAAGCGTTGTGCAAAGAGTAAACACATTATGGCTGGTTTAAGTTTGACTAGGCTGAACTTGAATGGCATTTGAATGGTTTTGAGTGTCAACACAACAGAAGCAAATCCATCAGTTTGGTGGTGCTCATGCACAATTAACAACTACATCCTGTTGACATACAATATTCACTCGGAGTCAAGTCTGAGTGCAGTCCATTACTTGACTCACAGCACAATACCAATCTCCCCTGTAAGAAGCTTTCTCAGCAGCAAAAAACAGAAACCTGTGACAACGGGCCATATAATGAGCCATGGCGTGTGTGGACATGCTGGGTAATGCTCTTCTCTACCCCGGTGGTTTCATCTCCTCTGGAGATAAGAGGCTTGGCTGTTGGGACTGTCTTTGTGGTTTGAGCTTTCTCTGCTCATAATAATATACAGTAGCCAAATGGTATGTGTGTTCAGGTTACTTTAGTAGGCAGTTCAATGTCAACATGAAGTTCATTATGGACATGCCCAACCCTAAATATATGAGTAGACTCAATTAGTTAATTTGATGAGTGTCTATGTTGTGATGGGTGAGAGTGATACCCATCTTACCTGGGAACCCATTTGTTGCCAGATCACTTGCATACACAGAGTCTATGATGTAGTTCAGGAATCCCTTCTTCCTGACAAATCGGCAGACATAGGTCTGCTTGTATAGACAGTCAAAGAGAAAGCAGGACTTGATCATGCCCTCATCTGCAACCTTCTCCATGAAAGCGACATTACATCTGGGGTCTTTGCAGCAGGAGCGTATACAGTCATTGGAGCGCTCAACTTTCATTGAAGAGATGAAAGTCGCACCGTCTTTGACCGACTCATTGGTGTCGAGAACGAAATCGTCTCTGCCCTTTTTGAACTTGTCCAAACATTGTTCCCCGAATGCCTGTGCCTCCGCGTGCCCCAGGAAAAGAATACAACACACCGAAGCGCCCAATAACAATCCAATTTGGAGAGAGGTCATTCTACAAGACATTCCAGGAAAACAATTTCCCACAAATACAATCCAGCGGATGATCTGAAAACAGAGTGATATAAGCAATTTAAAATACGTAACATATAGCATGGAATGCCTTGTGATTAAATATCAATTATTAAAATGTAAAGTTTCTTTAAGTAGTCATAACATGATCTAAATAAGATAACATACACACACATACATACATACATACATACATACATACATACATACATACATACATACATACATATTTGTATAGTTACTATACAAATACTTTTTGAGATCAACTGACACTAACCAAAGAGTTTATCAAATTGAACAACTCCTGTTTAATTTACGTTTTTACACACACAATTATTTATAGACAAATTTAGGACTTTTGTCAGCGGCAGTCTCTCTCTCTCTCTCTCTCTTCCTGATTTCAAAGGTAGCCTAAGAATTACGTCAAGAATACCAAATTAATAATCCAATATCTATCTCCTCTTCTGTAACTTTATAGGTCCATATTTCTTCAAAAAATAACACTTAGAATTAACAAAAATGTGTCACCTGTAAATTCTGTATCTGTCGTCGATTATTCTATACAAACTCAAAATCTTTCCATTTCACAGGTGTGTCTCTGTCGGGTACCAGAGGTGTAATCATTTAGTCTAAAACGTTTTGCAACGGAAACCATTTACTCAAAACGGAAAACATTTGCCAAAGAAAACGAGTTTCTATTGGACAAATTCAATTAGGTCGCTGCCCATTTCGTTCCGTTTGATTATGTTGTGAATACACCCCGGTTACATACAGGAAGTGAAATTCTACTCCCATCTTGACCACACCGAAGATTATGGATATAATAACAAGATATATGTCTCTCCGCCATAACAATAGGAGTCGTTGTCCACAAAGCGGCACAGCGGGCTGCCTAGATCCCGCTTAACCTTTCTTTAGATTGGTGGATACATCTCATTATTGTACATAATTGAATACTCGATGAGGGTTGTTGACGTCAACCGCCTGTATTCAATGGAGAGAGAGAGATGCTATGCTACTAGCCCCATTTCATGAATATGCATAGCCATCTCGAGACAACTTCGATATAAAGTGTTTTTTCTCAAAGTTGCCGGGATGTCACGTGTCCTACTTATAAAAGTACACTCCTAACAACTTTAGCATTACGAAACTTATGTTCGATCAAATAAACCTCACGTAGCAAAAATGAATAGTTTATTTGTTGACCAAATTCGACAGTCTCATGACCTCCATACAAAAACTCATTGCTTGGTTGGCGAAACAACGCCACCTGCTGGAGGTAGACAGATTTTCCACCGAGGGGACCAAAGACATTCACGATGCCACTCCCATTTCAAGTTGTGTCAAGGGAATGGTAGAATACTTTTATGGAAAAGAAGAGATTGGTTAAATATTGTTCTTGAAATATTTTATTCACAATAGTCCTATGGTAATCGATTGCTTTCATAATGGGGACCTGTCTTATTCATATGACCACAATAGGTGGTTGATGGCTTCAAAGACCCACCTACACCCAAATACCCGAGACAGGTCCGAATACAGAATTATAAATAATGTCACGGGTCTGGGTCGGATCTGATTTTCACGAGTCTTGGGTATGTGTAATTTTAACTGACTTGTCTTTAGGGCGGTACAGATCCTAACGTGACTGCTGCAGTTGAGAGCGATAGAGAAATTTGATCATTTATGCTGCTGCTCTTGCTTTTCAGGAGAGTGGAACATGGCGCATGTAGCTTGTTGTTGGTCATAAGTCATCAAAGCAGCAATACCACAGTTTGAGTCATAATACCCATAAACAACGGAAATGGTTCCATTCATTTTTCGGTAGGGGTCAAGGGAAGATCATTTAACGTTGGCGATTATAGTCTGACTACACGAACGATGAGCTAACGTTTAACTAGCTAGCTAAACTTTAGCTAAATATCCATGCCCTGATGGACTAACATTGCCTAGCACGTCACCGCGTGGAAAAGTGACTAACTTACACGAACGGTGAGCTAACGTTAACTAGCTGGCTCAATGTTTTCCCCATAGAAAACACATGGTTTTGTTCCACGAGTGCATCTGTTGTACATGACTAACCAAATGACCTGTGAAGTCACCAGCAGGGATGGAAATTAAGCTAGCCCGAGGCTAGTACTTTTCAGACTGGGCTAGTAAATAATGTGCCAAACTAGCCTGATACAGCAGTAGGAAATGTGCCAAACTAGCCTGACACAGCAGTGAAACTTAGCCTTTTCAAACATGCCACAGATTTAGGACCTGCATGTTACCTGGGCTAGTACAACTCGTGGTCTGCTGGCCAGTGCCCAAAATCCTTATGTTTCATCCATGCATGTCGGTCCCTTTCAGATGATACCCCTTATCACTGTTGGTGCTCCTCAGTGACCTCACGGCTGAGGGTTTTAATTTTCCTCTTGAGCATTATAATCAGAAGTACAGTATAATAGCTCAATGGAATACTTCACCTCTTCGGGCAAATAGTACCCTTGACTGTCCTGATCATCTAGTTGAACATTCCAGATAATTCCTCTATCCCAGCAGAAATGTATCATCCACATAGTAGGATTTTAGATGTGCAGAAATGCCCAGTCTATTTTACTGTTACTATAGTCAAGTCTGTGGGTTATGGTATTTTAATATAGATGTTACCATTTTAGTAATCAACTTAGCTAGCAATTTATTTTATTTTTTGTCTTTCAGATGGGTGGACCGGAAACCCAGAAACAACACTCAGGTCTGCAGCTGCCATTTTCTGGTGGGAAAGAGAAATGGCCCTGCATTTAGCAGAAAAGTTAGCTCATCCACCATGGCAGAAGTGGAAGATCCAGATGGTTGATTGGGAAACAAGAACAAACAATGAGGCATGAGGATTGGTTGTTGAGGGACCGCTTGTCACATTTTCCAAGGTGGATTTTTGTTATGATAAGCAATGCTTTTTCTGTCCAGATAAAGATGGTGATACAGCATTGAAAAAGACCTACCAATGACCAAATGTCTCTGTTTTCCAGTCCAACAGGAGTGCATTTCTCAGACCATCCGGTGCATGGACTTCCTGTACCAGTGTGATCCGAGCAGGAGTGTCCATTTGTACAGCACATCGAGCCTGTGGACGGACAGGTCAGTAATACATCAAATATGATACAATATTGTGTAAAACATTGCATTTGTAGAAGCGTCAACATTTTTACTTTATATCCCCTTTTCCCCATGTTTTAGACATGAGGCGTGACATGTGGAACATCAGGCTCACCCCACGACAAGCAGTGCAGGATCAACACCACCCTCAGCAAAGAGATCTGCTGGAAGTGATGTGCTCTCTCACTCATAATTTTAACATCACAGATATAAATTCCCACTGAGCCCATGATAAAATGCAATGTGAATTGTGTTGTACTTCTGAATGAAACTATGAGGAGATGCACTCAGACCAGCCTTTGTGATTGAACTTATGTTAACCTCATTACTTTAGTTGGCTGCTTTGAGCAAAACTTAAATGTAATATAGCCTATTCTAGGAGCCTATTGTGTGTGTATGATCTTTATTCATTGTTCACTTGTTTTTCAACAATATCAAGTACAGGCAGGGATGACTGGGGCCTTCAGCAAGTAAGACACGGGATAAGAAATAATTTCAACATCACAGATATAAATTCCCATTGTGCCCATAATAAAGTTAACTACATTACTTTAGTTGTCTGCTTTGAGAAAAACTTGTATGTAATATAACTTATTCTGGGAGGTGTGTGTGTGTGAACTATATGGAATATTTTTGGACCTTTGTCTTCCCTGAAAACAGGTACTGGCAGGAGGAGCAATATGAGTCTGAGGTCGTCATGCTGGATGGTAATGGCTAGCTACTTCCAGACACAAATGAGAGAACACCTCACTCTGATCATTTTACTCGCCCTAGCAGAGCTGGTTGTTTTCATGTTATCCAAAGCGTTGGTGACTGTAATTGTGCTGCTGGCAACAATTTAAATACTTTTTTTGCTGATGTTTACTGATACCGACCATATTAAATGCCGGGTATTGAGTGTTCGTAAATTCATCTGAGTAGATAGCCAGATTGAATTAACAATGACCATTGAGAACACACAACGACTATACCACTTCGCTAAGCTAAGAATTACATATAGTTAATATACTGGCAAGTTCAATGTATTTAGTAGCCAACTAACGTTAGCTAGCTAGCTAACATACCGGTACATACTGCTGTAATGATATGCTGCAGTTCATAAAGATAGCGTAGCTAACAAATTGTCAGCCAACATTATGTGTAACTTATTTGAAAAGTCATTACTTTATTACTTTGCTCAACATTTTCTTAACATTTGTCATAATTTGTTAAAGCTAATTGAAATTGTATCCGCTCTCATCGGACTGCTGCTCCATATTTTCCGCTATTTTCTTGAAATCTGAAAAAGTTGGGAAGCCACGCCCATTTTCTGATGAATTGTATTATGGGCCCTAAAATCCCGGAAATAGTGTCCACTGCTTGTGTACTTCATATTTTGGCGAATTTAGTATGACATCCTGGAACTTTTAGCATACTAACTATATCCATACTATGAACAATAATAATACTACATATTCAATTTACATCACAAATAATACAGTTAGTCCGGTTAGTATGAGTATTCGAACACTGCTTAGGTCTTTTACCAAATAGGGCTATCTTCTGTACACCCATACCTTGTCACAACAAAACTGATTGGCTCAAACTCATTAGGAAGGAAAGAAATTCTACAAATTAACTTTTAACAAAGCACACCTGTTAATTGAAATGTATTACAGGTGACTACCTCATGAAACTGGTTGAGAGAATGCCAAGAGTGTGCGAAGCTGTCATCAAGGCTACTTTGAAGAATTTGTTTAACACTTTTTTGGTTACTACATGATTCCATATGCGTTGTTTCATAGTTTTGATGTCTTCACTATTATTCTACAATGTAGAAAATAGTTTAAAAAAATGAAAAACCTTGAATGAGTAGGTGTGTCCAAAATTTTGACTGGTACTGTAAATATATATATTTTTTGTTGAACAAAATATTTTTTCACAAAAGTAGTGCACTGGGACTTTAGTATTAGTGGACCGATATAGACATCTGTAGTGCAGACAAAAAAAAAAGTTAGTTGTGTAATTAAGAACAGTATCTTGCAGGATTCAAGAGTTGGAATTGGAAGAGTTGTTGCCCTGTCCTTTTCTCTGATCGTCATTCTAATGGAATACAGAAAGAACAAAACCCTGTCCTCAAACATTTACATCAAAAGGTGCAAATGTATGGGCAAAGACACTAAACATACGCATCAAATTAAATATTTTTCTTGATCAAATAACATGGAAAACAACCACTTTTTGTGCAGTATTAATTTACCTTACAAACCACTTCATGTAAATGTACACTTCTGTTCAAAAATTTGGGGTCACTTAGAAATATCCTTGCTTTTGAAAGAAAAGCTATTTTTTTGTCCATTAAAATAACATAAAATTGATCAGAAATACAGTGTAGACATTGTTAATGTTGTAAATTACTATTGTAGCTGGAAACGGCAGATTTTTAATGGAATATCTACACAGGCGTACAGAGGCCCATTATCAGCAACCATCACTCCGGTGTTCCAATGGCACATTGTGTTAGATAATCCAAGTTTATCATTTTAAAAGGATAATTGATCATTAGAAAACCCTTTTGCAATTATGTTAGCACAGCTGAAAACTGTTCTGATTAAAGATGCAATAAAACTGGCCTTCTTTAGACTAGTTGAGTATCTGGAGCATCAGCATTTGTGGGTTCGATTACAGGCTCAAAATGGCCAAAAACAAATAACTTTCTTCTGAAACTCATCAGTCTATTCTTGGTCTGAGAAATGAAGGCTATTCCATGTGAGAAATTGCCAAGAAACTGAGGATCTCGTACAACGCTGTGTAATACTCCCTTCACAGAACAGCGCAAACTGGCTCTAAACAGAATAGAAAGAGGAGTGGGAGGCCCCAGTGCACAACTGAGCAAGAGGACAAGTACATTAGAGAGTCTAGTTTGAGAAACAGAGCCCTCACAAGTCCTCAACTGGCAGCTTCATTAAATAGTACCCGCAAAACACCAGTCTCAACGTCAACAGTGAAGAGGCGACTCCGGGATGCTGACCTTCTAGGCAGAGTTGCAAAGAAAAAGCCATATCTTAGACTGGCCAATAAAAATAAAAGATAAAGATGGGCAAAAGAACACAGACACTGAACAGAGGAACTCTGCCTAGAAGACCAGCATCCCGGAGAAGATGGTAGCCCCCTGGAGAGGCTCGAAAGCCGAGGAGATGAGGGAAAGCAGGTAATGTTTTTTAACCGTGATGTCATTCAGACCCCGGTAGTCGATACACGGACGCAAGAACCCTTCTCTGGTGGGGGAGCACAAGGCCGGATAGCCCCTGCAGCCAGGGAGTCCTCAATATACGTCTCCATCACCTTGGTCTCCGGACCTGACAGAGAATAAAGCCACCCCGAGGCGGTGTAGTGCCTGGGAGAAGGTTGATGGCGCAGTCATAGGGCCGATGCGGAGGAAGCGTGGTGGCACGGGCCTTGCTGAAAACCTCCCGGAGGTCATGGTACTCCGCCGTTCGACGGAGAGGTCCAGGACTTTTCCCAAGCCCGCAGGAAGAACAAAATGTCCCGTAGCTCCATAATACAGACAGCTCTGGGTGTTAAGTCTGCGTAAACGCTCAGCAGGAGACAATCTAGCCCTGCACAGTTGCATGGGCTCGGGAGGAGATGACTGGGCAGCCCTCGGTGACCTCCCAGAAACTTCGGTTATACTCGGAAATGTAGGAACGCGTCAAACAGGGCTTCCGGGTTCCAGGCACTCTCAGCCACCAACGTGCGAAAATCCACTGCGTAGTCTGCCACACTACGGGAATCCTGGAGTTGGAGCAGCTTACGAGCCGCCTCTCTCCCGGACAACGGAGAATCAAACACTTTCCGTACCTTCGCCACGAACTCCTCCAATCTGAGGCAAATGGTGGATTGTTGCTCCCACACCGCCGTAGCCCAGGCAAGAGCCCTCCCGGACATCAGTATTATCACGTATGCTATCCTCGAGCGATCCGAGGGAAATGAAGAGGGCTGCAGCTCAAAGATGAGAGAACACTGGGAGAGAAATACCCCGCAGGATCCAGGATCTCCAGCGTTCTTGGGAAGCCGGGGTAGATTGGGAAGAAACGCCGCTGGTAGCGGGGTAATTGACAGTCTGGGGGTTTATTGTAGTACAATCCGCGGAATTGCTCCAGCAATGTGTTGAAGGCATGGTCCTGGCATTCCACCAAGGTCTGGAATCCTTCCAAAAGACCTTGAAGTAACTCCTCGTGTCTTCCAATGGTGGCTCCCTGGGAGGAGACGGCATTGCGGAGCTGGTTCGTACTATCATGTCTCAGGATATGACCCAGATGCAAACACGTGAGGCGGATAGTACAGTTCTCAGATGATTTATTAGAAACACGGGGCAGGCAAAGAGCAGGTTGAGGGCAGGCAGAGGTTTGTGATCAGGTCAGAGTCAGGCAGGTACAGGGCAGCAGGCAGGCTCTGGGTCAGGACAGGCAGAGGTCTGTAATCAGATCAGAGTCAGGCAGGTACATGGACGGCAGGCAGGCTCAGGGTCAGGACAGGCAGAATGGTCAGAACCGGGAAAAACCAGGAAACAGAACTAGAGAAACAGGAAGGCGGGATAGAACGCTGGTAAGACCTGACAAGACAAGAAGAACTGGTAACAGACAAACAGAGAACACAGGTATAAATAGACAGGGAATAATGGGAAGATGGGCGACACCTGGAGGGGAGCGGAGACAAGCACAAGACAGGTGAAACAGATCAGGGTGTGACAGATGTGATGTGACTCAGTTGGTAGAACATGGCGCTTGCAATGCTAGGGTTGTGGGTTCGATTCCCATGGGGGACCAATACGAAAAAGTATAAAAATGTATGCACTCACGACTGTAAGTTGCTCTGGATAAGAGCGTCTACTAAAATGGAAAAGAAATGAATAGACTATTTCAGTTTTCACAAAGAAATTAGTTGTATTTCAAGAAACTGGAAAACCTATATCAAGCGAGTCATTTTATATTCCACAAGTATTATCAGGTTAACTGTTTTGTACAGATAATTATCAGACTGAAGTTACAAATGCTGGTAAACACTCAAATACATTTAGTTAAAAAACAAAAATCATAAAAGTAGAGCATTTGGCATTTACTAGTCCTGTATTAGCAGACCAATAAATCAAATCAAATTGTATTTGTCACATGCGCGGAATACAACACGTGTAGACCTTACAGTGAAATGCTTACTTGCAAGCCCATAAAAATAACAAATCATTAAAAAGCAGCAGTAAAATAACAATAGTGAGGCTATATACAGTTGAAGTCGGAAGTTTTACCTTAGTCAAATACATTTAAACTCAGTTTTTCACAATTCCTGACATTTAATCAGAGTAAAAATTCCCTGTCTTAGGTCAGTTTTAAAAATGTGAAATGTCAGAATAATAGTAGAGAGAATGATTTATTTCAGCTTTTATTTCTTTCATCACATTTCCAGTGGGTCAGAAGTTTACATACACTCAATTAGTATTTGGTAGCATTGGTTTTAAATAGTTTAATTTGGGTCAAACGTTTCGGGTAGCCTTCCACAACCTTCCCACAATAAGTTGGGTGAATTTTGGCCCATTCCTCCTGACAGAGCTGGTGTAACTGAGTCAGGTTTGTAGGCCTCCTTGCTCGCACACACTTTTTCAGTTCTGTCCACAAATTTTCTATAGGATTGAAGTCAGGGCTTTGTGATGGCCACTCCAATACCTTGACATTGTTGTCCTTAAGCCATTTTGCCACAACTTTGAAAGTATGCTTGGGGTCATTGTCAAATCAAAACAAATCAAATGTATTTATATAGCCCTTCTTACATCAGCTGATATCTCAAAGTGCTGTACAGAAACCCAGCCTAAAACCCCAAACAGCAAGCAATGCAGGTGTAGAAGCACGGTGGCTAGGAAAAACTCCCTAGAAAGGCCAAAACCTAGGAAGAAACCTAGAGAGGAACCAGGCTATGAGGGGTGGCCAGTCCTCTTCTGGCTGTGCCGGGTGGAGATTATAACAGCACATGGCCTAGATGTTCAAATGTTCATAAATGACCAGCATTGTCAAATAATAATAATCATAGTAGTTGTCGAGGGTGCAACAAGTCAGTAACACAAGAGTAAGTGTCAGTTGGCTTTTTCATAGCCGATCTTTGAGAGTATCTCTACCGCATCTGCTGTCTCTAGAGAGTTGAAAACAGCAGGTCTGGGACAGGTAGCACGTCCGGTGAATAGGTCAGGGTTCCAGCAGGTCTGGGACAGGTAGCACGTCCGGTGAACAGGTCAGGGTTCCATGGCTGCAGGCAGAACAGTTGGAGCTGGAGCAGCAGCAGGGCCAGGTGAACTGGGGACAGCAAGGAGTCATCAAGCCAGGTAGCCCTGAGGCATGGTCCTAGGGCTCAGGTCCTCCGAGAGAGAGAAAGAAAGAAAGAGAAAGAGAGAATTAGAGAGAGCATATTTAAATTCACACAGGACACCGGAAAAGACAAGAGAAATACTCCAGATGTGACAGACTGACACATAAACTACTGCAGCATAAATACTGGAGGCTGAGACAGGAGGGGTCAGGAGACACTGTGGCCCCATCCGATGAAACCCCCGGACAGGGCCAAACAGGAAGACCCATTTGCGACCAAGATTTAACTTCCTGACTGATGTCTTGAGATGTTGATTCAATATATCCACATCATTTTCCTGCCTCCTGATGCCATCTTTTTTGTGAAGTGCACCAGTCCCTCATGCAGCAAAGCACCCCCACAACATGATGCTGCCACCCCCGTGCTTCACGGTTGGGATGGTGTTCTTTGGCTTGCAAGCCTCCCCCTTTTTCCTCCAAACATAACGATGGTCATTATGGCCAAACAGTTCGATTTTTGTGTCATCAGACCAGAAGACATTTCTCCAAAAAGTACGATCTTTGTCTCCATGTGCAGTTGCAAACTGTAGTCTGGCTTTTTTATGGCGGATTTGGTGCAGTGGCTTCTTCCTTGCTGAGCGACCTTTCAGGTTATGTCGATATAGGACTCGTTTTACTGTGGATATAGATACTTTTGTACTGTTTTCTCCAGCATCTTCACAAGGGCCTTTGCTGTTCTGGGATTGATTTGCACTTTTCGCACGAAAGTACGTTCATCTCTAGGAGACAGAACGCGTCTCCTTCCTGAGCGGTATGACGGCTGCGTGGTCCCATGGTGTTTATACTTGCGTACTATTGTTTGTACAGATTAACGTGGTACCTTCAGGTGTTTGGGAATTGCTCCCAAGGATGAACCAGACTTGTGGAGGTCTACAATTATTTTTATGATGTCTTGGCTGATTTCTTTTGATTTTCCCATGATGTCAAGCAAAGAGGCACTGAGTTTGAAGGTAGGCCTTGAACTACATCCACAGGTACACCTCGAATTGACTCAAATTATGTCAATTAGCCTATCAGAAGCTTCTAAAGTCATGACATCATTTTCTGGAATTTTCCAAGCTGTTTAAAGGCACAGTCAACTTAGTGTATGTAAACTTCTGACCCACAGGAATTGTGATACAGTGAATTTTAAGTTAATCTGTCTGTAAACAATTGTTGGAAAAATGACTTGTGTCATGCACAAAGTAGATGTCCTAACAAACCTGCCAATAGTTTGTTAACAAGAAATTTGTGGAGTGGTTGAAAAATGAGTTTTAATGACTCCAACCTAAGTGTATGTAAACTTCCGACTTCAACTGTACAGGGGGTACCGGTACAGAGTCAATGTGCGGGGGCACTGGTTAGTCGAGGTAATTGAGGTAATATGTACAATATGTAGGTAGAGTTATTAAAGTGACTATGCATAGATAATAAACAGAGTGTAGCAGCGTAAAAGAGGGTGGGGGCAATGCAAATAGTCTGGGTAGCAATTTGATTAGATGTTCAGGAGTCTTATGGCTTGGAGATAGAAGCTGTTTTGAAGCCTCTTGGACCTGGACTTGGCGCTCCGGTACCGCTTACCGTGCGGTAGAGAGAACAGTCTATGACTAGGGTGTCTGGAGTCTTCGACAATATTTAGGGCCTTCCTCTGACACACTACCCTTTGTAGTGCCTTGCGGTCAGAGGCCAAGCAGCTGCCATACCAAGCAGTGATGCAACCAGTCAGGATGCATCTCGATGGTGCAGCTGTAGAAACTTTTGAGGATCTGAGGACCCATGCCAAATCTTTTCAGTCTCCTGAGGGGGAATAGGTTTTGTCGTGCCCTCTTTACGACTGTCTTGGTGTGCTTGGACCATGTTAGTTTGTTGGTGATGTGGACAGCAAGGAACTTGAAGCTCTCAACCTGCTCCACTCCAGCCCCGTCAATGAGAATGGGAGCGTGCTCGGTCCTCCTTTTCCTGTAGTCCACAATCATCTCCTTTGTCTTGATCACGTTGAGGGAGAGGTTGTTGTCTTGGCACCACACTGCCAGGTCTCTGACCTCCTCCCTATAGGCTGTCTCATCGTTGCCGGTGATCAGGCCTACCACTATTGTGTCATCGGCAAACTTAATGATGGTGTTGGAGTCGTGCCTGGCCATGCAGTCATGAGTGAACAGGGAGTACAGGAGGGGACTGAGCACGCACCCCTGAGGGGCCCCCGTGTTGAGGATCAGCATGGCGTATGTGTTGTTACCTTCCCTTACCACCTGGGGGCAGTTGCAGAGGGAGGTGCAGAGGGAGGTGTTTAGTCCCAGGGTCCTTAGCTTAGTGCTGAGCTTTGAGGGCACAATGATGTTGAACGCTGAGCTGTAGTTAATGAATAACATTCTCACATATGTGTTCCTTTTGTCCAGGTGTGAAAAGGCAGTGTGGAGTGCAATAGAGATTGCATCATCTGTGGATCTGTTGGGGCGGTATGCAAATTGGTGTGGGTCTAGAATTTCTGGGATAATGGTGTTGATATAGACATCTTCAGTGCAGACATTTTTTTTACAAGATGGAAGACAGCAGAATATGTTTTAATACCATACAAATGGCTACTGTGCAACTTACAATTCCGGTATTGTATTTATAATAATTTGTTTCATCATTATTATTATTATTATTTTATATCATTGTTATTATTGTAAGCCTATTTATTAATCTTAACCAGTTCTTTAAATTTGCAAAACATGTTTTGTTTCATTCTGTTAAGTAATTTTCGTGGGGTAAATTAGGTATTTTTAATTGTGTGCTCAGTATTTAGTTTAAAGGAAAACTCCACCCAAAAACTACCTTTTGGTATTTGTTTCATTAGTCCATTGTTGATATAGTCCCAAAATCAAGTTTTCAAGATATATAACTTTCAAAATACAGAAATACAGCAGTTATAATGCCTTTTGTAAAAGTTTTCCGTGGTGTGGCTATTTGCCTATACTGCAAGCCTATGATATGAAGGCAGCACGCACTGGCGCTCCAACTGACTCTGACAGTTGAATTTAAGGCGAGGAAGAACATTTTAGGCCTACCAGAGTCCAATATAATACTTATCTTTATAAAAAAATATTCTGATCAAAAAATAACTTATTAGTTTCCTTCTGTCCCCCGATATATGTATAGCAAATGCAGTAGCCCATCTGACAAGGATAAAGAAATGCATGTTGGTATGCATGTCGCCGGCATATCTCTATTTCTCTCTGGGGCTAGGACTAAGCTGGCTTCTCTTCTTTTATATTTATTTTTTAAATATTAATATCATACAGTGGACGCCTAAGACTATAGGCCAATGCATACAATGTCCTGATGCATTTAGTGCTCAAATCTCTGACAGGCTATATAGCGTCATTTTTTTCTTTCTCACTTTTACCAAATGGAACCTTTTTATATCCTCTAGATGGCAGTGTCACACAGAAAATTATCCAGATCATCTGAACGATCAGTTTCTTGAGTGTATTCTGAAATAGTTGTCAGAATGTCAGTCTCATGGGCCCCTTTCATATCTATCTCATCTTCATGTCCTCTTTACATGAAGCTGATGCTGCATCGTGACTCCTGTACTGAGTCATGGCTGCTGCCTGAAACAAGTAATTGGGGTCCCTTGTGAAAATCAATAACCTTTTAAAACACACACACACTTTATGTGTGTTGTTGGCAGTGTTATGAGCAACACACTATTATACCCCCAAGTCCAGTAAACCAGTAAAAACAGAAGAGCATCATATTTAACACAGCCTCTGCAGTATAAAAATAACCAATCAAGGGATACGAGTCAAGTTAATGTGAGATCCAGCACTTATGTGAGGTGTGTCTCATTCCTCCCATTCTAGAATGAAGAGATGGCCAGGTCTCCTGATTCCCCAGTCCCAGTCCCCTTTCAGTCAGCCTGATGGGGCAGAACCGGGTAACAGTGAATTGTATGAATTCATTTGTTTGCCTGGAAAGGTGAGCTGCCAATGGTGCTCAATAATTCGGTGTTTGTAACAGACGTTGCCTCAGCAGGTGAACACGCAACACCACGGCTGACTGATACACACTGCCGAAACAAAAAGCAGGGTCTCATTGTTATTATTGTAAAAGGATCTGTGGAAACTACAGCGTACCCTTGCTAGTCTCAACTGTACTAGTTTGGCACCGAAAGAAAAACGAAGTAGTTTTAACCTTGACTAATTTAGTTCCTGGTGATATTTGACCTTCTCAAATGAAATGGGTTAGTTCAGAGTCTTTATCACTGGTTTTACCCTCTGAGTGATTGTTAATAGCATTTATCTGCTCTCTCTTTTATCCATTATTGATGGAGATGTAACTGAGGATGCTAATTTGGCTTCAAGGCTTATTAAATGTACACCTGATAATAGCTGTTATAAACGACGTGGAGGGGATCTCATGAACACTGGAGGAAGTCTGGATCACCTGTCAGGGAAGCGCAGGTATTCTGATGAGTGTGGATGAACAGAGATGGCCAAGAGTTTCCACATGCTGTGATGTAGGGATGATAAGCCACAGAGTAATACAGTAAACTCAGTGCTTGACTTGGACTGAAATACAGTAGGTTCTGGTACTCATTTTGGGTGCTGGTACTGTTTATATTTAGGTGCAGGAGCTCCACAATACTTTTGAGCTTATACAGTATTCTATAAGAGGTGCAGGACCTCAAGCAGTAGAACATTTTAGGTCCCGGTACTCAGCTCCGGTAAGCTCTTTACTCAGTCAAGCACTGAGTAAACTCCTGATTAGGGCACATTGGAAAATTGGAAACCCACATTGTTAGAAATCCACATGTGTTACAATTTGGGACATGGATCTTTTTCTGGATGACAAAATTGTTAAATAAATGTATTGTTAACCACTGCAATACTCCGATCTTTGGTTGCCCTCTCATCCCTTTCTCAGTTTTTATCACTCCGTAATTGACCTATGCTCTTCTACCTGAGAGATAAGGATAGCACACCTAGACACACACACACACACACACACACACACACACACACACACACACACACACACACACACACACACACACACACACACACACACACACACACACACACACACACACACACACACACACACACACACACACACACACACAGGCATATTTCATTACCATCCTCCACAGGCAGTGAGTGTGCGAGGGAGGGAGGGAGGGAGAGAGAGGGAGAGAGAGAGACGAGTGCACATAGACAGACGGAGCAAGCAAGATAGATATGTAGGAGAGCTAGAGCAAGAGAAGAAGAAGAAGAGCGAGCACACAAGAAAGACAGCAAGAGAGAGGGTGGGAGTGAGAGCACCAGAGACAGAGGGAGAGATAGAAAGAGAGAGAGAGAGAGACGGCTGTGTGTTTCCTCAGCTGTTTAACCGAGGCCATGGCAGGCATGGCGTCGGAGCCAGTCACCCAGTCCAGGGTGATGTTCCAGTCCGCAGATAAAAAAGAGGAGCCTACGCATCGCAAACTGGGCAAGCTGACCGTCAAATACAACCGCAAGGACCTGCAGAGGAGGCTGGATATTGAGGAGTGGATCGACAATCAGCTGCACCTGCTCTTCGACTATGAGGTAGGTCGTGCACGGCTGCTGCTGGCACAGCTAGGTCCCAGGGGCTGTGTGGGTAGATGTATTACTGCATTATCAGCCTTGTAGATACACATTATCTGACCATCATATCAGGATGACTATACATCATATTACATTATTTCTATCCTTTCTGAACATCTGTATCACTGAATGGACATACATACAGCATTCCAGAGTAACACAACATTATCTAACATAAATATATTAATTGGCTAATACAATCACCCCTTTCCTTATTATAAACACTTCTACACAGACAGTACTCTAGTGGCACGCAGCATCTGTCCTCAGAAGATGAGAATCTACTCCCCTCTGTGACACTGGTTCAGACAGGGCAGCAAATCCCTGTTGTCTCTGGTCAGTTTGCAGTCTGAGACTTCTAAGAACTTGAGAGGTTTACTGCTTAGATCTCGGCAGGGAGGCTGTCTGCAGAACTGCTTATGGCCAGGATTGCACACCACAAACGGAGGGACTGGGCGTTTGCATAATTCATTCCAAAGATTAGGGAGTGGGACCCCTGTGTGGAGATCGTAGGACCCCCCCTGTGTCATCACTGCACTGCAATTTGGTGGGGGGAAATCCAATTATCATCAGAGGCTGCATCAATTTGCTGGGAAGTCTCTGAGGATGCCATGGCAACAGAAGACTGGCTCCCACGTGAAGAGGAAAGGCACAGAGGAGTCAGAGGGATGTCTTCAGGAGCATGGGCACCCGCGTGATAATGGAGATCATATGACAACACGACAACACGACAACACAACACCTGTGTTTGAAGCTGGATCGGGGAAAGACGGGGTGAAGGAGGATGATGTTTCTCATTTACTTTCCTGACTGAGGAGGGAGTTGAGTTGGGGCAGTGAGTGATTTGAATGCCTCCAACCCAAAAATTATTCTCCAATGCCAAGAAACACTCTGCATATGGCATACTGATGCTGCAGGGCATGAGAGAGCACCACGTGTGAGGGGTGTCCTCATTAAAGTTTGAGTTCCTGAAAATAGCTACAGATGTAGGATCTTAATTTGATCACTCTTTTGTTGCTGATAATGTTCCTGCACAGCAGGAAATGCAAACTTGTAGTGTACTCCAGGTTTAAAAAGGCTTCTAAATTTTGTAATGTTCACTTTAAAATGTTAGATTTGATTTGTCCTAACAAAAAATGTATCAACACCTACAAAAAAGTAAATTATAATACACATAATAATTCACATTTCCTGTTGCTGCAGGATTATTTTCCTGCTGTAGCAAACTGGCTCAAATTAAGATCCTACATCTGTATATGTAGAGCTAGGAGTTTTTCCCGGTCAGGTCATGTAGTCTTGAAAAACTCAGGTTCCTAGCTATATCAATAAGGTAAGAGGACAGGAATCAGGTTAATGTAGTGACCTGTTGAGTTTATGATCAGGTCCAAATGAACACAGACAGCACAATATCCTCAGTAGAAACACCTATCCAGATTCATGCATCCAAAGTAGTCAGAGAGGGCAGTGATGGGCCGTTCGGCTAGGGCATCAGGTTCAACCAGATTCCATTCTACACACTGAGATGGGAGGGAGAGACATTAATTACAGCCAGTCTGGTGGCAGACAGACACCCAACGTCTCCTCTCGGCTCAGACTCCACATTTCCCTCAGAACAGGCCAGTAGACAGCCTGTGTGAGCTACATAAGCCTGGTTGATTTTAATAAAACCACTCTACTGTTAGATTGGACACACAACATGGTTGGTGTTTTGTAAGGATTGCATTACAGCTGTCTCCTAAATATATTCCACTCAGCAGTGCACATTTTTAGCGATCCCATTAACTGCTTATTTCTCTGGTAATATATGCAAACATCCCTGAAAGGCAGTGGGTTGAAATGGTGCCTGAATCTCAGAAAAAAGAATAGAGGATTATGGTTAAAGAAGAATCTCTATGCTGCTTTACAAATGATGCTAAGTCAGTCTTGCCTGCTGCTTCAAAATCAAATCAAATCAATATTTTTTAAATCAAATCACATTTTATTCGTCACATGCTTCTTAAACAACAGGTAGTCCTGTATTTACGCTTTGCCTGTTTTATGGTTCGTCGGAGGTCATTGCGGGATTTCTTATAAGCGCAGTGGTGACCCGTCATTCAGGGCAGAACCCCACCTGTTGCCTGTTTTGCATGTTATTTTAGCGTAAATACATGACATTTATCAGTTTGCAAACAATGTAAAAAAAAAAAAAACATTTGTTAATAATGCCGCACACAAACATCGGATCTTTTTTGCTTTCTTGAGTAAGGCAGCTCCAAAATGCAGGTGTTTCAGCTTAGCTGTGCTTTCTGTGATGGTGGGGCAACCAGAGGAAAATACAGGGCGTAGGGGTTGGTAATGTTCTCTAGTTGCGCTGTGATTGGCTCAGTGTTCTGTCACTCATGGGGACACTACGTCACCACAAAATCTACAGGGAGAGCAAAAAAATGAAAGCCCCTTGGGTGCTGCCATATTGTAGATTTACATTAGAAGTGCCCATCCAAGAAGGCCCAAGGTCCTTGGCCACAGATAAAAGTATGTCAAATCACGTTACATCTACCGTAGCTTTGATTGAACTGATCATGTCAACATCATACTTTCAAAACCTTAGCTAGCAAGCTAGACAAGCAGTCATCATCATGAATTAAGTTGACAATTTACTGGCAAATCCTTTTCAATCCTTGTCATAAAGAGAAAATATACATAAAACGTTTTAGTGCTCATCGACCATTGGACATAAACATTACACAACAAGTTGGAAATTGCAAATTTAAGAAAGCAATCACTAGCCTGCTATTCAGTGGAGAGGGTATGTGGTCCAAGTCTGGGTTTAAGGGTCTCTTTTCCAAGCTTAAAAGGATAAACACTCACATGCAACACCATGGGCCAGAAAAGGTTGAATACATTGGCCATGCTGTCAATCCAGCATGACTTCTGGCGCGTTCAAAACAACTTGAAAATCTCAGACTTGTGAGTTCAAGATAACTGGGAACTCCAACTGGGAAAATACATTTTGAACAGTCATCCAACTCGAAATTCCAAGTCAAGAACTCAGGCCACTTTCTAAAGCTCCGACCTGGAGATCACTGACGGCATGATTCAACCGTTTTATTTTCGAGTTCCCAGTTGTCTTGAAAGCACCATAAATCCAGAGAATGCCAGACTTTGATGACAAATTTTGATGCCAAAATTTGCCCACAAGAAGGACCACAGCGCCACCTTCTTGTTCAAATGAGCACAGCACAACAAGGTGAGTCCAAAAATGTATTATATCCTGCTGCATAAATGATGTAATGTACCAGCGAGATATGTATACTGTAGCTAAGAAAGTAATATTAAGTGTATGTTGTGTAGTAAGCTATTAGTAGCCCATGTGCCTCGACCTAATAGTTTGGTCCCTTTCCCCCTCATAATTTAGCCTACTGTTCTGACTTGGTGGTGCACATGTAGCCTTTAGTCTGTTTTAGAGAAATGTCACCATCAAATATTGTAAGTACTTTCATTATCTGCCCTTTATTTATCCTACGGTTCCGACTTGGTGTACAGGGAGAATACTGTAAGAACGGTCCATGTTCTGAATTCTGTCGCTGTACATTTCAAAAGTGCTGAATACATAGTTATGCTGACTAAGTCCATCTTAGCTCGCTCATTAATGTCTTAATCGAAATTATGTATTGCCTCTTATCCGCTCATCCTTCCCTTATGGCATAGTTTGTACATCTCAATTGTCAGTAGAAACAACATTTGTTTAAGCAAGTCAGCCATATCAGCAATTTTTTTTAAAAGGCAGTAAATGAAGCTGAGATTAACTGTTTCTCTGCCAGACAAGGCTTCGCTGATAGCTAGGTATATTAGTGGTAAGGATACACTCCATGGTGCTGAAAAGAAAACTCTGGGACGGCTTTATGTAGGTCCTAACAGTTTGTGGGCACCGTTATAGTGTAATTAATATATTATTTAGTGTTGCATTGTGTATTGGTTTTGCTGGCATGCAAAAAATGGGGGAGTTTTCCCCACCAAGATTTACATGCTAAAATCGCACTGTGTAACGTCCCGCTCTTTGAAAGCGGCAGCTCTAACCTTTAGCTTAGTGCGGATGTTGCCCGTAATCCATTGCTTCTTGGGACATGTACAGTACCGGTCAAAAGCTTTAGAACACCTAGTCATTCAAGGGTTTTTCTTTATTTTGACTATTTTCTACATTGTAGAATAATAGTGAAGACATCAAAACTATAAAATAACACATATGGAATCATGTAGTAACCAAAAAAAGTGTTAAACAAATCAAAATATATTTTATATTTGAGATTATTCAAATAGCCACCCTTTGCCTCGATGACAGCTTTGCATACTCTTGGCATTCTCTCAACCAACTTCATGAGGTAGTCACCTGGAATGCATTTCAACTAACAGGTGTGCCTTCTTAAAAGTTAATTTGTAGAATTTCTTTCCTTCTTAATGCGTTTGAGCCAATCAGTTGTGCTGTGACAAGGTAGGGTATACAGAAGATAGCCCTATTTGGTAAAAGACCAAGTCCATTTTATGGCAAGAACAGCTCAAATAAGCACAGAGAAACGACCATCCATCATTACTTTAAGCCTTGTGTAGTCTTAACATTCTGTATACTCCCCTTGTCCTAAGGGTAAAAAGTGACCTGCCTTCACTAAACCCCTAAAATAAAGCAGCTTAATTGAATTTTAAACCCCAAATCTATTTTGCATGAAGAAACAACCTGTCATTCATCACAAACTTTGTGAATATCTGGGTTTTCCCTCTTCACAATGCAGAAAGACTGCATTTAAATCTGTGGACACCACTCGTTTTTATTTGAACACACCTGTCATAATTGTTTTCTTTACTAAAGTAGACGTCTATTATTATTATTATTGCTAAAGGTACTGCATAGGTGTAAACATAAATTTTTAAGCAAGAGATAGCACTTGTATAGCCTAAGAAAGTAGCAGAATTGTGCAGAAAGTAGTTTTGAATGCATTTTATTGAAGGGAACAATAGCAGTCTTACTTTTTTGGCAACATAGTAATATATTCTTATATACTGTACAATGAGGAATTCAACAACAAAATACTAGTCTTCTCCCATTTTTTTAACCATTGCCCCCACCCACAAGGTGTATAAACAACAACAATAAATAAGAACAAATTAAGATAATAGACACAAAACAAAAACGTGAAAAACATGAACCAATCAACTCTAATTAGCACATGCAGGACAATATGCAAGTGTGTGTGCATGGACTTTGCAGATGTATTTCTCACATGTGCAGCACATAGTATTTGTTTTACGGCCCTTCTTCGGGGGGCAGAATTGGCATCTCCTCCTCTTGCCTGTCCCAGCTGCAGCCTCAGGTGGATCAGGACAAGATTCAGCTCCCTGAACAGCTTTCACAAGCGCTGCAGAGGCTGCTGTGCAGGGGAGGCGCTCCCTTCTTTGAATGTGTGGTGTTACAAGTGCCTTTCCCAGCTGCTCCAGGAACACCTTCCTCTTGTTCCGCTTATCAAGCATCCAGGTAGGGTTGATCTTGTGCCATATCAAGAAGGCATTGTATGAGGACACATCAATGATGTTATGGAAGATAACCAGGGGCCAGCGGGCAGTCATCCACCTGACGCTGTAAGTTCCAATCACCTTGTCCAGGTTGTCCATGCCTCCTTTGTTGTGGTTGTAGTCCAGGATGATGGCTGGCTTCTTGTCCTCACGATCACTGATCTCAGACATTTTGTGCAGTGTGCTCAGGAGGACCACATTCTTGTTCCTCTTTGGAAGGTAAGAAACTAGAGTGGTGGTGGGGGTGAAGGCAAACTTTGATGAGAAGGCCTCTCTCCCCCTTGTTGCGAGGAGTGCAGGGGGGAGCTCAGGCTTGTTCTTTCTAACTGTGCCAACCATGGTGAGCTTCCTCTTAAGGAGCTGCTGGCTGAGTTCATAAGAGGTGAAGAAATTGTCACACATTGTGCCCCCTCAGTCCATCTTTCTATAACTGCTCAGTCAAAAATGACCCTAAGACAATCTTTGTACACTGGTGGTGTACAGCTTTCATGGAAATATGAACAAAGGCGATGTTTCACTTTTTCTAATGTTGGGTCACTCTAGGAAAAGTAATCAAATTTCAAGTTGAAAAAATATAATTTAGGGGGTTTTCTCTGCTGTTAAACATAATGGCCGGTCATTTTTTACCCTTAAGACAACACAAGGGTTAAGACATGAAGGTCAGTCAATACGGAAAATTTCAAGAACTTTGAAAGTTTCTTCAAGTGCAGTCACAAAAAGTATCAAGCGCTATGATGAAACTGGCACTCGTGAGGACCGCAAACAGGAATGGAAGACCCAGAGTTACCTCTGCTGCAGAGGATAAGTTCATTAGAGGTATCAGCCGCAGAGATTGCAGCCCAAATAAATGCTTCACAGAGTTCAAGTAATAGACACATCTCAACATCAACTGTTCAGAGGAGACTGTGTGAATCAGGCCTTCATGGTCGAATTGCTGCAAAGAAACCACTACTGAAGGACACCAATAATAAGAAGAGACTTGCTTGGGCCAAGAAACACGAGCAATGGACATCAGACTAGTGGAAATCTGTCCTTTGGTCTGGAGTCCAAATTTGAGATTTTTGGTTCCAACTGCCATCTCTTTGTGAGATGCGGTGTGGGTGAAGGGATGATCTCCGCATGTGTATTTCCCACTGTAAAACATAGAGAAGGAGGATGTTTTGGTGTGGGGTGCTTTGCTGGTGACACTGTCTGTGATTTATTTAGAATTCAAGGCACACTTAACCAGCATGGCTACCACAGCATTCTGCATCGATACGCCATCCCATCTGGTTTGGGCTTAGTGGGACTATCATTTGTTTTTCAACAGGACAATGACCCAACACACCTCCAGGCTGTGTAAGGGCTATTTGGATCTCTATGTACTTTGCTCTGTTCATCTTTCCCTCGATCCTGACTAGTCTCCCAGTCTCTGCCGCTGAAAAACATCCCCACAGTATGATGCTGCCACCACCATGTTTCACCGTAGGGTTGGTGGCAGGTTTCCTCCAGAAGTGACGTTTGGCATTCAGGCCAAAGAGTTCAATCTTGGTTTCATCAGACCAGAGAATCTTGTTTCTCATGGTCTGATAGTCTTTAGGTGCCTTTTGGCAAACTCCAAGCTGGCTGTCATGTGCCTTTTACTGAGGAATTGCTTCCATCTGGCAACTCTACCATAAAGCCTGATTGGTGGAGTGCTGCAGAGATGGTTGTTCTTCTGGAATATTCTCCCATCTCCACAGTGGAACTCTAGAGCTCTGTCAGAGTGACCATCAGGTTCTTGGTCACCTCCCTGACCAAGGCCCTTCTCCCCCAATTGCTCAGTTTGGCCAGGCGGCCAGCTCTAGGAAGAGTCTTGGTGGTTCTAAACTTTTTCCATTTAAGAATGATGGAGGCCACTGTGTTCTTGGGGACCATAAATGCTGCAGACATTTTTCTGTACCCTTCCCAGATCTGTGCCTGGACACAATCCTGTCTCGGAACTCTGCGGACAATACCTTCGACGTCATGGCGTAGTTTTTGCTCTGACATGCACTGTCAAAAGTGGGACCTTATATAGACAGGTGTGTGCCTTTCAGAATCATGTCTAAACAATTAAATTTACCACAGGTGGACTCCAATCAAGTTGTAGAAACATCTCAAGGAAGATCAATGGAAACAGGATGCACCTGAGCTCAATTTTGAGTCTCATAGCAAAGGGTCTGAATACTTATGTAAATATGGTATTTCTGTTGTTTATTTTTTGCTTTGTCATTATGGTGTATTGTGTGTAGATTGATAAGGGTTGATGAAAATAAGGATGTAACGTAACAAAATGTGGGAAAAGTCAAGAGGTCTGAATAATTTCCGAATGCACTGTACTTTCACTGTGTGGACGACTTCGTTGATGCACTTATTACTGAAGCCGGTGACTGATGTGGTAAACTCCTCAATGCCATCGGATGAATCCCAGAACATATTCCAGTCTGTGCTAGCGAAACACTCCTGTTGCTTAGCATCCGCTTCATCGGACAACTTCCATATTGAGCGCGTCACTGGTACTTCCTGTTTGAGTTTTTGCTTGTAAGCAGGAAGACAGAGTTATGGTCAGATTTGCCAACTTGAGGGCGAGGGAGAGCTTTGTATGCATTTCTGTGTGTGGAGTAAAGGTGATCTAGAGTTGTTTTGCCTTTAGTTGCAGAGGTGAAATGCTGGTAGAAATGAGGTAAGACAGATTTCAGTTTTCCTGCATTAAAATCACCGGCCACTAGGAGCATTGCCTCTGACTGAAAATATTCTTGTTTGCCTATGGCGCCATAGAGCCCCACAGTCGAGGTGTCGTAATACCCATAAAACCTAGTGGTCAAACAGGGAAATGGTTTCAATGATTTTTCCACAAATAATTTTTCCCATAGGGGATTTTGGAAAACTTAAAATAAGTGTTTCATGTAGGCTTACCCTGACGTGACGTTTTGATAACCATGTAAATCTCTCTCGTACAGGGTGACTTTTATTCAACATATTCAGCTCTATTTACTCTCAGATTCGAAAATGCTAATTAGCATCAAAGTAGACATCATGCAAGCTCCTGCACGTCATCGCTAGCTGACACCTTTGCTAACAGGTATTGTGACAATTTAAAACTTGCACAAGACAGTTCACAGAATTGGCCATTTAAAGAAATGTAGCCAATTTATTCATTACTACATTTAGCTAACATTAGATAGCTAATCCAGAGATTCTTACCTTTGCCTCGATTCGGCAGTTTCGTCCAGATCATCATGGCATTTGTAGTTCTTTATGATAGCCATATTAGCAGATAATTAGTATTACATTTTTGGGGGGTAAATACAGGTGAATATATTAATAAATATCAACTTGTCCTAGAGAGATTTATACTGTTATCAAAACATCACGCCAGGATAAGCCTACACAAAATACAGCTCTTATTTTAAGTGTTTCTAAAATCCCCCATGGGAAAAACGACCGGTGGAAAAACAATCGGAACCATTTCCCTGTTTGACCGCTAGGTTTTATGGGTATTATGACTCATACTGTGTTACTCTATTAAGGCCCTATACAGCTCGTTGAGTGCGACCTTAGTGCCAGCATCGATTTGTGGTGGTAAAGGGTGTGGACTACAGCTTATCATGAGGTATTCTAACTCAGGCGAGCAGAACCGAGTTAGAATATGGTTCCAGAACTATTTATAATTTGCATAGGGTTTGATATTATTGTCATGCTATTATCATGAGAATTATGTACAGCAGATGTTTTACATTTTAGTCATTTAGCAGACACTCAATTACAGTAGTGAGTGCATACATTTTCATTCTGGTCTCCCGTGGGAATCAAACCCACAACCCCAGCGTTGCAAGCGCAACTAAGCTACTCAGGACATGTCATCAGTACACTAATAGTAGACTAGTAGACAGTACACTAATGTTATTGTGTTTGAGTTCTTGACTGTACTAATTTGTCTGGGGGAATCCCTGAGAGAGAAGGCCCTTTATGACTGAAGGATGTTGCACGTAATGGGATCCCTGCATGATTGATGGGATGATAACAGATACGGTAGCAGTAGTAGCTAACTCCTTTGTTATTGTGGTTATGGGGCCTGCCATATGAAACAGGCCTGTTGTCTGGTAGGTACAGTCTTTGTGGGTTTGTACTCCTGTATGGATAAAACAATATGACTAGGGCAAGCAGGGTTTCCTGGACAGGTCACGCAGTCAATAAAAAAACTCCTGCCCCTAAGTATGGCCTATCTCTTTGTAGGATTTGAGGTGCTCATGTCTTAATGTCAGATTTCAGTGGTTACTAGACAAACTCCAGTCTATCTGTGAAGGATAAGTTGTTTGCTAGACACCACCCATTGGTGTGGCAGGAGAAATGGTTGGTCAATGTGCGTTGGCTAATGGGATGAATTTTGCATGAACTCTGGGGAATGCAGGTTAGACTGTGGTTGGATACTCTGACTCTTCCGTGTGGAAGTATTTAGTGGTCAGCCCCCTGTGTCAAGAGCTGAATTATTTAGTGACATCTCTAATTTATACAAGTAGCTTATTGGTTGGGTATTGAGTGGCAATGGCACTGGACCACGTTGATGACTTCACACCTTTTAGGAAAATAGTCTCAAATCGTAGAGGTGTGAAAAAACACTAATTTAAGAGTAGGAAATACTTAAAAATGAACAGATTTTTAAGCCCTTACTCAATAGAAATATACTTCAGACTGAAGTTATGTCATTATCTGTTGATGTGCCCTTGAGCAAGGCACTTAAGCCTAATAGCTCCTGTAAAGGGATAAAAGCATCTGCTAAATTACTAAAATGTAAATGTAATTATTAAGTTACAAATGTAAAGCAATATGGTTCTCGTTTCAATGGATACAGTACTAAATGTGTGATGCCTCTAACTTGTTACAGCCATTAACCTCCTCACAATGCAGATGATCTCAGATAAATGTCATGCGTATGACCTGTGACCCCTCTGTTATGGTATGTTTTGATTGGTCGACAGCTCGAGCCTCTTACAGGAAAAAAATGTTATGAGTAATGAATTTAGACGACAATCAGTCTTGTCTGACTTTCACATCAGCCTCTTTTCAAAACAACATGGTTTTGTGGGAAAGGTTTCCTTTACATCTCTGATTAGTATCAACTACACTGAACAAGAATATAAACGCAGCACGCAACAATTTCAAAGATTTTACTGAGTTACAGTTCATATAAGGAAATCAGTCAATTGAAATGAATTCAATAACCCCCTAATCTATGGATTTTGAAGACTGGGAATACAGATATGCATCTGTTGGTCACAGATACATAAAAAAGTAGGGGCATTGATCAGAAAACTAGTCAGTATTTGGTGTGACCACCATTTGTTCATAACATTGACATCAGCAAACCACACGACGCCATGCACACTGCCTGCCATCTGCCAGGTATAATTGAAACTAGGATTCATCCGTGAAGAGCACACTTCTCCAGCGTGCCAGTGGCCATCGAAGGTAAGCATTTGCCCACTGAAGTCGGTTACGATGCCGATCTGCAGTCAGGTCAAGACCCCGGTGAGGACAACGAGCACACAGATGAGCTTCCCTGAGACGGTTTCTGACAATTTGTGCAGAAACTCTTCGGTTGTGCAACCCCACAGTTTCATCAGCTGCCCGGGTGGTGGTCTCAGACGATCCCGCAGGTGAAGAAGCAGGCTGTGGAGGTCCTAGGCTGGTGTGGTTACACTTGGTCTGTGGTTGTGAGGCCGATTGGATGTACTGCCAAATTCTCTAAAATGACGTTGGAGGCGTCTTATGGTATAGGAATTAATATTTAATTCTCTGGCAAAAGCTCTGGTGGACATTTCTGTAATCCCCATGCCAATTGCAAGCTCCCTCAAAACTTGAGACATCTGTGGCATTGTATTGTGTGACAAAACTGCACATTATAGAGTGGCCTTTTAATTGTCCCCATCACAAGGTGCACCAGTGTAATGATCATGCTGTTTAATCAGCTTCTTGATATGCCACACCTGTCAGGTGGATGGATTATCTTGGTAATGTCACGCCCTGACCTGAGAGAGCCGATTTGTTTCTCTATGTTGTTAGGTCAGGATGTGGGGTGGGCATTCTATGGTTTATATTTCTATGTTTTGGCCAGATATGGTTTCCAATCAGAGGCCTATCGTTGTCTCTGATTGGGAACCATACTTAGGCAGCCCTTTTCCCTCCTTGAGTTGTGGGATCTTATTTTTGTACTGCTTTGTTAATCCTGCAAGACGTGACGGTCGTTTTCCATTGTTTATTATTTTAAGTGTTCAGAGTTAAAATAAATATCAAGATGAACACATACCACGCTGCACCTTGGTCTACTCCCTTTGATGATTGTTACAGGTAAAGGAGAAATGCTCACTAACAGGGATGTAAACAAATGTGTGCACAAAATGTGAGAGAAATAAGCTATTTGTGTATATGGAAAATTGCTGGAAACTTTTATTTAATCTCATGAAACATGGGACCAACACTTTACATGTTGCGTTTATATTTTTGTTCAGTATATTTACACTGATTGGTTTAGGAACATCGGTTTGTTATGTGGTCATAGTGTATTAGGGATACAAGCAAAGTGGAGAATATAGCTTCTCTATCATACTGCATACTCACCATGTACTTGTTGTAAATGCATCAATCTAAAATACCTCACCAGTTGGCTGCTATGATTTCTGTCTTGTCATGTCAATGTTAAATATAAATGGTTATGAACCCCAAATTCCAATCAAATTTCAATTGAACTCTACCTAAAGGCAATGTAGTTTTAGGCTCTGCTGGCATGGATACAACTGGTCCCTTGGATACAGGAGCATCTTATCCTAACAAAATCCCTCAACATAAAATGGTTCATTAAGATTGCATTTCTAATCCATATTGCAGTTAAAAAATTATGCTCCTCTAAAGAACCACTTTCATATTCATGTGTTAAAAAAAATGAATGCCAACATTCATTTTAATGTCGGACTAGTTTCCCTAACTTCAAAAGTGCTGTCGAGACATTTTCAGCCCCAGATACATTTTTTTTTAAATAAAATAAAATCACACAAATGAAAAGCATTCAACCCCACACAATATATACATTGAAGAGCTACTACAAAAGGTTACAAAGGCTTTCTCATGACAATAACAAATGCATACACTTTTCTCCCACCGAATTTTTTTAAACTTTCATTGATATTCTGTGGTGCTGTGCATTGCCTTGCAGTCTTAAGCCAGAGTCAGACAGAGAGAGGATCCCTGGATCAGTGGTTTGCTGGCCCAGCACAGCCCAGCAGGGCCCTGCTCCCGTGGAATAATGCCAATGTGCAGAATCCCAAACAGTCAGACCTGGCATCATTTATCAATTAGAGGGACACACAGGGGACTCTGGACTGGGCTGTTGATCTCTTCCGTTCTGCCACTAGTCTCATTGATTAGCTCTCTCCTCATCCAGAAATCTGCCGTCTTCAACAGACCTGCCATTAAACCCCCGACTGGAAAATTCTCTTTTTAAGGGCTTGTCAAATCTAAAACTACACCTGCTGACTCCAGATATTTCCCAGCTCAGTCTTCCATGGCCAGAAGTGAGCCTCTCAGTAAATGGTATTCAAAGGGCAATATCAGCCAGAATATAGATTGATTACTATTACCTTAGTATTTGTTTTAGATTAGCGGAGTCATTTTTGTGTGGATGTGGTTTTGCAATGTTTCTCAAAGATGGCAGACACTCATCTATATCTTGGGGCTGTAACTGACATTGGTAGGAGTTAATTGGATTCTTTTGAAATATGTTAACGCAGTCTACTAAATTCATTAGATAATTAGATTTCCAGGTAAGTGTCAGTTTACAACAAATGACCACATATCACACAGTAAGGGGTTATTCTTAAACACACCCAGAATATTTTCCCTAGGTCTAGACTAATCTGCACAGGATATTTGCCATATAAAGAAAGTAGCCCAGAAAAAGGAAGCAGAAACACTGCTAATTTCATATTAAAAAAATTAAACCAGAGGAATTCTAACTCTAATGGTTGAGCAAAATGGCAGCTGGGTATATCATCCATGAAATCAGATGGCGGTTGCCTATCTTCCTGCCCCTGGTCAAATTATGTAAATTCATTAGTCCCTAATCTATGGGTTTTACTTGACTGGGAATACAGATATACCTTAAAAAAAGGTAGGGGCGTGGATCAGAAAACCAGTCAGCATCTGGTCTGGCCACCATTTGCCTCATGCAGCGTGACACATCTTCTTCGCATAGAGTTCATCAGGCTGTTGATTGTGGCCTGTGGAATGTTGTCCCACTCCTCTTCAATGGCTGTGTAAAGTTGCTGGATATTGGCGGGAAATAGAACACGCTGTCATACACGTCGATCCAGAGCATCCCAAGCATGTTCAATGGGTGATATGTCGGGTGAGTATGCAGGCCATGAAAGAACTGGGACATTTTCAGTTTCCAGAAATTGTGCACAGATCCTTGCGACATGGGGCAGTGCATTATCATGCTGAAACATGAGGTGATGGCGGCAGATGAATGGCATGACAATGGGCCTCAGGATCTCATCACGGTATCTCTGTGAATTCAAATTTCCAGCGATAAAATGCATTGTGTTTGTTGTCCGTAGCTTATGCCTGCCCATAACATAACCCCACTGCCACCATGGGGCACTCTGTTCACAACGTTGACATAAGCAATCCACTTGATCACACAACGCCATCTGCCAGGTATAGTTGAAACTGGGATTTATCCGTGAAGAGCACACTTCTCCAGATTGCCAGTGGCCATCAAAGGTGAGCATTTGCTGAACTGCAGATGGTTTCTGACAGTTTGTGCAGAAAATCTTTGGTTGTGCAAACCCACAGTTTGGTCTCAGATGATCCTGCAGATAAAATGCCCGGATGTGAAGGCCCTGAGCTGGAGTGGTCTGCGGTTGTGAGGCCGTTTGAACGTACTGCCAAATTCTCTAAAACAAGTTGGAGGCGGCTTATGCTAGAGAAATGAACATTAAATTCTCTGGCAACAGCTCTGTTGGACATTCCTGCAGTCAGCATGGCAATTACATGCTCCCTCAACACTTTATACATCTGTGGCATTGTGTTGTGTGACAAAACATTTTAGAGTGGCTTTTTATTGTTCCCAGCACAAGTTGTACCTGTGCAATGATCATGGGGTTTAATCAGCTTCTTGATATGTCACACCTGTCAAGTGTATGGATTATCTTGGCCAAGGAGAAATGCTCACTAACAGGGATGTAAACGAATTGTGCACAAAATTTGAGAGAAATAAGCTTTTTGTGTGTATGGAACATTTCTGTGATCTTTTATTTCAGCTCATGAAACATGGGACCAACACTTTACATGTTGCGTTTATATATGAGGTTAGACATACATTATTGTTCTAGTGGTACATCATGCTTGATGCATCAGCAATGCCTTTTAGACTTGATACTCTGAGACTAATTTTCTTTGGTACAGTTAAGTGAAATATGTTCAAACACTGAATGGTAAAGGCCTATTTAAGGTGGCAGGGAGCCCCAGTCACAGTTCATCTATGTTTGCATGGCGGGTAAAAGAACAACATCCCTGTGTCTCTGACCACTTTCTTCTCTCTCTCTGTCCAGGAGGAGGAGATCACAGAGTTAGAGATTGACATAGATGAGCTGCTGGAGCTATCTGACACGGAGCAGAGATCCAGACTGCAGGTGAGTACTGGCAGGATGTCCTCAGAGGAGGTCAGGTTAAAGCCTTAAAAAAAAATAAAAAAGTACAGTATGTTACATACCATATTTTACGGTATCCAATACTGTTACTGTAATCTTTTTTACCATTGTTATTACAGTTACTTTCAGGCCTGTAAGTTACTGCAAAAACAATAGTACAGTGCATTACTGTAATAATATTATGGTAATTGTAACAAATTAATGAATTAATAATTGGATAAATTAATTAAATTCATTGAGGGTAGATGAGGTTTGTATTGTACTACAAGGATTGGTGCAAGCAGGTTGGCTAGGTAATTTGTTCACATATTATAGCATATCGATGAATTAGTGTAGAAGAAGCTTTTGTTAAAACCTCTAGAAGTGCAAGTGGAAAAATACAACATTTTGATATTTTATATCACTTTCTTTGTTTTCTTTTTTTATTCAGTGGAACCCATTGAGACCAGGGTCTCATTTACAATGGTGCCCCAAGGACAACAATACAATAAATTAAAAATGATAAATTAAAATAAACTTACAGAATCAACACTATAGCTTCAAACACCACAAAAACAATTATTCATCTACGTTTCAATCCAAACAGTTGCAATTCTCAAAAAATATATTCAACATTAAAGTCCTAAACTGCCCTAGAGACACCAGAGAGTCAAGATGTAGGGAGTTTTGTAGGCTATTCCAAAAATGGGGGGCACTAAAACTGAAGGTGGATCTACCTAGATCGGTACATACTAACGGAACCTCAAGAGTTAAATGGTTAACTTTCAAGGTTCCACTAGTATATACCAATCTAAGTAAATCTGTCTTGAACGGGTTTGGTGTCTCATATTTTCTTTTAACAGTGAAGTGAGGTAGGTCGGAAGCTTGCCAATCCCACAATGATGTGTGCTTACAGTAATGTACTGTTAAATCAACGTTTCTTTGGAATAAACGGTATAATTTACTGTTACGCATAAAATCACCCAGAGCAAATTGCCATGTATGGCAATTTACTGTAAATAATTAATAAGGTAATTCGTTTTATTGTACAATACTGTCAAAACAATGTTATAACAGGCAATACCTGCTCTGCTCCGTTCAGAATCACTAAAAGGAGCAGACAATGTGATCCAATTTCGCCGTTGCATGGAACCCATTTGCCAGGCAATTCTTCAATCGAGGAAATAATACCAATTTCCCTAAAATCTACTGATCACTTCATCTATTTTTTTTTTACTATACCTAGACAATGTATCTCAATCGCTCCCAAATGTATTGAAGATCAAAGATAGATTCATTTTATATCTTGAGATTAAGCTGAATCGAACAAAATCAGCCCTACTGCCTCAAGACCACGATGGATGAGTTTCTCTACTGATGGAATCCCAATCGTTTACCGTTTTAACTACTTGGGAATAGATATTTTTCCTTCCTTAGATAAAACCTTTGCCATAAACTTTAACAGAAAGCTTAAAATCAATTCAATCTTACCTCAGTAGATGGAATAATATCCCAGTTAGTTGCCTTAACCGGCAGAATATCTATTGCTAAAATGAATACTACACTGCTCAAAAAAATAAAGGGAACACTTAAACAACACAATGTAACTCCAAGTCAATCACACTTCTGTGAAATCAAACTGTCCACTTAGGAAGCAACACTGATAGACAATAAATTGCACATGCTGTTGTGCAAATGGAATAGACAACAGGTGGAAATTATAGGCAATTAGCAAGACACCTCCAATAAAGGAGTGGTTCTGCAGGTGGGGACCACAGACCACTTCTCAGTTCCTATGCTTCCTGGCTGATGTTTTGGTCACTTTTGAATGCTGGCGGTGCTTTCACTCTAGTGGTAGCATGAGACGGAGTCTACAACCCACACAAGTGGCTCAGGTAGTGCAGCTCATCCAGGATGGCACATCAATGCGAGCTGTGGCAAGAAGGTTTGCTGTGTCTGTCAGCGTAGTGTCCAGAACATGGAGGCGCTACCAGGAGACAGGCCAGTACATCAGGAGATGTGGAGGAGGCCGTAGGAGGGCAACAACCCAGCAGCAGGACCGCTACCTCCGCCTTTGTGCAAGGAGGAGCAGGAGGAGCACTGCCAGAGCTCTGCAAAATGACCTCCAGCAGGCCACAAATGTGCATGTGTCTGCTCAAACGGTCAGAAACAGACTCCATGAGGGTGGTATGAGGGCCCGACGTCCACAGGTGGGGGTTGTGCTTACAGCCCATCACCGTGCAGGACGTTTGGCATTTGCCAGAGAACACCAAGATTGGCAAATTCGCCACTGGCGCCCTGTGCTCTTCACAGATGAAAGCAGGTTCACACTGAGCACGTGACAGACGTGACAGAGTCTGGAGACGCCGTGGAGAACGTTCTGCTGCCTGCAACATCCTCCAGCATGACCGGTTTGGCGGTGGGTCAGTCATGGTGTGGGGTGGCATTTCTTTGGGGGGCCGCACAGCCCTCCATGTGCTCGCCAGAGGTAGCCTGACTGCCATTAGGTACCGAGATGAGATCCTCAGACCCCCTGTGAGACCATATGCTGCTGCGGTTGGCCCTGGGTTCCTCCTAATGCAAGACAATGCTAGACCTCATGTGGCTGGAGTGTGTCAGCAGTTCCTGCAAGAGGAAGGCATTGATGCTATGGACTGGCCCGCCCATTCCCCAGACCTGAATCCAATTGAGCACATCTCGGACATCATGTCTCGCTCCATCCACCAACGCCACGTTGCACCACAGACTGTCCAGGAGTTGGCGGATGCTTTAGTCCAGGTCTGGGAGGAGATCCCTCAGGAGACCCTCCGCCACCTCATCAGGAGCATGCCCAGGCGTTGTAGGGAGGTCATACAGGCACATGGAGGCCACACACACTACTGAGCCTCATTTTGACTTGTTTTAAGGACATTACATCAAAGTTGGATCAGCCTGTAGTGTGGTTTTCCACTTTAATTTTGAGTGTGACTCCAAATCCAGACCTCCATGGGTTGATAAATTGGATTTCCATTGATTATTTTTGTGTGATTTTGTTGTCAGCACATTCAACTATGTAAAGAAAAAACTATTTAATAAGATTATTTCATTCATTCAGATCTAGGATGTGTTATTTTAGTGTTCCCTTTATTTTTTTGAGCAGTATATATTGCCACGGCTGAATTTCTGTAGTTCAATGCTTCACATGGCTCCCCTTTCTGGCTATTGGGATAAAATTCATTGTGCGTTTTCAAAATGTATATGGCAAGGTAAACGATCCCGGATCAAATTAACAAATGTACAAAGAGGGAAAGACATAGGAGGACTATCCATACCAAACTTTTTAATTGTATTTTCAGGCACTAGCATTTGGCTCAAACCTAAATTGGTTTAGACATTATTCTTCTGCCCCCTGGCTTAGTATGGAGCATAATATGGTGTCTCCTATTGCCCTGGAAGAGGTGGTCTTCACTGATATATCCCTGAAACAATTTATACTACAATTTGTATTTGCCACAAAATGTACAAACAAAATAGCATGCGCATACTCCATATTTCACAAGAATGCCTTGCGATCGGGAGTGTGGCCTTTTGCGTCCCCCCAATAGTCCAAATGTGGAATCTGTACCCTTGCTGATATCATGGACAGTAATGGATTGAGAACATTCCAAGATTTGAAAGATACATACACATTACCAGACAAATCATTCTATGCTAGCCTATGGAGTCCCTTGGAAAACCGAACTACCGAAACATCCAATGATGGGATTTGTAAATAAATTATCTGGGCTCCCGAAAGGACTGATCTCTATAATACACAGTGCATTCGGAAAGTATTCAGACCCCTTGACTTTTCCACATTTTGTTACGTTACAGCCTTAATTTGAAATGGATTAAATAAAAAAAATCCTCAATCTACACACAATACTCATTATTGACAAAGCGAAAACAGGTATTTTGATTTTTTTGCAAATGTATTAAAAATAAAAACAGATACCTTATTTACATAACTATTCAGACCCTTTGCTATGAGACTCGAAATCGAGCTCAGGTGCATCCTGTTTCCATTGATCATCCTTGAGATATTTCTAGGACTTGATTGGAGTCCACCTGTGGTAAGTTCAATTGATTGGACATGATTTGTGAAGGCACACACCTGTCTATATAAGGCCCCACAGTTAACAGTGCATGTCAGAGCAAACCAAGCCATGAAGTTGAAGGAATTGTCCGTATAGCTCCGAGACAGGATTGTGCCGAGGCACAGATCTAGGGAAGGGTACCAAAACATTTCTGCAGCATTGAAGGTCCCCAAGAACACAGTGGCCTCCATCAATCCTAAATGGAAGAAGTTTGGAACCACCAAGACTCTTCCAAGAGCTGGCCGCCCGGCCAAACTGAGCAATCAGGGGAGAAGGGCCTTGGTCAGAGAGGTGACCAAGACCCCGGTGGTCACTCTGCAGAGCTCCAGAGTTCCTCTGTGGAGATGTGAGAACCTTCCAGATGAACAGCCATCTCTGCGGTACTCCACCAATCAGGGCCTTTATGGTAGAGTGGCCAGACGGAAGCCATTCCTCAGTAAAAGGCACATGACAGCACGTTTGGAGTTTGCCAAGGGGCACCTAAAGGACTCTCAGACCATGAGTAATCAAATTCCCTGGTCCGATGAAACCTAGATTTAACTCTTTGGCCTGAATGCCAAGCGTCACATCTGGAGGAAACCTGGCACCATTCCTACAGTGAAGCATGGTGGTGGCAGCATCATGCTGTGGGGATGTTTTTCAGCAGCAGGGACTGGGCGACTAGTCAGGATCGAGGGAAAGATGAACATAGCAATGTACAGAGAGATCCTTGATGAAAACCTGCTCCAGAGCACTCAGGACCTTAGACTGAGGCGAAGGTTCACCTTACAACAAGATAACTACCCTAAGCACACAACCAAGACAACATAGGAGTGGCTTCGGGACAAGTCTCAATGTCCTTGAGTGGCCCAGCCAGAGCCCGGACTTGAACCCGATCGAACATCTCTGGAGAGACATGAAAATAGCTGTGCAGCAACGCTCCCCATCCAACCTGACAGAGCTTGAGAGGATCTGCAGAGAAGAATGGGAGAAACTCCTCATATACAGGTGTGCAAAGCTTGTAGCGTCATACCCAAGAAGACTCGAGGCTGTAATCACTGCCAAATGTGATATTTGCAAAAATTTTGAAAAACCTGTTTTTGTTTTGTCATTATGGGGTATTGTGTGTAGATTGATGAGGAGGAAAAACAATTTCATCATATTTTAGAATAAGTCTGTAACGTAACAAAATGTGGAAAACGTCAAGTGGTCTGAATACTTTCCCGAATGCACTGTACGTGTAATGCGTGCGTACTGGCGGCAGAGAAGTCAGGCGCAGGAGAGCAAAGACTGTGTTACAACGTTGCAGTTTAATAATAAAAATCACTGTGAACAAAAACAATAAATAAATTCAATGGGACGAAACCCTTCGCACGCCAGACATAACGTGCACAAACTCTTACAATCAACAATTCTGGACAAGGACATGGGGGGAACAGAGGGTTAAATACACAACATGTAATTGATGGAATTGAAACCAGGTGTGAGGGAAGACAAGACAAAACCAATGGAAAATGAAAGGTGGATCGGCGATGGCTAGAAGGCCAGTGACGTCAACCGCCGAAGGAACTAGGAGAAGGACCGACTTCGGGGGAAGTCGTGACAGTATGAACAACTTTTGGAAAGCTCATATTCTGAGCTAGCCATAAAAAAAGTATGGTCCACAGATCTAATTGAATCTGAACAAACCATTAACTGGAACAGAATATGGAAAAATATGACCTTGGAATCTCTTAATTTGAACCATCAATTTATACATTTTAAGTTTGCTCACAGACTGTATTTAACACCAAGGAAACATTTTACGATGAAATTGGCCCCAACTCCCTACTGTTCACCGTGTTCCCTAAATCAGGTAGGCACATTTCTCCATATGATATGGGAGTTTCCTGCAGTTAAATGCTTCTGGGGCAAATACGGAACATTTGTTTAGAAGTGCATGAATGTAAATATTCAATGCTTTACATATATTATGTTACTTAATGATGATAGCTCCTTGAATCTCTCAGTCAATCAAAGACAATTAACGCTGGCAGGCAGCACTGCCGCAAAAAAAAAACATGTTGGCTCTTAGATGGCGTCACCTCACTCTTTCCCAATGCGCCAGTGTTTACAGTTACTATTAAAAGTTAAAACATAATTATCAACAGTGAGAATGAATGATGCTGGTCAAGGAACAATTGAAGCCTGGACAAATATACTTTACTCTGTAAAGAATAATCTCAGCTAAAGCCCAACACATACAAATAATAAATATATACATAATGTGCAACCCTAGTTGCTAGGGGGGGTGGGAAACGAGTTGGGGGTGGAGGGGTTGGATGGATGGAGACTTGGTGGGGTTGGGATAATGGGATGGGAGGTTGGAAGCCCACTTCTTTTTAGTTTTGTTTTCCCGTTTATACTGAATGTATTATCACTTCAACTGTATGTATTTCTTGCTGTTGACTTTCTTTTGAGTGGCAGCTTACAGGTACATGTTTCATAAATATTATAATTTGAAATGTATAATGTACCTGTAACCCCCCCCCAACAAATAGACATTTGGTCAACAAAGAAAACAACAACAATAACATTTTACAGTATAGTTATAAAAGATGAGATAAGAGTTATCACAGTAACTTTTGGAAAATATAAAACAAGCTCATTAAAAGACAACAAACAGAGAAAACATAGACATTCTCCAGCCAAGGTTTCACTGTAAGCTATACCTTCACAAATGCTAAGCCTTGTCTAACAGATAGCAAGCCATGGAAAATTGACATCTCTTCAGAAGCCATTTTGTGGGTCACAGTATGAGGCAATACTTACACTTCAGCTATGCCCTTGTTTATACTTCACAGATACACCAGGGCATATTTAACAAAGTAGGGTAATTACTTTACAAGCACTTGACCCCAGTTGGTGTCCTTTCGCAATGTTAGACGTGAAAGAACAATGTTCACGTCAGTTACTGAGGCCATGTTTGTTTCTGTGCATTTACAGGAGTTACTGCAGGAATGTGAGAAGCCAAAAGAGGTGAGACACAACCATCAACTATTATAGCCTTAGTCATGTACCGAAAAAACGAAACATCAAATTCCACTTAGTGTACATTTACTCTCTACAAAGAAATACTTGCAATTCAATGGTCCACTGCTCAAACAGTCTCAGAACGAGTTTAACTGTCAACTGCTAGTACGGGTAGTGTTAACTCATTCTCTTCCTCCCTTTCAGGACTTTATCAATGGGCTGCTTTATCGGATGAAGGGCCTACGCAAAATGTCAGGGCCCCTGAAGAAATAATAATAGGTGAAATCGAGAATGGAGACAATGTGAAGCGCCCCAGCCTCCGCGCCCCACCCCATCATTACCTGGTATTCTGGATGTCTCTCTGTGCAGTTACATGTTAATGGGACCTTCTCTCTGCACACATGGGTCAATGTTGGTCTGTAAAGAGAACAGTGGCTTTTGATTAGTGTTTTATATAACATTATTTATGGACAGTCTTAACATTTTGATTCCCCTCAATTAAAATAATGCACCAGTAATAAAATGTATTGTCTATTACTCACATGGAATGTTTTTGTGTAAGACTGTACATTTTTGCTTGCCTATTTATGTACATATATTTTTGTTCTGATAAGTGTTTGTCAATAAAACCAACATTTTTTGAGACAAGGCTCTGAATGTATACCTACTGTATATGGATGATATGTCATTTCATAGAAGGATAAAGCCAGTCAGTGTATATAAACATCAAAACAGTGGCCGATAGATCGCTGTTTTTACTTGGTGGCAGATCTGGGGTCCCTGTTTTTACTTGGTGGCAGATCTGGGGTCCCTGTTTTTACTTGGTGGCAGATCTGGGGTCCCTGTTTTTACTTGGTGGCAGATCTGGGGTCCGTTTTTACTTGGTGGCAGATCTGTCAACGTGTTGACCATGTTGTTCCGGTGGGTCGCTCTGGATTGGAGTCTGTTAGATGACAATGTCATGTAAATGTTGACCGGCTTCACTGAAGGTAGATTATATGTTTTAATATTCACAAAAAAACAGTATTGTTCTAAAAGCTACATGCTTCACACTGGAGACACTGTACAAGACGAGAGGAAGAGATTGAAAATTCGATGCCAGCAGAAGTAGGGCAGAGAGAATGGCTGTCCCAAGGCAGTTTTTAAGCTATGCTATCGTGGCACTGCCAACCCTCCCAAAGCTTGTCTTCACCCATCAATATATAATTCCAATCAGCACCAGTGGATAAATCCGCATCATTGAGGGGAAATGTTACGCTTTAATTATTTCAATATTACTCTAAATATTCTGCATGTTTGCACTTTAACACACCATTGCTCCGACGCAAATTACAAAAACAAAGTCATGTTTTTTGTTAAAAGCCCAGTACAGTCAAAAACTAGATTCCCCTGTGTTTTTATATATACAGTACCAGTCAACAGTTTGGACACACCTACTCATTCAAGGATGATTTTTTCCCCTCCACTATTTTCTATATTGTACAATAATAATGAAGACATCAAATCTATGAAATAACACATAGGGAATCATGTAGTAACCAAACAAAGTGTTAAACAAATAAAAAATATTTTATATTTGAGATTCTTCAACCCTTTGCCTTGATGACAGCTTTGCACACTCTTGGCATTCTCTCAACCTGCTTCATGAGGTAGTCACCTGGAATGCATTTCAATTAACAGGTGTGCATTGTTAATAGTTAATTAGTGGAATTTCTTTCCTTCTTAATGCATTTGAGCCAATCAGTTGTGTTGTGACAAGGTAGGGGTGGTATACAGAAGATAGCCCTATTTGGTAAAAGACCAAGTCCATTTTATGGCAAGAACAGCTCAAATAAGCAAAGAGAAATGACAGCATCATTACTTTAAGACAGGTCAGTCAGTCAATACGGCAAAGTTCAAGTACTTTGAAAGTTTCTTCAAGTGCAGTCGCAAAAACCATCAAGCGTTACGATGAAACTGGCTCTCATGAGGACCGCCACAGGAAAGGAGGACTCAGAGTTACCTATGCTGCAGAGGATAAGATCATAAGAGTTAACTTCAACTCAGATTGCAGCCCAAATAAATTCTTCACAGTATTCAAGTAACAGACACATCTCAACATCAACTGTTCAGAGGAGACTGCGTGAATCAGGCCTTCATGGTCGAATTGAAGCAAAAAAAACTCTACTAAAGGACAACAATAATAAGAAGAGACTTGCTTGAGCAAAGAAACACGAGCAATGGACATTAGACCGGTGGAAATCTGTCCTTCGGTCTGATGTGTCCAAAGTTGAGATTTTTGGTTCCAACTGCTGTATCTTTATGAGATGCAGAGTAGGTGAATGGATAATCTCTGCATGTGTGGATCCCACCTTGAAGCATGGAGGAGGTGGTGTAATGGTGTGGGGGTGCTTTACTGGTGACACTGTCATTTATTTAGAATTCAAGGCACACTTAACCAGCATGGCTACCACAGCATTCTGCAGCGATACGCCATCCCATCTGGTTTGCGCTTAGTGGTACTATCATTTGTTTTTCAACAGGACAATAACCCATAACACACCTCCAGGCTGTGTAAGGGCTATTTGACCAAGGAGAGTGACGGAGTGCTGCATCAGATGACCTGGCCTCCACAATCATGCGACCTCAACCCAATTGACATGGTTTGGGACGAGTTGAACTACAGAGTGAAGGAAAAGCAGCCAACAAGTGCTCAGCATATGTGGGAAATGCTTCAAGACAGTTGGAAAATGATTCCTCATGAAGCTGGTTGAGAGAATGCCAAGAGTGTGCAAAGCTGTCATCAAGGCAAAGGGTGGCTACTTTGAAGAATCTAAAATATATTTTGATTTGTTTAACACTTTTTTGGTTACTACATGATTCCATGTGTGTTATTTCATAGTTTTGATATCTTGACAATTTTTTCGACAATGTAGAAAATAAAGAAAAACCCTTGAATGAGTAGGCGTGCCCAAACTTTTTACTGGTACTATACACATATATATATGTACACATGTATATATGTATACACATACACTACCGTTCAACAGTTTGGGGTCACTTAGAAATGTCCTTGTTTTTGAAAGAAAAGCAAATATTTTGTCCATTAAAATAACATCAAGTTGATCAGAAATACAGTGTAGACATTGTTAATGTTGTAAATGACTATTGTAGCTGGAAACGGCTGATTTTTAATGGAATATCTACATAGGCGTACAGAGGCCCATTATCAGCAACCATCACTCCTGTGTTCCAATGGCACGTTGTGTTAGCTAATTCAAGTTTATCGTTTTAAAAGGCTAATTGATCATTAGAAAACCCTTTTGCAATTATGTTAGCACAGCTGAAAACTGTTGTTCTGATTAAAGAAGCAATAGAACTGGCCTTCAGACTAATTGAGTATCTGGAGTGTCAGCATGTGGGCTCGATTACAGGCTCAAAATGGCCAGAAACAAAGCACTTTCTTCTGAAACTCGTCAGTCTATTCTTGTTCTGAGAAATGAAGGCTATTCCATGCGAGAAATTGCCAAGAAACTGAAGATCTCGTACAACGCTGTGTACTACTCCCTTCACAGAACAGCGCAAACTGGCTCTAACCAGAATAGAAAGAGGAGTGGGTACACAACTGAGCAAGAGGACAAGTACATTAGAGTGTCTAGTTTGAGAAACAGATGCCTCACAAGTCTTCAACTGGTAGCTTCATTAAATAGTACCCGCAAAACACCAGTCTCAATGTCAACAGTGAAGAGGCGACTCCGGGATGCTGGCCTTCTAGGCAGAGTTCCTATGTCCAGTGTCTGTGTTCTTTTGCCCATCTTAATCTTTTCTTTTTATTGGCCAGTCTGAGATATGGATTTTTCTTTGCAACTCTGCCTAGAAGGCCAGCATCCCGGAGTCGCCTCTTCACTGTTGACATTGAGACTGGTGTTTTCAGGGTACTATTTAATGAAGCTACCAGTTGAGGACTTGTGAGGCGTCTGTTCTAAGTGACCCCAAACTTTTGAATGGTAGTATATACACTGCTCAAAAAAATAAAGGGAACACTTAAACAACACAATGTAACTCCAAGTCAATCACACTTCTGTGAAATCAAACTGTCCACTTAGGAAGCAACACTGATTGACAATAAATTTCATATGCTGTTGTGCAAATGGAATAGACAACAGGTGGAAATTATAGGCAATTAGCAAGACACCCCCAATAAAGGAGTGGTTCTGCAGGTGGGGACCACAGACCACTTCTCAGTTCCTATGCTTCCTGGCTGATGTTTTGGTCACTTTTGAATGCTGGCGGTGCTTTCACTCTAGTGGTAGCATAAGACGGAGTCTACAACCCACACAAGTGGCTCAGATAGTGCAGCTCATCCAGAATGGCACATCAATGCGAGCTGTGGCAAGAAGGTTTGCTGTGTCTGTCAGCGTAGTGTCCAGAGCATGGAGGCGCTACCAGGAGACAGGCCAGTACATCAGGAGACGTGGAGGAGGCCGTAGGAGGGCAACAACCCAGCAGCAGGACCGCTACCTCCACCTTTGTGCAAGGAGGAGCAGGAGAAGCACTGCCAGAGCCCTGCAAAATGACCTCCAGCAGGCCACAAATGTGCATATCTCTGCTCAAACGGTCAGAAACAGACTCCATGAGGGTGGCATGAGGGCCCGACGTCAACAGGTGGAGGTTGTGCTTACAGCCCAACACCGTGCAGAACGTTTGGCATTTGCCAGAGAACACCAACATTGGCAAATTCGCCACTGGCGCCCTGTGCTCTTCACAGATGAAAGCAGGTTCACACTGAGCACGTGACAGAGTCTGGAGACGCCGTGGAGAACGTTCTGCTGCCTGCAACATCCTCCAGCATGACCGGTTTGGCGGTGGGTCAGTCATGGTGTAGGGTGGCATTTCTTTGGGGGGGCCGCACAGCCCTCCATGTGCTCGCCAGAGATAGCCTGACTGCCATTAGGTACCGAGATGAGATCCTCAGACCCCTTGTGAGACCATATGCTGGTGCGGTTGGCCCTGGGTTCCTCCTAATGCAAGACAATCCTAGACCTCATGTGGCTGGAGTGTGTCAGCAGTTCCTGATAGAGGAAGGCATTGATGCTATGGACTGGCCCGCCCGTTCCCCAGACCTGAATCCAATTGAGCACATCTGGGGCATCATGTCTCGCTCCATCCACCAACGCCACGTTGCACCACAGACTGTCCAGGAGTTGGCAGATGCTTTAGTCCAGGTCTGGGAGGAGATCCCTCAGGAGACCATCCGCCACCTCATCAGGAGCATGCCCAGGCGTTGTAGGGAGGTCATACAGGCACATGGAGGCCACACACACTACTGAGCCTCATTTTGACTTGTTTTAAGGACATTACATCAAAGTTGGATCAGCCTGTAGTGTGGTTTTCCACTTTAATTTTGAGTGTGACTCCAAATCCAGACCTCCATGGGTTGATAAATTGGATTTCCATTGATTATTTTTGTGTGATTTTGTTGTCAGCACATTCAACTATGTAAAGAAAAAAGTATTTAATAAGATTATTTATTTCATTCAGATCTAGGATGTGTTGTTTAAGTGTTCCCTTTATTTTTTTGAGCAGTATATATATATATATATATATATATATATATATATATATATATATATATAGTTGAAGTTGGAAGTTTACATACACCTTAGCCAAATACATTTAAACTAGTTTTTTCACAATTCCTGACATTTAATCCTAGTAAAAATTCCTTGTCTTAGGTCAGTTAGGATCACCACTTTATTTTAAGAATGTGAAATGTCAGAATAATAGTAGAGAGAATGATTTATTTCAGCTTTTATTTCTTTCATCACATTCCCAGTGGGTCAGAAGTTTACATACACTCAATTAATATTTTGTAGCATTGTCTTTAAATTGTTTAACTTGGGTCAAACGTTTTGGGTAGCCTTCCACAAGCTTCCCACAATAAGATGGGTGAATTTTGGCCCATTCCTCCTGACAGAGCTGGTGTAACTGACAGGTTTGTTGGCCTCCTTGCTCACACATGCTTTTTCAGTTCTGCCCACAAATTTTCTATGGGATTGAGGTCAGGGCTTTGTGATGGCCACTCCAATACCTTGACATTGTTGTCCTTAAGCCATTTTGCCACAACTTTGGAAGTATGCTTGGAGTCATTGTCCATTTGGAAGACCCATTTGCGACCAAGCTTTAACTTCCTGACTGATGTCTTGAGACGTTGCTTCAATATATCCACATAATTTTCCTGCCTCATGATGCCACCTATTTTGTGAAGTGCACCAGTCCCTCCTGCAGCAAAGCAACCCCACAACTTGATGATGCCACCCCCGTGCTTCATGGTTGGGATGGTGTTCTTCGGCTTGCAAGCCTCCCCCTTTTTCCTCCAAACATAATGATGGTCATTATGGCCAAACAGTTTTTTAAAAAATCATCAGACCAGAGGACATTTCTCCAAAAAGTACAATCTTTGTCCCCATGTGCAGTTGCAAACCGTAGTCTGGCTTTTTTATGGCGGTTTTGGAGCAGTGGCTTCTTCCTTGCTGAGCATCCTTTCAGGTTATGTCGATATAGGACTCGTTTTACTGTGGATATAGATACTTTTGTACCTGTTTCCTCCAGCATCTTCACAAGGTCTTTTGCTGTTGTTCTGGGATTGATTTGCACTTTTTGCACCAAAGTACGTTCATCTCAAGGAGACAGAACGTGTCTCCTTCCTGAGCGGTATGAAGACTGCGTGGTCCCATGGCTTTTATACTTGCGTACTATTGTTTGTACAGATGAACGTGGTACCTTCAGGCGTTTGGAAATTGCTCCCAAGGAAGAACCAGACTTGTGGAGGTCTACACATTTTTTTCTGAGGTCTTGGCTGATTTCTTTTGATTTTCCCATGATGTCATGCAAAGAGGCACTGAGTTTGAAGGTAGGCCTTGAAATACATCCACAGGTACACCTCCAATTGACTGAAATGTTGTCAATTAGCCTATCAGACGCTTCTAAAGCCTTGACACCATTTTCTGGAATTTTCCAAGCTGTTTAAAGGCACAGTCAACTTAGCGTATGTAAACTTCTCACCCACTGGAATTGTGATACAGTGAATTATAAGTTAAATAATCTGTCTGTAAACTATTTTTGGAAAAATTACTTGTGTCATGCACAAAGTAGATGTCCTAACAAACCTGCCAAAACTATAGTTTGTTAACAAGAAATTTGTGGAGTGGTTGAAAAATGAGTTTTAATGACTCCAACCTAAGTGTATGTAAACTTCCGATTTCAACTGTATCCGTGTGTGTGTGTGTGTGTGTGTGTGTGTGTGTGTGTGTATATATATATATATATATATATATATATGCACTGTACATTTCACTTTACAAGCATTTCGCTACAACTGCAAAAACATCTGCTAAATGTGTATGCGATCAATAACATTTGACTTGAAATTTTCATTCTCACTTGTTAGTCTAAATGTATTCTTTGTGATTGTCTAATTGAAACATGGGACTTGATTAAAATGACAGCATATCAACAACACAGATAACACATGTAGCAAAAAGGTGGTCCATTATCTGTATCTGCATCCATTATGCCTGTCCATATCCTGCCTGTGGTCATTGTGTGGGATAGAAAAGTTAGGCCAACACAGAGGGGCCTCTATCTGGGTCTTAATGGACTAAACCCCTGGAGGTGAGATTCATTATGGCTCTCCAGACAGTAATGCACCCTGATGAAACTGCACTCTGCCCCGCTCTCTCTGTCATATACCGACAGTAATCTGGTAAAGGTTTTCATTACAGAAACTCTCCTAAAAAAATCCTCTCTCCAGCCTTTCTGAAACTGTGGCTGTCCTAATGTATGAGTGGAGAACCCCTAGAGGGGTATGACAAAAGAGTGACAGTGTTATATAGTTATGATATTAGTGGTGGGAGAAGTAGGGCACATAGCAAAAAAGCTATCAGGACATCATTTATTTATTTATTTTTAAAAATCTCTCATAGACACATTGTTTACATCCCTTAGATCTACATTACACACAGCTACAGGAAAAACAACAATCATGTCAGAATCCCAGCCAAAGACAGATCATAACACAGACTATACAGCCTGCCAAAAGAAAACAAAGCCTTCACTAATCCTTTTATACTGGCTCCTCTGTGAGCCTCTAGTGAGAAGCTGAGTTGTCTGGGACCATACATCCTCCCAAATAAGCAAATTGTGTTTGTTCGACGTGCATGAGTCTGTGTTGTTACCAACTCAACATCTATCTCAGTATCATGACAGCAAATAAGAAATCTGCAAGCCATTTCAAGTGCGCTACAATTGAGATAGCACATCAAATTGCCCAGATGACTTTATTTAATTGGACCAAAATCCAAAGGGTTAGGATGGGTAATGCTAAAATACAATAATGTTAAACATTTTGTGAGAGTAAATTAGACTAACCTCACAAATGAAATGTAAACCAATATTGGCAATACTGTCCACAAGTAATTGACTGATATTGATTGGATTACTGATATGTGAATGTCAAGTGAATCTACAATACAGTTATGTAGCAAATCGCAAGCATTAAATTATGCTAATGCAACCCCATAATGTTACTCATAGTATAGCCATTTAGAATAAATCTATAACTACACTTGACAGATTACTGTGTATTACACTAGATTAGCAACATAATCAGGGTTTCTTCTTAGTCTCTTTGTAAGACAGGTACAGTGCATTTGTAAAGTACTCAGACCCCTCGAATTTTCCAAATTATGTTACGTTACAGCCATATTCTAAAATTAATTGTATTTTTGCCTCTCATCAATCTACACATAATACCCCATAATGACAGTTTGGACGGGCGGACAGCTCTAGGAAGAGTTGGTTATTCCAAACTTCTTCCATTTAAGAATGATGGAAGCCACTGTGTTCTTGGGGACCTTCAATGCTGCAGAAATGTTTTGGTACTCTTCCCCAAATCTGTGCCTCGACACAATCCTGTCTCAGAGCTCTACGGACAATTCTGACCTCATGGCTTAGTTTTTGCTCTAACATGCACTGTCAACTGTGGGACCTTATATAGACATGTGTGCCTTTCCAAATCATGTCCAATCAATTGAATTTACCACAGGTGGACTCTAATCAAATTGTAGAAACATCTCAAGGATGATCAATGGAAACAGGATGCACCTGAGCTCAATTTAGAGTCTCATAGGCAAAGCGTCTGAATAATTATGTAAATATGGTATTTCTGTTTTTTAGTTTGAATAAATTAGGTAACATTTCTACAAACCTGTTTTCATTTTATCATTATGGGGTAATGTGTGTAGATTGATGAGGACTTTTTTATTATTAATGCATTTTAGAATAAGGCTGTAACGTAACAAAACGTGGGAAAATGGAAGGGGTCTGAATACTTTCCGAATGCACTGCAGGGTTTCAAAATTCTTGTAACTTTCCAAAAATTCCCTGGTTTTACAGAAATCCTGGTTAGAGGATTACCGGATTTAATTCTTATTACCAGTGGCGGTAAACGTACCCAATTGTCATACTTAAGTAAAAGTAAAGATTAGGGATGCACGATATATCGCTAAGCATATTGGAATCGACCGATATTAGCTAAAAACGGCAACATCGGCTCGATGTCTAGTTTAACACCAATGTGCAAAATCGATGTCAAAGCTGACATGCATACCTATATAACTCAGGTAGATGACGTAATGACGCCACAAAAAATATAGCGCTACACAGCATTCCTAACCTAGCCCACAATGTCTGCTGTGTGTATCGAGCAGTCATCAAGTCGAGCAGTCATTTGAAAGAGTAAGAACATTTCAGCGAGACAAGTCAAAGGCGAAATCCATTAATGCCAAGATAATGGAATTCCTTGCCCTTGACAATCAACCATTCTGTCGTGGATGATGTTGGCTTTCGCCGACTGGTCGAGCACCGGTACACACTACCAAGTAGGTGCTATTTTTCAGATGTTGCCCTACCGGAGTTGCACAGTATTGTTGAAACTCACATCTATGGGCGTCACTGCTATTAGCTTCACGACTGACATTTGGACCAGCGATGTCGGCCCCATGAGCATTATGAGTCTGACAGCACAGTAGGTCGACGAGGATTTCGTACTGAGGAAAGCCGTATTGCATGCTCAAGAATGTGCTGGTTCTCATACCGCTGCTGCCATTTCAATGGCATTTGAGAACATGTTTGAAACTTGGAAACATGAACACTCCGAGCTCCATTCAAACAACTGACTCGAGAAATAAGCTCAACTGCGTCTGCAGCAGACGTGATACCCTGTCATAGCATTGAAACACCTGCTCAACAAAAATGCCAACACAGACCGTCAGGTTAACTTGGAAAAGTACTCTACTAGAGGCTGTGAACAAGCGATTCGGTGACATTCTCTCTGAGCCTCTACTGTGTTGCCACCATGCTCGATGCTAGGTACAAGGACCGCTACTTCGATGCAGACAAGAAACAGGGTTTACGTGAAATGTTAAAGACACAGCTGGACAAGATGGAAACGGACACAGTGACAGTGCACACCGAGGAAGAGAGGCCACGGACAGACAGAGCTGAAACTTCACTGCTTGACATGTATGATGAAATCCTGGTTCAGACTGAACAAATGGACAAGTTCATAGCGACGTCGCTTTTTGATCCTTCGATGTCGGCTCTTCCTATCATTCTGAAGCAGAATTCACCAAGCGTTGGATTGTTCACCCACTAATAGGGAACGTGAGCTGGGATTAGACCGTCGTGAGACAGGTTAGTTTTAACATACTGATGATGTGTTGTTGCAACGTAAATTAAACAGGAGTTGTTCAATTTGATAAACTCTTTGGTTAGTGTCAGTAGATCTCAAAAAGTATTTGTACAATTAGACAACCTTACATTTAAAAATATGAAATGATACCGCACAGCAAGTAATTGAAATAAATAAGTTTTGATTATGTTTTACTGGTAATGGGGACATAGTAAATGCCAACAAAATAACTTTTTGGTCAGTGTGTGTGTGTGTTTCAACTATTTAACTGTACTAGAATGCTTAAAAGGCTGCTAAAATTTTAAACATTGGTTATCTGTACCGTTTTTTTTTGTCAAGGAAATATCTGATATGGGCCAAAAATGTCATATCGGTGCATCCCTAGTAAAGATACCTTAATAGAAAATGTCTCAAGTACAAGTGAATGTCACCCAGTAAAATACTACTTGAGTAAAAGTACCGAAAGTAAAAGTATAAATAATTTCGATTTTCTTATATTAAGCAAACCAGACTGTACCATTGTCTTGTTTTTAAGATTTACGGATATCTAGGGGCACTCTTCAACATTTCAGACACCACTTACAAACTAAGCAAGTGTGTTTAGTGAGTCTGCCAGATCAGAGACAGTAGGGACGACCAGGGATGTTCTCTTGATAAGTGCATGAATTAGAAAAAATGTCTGTCCTGCTAAGCATTCAAAATATAACAAGTACTTTTGTGTGTCAGGGAAAATGTATGGAGTAAAAAGTACATTATTTTCTTTATGAATGTAGTGAAGTAAACGTTGTCAAAAATATAAATAGTAAAGTACAGTACAGATACCCCAAAAAACTACTTAAGTAGTACTTTTAAACTATTTTTTTTTTACTTAAGTACTTTACACCACTGCTTATTCCCTCATAATTCCAGCAATCTCCCAACCAGGATTTCTGGAAAACCAGGGCACTTTGGGAAAGTTACTGGAATTTTGTAACCCTCTTTGTGATCCTGCAGAATTCCAAGAATACTGTCCGGCCTCTTAAAAGGTACACATCTTTTAGAGTGACTCCAAGAAATATTGATGCCAGCCCCTGCAGTCTCACGTCGTCGTCCTCTTGTTTTTCTTAGGTGCCGTGTAACTACTAAATACTTCATACATGTGCTGCTCTGCAGAATGGCAGAAGTTTATACAATATTTATCTAGGTCGTTTTGAAAAAACCATGACAAGCACACAGGGACAAATTGCGTGCAACTTCACTTTCTTGTAAATCATTGCATAGATATGTGGCCATAGTAGTAGTATTAGTATTGTGCAGTACCTGAAGCAGCGGTTGCAGTAAAGATCCCCATCACAGGTGTGACAGCGGATGGAGGTGTCCTGGTTACAGATGCAGCACCAGGGAAGCTCATCCTCATCACTGTCTGAAGCCTGACTGGCCAGGGCAGCTGCTGGGGTCCTCGATGATGAACACGATAGAACTGGTCTTAAACATAGGTCAAAGAAATATATACTTAATTTTGTGCTTTTACTGTCTGTTTTTTTTCTGACTGTCCTCACTAAGATTTTACGTGACCCATATCCAATTTGCGCATTCACACTGATGTAGCCTTTGAAGTAGCACAGATGCAATGCACATTTACTGGCACTGTTTTGTTATTGGGGGTGGTTTTTATAGTAACAGCAGGTTATGTGAAAAATAACAAACAAAAAACACGTAGGAGCAAAACAATATCTGATCTGAGCATCCAGACAATAGTCGCATATGGAGGATCGGGTTTGTATCACAATTGAGGTCCACATATGGAGGTGGTATGAATCGGAAGTCAAAATATCCGATTCCATGTGTTTTTTTGCCGTTTACACAATAGGGGAAAAAATATGATAGGTATCAGACATGCAAATAATTGTCTAAAGATATGAATTGGGCTTCCTGTGTAAACACAGCCTTCGAAGTGTGTGTGTTCAAAAAGGACTGCATATTTATTACCTATTTCTTGTGGGCAGCTGTCATTTCTGTGTTCTTTGGGCCACTGTGCTCAGGAGGCATGTTGTAGCCACTGGCCTCATCCAATGCAGTTTATTCCGTGAGCTGGGAATGAGTTAATAATTGCCACAGAATGCTTTATCATTCCTATTCACATTGTTACCAGATGACAGCTTCAATCGTCTCTTTCAATTATGACGTTCATAAGTAAAATGACAAAACAGCAGCCTCTTGTGGTTATGAAAAGTAGCACTATCTAAAATTAGGTTGGTATGCATCCCCACCAGAGTATGAGAGCGGAGTTGAGCGGTTTAAAGTCCTGCTCATAGCTCATGGAGTAGTGCTTGCTCACTGCTCCGACGCCCTATGTCCTTTCCTACTGCTCCACTAAAAACTACTCCATGCTCACAGGGGGAAAAAAACTTACACTCCAAATGTTCTCAATTCATTAAAATAACAATTTAACCAACACCCATCTATTTTTGTGACTACCTGGACCTACCAGTTGTTTTTGAAGTATTGAAACCAAACCATATGGATTTGAATGAAAAGTAGTTGAATAAACATGAAAATGTGAACGTATGGAGCAAACATAATTTCAAATAGGCTACATGTCATATTAAACAGCATATAAACACTCTAAATAGGTCAGGAGCCAGACAGGGAGCCTAAGAACGAAATGAATTATTTAGGGTATATTATTTCAAGGCTATAGCCTACAAAGGAATACACAATAGGCTGGTAGGGACATAACGCGTGCAGCATTTAAACATCATTTCGTTGTATTAAATCATTTGTCAATAAATTGTGCATATAGACTGAGACTTACTTAGAATTAAATACAAATTAAACTAAAATGACTTATTAGTGCCTTTGAATTCATTTTTAGAAGTCGATGGTGCCTGGCAAGGCGGCCAGCAGCGAAGAATATCTTCTCCACTTGCAGAGCCACTGGGGATGCTAAACACCCTTTTGGCCACTCTTGCCAGGCTGGGCAGAAATGCATATATATATATATATTTTTAGGCATATTATATATATATGCCTAAAAGTTTTTATGCAAAATAACCCAATCAAAACAGAAAGCTCCTTGAATGTGGAAATATGCCAGGCCTAATGGACCACGATGGCCTATTGTATAGATAATAGAACAAAAATGAATGAATTGTTTAAGAGATCTGATTTTTTGTTTATAAATACTTTGCTACAATGACACAGTTATCTACCCACCTCGTTTCTTTCTTTTAGCATGTGCACGTAGTAAGTACACCATCATACATTGGGATAAATGTATTTTCAGATTACACAATGATTCTTTAGTTGTGGACACAACATCACCACACTCCCCCTCTTGCTCTTGATTTTTGTAAGTCACCTTGATTTAGCACCTGTGTGTTTTATCAGTTTCTTTATGAAAATATTTAGCAAACTCCATGACAGTAGCTAAAGCAAGGGGCTATAGCAGTACAAAAGTAGACTACAAATGCATGCTGGGGCGGGCATGCCCTGAGCTCGTGAAGTGAGCGCTACTGGAGCGGGCAAGAAGGCCGACGCTCCAGCCTTTGGGAATCTCGCGCCACACTCCAGTCAAATTGGGCATGCTCCACTCCTCGCTCTGCTCACATACTCTGATCGCCGCCATGGGTAGGAATGTAAAAGAAAAAAGGCTTGTTTGAGATAGTGCATATTCAAAGTAGGTTCTTCTTTTAGTTGCGGACCTTTTTCAGTATCCTCGTCATGGCCTCTTCCTCAGTCTCGTACTCGCTGTCAAGGTGTTGGAGGTCCTCCATGGTGTCTGAAACACAAAATGACAGAACACTGTTATAGCACAAAATTAGAAAACATGACACAACACATATGACATCACCTGGTTGTTGGGTGTCTATGGCAATTTCCTCTAACAAATGAGTGATCAGATCATTGGCTGGTTCTGTCTGGGTCCGAACATCAAGGGGCTGGTGTACCTGGACAGAGTCACAAAACTAACTGCAACAATGGGGCTTCATTAAATGTAACCTTTATTTAACTAGGCATGTCAGTTAAGAACAAATTCTTATTTACAATGATGGCCTACACCAGCCAAACCCGGACGATGCTGGGCCAATGGTGCGCCGCCTTATGGGACTCCCAATCACGGCCGGTTGTGATACAGTCTGGATTCGAACCAAGGTGTCTGTAGTGACGCCTCTATCATTGAGATGCAATGCCTTAGACCGCTGCGCCACTCGGGAACCCAGACCTGAAGGATTTGGATACAGCATGAATATGAGGTCAAACAGCGGCAACACAGCAAGTTTTAGTCTAATATGTGTAGTCTAAAGCTGGGACTCACAGGTGGAGGGGGTTGGGAGGGAGGAGGTCTTCCCTGTAAAAAGGCTACCATGCGGTCCTCCATCTCCCCTGCAGAGGGCACAGGCTGGATGGGAGCCTTCAAGGCAGCCAGACGAGAATCAATAATTTTTTCTGACGGGATGGACTCCAACCAAAAGGTGGGCACAGGTATACGTTCAGGTATCAGTAAAGATATAGCCTATCGGAACATAGTGTGTTAAGACAGTGCTCAGTGGTGCTGAGTGCTCACTTCGTTTAGTGTCCTCTTTCAGCTTTTGCAGTCTCTCAGCGTTGGTCAGGTCCTCTTTACTCAAACCTTTGGTTGGAATGAGGCCTTGTTTGGCATTTCTGCTGCCCCCTGGTCCAGGGGATTGTATCAGGCGTCCTTGTTTGTCCTCAAGCACAGCAACTCGCCTGAGCAAACACAATATAAAAGGCGTTATGATATCTACCGATAAACAATATGTAGCAAACAGTCAGCCAAACCTCTCTCTCCTTTCTGGGGAGGTTCCCATTGCTTGGAAGGCAGCCACAGCTTGTCCTTTATTTAAAGGGGGAGATCAAGCTGATCCTAACTGTTATAGGCCTATTTCTATTTTTCCCTGTTTATCAAAAGTGTTGGGAAAACTTGTCAATAATCAACTGACTGGCTTTCTTGATGTCTATAGTATTCTCTCAGGTATGCAATCTGGTTCCCGCTCAGGTTATGGATGTGTCACTGCAACCTCAATGATGTCACCAATTGCCCTTGATTCTAAGCAATATTGTGCTGCTATTCCATTCCATTCTTGTGGGCCAGCTAAGGAGTATTGCTGTCTCTGGCCTGGTTTGCTAACTACCTCTCTCAAAGAGTGCAGTGTATAAAGTCAGAAAATCTGCTGTCTCAGTCACTGCCTGTCACCAAGGTACCCCAAGGCTCAATCCTAGGCCCCACGTCATTCTCAATTTACATCAACGACATAGCTCAGGCAGTAGGAAGCTCTCTCATCCATTTATATGCAGATGATACAGTCTTATACTCAGCTGGCCCCTCCCGGACTTTGTGTTAAATGCTCTACAACAAAGCTTTCTTAGTGTCCAACAAGCTTTCTCTACTTGTTCTGAACACCTCTAAAACAAAGGTAATTTAGTTTGGTAAGAAGAATGCCCCACTCCCCACAGGTGTGATTACTACCTCTGAGGGTTTAGAGCTTTAGGTAGTCCCTTCATACAAGTACTTGGGAGTATGGCTAGATGGTGCACTGTCCTTCTCACAGCACATATCAAAGCTGCAGGCTAAAGTTCAATCTAGACTTGGTTTCCTCTATCGTAATCGCTCCTCTTTAACCCCAGCTGCCAAACTAACCCTGATTCAGATGACTGTCCATCATATAGATCGGTATGTAAGGGTGCTCTCGAGCGGCTAGATGTTCTTTACCCTTCGGCCATCAGATTTGCCACCAATGCTCCTTATAGGACACATCACTGCACTCTATACTTCTCTGTAAACGGGTAATCTCTGTACACCCGTCGCAAGACCCACTGGTTGATGCTTATTTATAAAACCCTCTTAGGCCTCACTCCCTCCTATCTGAGATATCTACTGCAGACCTCATCCTCCACATACAACACCCGTTCTGCCAGTCACATTCTGTTAAAGGTCCCCAAAGCACACACATCCCTGGGTCGCTCCTCTTTTCAGTTCTCTGCAGCTAGCGACTGGAACGAGCTGCAACAAACACTCAAACTGGACAGTTTTATCTCAATCTCTTCATTCAAAGACTCAATCATGGAAACTCTTACTGACAGTTGTGGCCGCTTGTGTGATGTATTGTTATCTCTACCTTCTTGCCCTTTGTGCTGTCTGTGCCCAATAATGTTTGTACCATGTTTTTTTGCTGCTACCATGTTGTTATGTTGTGTTGTGTTTCTACCATGCTGTGTTGTCATGTGTTGCTGCCTTGCTATGTTGTTGTCTTAGGTCTCTCTTTATGTAGTGTTGTCTCTCTTGTTGTGATGTGTGTTTTGTCCTATATTTATATTGTATGTATTTTTATTTTTAATCCCAGGCCCCTGTCCCCACAGGAGGCCTTTTGGTAGGCCGTCATTGTAAATAAGAATTTGTTCTTAAACTGACTTTCCTAGTTAAATAAAGGATAACTAAAAAATAAATAAACGTATTAACCCATCTGTACTCACTTTCCAGGAGAGAACCATCTTGACGCATTATTTTGGATTTCTCCAGTGACTATACATTATTCAGTGAGCAAGCAAAACCAGTCCACCAAATATCATGATATTGCATAGTCCTACTGCTTTCGTGTAAAGCTACATCATAACTCCACCTTGCGAGATTCCCATGACATTGCTTGCAGACCTTCTGCTGGGTGTTACCAAAGCTAGGCAAAACTGCGTTGAAAGTCAGGCAACCCGAGCAAGAGGATTGACCGTAGTTCTTACTGCCCAACTGTAAAGAATGACAGTCAAAACATAAAACAAGACGTTTAAACCTGTACCAGATGATTTGACAATGGCATTAGGTAAAACAAAACAAACAAAAAAACTTTATTTAACCAGGTAGGCTAGTTGAGAACAAGTTCTCATTTATAACTGCGACCTGGCCAAGATAAAGCAAAGCAGTTCGACACATACAACAACACATGGAATAAAATATCCAACTACAAAAACGTAAAAGGAGTAGGGTAGGAGGCACAAACAAACCTCCTTCCTGAAGAGAGTGAACTTTGATGAATAACAATGGTTGTCTATTTTGCCGCATTTAGTAATTATGTTTATGTTTCTAAGACATCGCTCGCTGACTGTACCGGAAGTTGTTGGCACAGTCAGTGAGCGCGCAGGAGCCACGTGACATGGTAAATGTAGTCCTAATGTTGAAACGTAAGGGTACTTTTGGGGGGCGGGGTCGAGTATAATATTTGAATGGTTTTAGAGTCCGCCGTAAATAATTGACATACCTTTCATTTTTCAAACTCGTTTCTTGTTTAGGACTACTAAGTGAAATGATGCTGCGTTCAAAATAACTGGGAAATCGAAAAAACACGAGGTTAAATCATGGCGTCAGTGATCTTTTGGTCGGAAAGTCTGAGCTCTAGGGAGAGACCTGAGTTCCCGAAATGCATGACCATTCAAATCGATTTTTCCTAGTCGGAGTGAAGTAGGAAATATGAAATTTCCGAGTTTCCAGTTGTTTTGAACGCGACATGAGCAACAAGCAGGAAAAAGGACAAGACTTAGTGTTATTGAACTTTGACAAAACAAACAAAAATAGTTGTAAATTAAATATATAGCTATTTACTAAACAGGGTAAGATCTCTTTGATATAATGTTAGCCTAATACAATTTGTAAACCCAGCTTCGTAGTAACGTTAACTAGCTACTATGGCTAATAATGCGAATGTTAGCTAGCTGTTTTTTGTTGTGTAGCTGACTTGCTACTGAAGCTAGCTAGTTAAGTGCTTTTGCAAAAATGCTACAATGTCGGAGACCGCAAGGTTTACAAATATCCACTGTCGAAAACCAAATGCAAGTATAAAATGAAGGGGAGAATGTCTTGCTATTTTTTTTTTACAGTGGGCAAATTGCTTTCCGCGTTTATAAACCCAGGGTCGTTACACTACTCCCTCCTTTCAAAGACCGCGTCCTCGCGCTAGCTTGCGACTCAACGCCTTACAGGAACGCGCTCACCGGCCAAGCACACGCACTGTCGTGGATGTAAGGTCCGATCCCACTTCTGACACCATTGTAACGAACATGCAGGGAGAAGGTCTCGAAATCTCGACCTTCAAGCCCGAAGTCCGGCGCGCTATCGACTGTGCCGCAAAAGCATGCTCGAGCGGCAGAGTCGATTTCCGCGCTTATAAACCCAGGGTCGTTACAGTAATAATCATTTCAACGTCATAGGCGAAGGTATTTATTACAAAGATCTATATATAACTAACCCAATATAGTTAATCGGTGTCGTTTACAATGGAACAAATGAAGCAAGGAGGTGGGCAAAGTGAAGCACGAGCTAGCGAGATCCTATTGGCATGTAGCAAGTATTTGCATACATTTACTGTGACTTGTGTGCACAAACTCAATTCGACCTTGCACTCCTAAACAATGCAATTTAAAACTTTGGCAAAGCTTTTCAAGTCTATAAAACTTATTGCACTGTGTTTGTAACAGATGTTAGATTTGGGAACAGAAATGTATTGATCAGATGTTTCATCAATGAGAAAATTATCTGAATATCTGCCCAGATTCACCCAAATTGTTTTTGAATACTCATACTAACTGTACTATTTGTGACTAAATTGAGTATGTAGTATTCTTATTGGTCATAGTATGGATATAGTTAGTGTGCCAAAAGTTCCAGGATGTCGTACTAAATAGGTCAACACCCGGTGTTGAATATGGCCGGTGTCATTAAATTGTTGCCAGAATCACAGTCTCCAACTTTTTGGATAACATGAAAACAGCCTAACCAGCTCTACTAGGGTGAGCAAAATGGTCAGAGTGAGGTGTCATTTGTGTCTGGAAGTAAAAATAAAAAATTGTGTCTGGAAGTAGCTAGCAAGCTAGCCAACGACATTAGCCAGTTAGCTAGGTTGCTTGACTGCCGTTGTGAGTCGGATTAACCCTACTCCTTGGCCAGAGCGTCATGAACGCTCCGAGAGCGAAACGCTCTGAATTTACGAACGGATTATCTGACAACGCTCGGAATTTACGAACGCCAGAGGGCACTCCAGTTACGCTGGACACATGAAACATTTTTTTCTGATAACTAGTTCATTGCTTCTGCCGTGGAGCCCAGTTTCATAATATGACCATATTTCCCAGCTGCTTGCTCTTGTTTTGAAGTAATCACGAAAAAAACACCTTATTTTAGGGCATTTTTCACCCTGCCAGCTCCTATTAGTTCTATTGAGCAACGTGGCACCAACTTGCCTTCCGAATGTTCTATTCCCAGTTTATTGTTCTACATCACATTGCCTGCTTCGCTATTGTTGGCAATGAGACCTGCTCACATTGTTTATAGTTAAAATGTAAACGACAACAAAAAATTACTCATGGAACTCTGAGGTCGTCCCATAGGGGAAATATAGGCATGTCTGTCTATTTTGCCAAATATCTCGCAATGTGTATATTTAGATTTTTGTTCAGGTCGGATGTCATTTTAATCATGTTACTCTCCTCTTTCTGATTATGTAAGTCTGGGCAGCGAGCTCGGTTGTCATCAAATGCTAGCCCCAAAATAATTTTCGACCTTGTGTAACCGATGTGAAATTGCTAGTAGTTAGCGGTGGTGCGCGCTAATAGTATTTCAATCAGTGACGTCACTCGCTCTGAGACCTGAAGTAGGGTTTCCCCTTGCGTTGCAAGGGCCGCGGCTTTTGTGGCGTGATGGGTAACGATGCTTCGTGGGGTGTCACTTGTTAATGTGTGCAAGGGTCCCTGGTTCGAGCCCGGGTTGGGGCGAAGAGAGGGACGGAACCTACACTGTTACATTGATGCTGTTGACCCGGATCATTGGTTGCTGCGGAAAAGGAGGAGGTCAAAAGGGGGTGAGTGTAACCGATGTGAAATTGCTAGTAGTTAGCGGTGGTGCGCGCTAATAGTATTTCAATCAGTGACGTCACTCGCTCTGAGACCTGAAGTAGGGTTTCCCCTTGCGTTGCAAGGGCCGTGGCTCTTGTGGCGCGATAGGTAACGATGCTTCGGTGGGTGTCAGTTGTTGATGCGTGCAAGGGTCCCTGGTTCGAGCCCGGGTTGGGACGAAGAGAGGGACGGAACCTACACTGTTACACTTGGAACACATTGTTTTCCTATGGATATTTCGCCAAATGTCTCAATGTGTATATTTAGATTTTTTTCAAGTCAGGCACCATTTTAATCAGGAGAATTTCCTCTTTGTAATTATGTTAGATTGGGCAGCGAGCACGTTTGTCATCGATCACTAGACTAGAAATAGTCAGTGTTCATTTTTTCCCTACTTTCTCATTACGCAGACATAAGCACAGGTGACACCATCGAGGTGCGGATGTTTACTTCTACACAAGTCATTTTTTCCAGTTTCGTCCGGCGAACAGATTGTAGTGGTAAAATAAAAAGGGATACATTGTTTGGTGCCATTTAGGCGAAATGGAATTCTAAGCATAACTCTAGTCAAAACAGGCTCTGCGAACATTTGATTCCATTCATTTGCTATGGCCTCGTGCTAGTGTTCCAGCTTAGCCAATGTCCTTTTGCTGTTTTTCAGCCTTGGGTGAATTTTGACTCATTCTATTGTCCAGCCTACTACAGATTTGAATTTACGATCACACCCGAAGTCATAAAATGTATAGCAAGACTGAGGTTGCATAGCAACAGCATCAACTTCCGGCAGACAGGCGAAGCGCTAGTACTGAAAGGATAATGTTCGTTTACAGTATACTAAAATTAATTTTAGTATGTAGTGTATATACTCATTAAGTATGTAGTATACAGTATTACTATGGGTATTCGAACACAGCTCTAGTTCCATCCTCTCCCACTACCCCCAACTGGACTTCCTCTCACAACCATATTTGGGGGCACGAAAACGTTCCAAGGGATGCTTCAGCTTTATAGCCAATGTGACTTGTCTGGGTTACCTTTTCTGTCTGTGTCATAGCCTTAGCTGGTGGTAACTTGTGGAATAGACACTGACTGGAATGAAGTTTTAACCAATCAGCATCCAGAATTAAACCCACCCATTGTAAAATGCGTGACACCTTGCTTGCTACTTGCTTTGTAAAGCATTACAAGTTGTCCAAGATGTCATTGAGTGGCTTTACATTGTTTGTGTTTGTCTGAACATCAGACTGTTAACATAGTTACCAGCTGGCATGTCTTCACTGACATTTTCTACCTCTTCCTGACCCAGTGTGTAATACCTACATGTTTCAAGCAGACCACCGTAGTCCCTGTGCCCAAGAACACCAAGGTAGCCTGTCTAAATGACTATCGCCCATAGCACTCACATCTGTAGCCATGAAATGCTTTGAAAGGATGGTCATGGCACACATCAACACCATACACCCTGGACCCACTCCAAATCGCATTCCGACCCAACAAATCAAATCAAACTTTATTTGGCACAGCAAGTGTAGACCTTATAGGCAAATGCTTACTTACAAACCCTTAACCAACAGTGCAGTTCAAGAAGAGTTAAGAAAATATTTACCAAACAAATTAAAGTAAAAAATTAACAATAACGAGGCTATATACAGGGGGTACCGAGTCAGTGTGCGGGGGTACAGGTTAGAGGTAATTTGTACATTTAGGTAGGGGTGAAGTGACTATGCATAGATAATGAATAGCGAGTAGCAGCAGTGTACAAAACAAATGGTAGGGGGGGTTCAATGTAATAGTCCGGTGGCCATTTGATTAACTGTTCAGCAGTCTTATGGCTTGGGGGTAGAAGCTGTTGTGTCGTCAGCAAACTTAATGATGGTGTTGGAGTCGTGTTTGGCCGCGCAGTCGTGGGTGAACAGGGAGTACAGGAGGGGACTAAGTACACACCCCTGAGGGGCCCCCGTGTTGAGGATCAGCGTGGCAGATGTGTCGTTGCCTACCCTTACCAGGATCCAGTTGCAGAGGGAGGTGTTTAGTCCCAGGGTCCTTAGCTTAGTGATGAGCTTTGTGGGCACTATGGTGTTGAACGCTGAGTTATAATCAATGAACAGCATTCTCACATAGGTGTTCCTTTTGTCCAGGTGGGAAAGAGCAGTGTGGAGTGCGATTGAGATTGCGTCATCTGTGGATCTGTTGGGGCGAATTGGAGTGGGTCTAGGGTATCTGGGAGGATGCTGTTGATGTGAGCCATGACCAGCCTTTCAAAGCACTTCATGGCTTCCGACGTGAAAATGTCAGTGAAGACCCTTGCCAGTTGGTCTGTGCATGCTTTGAGTTCACGTCCTGGTAATCTATCTGGCCCCGTGGCTTTGTGAATGTTGACCTGTTTAAAGGTCTTGCTCACATCGGCTACCGGTGTTATCACACAGTCATCCGGAACAGCTGGTGCTCTCGTGCCTCGAAGCAAGGATAAAAGGCATTTAGCTCGTCTGGCAAGCTCGCATCACTGGGCAGCTCGCGTCTGGGTTTCTCTTTGTAGTCCGTAATAGTTTTCAAGCCCTGCCACAGCCGACGAGCGTCAGAGCCGGTGTAGTAGGATTCAATCTTAATCCTGTATTAACGCTTTGCTTGTTTGATGGTTCGTTTGAGGGCGTAGCGGGATTTCATATGGGCGTCCAGATTAGTGTCCTGCTCCTTGGAAGCGGCAGCTTTAGCTCGATGCGGATGTTGCTTGTAATCCATGGCTTCTGGTTGGGATATGTTTGTACGGTCAATGTGAGGACAACGTCATCAATGCACTTATTGATGAAGCCGATGACTGAGGTGTTATACTCCTCAATGCCATTGGATGAATCCCGGAACATATTCCAGTCTGTGCGAGCAAAACCGTTCTGTAGCGTAGCATCCGCGTCATCTGACCACTTCCGTATTGAGCGAGTCACTGGTATTTCCTGCTTTAGTTTTTGCTTGTAAGCAGGAATCAGGAGGATAGAATTATGGTCAGATTTGCCAAATGGGCAGGGGAGAGCTTTGTATGCATCTCTGTGTGTGGAGTAAAGGTTGTCTAGGATTTTTTTTCTCTGGTTGCACATGTGACATGCTGGTAAAACTGATTTAAGTTTGCCTGCATTAAAGTCCCTGGCCACTAGGAGCGCCACTTCTGGGTGAGCATTTTCTTGTTTGCTTATGGCCTTATAGAGTTAGTTGAGCACGGTCTTAGTGCCAGCATTGGTTTGTGATGGTAAATAGACGGCTACGAATAATATAGGTAGTGTGGTCTACAGCTTATCATAAGGTACTCTAACTCAGGCGAGCAATACCTCGAGCCTTCTTAAATATTAGACATCGCGCACCAGCTGTTATTGACAAAAATACACACACCCCCACCCCTCGTCTTACCAGACATAGCTTCTTTGTTCTGCCGGTGCATTGAGAATCTCTCCAGCTCTATGTTATCCGTGTCGTCATTCAGCCACAACTCAGTGAAACATAAGATTTTACAGTTCTTAATGTCATGTTGGTAGGATAATCGTAGGTCATCAATTTTATTTTCCAATGATTGCATATTAGCAAGTAGAATTGATGGCAGTGGGAGTTTACTTGTTCGCCTACTGATTCTCAAAAGGAAGCCTGATCTGCGTCCTCTTCACGCAAATGATGGGGATCTGGGCCTGTTCCCGGGAGAGCAGTATATCCTTAAGGTCAGACTCATTAAAGGAAAAAGCTTCTTGCAGTTCGTGGTGAGTAATCCCAGTTCTGATGTCCAGAAGTTATTTTCGGTCATACGAGACGGTAGCAGCAACATTATGTACAAAATAAGTAAAATAATAAGTTACAAACAGCGCAACGAACAAAATAGCACAATTGGTTATGGGCATGTAAATCGTCAGCCATCCTCTTCAGCACCATCTTAAAACACCAGATGTGATGTTGTGGTTGTGTAATGTCATGGAGGTTTTGACGTTCAATAGATTTCAATCTGTTATGATTTTTTACTTTATATTGCCTGTTTGTTCACAGGTAATTCACTAAGGCTACAGTTACAAGGCCCACCAGCCCCTGCCAACAGTGGTCTAAACAGTCGCCTTGTGATCTTTGATGAGAACAAGGCTGCCAGTGCTGGACCCTCTGAACCAAAGTTGGAATCTTGGATGTCCCCACCCCCATCGAGATCTAAGGAGAATGAGAAATGGAGCAACGTAAAGGTATGAGACATGCAGTAATGGGACTTTTTATGTGATGGCAAGGTTATGTGACCATTTGTAAGCTAATTTATTTGACATCATTTGTGTGTGCTCAATTGTAGATGCCTATGAAGTCGAGGTTTGGTCACAGTGTTGTGGCTCCGCCCAGCAAGCCAAACTTCCAGCCCTTTGTGGAGGAGTCAGATCAGCCTCCAGCCATGTAAGTGTTCACTGAGATCATCTTATTTTGCTGTCCTCATTCATTTCACTTTTCTCTCATAACTTAATGAATTAATGCCTGTGGCTGTTCCCAAAGCAAATATCAGTTTTTCTATTTAAAGAAATGTAGATCTAGCAATACATGATTTTAAAACGGGGTGACTAAAACCCAGCAGTAACCCCAAGGTGTATTCATGTGGCATCGTTTGTGTCTACTCCAGTTGTGTTCTTAAGGTTTTAGTTATTTGTTCTGGCACCTTCCTCCAGGACGCTGTAAGATCAACCCAGCGGTGAATTCGGTGTTGTCTGCACGAAAGCCCTGCAGGGATGAGACTCCTCTGAAGAGACTGCAGCAACATCAGCAGCAGGAAGAGGGGAAAGCTCAGAAGCAGAGCATGTATTGCAAGGACCTGTTGCTCAGTGTCGCCTCCGAGTTCTGCTTTTAGGAACTGAGGGCAGAAAGCTACCACCAGAAGAAGGCCTTGGAGTCAGGGGGCAGTGTCAAAGAAGAGCAAGGGGGCTCTGGTCTTCCAAACTGACACCTTTCCACCTGGACATTGACATGACATTTCCATATTCAGATTGTTTTGTATTTAGAAGGTAGCAGACTGTCAGTATCATCAGTTATGTCTTTGTTGTCTTTCGTCATGTATGTATTTTACTGTTTGTGATGTGTATATATAAACTGCAGTTGGAACGACATAGGTCACACCAGTCATAGCCATAGATCACTATCTAGGCTCTGGGCCACACAGTATCCCAGAGGGAAAAATCATCTAATGTAATTGGATTGAAAAGAGTTGTGTAAGAAAATGGTGCTATGATTTGAGAACTGAAATAATGGTGGTTGTTGTTACTGCATATCCTTGGATATTCTGCAATAATTAGCAGTTGAGACTGTTCTGTAATTTTTTTTTCATGGCAATTCACTACAAAACTGTATTCTACATTTTACATTCATTCCACTAATCCATTATGTTTAGAAAAGGGCTTTAGATAACATGCCATGTTCCGTCTGGTTCCGCTCTCCATTATTTCTTTGCCTTCTTCACGTTACCTCTTAGGAATGAAACTTTCAGTTCACCATGTGGTGAAGGCAGGGTATGAGAATGACAGAGAGAAATCCAGAGGAGTCCATGACAAGGCTCAATTCACATTATAGCTGTCACTGCTGTATATATTGGTAAAAATGTCCCCCCCCCAGGCAATGTGGTGATAGTGTTAAATAAATGTGAAATAATGGTGACTCCTGTGATAATCTTTGCCTGATTAACTGGAGCCTGTCGTATAAGTCACTATCAGTAGAGGGCATGCAAGAGGAGCTCTGGATGGGAGAGGCACTGCAGACCACGAAGTTCAAATATGGGTTACTTTGCATGTTTTTCATCTGATAATGTTATTTGAACCACATTGAGTATTAGAGCAAAGGGTATACTGCTCTACACATGTTCTTGCTGAAAGCTAAAGTCGTAAACACTGGCAGCTTGTCACAAGAAACGAGCTGCACCATAAACTATCTCAGTTCACCATATTTATTGCAGCCACTTGGATATCTTAATTATTCGAATGTAATTATTCCATTCTCTAACTGGAGGGTGTTATGTTGTATTTTTCTGTTATGAAAACTGCCCACAATGATATAGCTACTTGACGTATTGTATTACAGCCAGAATCTTTATCGTTAACTGTGCTGGGCCCGGTTTCCCAAAAGCATCTTAAGGCTAAGTTCATCGTTAGAACCATTAAACTAAATGGTTCGAACAATGTTTCTAACGGAGCTCAATGGTTCTAACGATGAACTTAACCTTAAGATGCTTTTGGGAAACCGGGACCAGATTTTCTTAATTGTTGTCCAATAAGGTTCATTCGGTCCCCACTGGTATAGTTAAACAATAAGGCCTGAGGGGGTGTGGAAGATGGCCAACACATGACGCAGCGTGGAGTGCCTGGATACAGCACTTAGTTGTGGTATTATGGCCATGTACCACTAGGGTTACACATTTTGGGGAATATTCAGAGGTGGAAACTTTCCGTGGGAATTAATGGGAATATATGGGAATTAATGGAAATATATGCAAATTAATATGCATATTAATACAATTTAAATGTAGATGTTTTTTGCATTGGATATATTTACCATATCATATGGAGACAGAAACATAAACCTTTTACCTTATCATAAGTAGACATATTTGCAAATGATTAAATCCTATCGATAGGAGAAAAAAAAACCGATTTAGTTACGAATTGAACTTTAATTAAATGAGTTGACTCTTCACATGGGATGATTTCACTGAACAACAAAATAAAGGGAATATGTAAAATGATAGTCTAGAAACTAAAGCTTTGATTGTCTTCCTCTCTTCTCCCTGGACCTCCTCAATGTCCACCTCTTGAACATCAGACTCTGAGGCCTCATCTTCACTCTTCACCCTCAAATTTGCCAGGATGGCTACCAATTTTTCAACCCATGTATTGGTCAGCCTGTTGCGTGCTTTGGTGTGTGTGTTCCCAAACAAGTCCCTTACACCAGGTGGCTGATGAGATATGTTGGCACGACTGCCATATTGCATCTCCAACCCAAAGCCCTTGCTTGGAAGTGTACTTCGACCAGACTGCCAAGAACCTTGCCCTCATCCATGCCAAGGTGGCGAGACACGGTAGTGATGACAACATAGGCATTGTTGATCTCTGCACCAGACAGGATGCTCTTGCCAGCATACTTGAGGTCCAACATGTACACTGCGGCGTGTATGGGCTTCAGGCAGAAGTCTTCACGCTTTTTGATGTATTTCTGAACTGCAGTTTCTTCTGCTTGGAGCAACAGTGAAGTGGGCAGGGCAGTATGGATTTCTTCTCTTACATCTGCAAGCAGAGTCTGAACATCAGACAGGATGGCATTGTCTCTCTCAATCCGTGCAATGGCTACTGTTATAGGTTTCAGGAGTTTCAGGCTGCTTACCACTCTCTCCCAAAATACATCATCCAGGAGGATCCTCTTGATGGGGCTGTCCATATCGGCAGAATGTGATATGGCCATTTCTTGGAGAGACTCCTTCCCCTCCAGGAGACTGTCAAACATGATGACAACACCACCCCAACGGGTGTTGCTGGGCAGCTTCAATCTGGTGATATTATTCTTCTCGCTTTGCTTGGTGAGGTAGATTGCTGCTATAACTTGATGACCCTTCACATACCTAACCATTTGCTTGGCTCTCTTGTAGAGTGTATCCATTGTTTTCAGTGCCATGATGTCCTTGAGGAGCAGATTCAATCCATGAGCATCACATCCATTGGGTATGATGTGTGGGTAGGACTCCTCCACTTTAGACCAAGCAGCCTTCATGTTCGCAGCATTGCCTGTCACCAGTGCAAATACCTTCTGTGGTCCAAGGTCATTGATGACTGCTTTCAGCTCATTTGCAATGAAGAGACCGGTGTGTCTGTTGTCCCTTGTGTCTGTGCTCTTGTAGAATACTGGTTGAGGGGTGGAGATGATGTAGTTCATTATTCCTTGCCAACGAACATTCGACCACCCATCAGAGATGATTGCAATACAGTCTGCTTTCGCTATGATTTGCTTCACTTTCACTTGAACTCTGTTGAACTCTGCATCCAGCAAATTAGTAGATAAAGCATGTCTGGTTGGACGGGTGTATGCTGGGCAAAGAACATTCAGAAATCTCTTACAATACACATTGCCTGTGAGCATCAGAGGTGAACCAGTTACATACACAGCTCGAGCAAGACATTCATTAGCATTTCTCTGACTACGTTCCTCCATCGAGTCAAAAAAACTTCTGATTCCAGGAGGACCATGAGCTGTTGCTATTGATAAGGTGCCTGATTCATCCTTTTCACCACTAATAGAAGTAGAGGGACTTTTGTCAGAGGTTGCTTGTTGTGAGCGCTGAGGGAACTTTATGCACTTGGCCAGATGATTTTGCATCTTTGTTGCATTCTTCACATATGATTAGGCTCAGTGTTTGCAAATGTACACAGCTTTTCCTTCTACATTATCTGCAGTGAAATGTCTCCACACATCAGATAGTGCCTGTGGCATTTTCCTGTAAAGATTATTTAAAAAATCCCAAATACAATTCCATGTACAGATAAATAGCTAAGCAGTTAGATTAAACAACTCCTTTGTAAGATAAGTGTTTTAAAATGAAACATGTATGGAAACAGGTGAATTAACACTCTTCAGTTAGCAGGCTCAAGTAAGCTAAAACCCACATGGTAGCAAAAACTAACTAGCAGAAATTGTTAACAAGTTAGAAATGATTTAAACACACTTTGCTGTAAGCTACTATTTACTAGTTAACAAAAAATTATGTATATCATGTAAAATATATTCACCCCATCCAGTATTGTAATCAAAACTTACCAGAAAGCATGTAGTCGTTGGCTAAGACCGTGTAGTAGTGTTGGCTCAATAGCATCTGATTAGTGTGCAAGATCTTGAGAATCAGCTGTACATGTGATGGAAGAATGCACTGTGCATCCAGAGGGTTTAACCAAAATTTGCCACAAGACCTACAATTACCTTATGTGTAACCCACAAAAAAGGTTCACTGTTAAGCTAACTTTTTTGATGAATTTAAGCAAAATTCCCCAAATTCCAGGGCTTAACTTCCCATGGATTTTTTTTATCTACACACAATACCCCATAATGACGAAGCGAAAACAGGCTTTCAGAAATTTTGGGAAATGTATAAAAAATATAAAACAGAAATACCTTATTTACTTAAGGATTCAGACCCTTTGCTATGAGACTAGAAATTGAGCTCAGGTGCATCCTGTTTCCATTGATCATCCTTGAGATGTTTCTACAACTTGATTAGAGTCCACCTGTGGTAAATTCAATTGATTGGACATGATTTGGAAAGGCACACACCTGTATATATAAGGTGCCACAGTTTACAGTACATGTCAGAACAAAAACCAAGCCATGAGGTAGAAGGTATTGTCCGTCGACATCTGAGATAGGATTGTGTCGAGGCACAGACCTGGGGAAGGGTACCAGAAAATGTCTGAAGCATTGAAGGTCCACCAACATTTACATGCAAAAATCGCCACTAGACCTTACAGATAATTGTATGTGTCTAGTGGCAATTTTTGCATGTAAAGACTCACAGCTGTTATCACTGGGAAAGGTGATTCCAACATGTATTGACTCATGGGGTTGAATACTTATCTAATCAAGATATATTAGTGCTTTATTTTTTCATAATTATTTTACAAATGTAAAAAACATTCTTCCACTTTGACATTACATAGTATTTTGTGTAGATCCATTTTAATCGCACTTTGTAACAACAAAATGTGGAAAAGTCAAGGGGTGTGAATACTTTCTGAAGGCACTATAGAGTATTAGTGCTGTTGCAATTCTATATCTTATCTGAAATATTTGTATTCTCACTAGCATCTTTGCTGCAGGACTTGCTGCTATCTACTGATCTAGACCTCTCTCTCTACTTGGAGCTAGATTTGGAGAGACTACTAGTACCTAAGCCTAATTGTGTTTTTGCAAGGCCCTGGGAGAAGGATATTTTGATTGACAAACAAATTCAGGCACTGTTAGCTTTGTTCACAACTGGTGCTTTTATGCTATGTCTTTTTTTATTTACAGTACATTCACCAGTTAACAGCAAGATTCCTGCCCAGGCCAATACCATACGCAGCAGAAGTCTTTGCAAGACATGGCTTAGTTAACTGCAGGGTTATACTGAACTAGTCATAGGGAAGGGACAGGTGTATGACAGCTAATCAATTGAAAATAGTGTAATGTCATGCTTGATAATGGCATGTTAGGATGTGGGCTCAGGGGCTGCAGCCCACTCTGAGATCCTCAGGTCATGGAAGGACATGGGCTTTGACCACTCACTGATGACCACTCACTGACCACCCACAACCACAGTCAACATTAAAGCCTGGAGGCACTCCAACCCCTGCCTGAATGTTGCCCAGGCATACTCCTGAGAAGCCCCACTAAATGGCATTGAAATTGAAATGCAAGCAATTTAGGTTGTCTCTCATGAAGAGAAAGGGCATCATTTAATAACAATAGCTGCAAAAGGCTGAAAAGGCATTGTCAATGTAAGCCTACTTTGCAATGCGTGTCATTACCCCCAGTTTATCTGGTGACTCAACGTTTTCATCAGAAGCAGTAGCAGCCTCATCAAGCGTGACAATGCTTGACAAACAACAATAGGTGGGTGCAGTTTAGTATCACTATTTCTTACATGCAATGTGTTGCCTCGTGTTGAATTTGAATGATTTTACGATCCTAGACAGATAAATAACAGAGGCCATAGACAGAATGCATATTGTCATAAATAAAGGGAGGATCTGTGACTTTTTTAATTAAGCCATATAGGTCTCTCCAACCATATGCAAACCTGTAGCACAGAAGGATGTGAGGTGCAAACAAACAAACGGTTGTCTGTAAACAAGCAGCAAAAGGACCAGACACCATCAGATAGTCTGAGCAAACAGAGGCATTTATTTGTGTTATCGTGTGCTATGAGACCTGTGTTCTGGAAAAGGCTGCCCACCCAATAGCACCAAAACACTGCACTGCAGACAGTACTAACAGGACAGACCCGGTAGGCTGGCCAATCAATATCAGCAATAACAGTGATGACAACAAAGACAACAGAGGGAGGGGAGTCACATCTGCCAAGCCCCCAAGTGTCCAAATCTGTATAATTGTTATGCAAATTTGCTGAGTCAAGCCTTTTACTTGTGTTTATTTGATGTGGGGTAAAATAACTTTATTTTTGGTTGTTATAGAGCTCATGCACAGGTATTGTTTAATCAAAAGACCATGTATTAGTGTCCTAAATCTTGTTAGTCTTGCAGGCTATTTCTGCTATGTATTTCATTTTCTTATTGTTGTGTTTTTTTTGTTGCTATAATCTTTCTGCTTAATTCCAGATATGTTTTGTTAGAGAAAAACCACTCTGTCATCGCCGACCCTGTCATTAACATGGATAATGTATCTGTTGACCAGGCAGTGGGAAAAAGACACCTTGGGTTACTGTTCTAATATCCCCCCCCCCCGACGTGGGGCAGAAGGGAAGGGGGACCAGATGGATGAAAGGTATCCCAGGTTGTGTGTACAGCAGCTCTACTTTCCTTTCAGTCATTGGAAACAAGCCTAAACAGACACACACACAGCACGCTGCTATCAACTTAGGGCCACTGCAAAGACAACCCAATGAGAGGGTGGGAGGAGGGAGGGAGGTGATAAAGAGAGAGAGAGAGAGAGTAGGAGGGGATGTGTATGTGAGAGAGAGCGAGAGAGAGGGGGGAGGGAAGGAACTCTCTGCATGGCTGTGATATTCTCTCATCTTGGATGGGGCTTTTCCTCTGGTTTTGTCCCTGTCACTGGCCACCCTGTGTCCCCAGGAGCAGGCAGCGGTGTAGCGGCGCACGGACGAGTTGTTAGCCACGGAGGGAGCTGGGGATGAATCATCCCCAACAAAGAGCTTTCGAGATGGCAGTGTGTGTTTCTGCCTGGAGGGAGGAATGCATCAGGCTTTCTCAAGCAAGCAGCAGCCTGCAGTGTGCGTCTGCTTGAGAGCCAGCCTTCCTCGACGGTGTGTGTGTGTGTGTGTATGAGTGTGTGTGTATGCATGTGTGAATGTGCAAGAGTGTGGGTGTGTGTGTGAGGGAGTGTGTATAACAAGTGTGTGTGTGTATATATGTGTGTGCTCACTCTTGCTCGCAAGCCTCTTTCCTTCCTGGAGGAGAGGCTCTCCTCTTCAGCGATCGGCAAGGTAAGGAGACTGACATATTTTTTTTTCACTAATGAATCCCTACACACACCCTGTGTATTCCCTCTGGGGAGTGGGGATGCGGGCATGGGGCAGAAAACGGGAAAAGAGGCTTAGCTCCATTGATAATGAACAGGGTAGTGTGTGTCTATGTGTGTGTGCGGTGTCGGCAGGCAACAGCGGTGGTGGAGGAGATGAGAGACAGAGAGAGAGAGAGAGAACAGGATGCAGTAAGCCCAGGTGGTAATAAGGGAGAGAAGAAAATACTGACTGAAAGGCTGCTTTCACCTGCTCGTCCACTGCACTCTCTCTCTCTCTCTCTCTCTCTCTCTCTCTCTCTCTCTCTCTCTCTTTCTCTCTCTCTCTCTCTCTCTGTCCTCAGCTTCTGTTGCAGATACTTCTGTGTTTTGACCGGGAACGAATCATGTTAAGACAATACAGACAAAGCTATAGTATTTCATGCTCATTGCATGCATGCACTGAGAATAAAGGTACTCATTGTTGTCCCTATGCATCTGTCCTTACTCGGGACTGTAAGCTGACTGAGGGATCCAGCTGCTGTATGCATTGCTATGCTTACGTGGATGCCGAGGGGAGGGGGACAAACTGACGAGTGTGGGATTTGTTAGATAAACATTAGCTTTCTTCTTCTGCTCTGTGACACCATGCACAAAATGTGTTCCTTTAGTGTGCCAGGATGGTTGTAATGTACTGCTACATGTTTGTACTCTGTGGAAGTGAGGATACAGAGAAGAATTGCTCAGCGAATAGCAGAGACCAAGTGGCAGACTGACAATGAACCACTCATGCCATTTTACAAGGTTTTATACTGTAGATTATGTTGCATTTATAGTCTACGTCATACTAGTCTTGTTTTAAGTAATTACATCAAGGATATAATATAATGGGATATAGTTTTCATGGGATTGCTGGTATGATCAACAACTTGACGGATTCCTCTTTCCTGTGAACAGTGGTAAGGTCTATCTCTGCTCTGGTTTATAACTACCATAGGTTGAAACTCTAACCACATGCCCTGAAGTGATACTGCCAATTATGCCTTAATCATACATGTTTGACTGCAGCAGTATGACATGCACCACTTACCTCTCACACCAGTAAATGAGTTGTGAGTAGTTGACCCCGTTTGACTCAGCTGAAAGGCCCCTCTGCACCTGCTGCACAGCACAGGGATGCCTCTGTTAACTAGCAGGCTAATGGCCAGTTAGAACCATCAGACAGAGAAGCGCTGCTCTGGGACATCCTGGATCAACAGATCTATAGAGCTCAGCTTCCCCAGACCAGGGACGGTTAGGAGTGGCAGAGGCTCCACTCATAGGTGCTGGAGGATTAATTGAGGTTAATCAATAATCAGCACTCAGATAACCTGATCGGTCATTAATTAACCCTGTTCTATGTTTTGTAAGTGTGTTTAATTAGTTGGAAGGGGGGGGGGGGGTTCTACAGATTCTAGTTAACACTACACTTTGGACACTCTTTATACCACAGCCAGCGGTAACGGACACGCCATGTGTTTGTTTCTCAGGTTTCTCATTGATATTCAAGAAGGCCAGGTAGGGAGGGAGAGAAAGAGTATGTGAGAGGAGAGTTTTATGGAACGCACAGGGCCAGGTGGACATATGCTAGCTGAGGGTGAGTGACATGTCATACACACCCGTGACTCCTCTTCTCACATCATTACTTTTTTGGAACCCTTTTTTTTCTGTCCCTCATTTTTCTAAAAGTTCACGGTCTAGCGCTGCCTCACATTGCTGTCAAGGCGATGACAAACGAGCTGGCCTGTCTCAGGTACATCTGGGATGGTGACAGACGGACCCCATGGAGAAGCACACAGGTGCTGCCGAGACAGAGTTCCCATACTGTACCCTTAGCATACAGTCCAGCACTGTGCACATGTGGGCCTGCTGGAGGCAAGAGGGATGCTTGACTCACAGTCGTGTCTGCCAAGAGAGGAGAGGAGAGGAGAGGAGAGGAGAGGAGAGGAGAGGAGAGGAGAGGAGAGGAGAGGAGAGGAGAGAAGAGGAGAGAAGAGGAGTGTGGGTATTAAGAGTTTCTGTGGCCACTGGCCATGAGATGTCAAACACAGGATTAGAATGCGACCAAGTAAAATTAGGACAGTATGGACATACTGGGTGACGGAAGAGGAACTGAGCTGCCGCAAATTGATAACGTGGAGGGAAAACATATATATATAAAATATACATTATATACATATATTTTGTAATTTTGTCCCTTTCACAGGAAGAAGAGTGTACAGTAAAGATTGCTAGGGCGGCATTCTGCATCAATAAATTACACCCCTGAGAGGCCATTTGGCCTGTCTCATTGGACTAACCAGATTATATGTATTTATCTGCTGAGAGTCAGATTGTTTAAAGGACTGGTGGAAGCCAGTAGCATCTTTAATCAAACAGAGTGCGGGCCAGTACTGTACTTCACTTCCCTACTGCCTATAGGCCTCAGTGGAACAGTTATAAGTACTCTATATGGGGCAGCAGGTTTCCTGGCTGGTAGGAGCGTTGGGCCAGTCACCGAAACGTTGCTGGATCGAATCCCCATGCTGACAAGGCAACCCCCACACCTCTCTGATTCAACTGACTAGGTATCACCCTATGGCCGGGCGATTTAGGAGCTAGGACCTTTTCGAGCACTCATTTGGTACAGGCATGTGTCAGCAGCATCACTGGAGGCATGCAGGGGGAATAGCACATCAGGGCTTACGACTTGAGATGTGCTGTATTTACAGTGTCATTATGTCAAGGTGCTTGGGGTAGCTAAGAGCTAGCTTTTACTTTACATGACTCTGTTAGTGTTTCATCGACTCTGGCCTAGTGGAGAACTAAGCCATTTTCTCTCACACTTACTGGGCCTGGAGAATCTATGCCAATCTAATTCAGGCAGAATGATGTATATTCTCTGTCAAGCTCCCTGTCCCCTTCTCAAATCCCTCCTGTTATGGCTTGTTTACAGCCATTGAAGCCAGTCAAGGTTGACATATAAAAGACATTGAGTCTCTTGGTGATGAGGAAGGATGACAACACGTGGCGAGGTTCCAACACACAGAGAGATAAAGTAAGACATCAAAACCATTGAAATGTTGTGTGTGTGGCGACAATACTGACAGCCCTCGTTAAATACCCCCCCCCCCCCCCCCACCCACCTTTCTCTCTCTTTGGACTATTCCAATATTCACCCAAACCTTATGTGCAGTCATGCACTGTTTCTACCCTAGAAGTTAAAACAGCGCAAAGTTGTAGGATAAGGACATTTCTTAATTTCTGAAACTAATTTCTTAGTTGTCTTTTCATTGAGTGACTAAGAACATGATGGAAAAGCTTTCAGTTTTCTTTAAAACCAGAATTTCAGTGATTGAGGCAATTCTGACTTGCTTTAACAGGAGTTTGGAGCTTGCAAGGGCAGATGACGTAGTTCAGCGAGTTTTGCATACTCACTTATCCAGAATATTCTTCTGTTTTAGAGCTTTACTTTAATAAACTACAGTGTCTAATGAATCTGGTTCATGATCTAGCCCCAGGGTATACTGTACATAGCTTGCTGCTCCCAAGTGTGGTCTTTATTTGAGCTAGCGATACAACAATACGTTTTTTTAGTTTTTATATGCGGTTGTTGTACCACTAGCTCAAATAAAGACCACACTTGGGAGGAGCAAGCATTAAGCACAAATGCACTTTCTTTCTTTTCATTGCAATGTTATTGTCTAGATCCTAAACCCCTTTTGGATGTGTATCAGTTATCTCCTATTATATGATGTACTGTGGTGTAGAGTACTGTACCCTCTCCTGTAACAGCTCATGTTATACTGAGTAATGGTAACATGATGATTGAGGCCATCAGCAAAGAAACCCCATTTCCCTCTATGAGGAAGGTCTGCCCCAGTGACTCTACTGTCTAGCGTGCAGTCACACTCTGGCAACGAGTAACTTAGTGCAGGTTCTATAGTGTGTCTCCCCTTTCATTTGCTTGCATACTACTTGCATGATATACCAGAACACTTACTAATGAAATATACATGGAGGGAGTATATCTTTGTCATAAGATTCCAGTTTTATTACACCTTTTAAACGTTTAAATTAAAACAATAATCATCACCCTATTGCGTGTTGACTCAGCTCTGTTATTGACACTAGAAGTGACTCTTTAGACAGGCATGGCTACTGAAGGAAAGGGCAGCATCAACCACAATCATAAACACTGCAATTGTGCCGTCCAGTCACGTCCAGTTCTTGTGTACCTTTCTCCTGCCCTCAGAGTGTGTGTGTGTGTGTGTGTGTGTGTGTGTGTGTGTGTGTGTGTGTGTGTGTGTGTGTGTGTGTGTGTGTGTGTGTGTGTGTGTGTGTGTGTGTGCGTGCGTGCGTGTCTGTGTACTGAAAAAACATACCATCCACCTCCACCCCCCTTGAGAGGCAATGCAGTCTCATTACACTCAAAGGGCAAAACGGGCATCATAATGAAGCTGATAGAATAGAAATCTCTGAGCCCACACCACCGCAATGCAGAGTCAAAAAACAGCAGTTAAGACCTTGATGGTATCTATGCCACGGCACAGGTCTAGCTGTGTAATTCAGCCCTGGATTATTCATGCATTGACAAACACAAAAAGAGGATAACCTTCTGTCCCATCTCCCACCCACACCTCACAATCTGACACATATTTTGTGAACAACAAACGTGCGTCAGCACTCGTGGGAGAAACTGTGTCCTAAAATTGGATCACAGGAGGGCTGAACACGCTACTGATCCTACAAGCATAGTAACCTTCATCCTCCCTACATCAGTGCAAGCCTGCCAAAAAGGATAGAAAGACAATCAGGACAAAATAGGGAAAACATTCACTTGAGCTTGGTGGACTCACATCCAGCAAATCCAATACCTCTCGTACCTCTCGTATCTCTCTATCCCCTTCTAAGAATACGGTAAGGGGTGCATACACCCCCCCCCCCCATCACTAGTCCTGTCCTCCATTGGTCTGGATTGATGGGATAACTGAGAGGCTTGTCTGCCTCTGCTCACAGGGTGGTATGGCTGTTTTTAGATCTAGAGATGGGCGTTGGGTGTGAAGGCGTGTTTGCGCTCTGAGGTATGTTGTTTACAGGGACACTGACACATTCTGGAATTATAGGCTGTCTGTTTTTAAAAACCAGGGTTGTAATTCATACAATTTAGAGGAGTGATTATTAATCAGACTGTACTACAAGAGTAAGTAGGTTTTCTAACGTTAAGTAGGCCAGTATGCTTGGTAAAGATTTTAGCATGTGTCCCTTTGAAAAGTGATTTTGAACAATTGATGGTTCTGAACCATCAATCTTTAAAAATCAGTTGTGAAAGGGATGCATTATTGGTTCTGTGTTCATGGCAGGTATTTGGATCTATGCTATGTTTGCACGTGTGTTCATGGAGTTGGAAAGAAATCAACAAGTGTAGCACAATTTAGAATGACCTCATCCTCTATGGCTTCTGATATCCTTGACAGCATGTGGCCAAGTTTTGCTTCAGCACTTTGATAGATTCAAGGCAAGCTGCTGAGGCATGGGGTCAAGTCCCTGAAGTTCAGAAGTATGTGACCAGAAACCATTATTATAGCAACTGCAAGTTCCACTCTGCATGCATATATATACAGTATTTTCCTATGGGCTGAAATGAAAGATGGTGTTATCTGAACAGTCATAAGCTTAGTGGATTCTGAGAGGTCGATGTAAGGGCAGAAGCCTGTGATCACAACTTGTAAATCATCTACTTTCCAATTCATTTTGTTGAGAATGAATCAAGACACTGTGTTTTTATTTGCGTCCAATTACTTGGTTCTTTACTTTAACTCCCATTTATTCTGAAAGGAACTGCATAGAAGGGATATAGTGATGTATAATGTTGTGTTTGTAATCTGCAGTTCTGCAAAGCGATGATGGCTGATAGAGTAGCAGCACACAGCACAGAGAACTGAGAGCAGCCATTCTGTTTGTGATGGTATCATCCCATTATCACTGGCACCGGATGACTGTAGTAGCTTACATTTCACTCATGTGTAAATATTGATAGATCTGATTGTACAGGAAACACAAGAGCCTTGTGTAAATATTTGGCTCAGTAGTGCCAACATCTGCAAATGCACAGTTCTGAACAGACACAGAACCAGAGAACCAGGCATATGGAGCGAAAAAACAGTAATGTACTTTCTGGCTATTTCAAACCTTTATTTAATCAAACTCAAAAGACAAACACTCCTTAAAAGCATTTTCGTGTTTTAGAGTGAAAAACAAGGTGCCCGTCTAAAACCACAGTCAGGTCTACTCTGCTCTGTGGTCCCCGCTCCATCCTCAAGGCCACCCACCCCACCTCCTGCCATCCTCCCTCACGCTGTAGTGTCCCTGTCAGAATTAAATTCCTTCCCAGCTCCACATTACGTACATAGGGAGAGCACAGAATGATACACTTATGCAACACTTAGCATATTAACCTTCTGTTTGAATTATCCTTGGAGGGGGGAGATTGGGATTGTAGAGTGTGGGAGGGGAGGCTGCCAGTGTGATGGCCTGCTGAGTTATAGAATGCCGTAGTAGTGATTTCCTAAACTCCCACTGTGTCACATTGCATCATGGGAGATGTGCCATATTCAACTGAAGGCACATTTGTTGTGTTACATATGACAACGTCATTAGTGTGTCATGCCAGCTTCTTACAGTGGGCCACCGGCCATGTTCCCATTTGATGTTCTAACAAACATCCACCAGCTTTCAACAAAACATGTTCTCCAACAGCACTTTATCAAAGAGCAGCTCAAATGCACTATTCTATTTTCAAGAAAATACGCATGCATAAATACAGGTGAATTATATCCTAGTACAGCTAAGGACATTAGATGTAACGTAATTGATAACTGTCTTTGTGGTAGATACGCATGAGAGACATGACAGCACTGTCCTTGGCTTACACCATACCACTCCACTGTCAGTGCAGACGGTTTTATATCTAAAGCTTGAGTGGTTACTTTCCCTACGAACCAGAAAAAGTCATGCTCCTTCATTAGCATTGGAATGGGGATGGGGTTATAGTTGGTAGACTGTAGCATAGTGGGTAGACTTTTAGTGTGTTTTCCTCCCTCTAATGCTCTGAAAGCCTGTGGGCTCTGGCGAGGCCGACTGTGTGCTCGTCAGTAAAAGGGCACAGAGAATGAAAAAGCCTTAATTGACCAGATATCCTTCATTACACACAGGCTTACAAACCCAATGCACTCTGTCCCCCTAAGACAAGTTCTAAAGCACAAAGGCCAGTGACAGACAGAAAGCCAGTCTGGAAGATGGAAAATGTTTTTTTAGACAGATAGATTTGAGTTTATTCACTTGTATTTCGATTTCTGGGAACGTACTGCATCTGATGATGGCTTAGTCACTTCGGCGTACACATTGATGGATAATAAGCTGTTCATAGATTAAAGGAGCTGTAAGTGACTTTATCAATGGTATTAACAGTACAGTAGATGTTAAGTGTGCTGCAGATTTAGAAACATGTTATATATATTTCTTGTCTATGCAGGGCCATCTTGAATTTGGCAAGCTGTCACTTTTCTGGACCTGACAATGTTTCGTAAGAAGAAAAAGAAGAGGCCAGAGATCTCAGCACCAAAGAACTTTGAGCACCGGGTGCACACCTCTTTTGACGCTAAACGGGGCTGCTTCGTGGGCCTGCCAACCCAATGGCACAGTTTGATAGAGAACCTCCGCAGGCCCAAGCCTATGGTGGACCCCTCCCGGATCACCCCAGTTGAGCTCAATCCAAAGAAGGTACTGGACCTTATTTTGGCTGTGTGCACTGGGTGTTTTTTTCTCTTGATGTATTTTCCAACAGATTAAAAGAGTTGAAAATGTATAGGATTTTATTTCTGAGAATATTCCACTATTAGTGAGCCTCAAAGCCCTCCATCGAAAGCATTTATAGCAGAGGCTTTCTTACTACAGTACAGAGTCCTTTACTGCAGCAGAGCACTGTGGTGGTCAACACTTTGCTGTTCCCCCTGTCATATTGCTTTCTTATCTATCACAGGGCTCAGCTAATGACCCTGCTGTGTACACTGACTGTACAACATGAATCCTTGGAGGGCTCCAAGATTTATTACTCAATGCAGGCAATTAATAACGATCCATGGTGCCTTCCCACAGATGTCACGCTGAGGAATAGAAAGTGCAGGTACAGCAGTGGAAATGCCAGTGAGCGATAAAGCCTGCAATTCTAAGGATTTCTGCGCTAGACTGAATGCTCGTGCCGATATGCCCCTTAGAAAAACATAACACGTTTTCATTACCACCAGTGGATAAGTTTGAGCTTTGCGTTTCAGAATCTCCTCGTCAGCTTCTGAAGCAGAGTCATGGTTTTAATGGGATCATCAGGATTGGATTGGTAGTACAGAGGAGTCTTGTGTTCTGTAAATGATGTAGCCTGTATGGCAGAGGCAAAGGTTGGAGAGGTTACATGAAACATGATCACATTTGCTACATTTGAACAATAATGATGCATTCTGTCCTTTGTAAAGGGTATGCAGTGGGATGTGAATTAGTCTTCACATGCGTAGATCTACACGCATGTGTGCGCTGGGTGGAGTCAGACATTTTAGAGCAACGTGCACCTTTGGGTAACCTGATACCTCACCCATCCCAAATAGCAACATTCATCAAGGGGTGACAGAGGTTTTCTTGTTGTCTTCTCATTTCTTGTGAAAGCAAAAGAAGAGTCTGTCTTGTCTTGTCTTCCCTTGCTGGCAAGTTGGCTAAACACTGCAAGCTAGCTAGCCTTTTAGCTTCCCACATCTCATGTGAAATAATCTGATTTATAATGAAATAATATGCCCTGTCAAATATTCTTATATTTGCCAGTGTAACCTACAACATTATCCCAATTTGATATGCTGCTTCAATGTATTCACTTCCATATAATCTAAAAATATAATGTCATACTTTTTTGTCACAGAGAAGAAGAAACAAGCACTACTTTTAAATTTTCAAATAGCCTAGAATAAAGTTATCACTTCTAAACAAAATACCTTTTTGTGGGGGATTCTAATAAGGCTTTAATGTTGTTTGGTTTATTGTTTGAATAGTCGCTGAGATTATATGTACTTATCAATGCAAAATAGGTTACTTTGATACATAGCCTATAGATCAGATCAACAAACCATGCGATCTTCAACGATGCCCCCATGGCTACGCAAGGAATGATACAGTGCTTTACAATTTTCATGTAGTGTGGCACGGGAGTACTAGAATATCGGAGCGCACTACAAGGAGCCATCCCTTTTGTGACAAAAAAACAACATAGTGACACTGGGTCCGTCTTCATAGTGTATAAATAGCCCTTAAGCCACCTGTGCAGCTGTGAGAGCAGACTAGAGCACCATACCAAAGACAGAAGCATGGAAAACTCTCATAACAGTGAACATGACTTTTCTTTGCCCAGAGATTGAGTAATCAGCCAATGGGCCTATTCTCTGATATGTTAAACTGGAAGGGCCTTCTGCCAATGCATTTTTAAGTCTGTGTCATCTTGTTCTGTCAGGGCAAGTTAATGCTCTTTCTCTATGCCACTGTGATGGGTGCTGCTAGATATTTTACTTGTCAGAAAGAATCTGTCAGTTTTTACCGTTTTTATACAACACACATTACAAAATAGAAGCGCCTGCATACAGGCCAAAATATGAAATCCCCATCTATGCTACAAAATAAACATGCAATATGTAGATATGTCCTTCCAACATATTGCCAGCAAAACTAACTGGGAAAACGAGTTAAGTCTGGATTTTTAAAGAATGCCAAAACTTCCCTTTCAGACTCAGAGTTCTAAAAATAATCTCCCAGCCACAGTTGTGTCACCCTCTTTATTCCACACCCTCTTTATTCCACACCCAAATGCACAGGCCTCTCAGTATGTTATGATCATTCCAGTCAATGTGATTGGCTGAACATAACTGCTCTCCTTTCAGACCATCGTGCGTGGGAGTATGATCGGCCATGGAGACTACATCTCAGCCATGATCTCCGACATGAGCAGGCTGTCCGTGACCAGCTCCAACTCCCTAAGGAAGAGCAGCCCTTCAGGCAGGAAGAGGGCCCAGTCCCTTGGCAGGCTGGGGGAGGTGAAGGAGGGGGACACCTACCAGTATGAAGATCTGGGAGAGGATGACATGGAGCAGCAGCAGTGGAGGGACAGGGCTCATAACATCCACAGTGAGAGTGGGATGCCCCAAATGGGCATGAAGAAGAGCATCACCCTGCAGCCCAACGGGGATCTTCCCAGGGCCAAGTCCACCTACGAGGTGAGTGTCAGCTCTCTGGAGGGACCCCCGGTTCCGTCCCAGCCCATACAGGTGCCTATTAAGGGGGCTTATATCAGCTGTGAGGTGGGCAGTCCCACAGAGAGACTGATGGTGAGGAGAGACTTCCAGGTGCCGAGGGTTATGCCACACAACCAGAGGCCCTTCTCATGCTTCTACAACCCAGCCATGGCTGTCCAGCAGCCCCATCCTGATCATGGGCGTCACCCCCCTCCGGAGTACCGCACAAACCTCTACATCCACTCCCACAACAGCCCTAGCAGACCATACTCCTCCTACGACCTGAAGGTAAGCATGTCACTTCATCATTATCTCTCATCTATATTTTAGATGGACATTGTCATAGCTTAGCTGATGTAATCAACTATGATATATTATTCAGACATACGTCAACCAATTTCACATTGGCCAGTAGTTAACTGTGGTACACAGGAGGTTGGTGCCACGGGCTCGTGGTAATGGCTGGAGAGGAATATGTGGAACTGTATCAAATCCATCAAACACATGGTTTCCATGTGTTTGATGCCATTCCATTTGCTACATTCAACCATTATTATGAGCTGTTCTCCCCTCAACAGCCTCCTGTGCTGTGGGTATATACAGCAATCAACACCTTTACTCTTTGAAAACCCTGTGCATAATTTGGACAGTGAGCTACTTCATAGACAGATTTTAGGTGAAACATTTATAGAAAACATTTATAGAAATGTTTAAGTAAAACACTTTTAGAGCGCATAGCTCCTCTCAATCTTACAGCAGACTCCAACACTGCATTCTACGGTCGATTGCTCAATTAATGCTGTTATTTTTTTCTGAGGTGCTAAAATGTGAATTGTGACTTTATTGCGTGAATGTGCTTGTAAACGTTGAGAGATGCTATGTTTAGCAAGATCTCAAGGGTACATTGAGGTACCTACAGGTGTAGGATCTTAAATTGACCTATATTATCACAGCAAAATAATCCTGCAGCAACAGGATTTGAACGTTAAGTCCATAATGTTGCTTGATCGGTGGTTAGGCTTTTCACTGGCCAAAAGTAGGCTTCATGAAAAGAGCAAAAATTCTCAGCAACAAAAGAGTGATCAAATTAAGATCCTATATCTGTATGGCGTTTTAGCAAGGGGCGTACCAGGTGAAGTGAATGCATAGTGTGAGAGTAAAGCACTGTTATTTACATCCAGTAATAAAGCAGGGGAGGGACCTTGGGAAGACAGCCAACTCTCTCTCTCTCTCTTACTCTCTCATCATCCAGGCAGAGTCGGCTCTGAGGCACCACCAGTCAGGCTTCCTACCCAGCACCCCCAGCAGTCCCTTCATGAGTGGCATCAGACCCCACAGGACGGTGCGCTCCTCAGCCAGCTACACCCTGGGACTGTCTCCCAACATGGGCCTGAGACTCAATGGCCCTGACCCCTTTTTGAGACACTCAGGATGCCCTAATGCTCCCTTCCCCAGGCAGGACAGCCCCTCCCAGCCCCGGCCCTCCCCCACCGGCTCCCTGGCCACCAGCCCCCCAGGCACATGCTCCCCTGCTTTCAGACCCCCTCAGCACCCCCAGAGGCCGCCACCAGACCCCCCCAAGGTGACTCATGAACAGTTTAAGGCTGCCCTGCAGATGGTGGTAGACAAGGGGGACCCTCGGTCGTACCTGGAGAACTTTGTGAAGATTGGCGAAGGTTCGACGGGGGTGGTGTGTATCGCTCGGGAGAAACACAGCGGCAGGCAGGTGGCCGTGAAGATGATGGACCTGCGGAGACAACAGCGAAGAGAGCTACTTTTCAACGAGGTATCCCCAGCCAACACCATCCTCAATAACCCCAAATCACCAATAAATCACGTTGGATACATCATATACATACAGTACCAGTCAACAATTTGGACACACCTACTCATTCCAGGGTTTTTCTTTATTTTGACTATTTTCTATATTGCAGAATAATAGTGAAGACATCAACACTATGAAATAACACATATGGAATCATGTAGTAACCAAAAAAGTGTTAAACAAATCAAAATATATTTTATATTTGAGATTCTTCAAAGTAGCCAGCCTTTGCTTTGATGAAAGCTTTGCACACTCTTGGCATTCTCTCAACCAGCTTCATGAGGTAGTCACCTGGAATGCATTTCAATTAACAGGTGTGCCTTGTTAAAAGTTAATTTGTGGAATTTCTTTCCTTCTTAAAATGTGTTTGAGCCAATCAGTTGTGTTGTAACAAGGTAGGGGTGGTATACAGAAGATATCCCTATTTGGTAAAATAAAATAGTCTATATTATGTCAAGAACAGTTCAAATAAGCAAAGATAAATGATAGTCCATCATTACTTTAAGACATGAAGGTCAGTCAATAAGGAACATTTCAAGAACTTTGAAAGTTTCTTCAAGTGCAGTTGCAAAAATCACCAGTGTTATGATGAAACTGCCTCTTATGAGGACCGCCACAGGAAAGGAAGACTCACAGTTACCTCTGCTGCAGAGGATAAGTTCATTAGAGTTAACAGCCTCAGAAATTTCAGCCCAATTAAATGCTTCACAGAGTTCAAGTAACAGACACATCTCAACATCAACTGTTCAGAAGAGACTGCGTGAATCAGGCCTTCATGGTCTAATTGCTGCAAGGAAACCAATAGTAAAGGACACCAATAAGAAAAGACTTGCTTGGGCCAAGAAACACGAGCAATGGACATTAGACCGGTGGAAATCTGTCCTTTGGTCTGATGAGTCCAAATTTGAGATTTTTTGTTCCAACCAATTTTTTGTTCTCTTTGTGAGACGCAGAGTAGGTGAACGGATGATCTCCGCATGTGTGGTTCCCATCATGAAGCATGGAGGATGAGGTGTGATTGTGTGGAGGTGCTTTGCTGGTGACACTGTCAGTGATTTATTTGGAATTCAAGGCACACTTAACCAGAATGGCTACCACAGCGTTCTGCAGCGATACTCCATCCCATCTGGTTTGCGCTTAGTGGGACTATAATTTGTTTTTCCACAGGACAATGACCCAACACACCTCCAGCCAGTGTCAGGGCTATTTGACAAAGAAGGAGAGTGATGGAGTGCTGCATCAGATGACCTGGCCTCCACAATCACGCGATCTCAACCCAATTGAGATGGTTTGGGATGAGTTGGAACATAGAGTGAAGGAAAAGCAGCCAACAAGTTCTCAGCATATGTGGGAACTCCATATGTGGGAACTCCAAGACTGTTGGAAAAGCATTCCAGGTGAAGCTGGTGGAGAGAATGCCAAGAGTGTGCAAAGCTGTCAAGACAAAGGGTGGCTAATTTCATGAATCTCACATATAAAATATATTTTGATTTGTTTTTGATTACTTCATGTGTTATTTCATAGTTTTGATGTATTCACTATTATTCTACAATGTAGAAAATAGCAAAAATAAAGAAAAACCCTTGAATGAATAGGTGTGTCCAAACTTTTGACTGGTGCTGTATATCCTATCTTAATTTGATCACTCTGTTGTCGCAGAAAATATCCCTTCACAGCAGGAAATGCACATTGTAATGTATTCAAGATTTTAAAACGTTTCTAAAGTTTATAATTTACATTTTAAAATGTCAGACTTGATTTATCCTAACAAAAAATGATCGCCCCCTACAAAAATGTCCATTAATTATAATCCACATAATAATTCACATTTCTTGTTACTGCAGGATTATTTTCTGGCTGTGAGAAACTGGTCAAATTAAGATACTATATCTGTAACAGAGCTCACCTGTTATCAATTGAAACTGCGGGGGCACATGCCCCCTTAGATCCAGCTAGGCCTTATTTTGCCCATCAGTTAGTTATTGTCCCTGACAATAATACCCAAAGACCCTATTTTGCCCATCAGTGCCCTCTTGAAATTGTCAGTAACATTACGTGACACCTCTGTTATCAACTGTATTTGTTTGTCCAGGTGGTGATCATGAGGGACTACCAGCACAGGAACGTGGTGGAGATGTTTAAGAGTGCCCTGGTGGAGGAGGAGCTCTGGGTCATCATGGAGTACATAGAGGGTGGAGCACTAACCAACATCGTGTCTGAGACCAGGTATGGAGACACAGCACAGACCTGACCTACTCCCCCATAAACAACTGGGGGCAAATTGTATTGAAGGAACAATGAAAAGTAAAATATAGTCATTTTTAAGAGACAAGAATTCAAAGACTTGTGTGACAGAATGATAAAGCAAAATTCTAGCCATGTCTTCAGTACCTATTTTCACCATTATGTGGTAGTGTGGTACTGACTGCTTGAGGGGACAGGCACCTAAGCACAGTTTCTTTCATTCTCACTGATACTAGAGCAAAACACTGTGTCCTCCTATGGGAAACTATAATCTGATAACATAATTAGATTTGTGCATGTTAAAATGACGTGGTTCATTTAATTTGATCCAAAAACATGATTCAATCTATTCTCCCATGCTGTTAAATATATCAGAAACTGTATGCATAAAGAAATTGTCAATGCATATTAACACTACCTGTCAATGTATTTTAAATTCCAAACTGAAAGTTGACACATTCTCACTAAAATCAGGTATCTAGAGACATGGGGACAGAGTGCATTTCTATCTAGCCAGCTGACATATTAAAATGGTCCAGATGGAGTCTGTAATTTTCATTGGTTGTCAGAACCCAAGATTAGTATTTGTTTTGATTGAACTGTCTGGAATAAGACCCCTTTGCTAAAATATACCTCCTTCATACTCCAATCCATCCCAAAATAAGTTTTGATAACAATCAATATCGTTCTGGAAGCCTTAAAGGAACAATCTGCGATTGCTACTTACATTTTTTGACTTTTAAATGAATTATATATACCCATTGATTCTAAGAATATAACTTAGAAAGAGCATAGATCAACTGTCGTACCCCATCAGAACCCAAAATCTAAGCTTGTTTTACTCCATTTATTTGTCCAAATTATATTTCTAACAAACATTGTATAGCCTCAGAACATGGTCAAAACTATAATTGTTTTATATCATGGATGGTCAGTCCTTGCATGCATAGCTCTGTCTATGAATTTGAGACCTCCAGCCCCATCCCTCAGCTATTTACCAGAACAGTGGTGAGGAGCCTGATTTGTTATTTGAACTGCAGATGTGTGCTAAGGTATTTACTGAGGAGTTTCTGAAACACAGTTCTTCAGTGTTCAAAATCTCCTAGGCTATATATTCAAAATGCATAAACGTGATACTCTGAATGCACATAGTCGTCTGAACCTCACCTATGCCACCATTCATTTATAGCATCACCTGGGTGACACAACAACAGCCATTTTGCAGTGCAGTTTTGAGTGTTGTGTGTATCTGTGTCACTCCCCCATGCAGGCTGAGTGAGGAGCAGATAGCCACAGTGTGTGAGGCTGTGCTGCAAGCCCTGGCCTACCTTCACTCCCAGGGAGTCATCCACAGGGACATCAAGAGTGACTCCATACTGCTAACACTGGATGGGAGGGTAAATCTTTTGAATTCAGTTGAGAGAGAACACACCTGTTTATGTATTCATAACTGTTGATAATTGAATTGTAATGCTCCTGTCCTGTACAGATCAAGCTGTCAGACTTTGGGTTCTGTGCACAGATCAGTAAGGACATTCCCAAGAGGAAGTCTTTAGTAGGAACACCATACTGGATGGCTCCGGAGGTCATCTCTAAATCTCCATACAGCACTGAGGTGAGAAAGAAGATATTCAAAACTACTCTGTATCCTAACTAACTGTACAAGGTATATTACTGCATACTAATGGAATACTAATTGTCCAAACAAATACTCATGATGTCCAGTATTCATGTCCATGTCAACACTGCTGATATACAGTATACTGTATACTGGTTTGTTGTGTCTGCCAGGTGGATGTGTGGTCTCTGGGCATCATGGTAGTTGAGATGGTGGACGGAGAGCCCCCCTACTTCAGTGAGACCCCCGTTGCAGCCATGAGAAGACTGAGGGATGAGCCAGCTCCCACCGTACGGAACACAACCCAGGTCAGAGGTCAAACAGAACACATACAGTACATAGAGAGATACTCTCTTACACATGCACAGAAACACACACACACACACCTTTTCTCTATTTCTGATGAATTAGCTTGGACTTTACACTTTGTGTAGGTATCCCCGGTGTTGAAAGACTTCCTGAACCGTATGTTGACCCGGGACCCAGTGGAGAGGGCCAGCGCCACAGACCTGCTAGAACACCCCTTCCTCCTGCAGAGCGGCTCCACGCAGTGCCTGGTGCCCCTGGTGGAGCAGTACCGCAAGCGCATGTCTCACTGCTGATCCCATGGTGGACCCTGATTACTACTGTACCCACCCTGAGTGTGATCTGCCCAGGCCCAACCCACCCAGCACCCACCCCAGTGTGGGAGCAGCACCAGAGAGCAGATCCAGACCCAGAGATCCTGGTGCTGTTACAGAGCTCATGGCATCAGGCCTGTCGGCTTGGTAGACAATGGCACAGCATGGGCCTAGAGGCCTACTGTAAGAAGCACTTTAGCAGTGAGTTGGTGTAGTGAAACAGTAGCATGCAAACAAACAGTATTCCTAACTCATCTCAACAACGTCTGGTTCTACCTGTGATAGACAACATCCAATGGGATTCCTCCCGACACAACACCAATCTAGCATTGATACATTATATACAGACTTGAAATCCAAGGAAACTGTGAACTGCATTGTGGACTTTTCCTGTTATTGAGCAGTTTCCCATTGTAGTGTTTGGATAATAGTGAATTTTCAGCTTGTGCTATAGACTCAAGTTATGGTAGCTCATGACTTGGAGAGAAGCTTGATGTTACTTAGCTCTACAACCATATGGGACACTGACTGAAGTTCACCTTGTCAGTAAACAATTTGCATGGCCAAATGAAGGCAGACCTGGCCTGATCAGAATGTTTAAAACATGCTACTAAGAGATGACATGAGAGACCTGCCGCCAGTATCACCATGACAAATGTGTAGATGAGGGGATGGCTGTTTGTTTTTATTGTGCTCAAGGAATCATGTTCCTTTTAATATTTATTCTATTTTGCTTTTCCGAAAAGTGTTGTGAATGGTTTGTAATGTGAAATTGCAAATAAGTTTTCAGTTTAGAATATCAACTTGAAATGTAGCAGATGAACAAATAACGTAAATACATCCTGTATATTAGGACTTACTTGCAGAGCCACTGTACTTACACTACCGTTCAAAAGTTTGGGGTCACTTAGAAATGTCCTTGTTTTCCATAAAAACATACATGAAATGAGTTGCAAAATGAATAGGAAATACAGTCAAGACGTTGACAACTGTCACGAACGTCTGAAGAACTGGCCCAAGGTGCAGCGTGGTAGGCGTACATTTTACTTTTAATAAAAATGACACCGGAAAAAACAACAAAATACAAAAACGAACGTAAAGCTATATGCAGTGCAGAAAGCAACGACACACAAACAAGATCCCACAATCACAGGTGGGAAAACGGGCTGCCTAAGTATGATCCCCAATCCGAGACAACGGTAAACAGCTGCCTCTGATTGGGAACCATACTAGGCCAACAAAGAAATAGAAACATAGATATGCCCACCCAAGTCACACCCTGACCTAACAAAATAGAGAATAAAAATGCTCTCTAAGGTCAGGGCGTGACAGTACCCCCACCCCCCAAAAGGTGCGGACTCCGGGTGGGCATCTCCTCTCGGCGGAGGCTCCGGTGCGGGACGCAGAACCCGCTCCGCTTGAGGCTCCCCCCACTTCCGTGGAACCGGACCGTGGATCGTCGCCGGAGGCTCCGGACCGTAGATCGTTGCCGGAGGCTCTGGACTGGGAACCCCCGCTGGAGGCTCTGAACTGCCGACCGTCGCTGGAGGTTCTGGACTGCCGACCATCGCTGGAGGCTCTGGGCTGCCGACCGTCGCTGGAGGCTCTGGACTGCAGACCGTCGCTGAAGACTCTGGACTGCAGACTGTTTCTGGAGACTTTGGGAGGCTTCTGGAGGCTTTGGGCCATGGATCATCACTGGAGGCTCCGGGCCATGGATCATCACTGGAGGCTTTGGGCCATGGATCACCACTGGAGGCTTCGTGCCATGAATCATCACTGGAGGCTTCGGGCCATGGATCATCACTGGAGGCTTCGGGCCATGGATCATCCCTGGAAGCTTAGGCCAACAAAGAAATAGAAACATAGATATGCCCACCCAAGTCACACCCTGACCTAACAAAATAGAGAATAAAAAAGGCTCTCTAAGGTCAGGGTGTGACAACAAGGTTATAAATAATGATTTTTAGTTGAAATAATAATTGTGTCCTTCAAACTTTGCTTTCGTCAAAGAATCCTATATTTGCAGCAATTACAGCCTTGCAGACTTTTGGCATTCCAGTTGGTCAATTTGTTGAGGTAATCTGAAGAGATTTTACCCCAAGTCCACCTCCCACAAGTTGGATTGGCTTGATGGGCACTTCTTACGTACCATACGGTCAAGCTGCTCCCACAACAGCTCAATAGAGTTGAAATCCGGTGACTGTGCTGGCCACTCTATTATAGACAGAATACCAACTGACTGCTTCTTCCCTAAATAGTTCTTGCATAGTTTGGAGCTGTGCTTTGGGTCATTGTCCTCTTGTATGAGGAAATTGGCTCCAATTAAGCGCCGTCCACATGGTGTGGCATGGCGTTGCAAAATGGAGTGATAGCGTTCCTTCTTCAAGATCCCTTTTACCCTGTACAAATCTCCCACTTTACCACCACCAAAGCACCCCCAGACCAACACATTGCCTCCACCATGCTTGACAGATGGCGTCAAGCACTCCTCCAGTATCTTTACCTTTTTTCTGCGTTTCACGAATGTTCTTCTTTGTGATCTGAACACCTCAAACTTAGATTTGTCTGTCCATAACACTTTTTTCCAATCTTCCTCTGTCTAGTGTCTGTGTTCTTTTGCCCATCTTAATCTTTTCTTTTTATTGGCCAGTCTCAGATATGGCTTATTTTTGCAACTCTGCCTAGAAGGCCAGCATCCCAGAGTTGCCACTTCACTGTTGACATTGAGACTGGTGTTTTGCGGGTACTATTTAATGAAGCTGCCAGTTGAGGACTTGTGAGGCGTCTGTTTCTCAAACTAGACACTCTAATGTACTTGACCTCTTGCTCAGTTGTGCACCGGGGCCTCCCAGTCCTCTTTCTATTCTGGTTAGAGACAGTTTGCGCTGTTCTGTGAAGGGAGTAGTACACAGCGTTGACGAGATCTTCAGTTTCTTGGCAATTTCTCTCAAGAATAGACTGACTAGTTTCAGAAGAAAGAGATTTGTTTTTGTCCATTTTGAGCCTGTAATCGAACCCACAAATGCTGATTGTCCAGATACTCAACTATTCTAAAGAAGGCAAGTTTTATTGCATCTTTAATCAGAACAACAGTTTTCAGCTGTGCTAACATAATTGCAAAAGGGTTTTCTAATGAACAATTAGCCTTTTAAAATGATAAACTTGGATTAGCTAACACAACGTGCCATTGGAACACAGGAGTGATAGTTGCTGATAATGGGCCTCTTGTCAAGTGTCTGTGTGCAGCGGGTAGGACGGAGTCAGGCGCAGGACACAGAACTGAGTAAAAACGTACTTTACTCGAAATAAGACAAAAACTAATTCCATACAGAGAATACAATCCTGCTCTACACAAAAGAGCGAACACTTAACAAAGAACATGAAGTCGTAGTGCCCACACACACTAACTCAAACAAACAATATCCCACAAACACAGGTGGGAAAAACAGCTACCTAAATATGATCCCCAATTAGAGGCAACGATTACCAGCTGCCTCTAATTGGGAACCATACAAATCACCAACATAGAAATATAAACTAGAACACCCCTAGTCACGCCCTGACCTACTACACCATAGAGAACCAAGGGCTCTCTATGGTCAGGGCGTGACAGTACCCCCCCAAAGGTGCGGACTCCGGCCGCAAAACCTGAAACCAAATGGGGAGGGTAGGGGGGGTGATTAGTCTCGGTGGCGGCTCCGGTGCAGCTCATAGCCCCCGCCCAGAACCCGGATCCGGCCATGGCACCGGGCTGAATGCCGTGCCGGGACTGGGCATCGGCGCAAAGGAGGGCGCCGGCCATGGAGCTGGGTTGGACGCCGTGCCTGGACTGGGCACCGGCGCAAAGGAGGGCTCCAGCCATGGAGCTGGGTTGGATGCCGTGTCTGGACTGGGCACCAGCGCAGAAGAAGGCTCTGGCCATGGAGCGGGACTGGACGCCGTGCCTGGACTGGGCACCGGCGCAGTAGACGCTCCTGCCATGAAGCGGGACTGGACACCGTGCCTGGACTGGGCATCGGCGCAGAGGAAGGCTCCAGCCTTGGAGCTGGACTGGACGCCGTGCCTGGACTGGGCACCGACGCAGAGGAAGGCTCCTGCCATGGAGCGAGACTGGACACCGTGCCTGGGCTGGGCATCGGCGCAGAGGAAGGCTCCGGCCTTGGAGCTGGACTGGACGCCGTGCCTGGACTGGGCACCGACGCAGAGGAAGGCTCCTGCCATGGAGCGGGACTGGACACCGTGCCTGGACTCTCTGGACCGTTGACCGTCACTGGAAGCTCTGGGTCGTTGACCATCCCAGGAAGCTCCGGGCCGTTGACCGTCCCTGGAAGCTCCGGGCCATTGACCGTCGTTGGAGGTTCCGGACTGTTGACCGTCGCTGGAGGTTCCGGACTGTTGACTGTTTTGGAAGTTCCGGACTGTGAACCGTCGCCGGAGGTTCCGGACTGTGAAACGTCGCCGGTGGCTCCGGACTGTGAACCGTCGCCGGAAGCTCTGGACTGTGAACCGTCGCCGGAAGCTCTGGACTGGGAACCGTCGCTGGAAGCTCTGGACTGTGAACCATCGCCGGAAGCTCTAGACTGTGAATGCGCACTGGATGCCTGATGCGTGGAGCCGGCACAGGTGGCACCGAACTGGTGACATGCACTTCAGGGCGAGTGTGGGGAGCTGGCACAGGACGTACCGGACTGGGGAGGCGCACTGGAGGCCTGATGCGTGGAGCCGGCACAGGTGGCACCGGACTGGTGACACGCACTTCAGGGTGAGTGCGGGGAGCTGGCACAGGACGTACCGGACTGGAGAGGCGCACTGGAGGCCTGATGCGTGGAGCCGGCACAGGTGGCACCGGACTGGTGACATGCACTTCAGGGCGAGTGTGGGGAGCTGGCACAGGACGTACCGGACTGGGGAGGCGTAATGGAGGCCAGATGCGTGAAGCCAGCACAGACTTCACCAGACTGCTGACAGGCTCTTCCGGTCGAATGTTGAGCAGAACACACTTGACCAACATCTTTCTCATCTCTCTCTCCCCCAACTTCTCCATCGCCTCCCTGACGGTCTCTTCCCTCTGATCAGCCACCAGCTCCATGTGCCCCCCCAAAAAAATAATCTTGGGGTTTCTGTGGCAGCGGACTGAAGACACGCTCCTCATGGCGAGTGCGAGGAACCGGCACAAGACATACCGGGCTGGGGAGACGCACTGGTGGCCTGGTGCGTGGAGCCGGCACAGATGGTACCGGGCTGAGAAGGCGCTCTTCAGCGCACCTGCGCTCTTCAGCGCGCCTGCGCTGCAGCATACTCCTCGCAAAACCTCTCTCCGGTATCCCTCGTTGAGCTCCAGTTTGCCATTCGGGCTCTGGCACTCCCCGCTGCTCCGCCGACCGCTCCATGTGCCCCCCCAAAAACAATCTAGGGGTTTCTGTGGCCGCGGTCCCCGGCGCCGTCGCTGTCCCCCTATGCTCCTTGGCGACTCCCGCCAAGGAAGGGTCTCGTGTCCTCTCATGTCCTCCCAAGTCCAAAACTCCTTTACCTCATTTACGCTGCTTGGTCCTGCGTGGGTGGGATATTCTGTCATGTGTCTGTGTGCAGCGGGTAGGACGGAGTATCCCACAAACACACGTGGGAAAAACGGCTACCTAAATATGATCCCCAATTAGAGGCAACGATTACCAGCTGCCTCTAATTGGGAACCATACAAAACACCAACATAGAAATATAAACATAGAAATATAAACTAGAACACCCCCTAGTCACGCCCTGACCTACCTTGGTTCTCTATGGTCAGGGCGTGACACCTCTGTACGCCTATGTAGATATTCCATAAAAAATCTGCCGTTTCCAGCTACAATAGTCATTTACAACATTTACAATGTCTACACTGTATTTCTGATCAATTTTATGATATTTTATTAGACAAAAAAAGTGCTTTTCTTTCAATACAAGGACATTTCTAAGTGACCCCAACATTTTGAACGGAAGTGTATATGGTATGAATTTAACTTAATTTTTAAAGTGTGTGTGTTTATGCCTGGATGCTGTTTTAGTGTTTGCCTCAACCATCCCTTCCACTGTGTTGCAACCAACTTTTTAAAACTACAGAATGTGTGTGTTGCTACAGAAAATGTATGCGTGACAGCATTTGAATTGGTTTGCAAAGATAAAGCACACAGGCTTGGCATGTGATGCTGAAGAACGTCCACCAGCTGAGAACACCTTGCACATTGTCTTTGTATTCTTACCAGTGATACAATATATTTAATGTATTTGTATTTCTATGTAGGACATTTATGACATTTTGTAAAAATCAATAAATAATGCATATTAACTCTTGATCTTGATCAACTAATCCCTGCTATTTATCAACTAACCACTGCTATTTTGTTCCAATTGAGTTTGATGTTTAATGTCCCCTTTCACACAAGAGCATCTTTCTCTGTCTCTCTCTCTCTCTCTACTCTCCTTCAAAGATTATATAAAATGCAGAAATTAGAATTCTGTCAAATTTGGAAATATTTGTATAAATGTATTACAATTCATATAGCCTGTGCATATTAACAACATGAGTCATTATAAATAAGTATACATTATAATTAGAATATACACTACATATTTCAATAATAGTGTAATATATTATTATTTTCTCAAATAAAAGCGACATTGCCATTATTACGATTTGTGCAAATAGCACATGATTTGAATCTACAGACAAAGCATTGGAATATATTCCTAAATTACCATACTGTTTGAACATGTGGAATCTAAAGTGCTTTATCAAATGGACGGCCTCTAATTTTCCAAATTGAACAGTCGGTTTTTCTTTTACTCGAGGGAGACACTGCTCTCAAATTCACACTTCAACCCGCTGATGCTGTCCCACTTGGCTGACTGTTAACTTTCTGGTGTTTTGAGAAAAGGGAAAGTTTTATCCCAGCACATCCTCCCTCTGCCCTGTGAGGAACCGGAGGAACAGTTATTTACCAGTCTCATGAACTTAGGGGTGGTGAATCGGTGCAGTAATCTGGTCCCCAGCCCGGTGAACCATGGGGGGCGGACAGGAATCTCCGACTCCATCTCTGCTCTGTGGAAGCAGAGTTTGTTTAGTTGCTTGTTCGGCGGTAGGCTGCCATTCTTCTTACTCCCTCTCCTACTTGATTGTGCAACGTCATTATTTTAATCTTTTGGCACCCTGGTGGAATCCTCGGGCGCTCTCGGAGATTGACTTTGCCGTTTAAAAGTGCTTTTGGCGTGGAGACAGTTTTGTCAGCATCGTTTGTCACCTCACAGGTGCTCTCTTGACATTGGCTATTAGGGATATTTTGTCCTGCGGCAAGGCTATCTTTAATTTCCTTGCTGATAGGCTCTTGTCAAGCACATTACCCTGATAAGACTGCTTTCTGCTGCTCAGGAGGTGGAGGTTAAATTACTTTGCTTTGCCTGAGAGGGTTTAGAGAGCATGTTGGGCTGTCACCGCTCGGTCCCTGCCCCCTTCCCGACCTCCCCTAGTGGGTCATCTGACACCACCCTGTTCCTCCAAGAGTTCAGGGTCTGGACATACTTTCCGTGCCCAAAGAAGTTGGCCACCTGGATGGAAGAGTGCCCAGCCTGGTTGGTGCGGTCCAGCCTCAGGCCTATTCCTTTGAAAGCCCTTAACAGGAAATCCAACTCCTGGCTGTGGCCGGTGCATATCAGGGCACTGTTCCCCCAGGCGTCAGACTCATCAGGGTTGGTGCTGAACTGCACCGGAATTTTGATAACGTCCAGTTGGCCAAGCTCACAGGGCAGTCTTAACAAGAACCACAGGGACCAGTGGAAGCAAAATAACCCCATAAGATATAAAATGCCTCACCATATTCTACCGTAGGTATTAAATACTTTTCTGCATATGCTTTAGTTTTTCGATGCCAAACCCACCACTGATGTGCCTGCCCAAAGACCTCTATTTTCATGTAATCTGACCATAGCACCACCTGGAGTTTGATAAACGGCATTGGCACTTGGATTGGAACCGGTGCTATAACCTTAGGAAACCACTGACATGGGCTGGACCATAGAATGCGAGGCATGTTTCCACCAGCTCAGACAAGCTTTCATATCAGCCCCTATTCTATTTTATGCTGACTTACAGATGCTTTTTGTATTAGAGATTGATGCCAGCCAGGGGTGGAGACGCAGACCTGTCGCCTTAATTATCAGAGCGCTCAAACCCACTGAGAGGAACATGGAGAATTACATCTCCATGAAGCTTGAGTTCCTGGCCCTTAAGTGGGCTGTTACAGAAAAGTTCAAAGAGTACTTGCTATGGGCCCCCTTTAAAGTATTTACAGATAACAACCAGTTGTGTCATCTGAACAAGGCAATCAAGCAACGGTGGGCCTCCCAGTTGGCCTCTTTTGACCTTATTCTTAAGTATCGCCCTGGATCTCGGAATGGAAATGCTGACGCACTGTCCCGCCAGTATGTGAAGCCAGTCGAACTAGAGGAGGTGGAGAGGAAGAGCCAGTAAGAAAGTTGTCAAGTGTTCAATGTGAGATTTATGCTCTTCCTGGTTGTTCGCAGGCAGACTTGACTGTTTTTCCGAAGCGAGATACAGTCATTGGACCATTCCTGACATACTGGAAGGATGCCAGAGCTCCAGGCCCAACGGAGAGTCAGAAATTGGGTGTATGTACAAAGGAGCTTGTTCGTCAGTGGTAGTGACTGTGTTGTTCCCGACAAAACTATGCCTCTGATGGAGGTAAGGAGGAGTATCATCTCATACTGCCACAGTGTCACCATAAGTATAAAGGTATCAGTCTTCACAACAATCATGGGTACCAAGTGGTGGAGCGCACTTTGCAATTGGTACGGTCACGCTGTTACTGACCAAGCATGTCTGAAGACTTCGAGAAATGGTGCAGAATGTGTTGGAGGTGCATTCTACCTAAAGCAATTCAGCCAAAGGTCAAACTCTTTATTGGAAGCCTCCAGGCCTCCCACCCACATGAAGTCCTAGCTATAGATTTCACTGTACTAGAGCCAGCTAGCAATGGAAGCCAGAATGTTCTCCTGTTACCAATGTGTTTTCCAAGTGCATGCAGGAAATCCCTTCCAAGGATCTGCGGGCAGGTACGGTTGCTGAGGTTCTGGTGAAGCATTGGCTATATCTGTTCGGCCCACCGTGTCGGATCAATTCGGAACAACATTTTTAGAGCAACTTGATCCAGCAACTGTGCAAACTCTACAAGACCCAGAAGAGTCGTACAACCCCATACCAGCCCCCAGGGTAACGGTCAGTGTGAGCACTTCAACTGGATCCTTCATGACCTTGCCCTCTGACCAGAAGAGGCGCTGACCTCACCATCTCCATCAGGTAACCAATGCATACTGTTGATCAGTCTACTTGTCTGCCTGTTGACTTTTTGCTAGGTATGGACAGAGAGGATTCTGTAGAGGGCAATGTGGAGGATTGGGTGTAGGAGCACCAGGAGTCCTTGGGCGAAGCATATGACCATGTGCAGCAGTGGCTGAATGCAAGGAAGCAGCTCAGAGATCAGAGGTATCGAAGTCAAGTGAGCGACCCACAACTAAGGGAAGGAGAACTGGTCTACACCAGAAACCATTCGGTCAGAGGTCACAACAAGATTCAGGACGCCTGGGGCCTGACACTCTATTGGGTAGTGCGATGGCCAGAGGACAATGAGTGGTTTATTCCATCGCTCCAGCTGATCAGGACGGGTTGGTCCGGCAAGTGTTCTGGCTGGTTCCCTGCAGGAAGAATGGCGTCTGGAGGATCGTGCACCATTGGATAAAGTGAGCAAAGATGACACTTATAACTCTGATGATCTTTAATTAAAACTTCTTCAAGCTAGGGTCTATTTTTCTAAATTTCCGCCTGAGTGACGTGCCCAAAGTAAACTGCCTGTTGCTCAGATCCTGAAGCCAGGCTATGCATATAATTGGTACCATTGGAAAGAAAACACTCTGAAGTTTGTAGAAATGTTAAAATAATGTAGGAGACTATAACACAATAGATATGGTAGGAGAAAATCCAAAGAAAAACCAAGCAGAATTTGCTTTTTTTTTGAGGGCCCATGCTCTTCCAATGGAACGTATAGGGAAAAAAATGTAATCTAGCTCCCAGTATGCAATTACTATTTCTTCCACTGGGTGTCAGTAGTCTTTGTTCAAGGTTTCAAGCTTGTTTCTTCCAAAACGAGTAAGAAATATGAGTTTTACTACAGGGACACAGACTTGGATGACAAAGAGGACACGCACCTGCTAATATCGTTTTCCTATTGAACATACTTCTTTCCTTATGAAAAATTATAGTTTAATTACATTTTAAGGTATCTGAGGATTAAATAGAAGCGTATTTGGACTTGTTTTAACAAAGTTTAGCGGTAGCTTTTTGGATATCTTTCTCTGCATATTGAACGAGTGGATTACTCAAATCGATGGCGCCAACTAAATAGACATTTTGGGATATAATGAAGGATTTTCTCTAACAAAACAACACTACATGTTGTAGCTGAGAACCTTTGGATGACAAATCAGAGGAATATTTTCAAAAAGTAAGTGAATATTTAATCGCTATTTGTGAATTTATGAAACCTGTGCCGGTGGAAAAATATTTTGATGTGGGGCGCCGTCCTCAAACAATCGCGTGGCATGCTTTCGCTGTAAAGCCTACTGTAAATCGAACAGTGCAGTTAGATTAACAAGAATTTAAGTTTTTAACTGATATGACACTTTTATGTACCTAAATGTTTAAAATACATAATTCTTATGATTATTTACTTGAATTGCGCCCTCCAGTTTCACCGGAAGTTGTCCCGCTAGCGGTGCACCTAGCCTTAACTACAGGAGTGCTGATCTATGAGCTCTGTAGCAAGGAAGATGTGGTCTCAGCGGAGCCCCTGGACTGGGAATGGATGTGGCCGGTGAGGCTGAAGAGTACATGTATTTAAAGCCGGGACAAAAGAAACTCCTGTTGTTGAAGGCCCTCGAAGATCAGCCAGAAGGACGACTGGGCAACATCCCAATCCCCACCGATTACCTCAGTCACCAGTAAAGGAGGCGAGTTAGGCAGTTGAGATGTGGGCCTATTAGTTAAAGCGGCAATCAGCAGTTGAAACAATAACAAAGCGTAATAATAACCACTCTCAAATCCAAAGACAGAGCTATGGATGCAAGGACTTACCATCCATGATATCAGAATTATAGTTTTAACCATGTTTTTAGGTTATAGAGTGGTTGTTTACATTTATGTTGTTATGTTGAGTAAAACAAGCTTATATTTTGGGTTCTGATGAGCTATGCCAGTTAAACTAAGATGAGGCATTTATAAGTTCTATGGGTATACATCTGTAGTGGTCATTATATGTACCACAGAAGACCCAAGAAAAGAAGAGCGACACCACGGCTGTCTTTTCTGGCTTTTATGTAGATCTGCAATGGTATTATGAAAAGACAAGACAGGAACACATCAGTCTTCAATGCACCATCTGACAAGTTGCTCTATTGCATTAACCTTAGGATGCTTTATTTATCTAACGTTGTGGACTTCTACACATGAGTAATCTGTGACAAATGCATTTCTCTCTCATTGTTTTATTGGACTGAAGAGAACTAGAGCTACGTGTAGTACCAGTGTGTTAGTAGGTGACGTAAGCACCCATATGAAATAAAATACATTTAATGAAATAAAAAACGAAGATGTTAATATTATCCAGCTACTGTAGCTGCCTCCTTAACATCAACAGGCAGTACTAGTAGCGCAACAAATAAAAATATAAACCAAAAGTAAAGTTCCTGGCGATCATAGTGATCTGATTCCCCCTTTCTGTCTGAACTTGAATCATTCCTGTTCGCAGGCTTGGGCCGCTGACCCTTAACATGGATGTTCTGTTCTGCGTTGTGTACTATTCCAATAATTTGAAGTTTGATTGAGTAACCATTTTAACTCTCCTACACTCACCCCTTCTTAATTTCAGCAAACTTTAAGACATAAGGTAAGACTTTTTCTTCACAGGGGTAACCTTGACCTAAAGTCGTCTAGAAGGACAGCAAAGAGACTTGCCAGGTAGAAATACGGCCTTATACATACAGTGCATTCAGAAGGTATTCAGACCCCTTGACTTTTTCCACATTTTGTTACGTTACAGCCTTATTCTAAAATGTATTAAATATATTTTGTCCTCATAAATCTACTCACAATACCCCATATTGTAAGGCTTGGGCGTTGTAGGAGAGGAATCAGACGCAGGAAGCAGCGATGTAGGGTAATGGCTTTTAATGAGCCCAACGGCGAAAACACAAGCCACCCCAAACAGCAATCTGAGCGCACACAAAACAAAGTTCCCCAAACACAGGGGACAAACACAGTCGGCGCAAAAACACGCACCAGCGCAAAACACCATCAGCGTAATCACAAGCAATACAATAAGAGAAACAATCCCGCACAAAGAGCAGGCGGGCCTACTGGCTAATATAGCCCCGCTAATCAACCCAACACAGAACAGGTGCAAACAATAACGGAAAGGGGGAAAACAAAAGGGAATCAGTGGCAGCTAGTAGGCCGGTGACGACGACCGCCAAGCGCCACCCGAGCAGGAGGGGGAGCAACCTTCGGTGGGAGTTGTGACAGTACCCCCCCCCCCCGACGCGCGGCTCCCGCTGCGCGCCGACACCGGCCTGGAGGGCGAGGTGCAAGGCGATCTGGGTGGAGGCGATGGAAATCCCTCAACAGGGACGGGTCCAAGACATCCTCCACCGGTACCCAGCACCTCTCCTCCGGGCCGTACCCCTCCCAGTCCACGAGGTACTTACTGCAGGCCCCTCACCCGGCGTCTCGAGTCCAGAATGGCCCGTATGCTGTACGCCGGGGACCCCCCGATGTCCAGAGGGGGCGGAGGGACCTCCGGCACCTCACCTTCCTGCAGGGGACCAGCTACCACCGGCCTGAGGAGACACATGAAACGAGGGGTTAATACGGTAATAGGAAGGGAGTTGTAACCTATAACACACCTCGTTTATCCTCCTCAGGACTTTGAAGGGCCCCACACACTGCGGCCCCAGCTTCCGGCAGGGAAACGGAGGGGCAGGTTCCGGGTCGAGAGCTAGACCCTGTCCCCCGGTACAAACACGGGGGCCTCACTGCGGTGGCGGTCAGCACTCATCTTCTGCCGTCCACTGGCTTGCTTCAGGGATTCCTGGACGGCTCTCCAGGTCTCCTTGGAGCGCTGCACCCATTCCTCCACCGCAGGAGCCTCAGTCTGGCTCTGGTGCCATGGTGCCAGGACCGGCTGGTAACCCAAAACACACTGAAAGGGTGACAGGTTAGTGGAGGAGTGACGAAGTGAGTTCTGGGCCAACTCCGCCCATGGAATGTACCTCGCCCACTCCCCTGGCCGGTCCTGGCAATACGACCGCAGAAACCTGCCCACCTCCTGGTTCACCCTTTCCGCCTGCCCATTACTCTCGACGTGAACTGGGAACCTCGATCAGAGACAATGTCCTCTGGCACCTCGTAGTGCCGGAAGACGTGGGTAAATAGGGCCTCCGCAGTCTCCAGGGCCGTAGGAAGACCGGGCAACGGGAGGAGACGGCAGGACTTTGAAAACCGATCCACAACAACCAGGACCGTAGTGCTCCCCTGAGATGGGGGAGATCTGTCAGGAAGTCTACGGACAGATGAGACCATAGCCATTGTGGAACAGGGAGGGGCTCTAACTTTCCTCTCGGGAGATGCCTAGGAGCCTTACTCTGGGCGCACACCGAACAGGAAGAGACGTAGAACCTCACGTCCTTAGCCAAGGTGGGCCACCAGTACTTCCCCCTGAGACCCCGCACTGTCCTCGCCACACCAGGATGACCCGAAGAGGGTAGTGTGTGGGCCCACCGAATCAATTGATCACGGACACCGAGTGGCACGTACATGCGACCCACGGGACACTGTGAAGGCGCAGGTTCCACCTTTAACGCCCGCTCGATGTCCGAGTCCACCTCCCATACCACCGGTGCCACCAGCCTAGAAGCTGGAATGATGGGAGTAGGATCGATGGACCGGTCCTCAGTGTCATAGAGACGGGACAGCGCGTCGGCCCTCGTGTTCAGGGAGCCTGGTCTATAGGAAATAGTAAACCTGAAACGGGTGAAGAACATGGCCCACCTTGCCTGATGCAGATTCAGTCTCCTAGCTGCCCGGATATACTCCAGACTCTGATGGTCGGTCCAGATGAGAAAGGGGTGCTCCATCTTGCTGGAAAAGGCATTGTTCATCACCAAACTGTTCCTGGATGGTTGGGAGAAGTTGCTCTCGGAGGATGTGTTGGTACCATTATTCATGGCTGTGTTCTTAGGCAAAATTGTGAGTGAGCCCACTCCCTTGGCTGAGAAACAACCCCACACATGAATGGTCTCAGGATGCTTTACTGTTGGTATGATACAGGACTGATTGTAGCGCTCACCTTGTCTTCTCCGGACAAGCTTTTTTCCGGATGCCCCAAACAATCGGAAAGGGGATTCATCAGAGAAAATGACTTCACCCCAGTCCTCAGCAGTCCAATCCCTGTACCTTTTGCAGAATATCAGTATGTCCCTGATGTTTTTCCTGGAGAGAAGTGGCTTTTTTGCTGCCCTTCTTGACACCAGGCCATCCTCCAAAAGTCTTCGCCTTACTGTGCGTGCAAATGCACTCACATCTGCCTGCTACCATTCCTGAGCAAGCTCTGTACTGGTGGTGCCTCGATGCCGCAGCTGAATCAACTTTAGGAGACGGTCCTGGCGCTTGCTAGACTTTCTTGGGCACCCTGAAGCCTTCTTCACAACAATTGAACCGCTCTCCTTGAAGTTCTTGATGATACAATAAATGGTTGATTTAGGTGCAATCTTACTGGCAGCAATATCCTTGCCTGTGAAGCCCTTTTTGTGCAAAGCAATGATGACGGCACGTGTTTCCTTGCAGGTAACCGTGGTTGACAGAGGAAGAACAATGATTCCAGGCACCACCCTCCTTTTGAAGCTTCCAGTCTGTTATTCGAACTCAATCAGCATGACAGAGTGATCTCCAGCCCTGTCGTCGTCAACACTCACACCCGTGTTAACGGGAGAATCACTGACATGATGTCAGCTGGTCATTTTGTGGCAGGGCTGAAATGCAGTGGAAATGTTTTTTGGGGATTCAGTTCATTTGCATGGCAAAGAGGGTCTTTGCAATTAATTGCAATTCATCTGATCACTCTTCATAACATTCTGGAGTATATGCAAATTGCCATCATACAAACTGAGGCAGCAGACTTTGTGAAAATTTATATTTGTATCATTCTCAAACCTTTTTGCCACGAATGTAGATTTTATAAAATTTTATCAAATAACATTTTATCAAATAAAATGTGATCAAATAAAATTGTATCAAATATTTTAGAATAAGGCTGTAACGTAAAAAAATATGGAAAAAGTCAAGGGGTCTGAATACTTTCCAGATGCACTGTATAACCTATAACCCTCTAATAAAGTACTTCTCGTTCCCTTAATCTATTGATTCTTTCTTGAGATCTTTTTCTCTATTAATCTATCCTCTGCGCCTCTGTGTTTCACTGGGGTACTGTGACTGAGGCCTACACTTCGACAAAAGTTGATAGGACTTGAATCAGGGCAACTAGATGCTCTCTTTTGTCAGGCCCAGCAATTACTTGACTCATTGACTCTAAAAGTCTTCTGACAGGCTTCACAACTCTTCCAGTTCGAGTTCTCAAGGTGCCTTTACTGGTTTTCCGGACTGTATCCGTGAGCTCAGCCTTCAGTCTGTTTCTGTGCTCTTCCTCACTCTGGTTACTCGTTCTCTTCTTATTAGATCTTATTCATCCAGAGCCGCTGACTGATGCACTTCTACTGCTGATGCCATCTAGACTGCTCACTTACGTCCCTTTTCTACTTGTGTCATCTTCGGATAGATCACTTGAATCATCACTAGGCATCCTTGAGGAGATTCCTGTGCTTGAGCTAGCTGCGTCTCCGGAGATCATGTCCTCCCTTGGACTTGGAGGGTCGGCTTCTCTCATGTTTACTCCCTTTTCCAGTCCCGAAGATTTGGGGAATTCAGCTTCTGTGCTTCTGATCCTCGGAATCCTCATCCATATCAAATACCGGTCTTTCATCACAGCTGTCTGCGTTTATGTCCTCCTCTGAAGCAGTAGATGCGGCTGTGGACACCTTATCGTTCCACCGGCAGGAAGTTCACTGGCAGTACGAAGTTTCAATGAACTCTGTAACTCTTCTTGGTAGTGGGATCTTTGACTCTGTAACTGTGCACAGACTGGTCTTTCCATGTGATCACATAGACCGTTGAATCCCACAAGTCGGCAAATTTTCCTTTTCCTCTTTCCTTTCTGGCTCCAGTGTCTTGCCAACCACAGAGCGCTTACAGTAGGAGACATATTTCTTCACTTCCCCTTCCATCTAAGTCCAGAACAACCTTTGACGTACCAGATGGAGGGTTCTAGTCTGGCTTTGGTGGCCGACGTCACCATGGGTTCCCCTGAGAATGATGGCTTTAAGGGAGTCTGGCACCACCAGCTGGTGCCTCTGTCCTTAGATCTTCGGTAGAGGATCCTGTCCTTGATATCGAGTTTCTCCCAATGCTTCAGCATTCTCAACACTTGGGCAGGCTCATGAGTGAAGGTCTCCTCCTCCTCTCAACGAAGTATGCCACCTGGGCCAGAACCTGATCTGCCTTCTGTTTTCTCTGTGCTTCTCCTTCATGCTGAAGGATGCTGGTAAAATACTGGGCTAATTGGAAGCTGCACACTGGCACCTTCGCATCCCACTCCAGACAGGATTCCAAAACTGCTTTCACTCCTGCAGGAGAGACTTGAGTCAGGATCTCGCCTCTTTGGATATTGACTGATAGTTTGAATGCTTCCTGGATGGACTCTGAAGTCACATGCTCTGTTCCATACTCTGGGAACTCACTTGCCTTCCTAGCCCCAACGAACGGCTGTCTGCTGGGACATTCTTGGGCCAGGGGATTTACTTCAAGTCAAAGTCGAAAGGGGCCATTTTCGAGACCTACCGTTGCTCACAGGCATCTAGCTTCGGCTTCATCATTATATTTGTCAGGGGGTTGTTATCTGTTAGGACTGTGATCTATTCCCCTTCAGCCAATGGATGAACTTATCACACACAGCCCACTTAAGAGTGAAGAACTCTAATCTGTGTGCTGGGTGATGGGACTGGGACCTTGACAGAGTCTTGCTCCTCTCCTTTAATTTACAATGGGGCGTGAGGTGTCAAGCTACCACCAGTTTCCTCCTTCCCCCCTCTGTGGGTGAGAGAGGGTCTGGTTGAAGTTATCCATTGCAAAGCTGATCTGACCCATTCGGGATCCTCACAGGACAGTCATGACAAAGGAATGATCTGATCTTGGTAGGTGATAGCATTTTCCTATCATTTTCCATCAGGTCAGATGATGTGATGTCGTTGACTGCAGACACTTTTCCTGGGTCGGTTGCAATGCCCTCTGCGTGACGATATGGCCTAAAAACTTGACCGATTTGTTTTTTTTGAGGAGGTAGCATTTTTTTGGCATTAGCTCCATGTTGTGTTCCTTGAGGCTTACTACTCAGTCTTACCGAAAACCAGGAGATCATCCAAGTAACACAGGAGAGACAATTAATTCTGGTCGCCAAAGATCGAGGTCATCATTCTTGCGAATGTTGCTGGGCTGTTACATAACCCCTGAGCCATTCTGTTGTACTCAAATAACCCTGCTGTTGTTGTGCATGCTGTGTACTTGCGGTCATCTTCATGTATGGGAATGTTGTAGAATCCCGAACTCAAATTCATAGTACTGAAGAAAAAGTTCCCTCCCAAAGCAGCGAGAGCATCGGCTTGATGGGGCAATGGGCAAGCATCTTTCTCTTTTCTCTGATTCAAAGATCTGAAATCATTGCAAATTGTCAGCCACCCTGACGGCTTCCAAACCAGGACTAGGGGGGAGGCCCGCTCAATACTGGACTTACGGATGATGCCCCGCTCCTCCATCTTCTTCAATGTCTGCCTCAGTTTCTGGTAGTTGGATGGTGGAACCATTGTGTACAGCAGCCTGAAAAGCCTATCATCCTAGAGTCGGATCGTGTGGATGCCGTTCTTTGCTTACCCACAGTGAAGTCGGTCCCTGGAGAAGATGCCCACATACTGAGCAATAAGGTCCACTAGTTTTCCTTTCCACGTGTCATGCACAAAGTAGATGAAGTACCGACTTGCCAAAACTATACAGTGGGGGAAAAAAGTATTTGATCCCCTGCTGATTTTGTAAGTTTTCCCACTGATAAAGAAAGGATCAGTCTATAATTTTAATGGTAGGTTTATTTGAACAGTGAGAGACAGAATAACAACAAAAAAATCCAGAAAAATGCATGTCAAAAATGTTATAAAATGATTTGCATTTTAATGAGGGAAATAAGTATTTGACCCCTCTGCAAGACATGACTTAGTACTTGGTGGCAAAACCCTTGTTGGCAATCACAGAGGTCAGATGTTTCTTGTAGTTGGCCACCAGGTTTGCACACATTTCAGGAGGGATTTTGTCCCACTCCTCTTTGCAGATCTTCTCCAAGTCATTAAGGTTTTGAGGCTGACGTTTAGCAACTCGAACCTTCAGCTCCCTCCACAGATTTTCTATGGGATTAAGGTCTGGAGACTGGCTAGGCCACTCCAGGATCTTAATGTGCTTCTTCTTGAGCCACTCCTTTGTTGCCTTGGCCGTGTGTTTTGGGTCATTGTGATGCTGGAATACCCATCCACGACCCATTTTCAATGCCCTGGCTGAGGGAAGGAGGTTCTCACCCAAGATTTAACGGTACATGGCCCTGTCCATCATCCCTTTGATGCGGTGAAGTTGTCCTGTCCCCTTAGCAGAAAAACACCCCCAAAGCATAATGTTTCCACCTCCATGTTTGACGGTGGGGATGGTGTTCTTGGGGTCATAGGCAGCATTCCTCCTCCTCCAAACACGGCGAGTTGAGTTGATGCCAAAGAGCTCCATTTTGGTCTCATCTGACCACAACACTTTCACCAGTTGTCCTCTGAATCATTCAGATGTTCATTGGCAAACTTCAGACGGGCATGTATATGTATTCTTGAGCAGGGGGACCTTGCGGGCGCTGCAGGATTTCAGTCCTTCACGGCGTAGTGTGTTACCAATTGTTTTCTTGGTGACTATGGTCCCAGCTGCCTTGAGATCATTGACAAGATCCTCCCGTGTAGTTCTGGGCTGATTCCTCACTGTTCTCATGATCATTGCAACCCCACGAGGTGAGATCTTGCATGGAGCCCCAGACCGAGGGATATTGATAGTTCTTTTGTGTTTCTTCCATTTGCTAATAATCGCACCAAATGTTGTCACCTTCTCACCAAGCTGCTTGGCGATGGTCTTGTAGCCCATTCCAGCCTTGTGTAGGTCTACAATCTTGTCGCTGACATCCTTGGAGAGCTCTTTGGTCTTGGCCATGGTGGAAAGTTTGGAATCTGATTGATTGATTGCTTGTGTGGACAGGTGTCTTTTTTACAGGTAACAAGCTGCGGTTAGGAGCACGGTTAGGAGCACTCCCTTTAAGAGTGTGCTCCTAATCTCATCTCGTTGCCTGTATAAAAGACACCTGGGAACCAGAAATCTTTCTGATTGAGAGGGGGTCAAACACTTATTTCCCTCATTAAAATGCAAATCAATTTATAACATTTTTGACATGCGTTTTCTGGATATTTTTGTTGTTATTCTGTCTCTCACTGTTCAAATAAACCTACCATTAAAATTATAGACTGATCCTTTCTTTATCAGTGGGAAAACTTACAAAATCAGCAGGGGATCAAATACTTTTTTCCCCCACTGTATAGTTTTGGCAAGTCGGTAGGTCATCTACTTTGTGCATGACACAAGTAATTTTTCCAACAATTGTTTACAGACAGACTATTTCACTTAGAATTCACTCTATCACAATTCTAGTGTGTCAGAAGTTTACATACACTAAGTTGACTGTGCCTTTAAACAGCTTGGAAAATTCCAGAAAATTATGTTATGGCTTTAGAAGCTTCTGATAGGCTAATTGACATCATTTGAGTCAATTGGAGGTGTACCTGTGGATGTTTTTCAAGGCCTACCTTCAAACTCCGTGCCTCTTTGCTTGACATCATGGGAAAATTAAAAGAAATCAGCCAAGACCTCAGAAAAAAATGGTAGACCTCCACAAGTCTGGTTCATCCTTGGGAGCAATTTCCAAATGCCTGAAGGTACCACGTTCATCTGTACAAACAATAGTACACTATAAACACCACAGGACCACGCAGCTGTCATACCGCTCAGGAAGGAGACGCAAGATGAATGTACTTTGGTGCGAAAAGTGAAAATCCATCCCAGAACAACAGCAAAGGACCTTGTGAAGATGCTGGAGGAAACAGGTACAAAAGTCTCTATAGCCACAGTAAAACGAGTCCTATATCGACATAAACTGAAATGCTGCTTAGCAAGGAAGAAGCCACTGCTCCAAAACCGGCATAAAAAAAGCCAGACTACGGTTTGCAACTGCACATGGGGACCGAGATCATACTTTTTGGAGAAATGTCCTGTGGTCTGATGAAACAAAAATAGAACTGTTTGGCCATAATGACCATTATTATGTTTGGAGGGAAAAGGGGGATGCTTGCAAGCTGAAGAACACCATCCCAACCGTGAAGCACGGGGGTGGCAGCATCATGTTGTTGGGGTGCTTTGCTGCAGGAGGGACTGGTGCACTTCACAAAATAGATGGCATCATGAGGAAGGAAAATTATGTGGATATATTGAAGCAACATCTTAAGACATCAGTCAGGAAGTTAAAACTTGGTTGCAAATGCGTATTCCAAATGGACAATGACCCCAAGCATACTTCCAAAGTTGCGACAAAATGGATTAAGAACAACAAAGTCAAAGTATTGGAGTGGCCATCACAAAGCCCTGACCTCAATCCTATAGAAAATGTGTGGGTAGAACTGAAAAAGTGTGTGCGAGCAAGGAGGGCTACAAACCTGACTCAGTTACACCAGCTCTGTCAGGAGGAATGGGCCACAATTCACCCAACTTATTGTGGGAAGCTTGTGGAAGGCTACCCAAAACATTTGACCCAAGTTAAACAATTTAAAGGCAATGCTACCAAATACTACTTGAGTGTATGTAAACTTCTGACCCACTGGGAATGTGATGAAATAAATAAAAGCTGAAATAAATCATTCTCTCTACTTCTGACATTTCACATTCTTAAAATAAGTGGTGATCCTAACTGACCTAAGACAGGGAATTTTTACTCTGATTGAATGTCAGGAATTGTGAAAAACTGAGTTTAAATGTATTTGGCTAAGGTGTATGCACACTTCCGACTTCAACTGTATATAATTTGAGTCCTATTGGCAGTTGGAGATGTTTGAGTAACCTCTACTCAATTGCTTTAATGCGTTAGGCGCAAGTACTTTTTACATATTATGAAGAAGAACCCTACATTTTTCCCTGTTCTCTCTTTTTCCTAATTTTTCCCTCCCTTTTCTTCTCCCACATTCCCATTCTTTCTTCCTTCTCCCCCATCCTTAACATAGTATTGTTCCCCAGCTTTGGCGCAAGTTAAGCACTGTTAATATGTTGAAAAGGGACGCCTACAGACAACAGCTTAAAAACAAAAATTGTGAATTAATTTTAAAATGTGCTACTTCTTTCTTCATCCTTGCTAACAAACACTGCTATTGCCTACTAATCATATTGCATAGGCTCTAATACATGGACTTATACACCTAAATGTAGGCCTACAAGTTTAATATGCATTTTTTAAATAATCTGCTTTGTCACATATGCGTTATTTGACTCGAAAACGGTGAGCATTCCAACGTGTACAGTAGGTCGTTTGCACTCTCGTTATCATGCTACAGATGCAAGTATTGCAGTTATTTTGACTTCTTGGAGCTAGGCCCCTTTTTTCTCAATTTCCGCCTGAATGACATGCCCAATGTAAACTGCCTGTTGCTCAGGCCCTGAAGCCAGGCTATGCATATAATTGGTACCATTGGAAAGAAAACACTTTGAAGTTTGTAGAAATGTTAAAATAATGTAGGAGAATATAACACAATAGATATGGTAGGAGGAAATCCAAAGAAAAACCAACCAGAATTGTTTTATTTTAAGAGAACATCAAGTTTAAGGGCATACTGAAAATTAGCTCCATGGATGCAATTCCTATGGCTTCCACAGGGTGTCAGCAGTCTATGTTCAAGGTTCCAGGCTTGTAACTTCCAAAACGAATAAGAAATATCAGTTTTAGTACAGGGACAGTCTTGGAAATTCGTGTTTGCGCACGCCATGAATTCAGGACGCACCTGCAAAAATCAGTTTCCTATTGAACATACTTCTTTCCATAAGAAATATTATAGTTTGATTACATTTTAGGGTATCTGAGGAGTAAATAGAAACTTATTTTGACTTGTTGAAACAAAGTTTAGGGGTAGATTTTCGGATTCCTTTCTCTGCATATTGAACAAGTGGATTACTCAAATCGATGGCGCCAACAAACGACACTAAATGTTATAGCTGGGACCCTTTGGATGACAAATCAGAGGAAGATTTTAAAATAGTAAGTGAATATTTAATCGCTATTTGGGAATGTATGAAACCTGTGCCGGTGGAAAAATATTTTGACGTGGGGCACCGTCCTCAAACAATTGCATGGCATGTTTTCGCTGTAATAGCTACTGTAAATCGGGCAGTGCAGTTAGATTAACAAGAATTTAAGCTTTCAACTGATATAAGACACTTATATGTACCTAAATGTTTAATATCCATAATTTTTATGATTATTTACTTGAATTGCGGGCCCTCCAGTTTCACCGGAAGTTGTACCGCTAGCAGGATGCCTAGGCTTATTAAAGACGTTCATCACGAGTCTGCAGAACTTGAAATCGACAAGTCTTGTGTAGGCCACAGATGAAACAATAACAAAACGGACAAGCTTATATTTTGGGTTCTCATGGAGTGTGACAACTGAACTAAGCTCATGGGGCATTTATAAGTTATATTCTTCAAGAATCAATGGATATACATTACCGTTCAAAAGTTTGGGGCCACTTGGAAATGTTCTTGTTTTTGAAAGAAAAGCACATTTTTGGTCCATTACAATAACATCAAATAGATCAGAAATACAGTGTAGACATTATGTTGTTGTAAATCACTATTGTAGCTGGAAACGGCTGATTTTTAATGGAATGTCTACATAGGCGTACAGAGGCCCATTATCAGCAACCATCACTCCTGTGTACCAATGGCACGTTGTGTTAGCCAATCTAAGTTTATCATTTTAAAAGGCTAATTGATCATTAGAAAACCCTTTTGCAATTATGTTAGCACTTCTGAAAACTGTTGTTCTGATTAAAGAAGCAATAAAACTGGCCTTCTTTAGACTAGTTGAGTATCTGGAGCATCAGCATTTGTGGATTCGATTAAAGGCTCAAAATGGCCAGAAACAAATAGCTTTCTTCTGAAACTCGTCAGTCTATTCTTGTTCTGAGAAATGAAGGAATACCATGTGAGAAATTGCCAAGAAACTGAAGATCTCGTACAACGCTGTGTACTACTCTCTTCACATAACAGCGCAAACTGTCTCTAACCAGAATAGAAAGAGAAGTGGGAGGCCCCTGTGCACAACTGAGCAAGAGGAAAAGTATATTAGAGTGTCTAGTTTTTATCATAATTTTTATGATTATTTACTTGAATTGCGGGCCCTCCAGTTTCACCGGAAGTTGTACCGCTAGCGGGACGCCTAGGCTTATTAAAGACATTCATCACGAGTCTGCAGGACTCGAAATCGACAAGTCTTGTGTAGGCTACATGTACATGTACGCTAGCTGCTATGCATTATTATATTCATCTACTTCGTTATGCGTTTTGAATCGAGCATAAGGACCGGCAGTTAACAGTTTTCTCCTCAACAAAAAAAGCTTGCAGTGGAGGGGGCTGGAACCCACTGTTACAATCTATGGTTAAAGTGCACTATCAATTGTGAGTCAACATCTGCTTTATGCACTGTGTGCCACAGAGAAGCGATGACGACCATGATAGCCTACATGACTGCTATTTGACAAATGCAGAAGGCGCTTCGTTTTATTCTTCATTGTTGATAAACTTACATGTTGTAAGGACCTCATTTATATTTTTCCAATTAAAGCATAATTGTGGGAGTATGGGGTGCTCAGGGTTGGGTAGGTTACATTCTAAATGTAATCTGTTACAGTTACTAGTAACCTGTCCAAAATTGTAATAAGTAACGTAACTTTTTGATTACCACAAACTCAGTAACGTAAACTGATTACATTCCATTACTTTTAGGATAAATCAATGTTAAAGTTTACATAGCTGGCCATATATGGATGTTACATTTTACTTTATGGGTTGGTTATGTAGGCTTCTTCTAACCCATCACTTTTTACTACATATAATAATACGATTAAATTATATCTTTACATTAAAAACCAATGTCTATCAGAATTCCAGTCATTTCAATAAATGTTATGCACCTTGATCTTTAAGAATAGGACTTAGAAATATGGAAGTATAGATTAGCCAAATGGTTTTGCCTGAGCATAACCCCAAAACTAAGGACTTATTAGCTAACCCTACTCTGTTGTTAATGGTTTGTTGTCATGGAGGACTGATTGGGCTCATTGATTTGAGTCGAAAAATAAATGCTGTGCTCATGGAATGGCATGCTTTGAGCACTACTGGAAAGTGCTATTTACATGTGAATAATGAATGCCATATGCTGCATTTGCTATAGGCTTATTTTTTACATTTTTGTTGGTGACACTTTGATATCTTGATAATATGCAGCTGTTTAAAGGGCAAATCCACAGATGAAACAATAACAAAACGGACAAGCTTATATTTTGGGTTCTCATGGAGTGTGACAACTGAACTAAGCTCATGAGGCATTTCTAAGTTATATTCTTCAAGAATCAATGGATATACATTACCGTTCAAAAGTTTGGGGCCACTTGGTTTTGAAAGAAAGCACATTTTTGGTCCATTACAATAACATCAAATAGATCAGAAATACAGTGTAGATATTATATTGTTGTAAATCACTATTGTAGCTGGAAACGGCTGATTTTTAATGGAATGTCTACATAGGCGTACAGAGACCCATTATCAGCAACCATCACTCCTGTGTTCCAATGGCACGTTGTGTTAGCCAATCTTAGTTTATAATTTTAAAAGGCTAATTGATCATTAGAAAACCCTTTTTCAATTATGTTAGCACAGCTGAAAACTGTTCTGATTAAAGAAGCAATAAAACTGGCCTTCTTTAGACTAGTTGAGTATCTGGAGCATCAGCATTTGTGGATTCGATTACAGGCTCAAAATGGCCAGAAACAAATAGCTTTCTTCTGAAACTCGTCAGTCTATTCTTGTTCTGAGAAATGAAGGAATACCATGTGAGAAATTGCCAAGAAACTGAAGATCTCATACAACACTGTGTACTACTCTCTTCACATAACAGCGCAAACTGTCTCTAACCAGAATAGAAAGAGAAGTGGGAGGCCCCGGTGCACAACTGAGCAAGAGGAAAAGTACATTAGAGTGTCTAGTTTGAGAAACAGATGCCTCACAAGTCCTCAACTGGCAGCGTCATTAACTTCTATGGGAAACGTGGGACGTGAGCGTCCCACTCTATTCAACAGCCAGTGGTATACCGTGGCGCGAAATACAAAAACCTTAAATATGCTATAACTTAAATTTCTCAAACATATGACTATTTTACACCATTTGAAAGATAAGACTCTCGTTAATCCAACCACACTGTCCGATTTCAAAAAGGCTTTACAGCGAAAGCAAAACATTAGATTATGTCAGGAGAGTACCCAGCCAGAAATAATCACACAGCCATTTTCAAAGCAAGCATATATGTCACAAAAAAACCAAACCACAGCTAAATGCAGCACTAACCTTTGATGATCTTCATCAGATGACACTCCTAGGACATTATGTTATACAATACATGCATTTTTTGTTCAATCAAGTTCATATTTACATCAAAAACCAGCTTTTTACATTAGCATGTCATGTTCAGAACTAGCATACACACCGAAAACGTCTGGTGAATTTACTAAATTACTCAGCATAAACATTCACAAAATACATAACAATTATTTTTATAATTATAGATACAGAACTCCTTTATGCAATCGCGGTGTCAGATTTTAAAATAGCTTTTCGGCAAAAGCACATTTTGCAATATTCTGAGTACATAGCTTGGCCATCACGGCTAGCTATTCAGACACTCGCCAACGTCGAGGCTCAGTAAACTCAGGATTACTATTACAAAAATTGGATTACCTTTGCTGTTCTTCGTCAGAATGCACTCTCAGGACTTCTACTTCAACAACAAATGTTGTTTTGGTTCCAAATAATCCATAGTTATATTCAAATAACTCCGTTTTGTTCATGCCTTCAGGTCACTATCCAAAGGGCGACGCGCGGGCGCATTTCGTGACAAAAAAATTCAAAATGTTCCTTTACCGTACTTAGAAGCATGTCAAACGCTGTTTAAAATCCATTTTTATAAAAAAATTCGCGTAAAATAGCGATAATATTCCAACCGGAGAACTTTGTATTCATTCAAATAGAGAAAGAAAAACATGGTGGTCTCTCGTGACCGCGCATCTCCAGGCTCTGAGCCACCAGACAGACCACTCACAAACAGAGCTCCTGAACCTTGCCCAGAGACAGCAGACGCCCCAATCCACTTCCTGGCGCCTTCAGAGAGTCAATGGAAGCCTTAGAATGTGTCACGTAACAGCAAAGATACTGTAATTTCGATAGAGATAACACAGAAGGAACAGAAATTGTCAGACAGGCCAATTCCTGTTTGTAATCTTCTCAGGTTTTTGGCTGCCATACTCACAGACACCATTCAAACAGTTTTAGAAACTTTAGAGTGTTTTCTATCCAAATCTACTAATAATATGCATATTCTCGTTTCTGGGGAAGAGTAGTAACCAGTTTAAATTGGGTACGTTTTTTATCCGGCCGTGAAAATACTGCCCCCTAGCCCCAACAGGTTAAATAGTACCCGCAAAACACCAGTCTCAACGTCAACAGTGAAGAGGAAACTCCGGGATGCTGCCCTTCCAGGCAGAGTTGCAAAGAAAAAGACATATCTCAGACTAGCCAATAAAAATAAAAGATTAAGATGGGCAAAACAACACAGACACTGGACAGAGGAACTCTGCCTAGAAGGCCAGCATCCCAGAGTCGCCTCTTCTTGAATTCAACCATTATTGGGTTCAAATACACATTTAGATTTGCGAACAGCCATCGACAACAACCACAATCCGTAAGGCGCAAATAGCTAAACGAGAGAGCAGCAGTGTGATTCACATCAATGCGCTATGTAGATATCCATAATAAGTGATATCCGTGTCGCCGTAGACTACACCACTGCTGTCATCCTTACCTCCTAGCGTTTATTCAAATTGGATAATCTTTGGATGCGGACAGCAGTCGCACCATTGGAACACATAGTTTGGTCTGTAGCCTACAAAAGCTTCTTCCTTGCTCTTTTCCTGCGATTCATCAAACATGTGGTGTGTCATTTACATTTACATTTAAGTCATTTAGCAGACGCTCTTATCCAGAGCGACTTACAAATTGGCATCATAGTGGTCTCTGACTTGTGGTCAGACTCGCTCAGGTGGAACAAATTTAAACTTGTGCCTTTTTTCAATGTAATTTGAATGTCATTGAGAAAACAAAGCAGTGTCAAAGGTTTTTTTCCGCAAACATATTTTCTGAATTTAAAAGTAATCCTCGATGTAATTATCTAGTTTTTCAAAAATATCTGTAATCTGATTACAATATTTTTGCTGGTAACGTAACAGATTACAGTTACCGGTTTTTAGTAATCCCTTACCTGTAATGGATTACATGTAATCTGTTACTCAACAACCCTGGGGGTGTTGAGGGTGCTGCAGCACCCCCTGAAAAATTTGGACTGATATAGCCGTCTGCAGCGCAGGAAAAACTTTTTTCCAGAAACTTTTTCATCAAAGTCTGGCATTCTCTAGATTTAAGGTTCTTTCAAGACAACTGGGAACTCTGAAAAAAAACAAGGTTGAATCATGATGTCAGTGATCTTCAGGTCGGAGCTCTGGAAAGAGGCCCGAGTTCCCGACTTGGAATTCAGAGTTGAATGACCGTTCAAAAGGTATTCACACAGTCAGAGATCATTTTTCCCGATTTCTCAGTTGTCTTGAACGCACTGAAGTCTGAGATTTGCCAGGTCCGAGTACCCAGTTGTTTTGAACGAAGCAGAAGTCATGCTGGATTGACAGCATGACCAATGTATTCAACCTTTTCTGGCTCATGGTGTTGCATGTGAATGTTTATCCTTTTAAGCTTTGAAAAAAAACAGACTTAGACCACAGACCCTCTCCACCGAATTGAAGGCAGGGGAAGAAAAATAGTGATGGCTTGGCAACCCTTGCAGTTAGCCACTGATTCCTTCCAAAACACTCATTGTTGAATTTGCGATTTCCACTTGTTGTCTAATGTTTATGTCCAATGGCCGATGAGCACCAATATGTTTTATATATACACTGCTCAAAAAAATAAAGGGAACACATAAACAACACAATGTAACTCCAAGTCAATCACACTTCTGTGAAATCAAACTGTCCACTTAGGAAGCAACACTGATTGACAATAAATTTCACATGCTGTTGTGCAAATGGAATAGACAACAGGTGGAAATTATAGGCAATTAGCAAGACACCCCCAATAAAGGAGTGATTCTGCAGGTTGGGACCACAGACCACTTCTCAGTTCCTATGCTTCCTGGCTGATGTTTTGGTCACTTTTGAATGCTGGCGGTGCTTTCACTCTAGTGGTAGCATGAGACGGAGTCTACAACCCACACAAGTGGCTCAGGTAGTGCAGCTCATCCAGGATGGCACATCAATGCGAGCTGTGGCAAGAAGGTTTGCTGTGTCTGTCAGCGTAGTGTCCAGAGCATGGAGGCGCTACCAGGAGACAGGCCAGTACATCAGGAGACGTGGAGGAGGCCGTAGGAGGGCAACAACCCAGCAGCAGGACCGCTACCTCCGCCTTTGTGCAAGGAGGAGCAGGGGGAGCACTGCCAGAGCCCTGCAAAATGACCTCCAGCAGGCCACAAATGTGCATGTGTCTGCTCAAACGGTCAGAAACAGACTCCATGAGGGTGGTATGAGGGCCCGACGTCTACAGGTGGGGGTTGTGCTTACAGCCCAACACCGTGCAGGATGTTTGGCATTCGCCAGAGAACACCAAGATTGGCAAATTCGCCACTGGCGCCCTGTGCTCTTCACAGATGAAAGCAGGTTCACACTGAGCACGTGACAGACGTGACAGAGTCTGGAGACGCCGTGGAGAACGTTCTGCTGCCTGCAACATCCTCCAGCATGACCAGTTTGGCGGTGGGTCAGTCATGGTGTGGGGTGGCATTTCTTTGGGGGGCTGCACAGCCCTCCATGTGCTCGCCAGAGGTAGCCTGACTGCCATTAGGTACCGAGATGAGATCCTCAGACCCCTTGTGAGACCATATGCTGGTGCGGTTGGCCCTGGGTTCCTCCTAATGCAAGACAATGCTAGACCTCATGTGGCTGGAGTGTGTCAGCAGTTCCTGCAAGAGGAAGGCATTGATGCTATGGACTGGCCCGCCCGTTCCCCAGGCCTGAATCCAATTGAGCACATCTGGGACATCATGTCTCGCTCCATCCACCAACACCACATTGCACCACAGACTGTCCAGGAGTTGGCGGATGCTTTAGTCCAGGTCTGGGAGGAGATCCCTCAGGAGACCATCTGCCACCTCATCAGGAGCATGCCCAGGCTTTGTAGGGAGGTCATACAGGCACATGGAGGCCACACACACTACTGAGCCTCATTTTGACTTGTTTTAAGGACATTACATCAAAGTTGGATCAGCCTGTAGTGTGGTTTTCCACTTTAATTTTGAGCGTGACTCCAAATCCAGACCTCCATGGGTTGATAAATTGGATTTCCATTGATTATTTTTGTGTGATTTTGTTGTCAGCACATTCAACTATGTAAAGAAAAAAGTATTTAATAAGATTATTTCTTTCATTCAGATCTAGGATGTGTTGTTTAAGTGTTCCCTTTATTTTTTTGAGCACTATATAATTTATCTTCATATTACAAGGATTGAAAAGGATTTGCCAGTAGATTGCTGACTTGATTCATGATGATGACTGCTTGTCTAGCTTGCTAGCTAAGATTTTGAAAGTATGATGTTGACATGATCAGTCCAATCAAAACAACAGTAGATATAAAGTGATTTGATGTCTGTGGCCAAGGACCTTGAGCCTTCTTGGATGGGCACTTCTAATGTAAACCTAGGGCAGCTCCCAAGTGGGCTTGAACTTTCTAGTTCTCCCTGTAGATTTTGCTGTGAAGTAGTGTCCTCATGAGTGACAGAACACTGAGCCAATCATGGTGCAACTAGAGAAGATTGCCAACCCCTGCACTCTATATTTTCCACTAGCTGCCCCTCCACCACAGAAAGCACTGAGCTAAGCTGAAACACCTGCATTTTGGAGCTGCCTTACTCAAAAAGGCAAAAAAGAGATAATGTCTGTATGCCGCTTATTAACCCAATACATTTTGTTTTACATTGTTTGCAAACTGATATGTAACACGAGTAGCGCAGTGGTCTAAGACAATGCATCTCAGTGCAAGAGGTGTCACTCAAATCCAGGCTGCATCACATCTGGCTGTGATTTGGAGTCCCATAGGATGGTGTGCAATTGGCCCAGCATCATCTGGGTAGGCCATCATTGTAAATAAGGATTTGTTCTTAACTGACTTGCCTAGTTAAATAAATAAAAAAACATTCATGCTAAAATAGCATGCAAAACAGGAAACAACCAAAAAAGTACTACTTTTTAAATTTTTAGCTAAATAGGTGGGGCCTGAAATAGGTGGGGCTTGGTATTTTATATCGATTTGCTCTTCTTAAATATAAATCATCTGAGTCATTCATGTCAATCTCTGAATTGTTTATTCAAACTATTTGCCATTAGCTCCTGATATCAGGGAATAAAAATTACAATCTGTCTCCTGAACTAGCATGTCACTAGGCCCAAGTTTATTTTCCCCGGGGTTTCATTGGCAAAAATAGCTGGCTAGCTGAACTATGTTAGTTTTCGTCCGTTGCCAAACTTCATAAATACTGCACCTTCAACTTAAAAAGTCGTTTTCTAGTTATACAATCAAGTAACTAAGAAATTAGCTGGAAAGAAACTTGAAAATTATTTTATGTTTTATTGTTTTGTTGAATAGTTATGACTGAATCAAGATATCTGTCGTAAGACAACCGTGACGAAGGATATCATTGCTACTTAACGCGGATCCAAATTCAGTTTTGAGATCCACTGGCGTCATTGGCGTAGGGTTAGCTGGACATTTCTGACTGTTCTTGTCCAGCGTTCAAGGCAACGGGGAACTTGCAACTGTAACGGCTGTCGTCTGAAGAAGTGGACCAAGGTGCAGCGGAGTTAGTGTTCATTATCAGAATTTAATATAAACAACATGAACACTATACAAACCAAGAAACGAGTAAACCGACAGCAAACAGTCCTGTCTGGTACAAAACACTGACAGAAACAATTACCCACAAACCCAAAGGAAAAACATGCTCCTTATGTGTGACTCCCAATCAGCAGCAACGAGCTTCAGCTGTGCCTGATTGGGAGCCACACACACGGCCCAAAACAAAGAAATACAAAAACATAGAAAAAGGAACATAGAACGCCCACCCAATGTAACACCCTGGCCTAACCAAAATAAAGAACAAAAACCCCTCTCTATGGCCAGGGCGTTACAGTACCCCCCCCAAAGGTGCGGACTCCGGCCGCAAAACCTGACTCTGAAGGGGAGGGTCCGGGTGGGCCTTCTTACGGCGGCGGCTCAGGTGCGGGACGTGGCCTCTGCTCCACCCTTGACGTCGCCCTCTTCGGTGGCGCACCTGGCCGCGCCGAAGGTCTGGTGGGCGACACTGACTGCGCCCGGCTGGCGGCCGGCGATGGTTGCGCCCGGCTGGCGGGCGGCGATGGTTGCGCCCGGCTGGCGGGCGGCGATGGTTGCGCCTGGCTGGCGGGCGACCCTTGTTGCGCCCGGCTGGCGGGCGACCCTGGCTGCGCCCGGCTGGCGGGCGGCGATGGTTGCGCCTGGCTGGCGGGCGACCCTGGCTGCTCTGACGGCACTGACCCAGGATTCACCAGGCTGGGGAGACATGACAGAGGCCTGGCCCTAGGCGTAGGCACAGGACTCACCGGGCTGGCGGGCGTCCCTGGCCACTCCGGCAGTTCGGGGCAGCCTGGCCACTCCGGCAGGTCGGGGCAGCCCGGCCACTCCGGCAGGTCGGGGCAGCCCGGCCACTCCGGCAGGTCGGGGCAGTCCGGCCACTCCGGCAGGTCGGGGCAGTCCGGCCACTCCGGCAGGTCGGGGCAGTCCGGCCACTCCGGCAGGTCGGGGCAGTCCGGCCACTCCGGCAGGTCGGGGCAGTCCGGCCACTCCGGCAGTTCCGCGCAGTCCGGCCACTCCGGCAGTTCAGCGCAGTCCGGCCACTCCGGCAGTTCAGCGCAGTCCGGCCACTCCGGCAGTTCAGCGCAGTCCGGCCACTCCGGCAGTTCAGCGCAGTCTGGCCACTCCGGCAGTTCAGCGCAGTCTGGCCACTCCGGCAGTTCAGCGCAGTCTGGCCACTCCGGCAGTTCAGCGCAGTCTGGCCACTCCGGCAGTTCAGCGCAGTCTGGCCACTCCGGCAGTTCAGCGCAGTCTGGCCACTCCGGCAGTTCAGCGCAGTCTGGCCACTCCGGCAGTTCAGCGCAGTCTGACCACTCCGGCGACTGTTGACTGACGGGCAGCTCCGACGACTGTTGACTGGCGGGCAGCTCCGACGACTGTTGACTGGCGGGGCTGGGGACACGCACCTTGGGCTTGGTGCGGGTGCTGGTACTGGGCGTACCAGATTGGAGACACGTACCTCAGGGCTAGTGCGGGGAGCTGGCCTGGGGCTCCATCCTTGCCCCTCTTCACAGCCCTTGTGCCCCCCCCAAAAAATTTCTTGGGGCTGCCTCTCGGGTTCCCTTAACTCTTCCATACCCCTGGACACGAACATCCTTAAATCCACCCACGTCCATCCATCCATGCTGTTCTCCTGCTGCTTGGTCCTTTGGTGGTGGGTAATTCTGTAACGGCTGTCGTCTGAAGAAGTGGACCAAGGTGCAGCGGAGTTAGTGTTCATTATCAGAATTTAATATAAACAACATGAACACTATACAAAACAAGAAACGAGTAAACCGACAGCAAACAGTCCTGTCTGGTACAAAACACTGACAGAAACAATTACCCACAAACCCAAAGGAAAAACATGCTCCTTATGTGTGACTCCCAATCAGCAGCAACGAGCTTCAGCTGTGCCTGATTGGGAGCCACACACACGGCCCAAAACAAAGAAATACAAAAACATAGAAAAAGGAACATAGAACGCCCACCCAATGTAACACCCTGGCCTAACCAAAATAAAGAACAAAAACCCCTCTCTATGGCCAGGGCGTTACAGCAACTTGGAACTACAAGTTGGAAACTCAGGCATCATCCTAGAGTTTAGACGTTCTAACCTAAAGATCACTGATGTCACTATTTGACTAGATTTTTTTCTGAGTTATCAGTTGTCTAGAACGCACCATTGGAACTGTTACAACGGGCAGCCTATCCCCGCTTGGCTCGATGGGATATGTAGTGATTTTGCCAACACAGACAGGTATGTACACATTTTTGTACCCTTAACATTTTTTTTAACTGACTATTGTATTTGTTGATTAAATCTGACTTCATTCACATAATGAAGAATCCAGGGATGTCACAAGTTAATTGACACGTGAAAACTAGAGAAAATAGCAACTCTACAAAGCGCAATGACTACATTGAGGGCTCCCGAGTGGCTCAGCGGTGCTAGAGGCGTCACTACAGACCCTGGTTAGATTCCAGGATGTATCACAACTGGGAGTGGTTGGGAGTCTCATAGGGCAGCGCACAATTGGCCCAGCATCGTTAGGGTTTGGCCGGGGTATGCCGTGATTGTGAATAAGAACTTGTTCTTAACTGACTTGCCTAGTTAAATAAAAAATGAATGGCTAAATTACTTCCGGAATCAAAGAAAGGGTCCACAGAGCTCCTCCTCACCACTCTACTGGGAACTCTGAGGAAAAATGTGCTCCCACTGGGATTTTTTGTTGTTGAAAGCTGGGGCGGAAATCCCGGGGGGGACGGGGGGGGACACGACCCCCCCATCCTGGGAAAAATATGATTTGTCCCCCCCAATATATCACTGAAACATAACTATGCGTATTATTAATATTATTTAAATTACAATGAAAGCAATTGTGCTGATTATAGACACTTAATAGCGCGTTTTTAAGTTTCAAAAGATTGTGACCCCCCCACCCTTTGCCTCACAATGGTTTGATCCACTGCCAGTTCCTTAGTTGGCAAGGTAACAGAGGGGTCGTGTCTACTGTCTGAAAGGGACTCAATGAACGTAACTGACGTGAGGTTAATCCAGTCAATCGCGCACACACACTAGCTGAATATGCAGAGCTAGCGCGCAAATATTAACTATTAAGCTAGCTAGTACCTATTCCATTTATGTGGCGTCGTCAAAGATGGAATCTTTGCTATCGTCAATTTATTCCAAGATCAGCATGCAGATGATGTAAGTTAGTGCCTCAAAGTCCCTGTGATAAGGTTAGCGATAAACTGAAGTCCAAACTGAACAGAACTACACTCTCTTCTACCATTGTCTTAAATATATTTAATGGTCTCGTTGCAAAAGCTAAATTGTCGCAAGGGAACTTTTATTTATTTATTTTATTTCACCTTTATTTAACCCGGGTAGCAAAGATTATAGCAAACACCACTGAAACTGAATTGGTGCTCGCTAGCTTTGCAAATTCAGCTATTGTTGGAAGCCAGCCAATATGAAACAAACTATTAAAATTACAAAAGGTTGCAGCATATATTGTGTAAATGGTGAACTCATACAGCTGTCAACTCTTGTCATTTTAATCCGTTTCACATTTGCAAGCTACCTTTTAGATCGAAGCCCAAATAGAATGATTGAAGATGATAGAAGCTCCTACTGTAAATAACCTACACACTGTGTGTGTGTGTGTGTGTGTAGCCAGCCAGCCAGCCAGGTAGAAAAATGGCAGAAAAATAAAAGACGGACATCAGAGTATTTTTCAGTACACCAAAACGCATAGTAAGAACCCTAGTAGCCTAATATCTCAAAGACTAGTTGATAAAATCTTCATAAGAAAGAAATGAAATTCTAATGGAAATGTTTCACAATGATGTCATTAGGCAGAGCAGGCAACAGATGGCACACAGACAGCAGAGTTGGGGACAGATATGCAGGGACAGACTGGCAGAGACAGGGAGTCTCAGGTAAGTTTGTTGAGTCTTTGTTTGGCAACATTATGAAAGGTTCTCAATTTTTTTGACTTGTAAAATAGGAACATAATTGGAAAATGCCATGGATACCCCCACTCTCAACTTAAACTGGTGACTGAACTAAGATTTGTTAAAGGCAATGGTATTGCTGTTGTGATTAGTTGTGTAGTTTTGAGTACCGGTAGTTAGGAGTACGGCAAACACCTTATTTCTTTGGTTCCTCAATATACATTTACCATATTACAATGTAGGCTATGTGTTACAGCACTACTTTTGGTGTCCCTCTCAGGAATTGCTCTTGAGAAAATGTCATGTAATTGTCCCCTCCAAAGTTGATATCAGATTTTCGCCCCTGGTTGAAAGGTCATCCAACTTGGCATTCCAAGTCGGAAACTCTGGCATCTTTCTAGAGCTTAGACTTTCCTACCTGAAGATCACTGACGTCATGAATTTTTTCAGTTCCCAGTTGTCTTGAAAGCACCACTTGTCAAGATACGTCAGTAAAATATTGGCACGCAACATTTTGTTAGAGACCAACGGAACAAGTACAACTTGAATTTCTAGGTTTAAAATGTCCCTTTCGTGGCCAGGGTTGACCTATTTTAAGAAATGCCATTGGTTGGTGGATTTAATGTCTAAATTCTTTCACAGGCTGATGGAGAAGTTGTGTCAAGATATATTTACTGGCTACCACATTTTGAGGTTAGCATAGGGCTAACGTGGCCATGCTATCTTATGGGACCTGAGGTGCGTTCAGTTCGCTTGAACGTTTGCTACGTTCCCGAACGATTTGTACTGAATGACACGTTTCCGCAAAACATTTTGAACTGAGTTTGAGGTACATTTTTCCCGTTTGGTGGGTGTGGCCTGAAGCAATGAGTGACGTTTAACTTTAAATTGTTGCTTATGTTTGCAAATACGTCCCTCAGATCACTTAGTTATGCCCAACGTTATTAATGGACAACATGTTTTTCTTGACCAAATGCGACACAATCCCATTGCCTTCCAGTCAAAAACACACACTAACCACTTTGTCTGCATAGCGTCAAATTTCACCCAGAACAAAGTACAGAGTAGTATCTCTCGCTTCACATATCCCACTCTGGCTGGAAACTTTCACTCATTTCCCTGAAATAATTACTGGGCGGAGATATCGTTCTTGAAGCTGGAAAGTGAAACTGGGGAAAACATTTAGAATGCGTGATGCTCCTTGTAGCTGGAAGGTTAACATTATCACAGGTTTGTAAACCGTGTAAGATTTACTATCATCATTATAATCTATGTGTGCTGTTACCTCGACCAATCGGTTTGCGCGCATGTAGATTATTATAATAGATTATTATAGATTACAGATTATTATTATAACTTTCTCAAAAAACCACTGACTTAAAGTAATGTATGTGTGTGTTTACTTAGTGTTTTCAATTTTGAAGTTAGTAATTTGTAATTTAGGGGTGTGCTTTAAATATTCAACTACATCATTTGTTATAGATGTTGTTTCAAGAATCGATGTGGTCATTCGTTTTTCCGATGTGTGGGGATTTTCTTTTACAGTAGACGCGTTATGTTTCAACATTCCATCTGACCTTTTGTTATTAGATGTGTGCCGCATTCAAGATTTGTTGTCATCATTTTATATTTTAATTGTGGCACAAATAATGTTCCAAATACAGTACCTTCCTTTAACTCTATAGAGTTATAACTTGTGCACTTTGCCCCGCCTTTTGAAATGTGTGTGTAATGCGAGAGTCAAATGCTGTAACTTTTCTCCCACTGTTTGCAGTTTCATCTGAATTGCACCCGAAGTTGCACCAACCCTGACAGAATTTGACTGAGCCCGAAGCAGTTAAACCCAAGGCAAACGAAGATGACGCCAGAATCAAGCTTGTCCCCACCAACCAAATTTCTGACCGTACCCGGTGAGCAGCAGGAGCCTTGGAATGACTGGATAAAGTATTTTGAGTCGTACATTACACAAAGAGGCTTGCCAGAGGAAGAGAAGATAGCACTGTTAAGGGTTTACCTTGGGAAGGAGGGACTGCGCATCTTAAATACCTTGACAACGATTGAAACATATGCAGCAATGATTGATGCCCTCACTGCTTACTTCAGCAATGCTCAGGAGTCTCGGGACTGTCAGGAGACTCAGGACTGTCAGGAGACTCAGGACTGTCAGGAGACTCAGGACTGTCAGGAGCCTCGGGACGGTCAGGAGCCTCGGGACGGTCAGGAGCCTCGGGACGGTCAGGAGCCTCAGGACCCGGATGATTCACAAAGTATCAAACAGAACAGTGAGTCAAACAGAACTTCCCAAAACTTTCACAATTCTGATCATCAAAATGGCAGCACCATATTCAACATTTGTACTAATAGCAACATGCACCCATAATGTTAAAAGGTCATAAATACTTATGAAAACATTTAATAGTTGGCCAGGGAGTGTTAAGTACACAACACTTTTGGAATTTTCCAAAACAAACATCGATTTAATAACAGAACATAATGTGTTGAATCCAGGTCACAGCAACATGTCTGTATCCATCCAAGTATTATCCCACTGAGCTAAAGCCCACCAAACTCACAAAGCTAACTCCATGACACTCATAGGTGGTATTAAGTATGACCAACAATCATGGAAAATATCCATGATAATGTGTTTTGTGTCATGGATATTTTCCAGATAGTAAATGTAGGATAGCTGTGAGGCTCTAGTGCACAATGTAATGATATGTTGGGAATATATGAAGGGTGGGCAAACCTTTTTGGCTCGAGGGCCACATCGGGATTTTGAAATTCAACGGAGGGACGCATTTTTGGGGGGACCAATTGTTTGTTAAAATCAATTTGTGGGGGCTTCCCAAGTAGCGCAGCGGTCTAAGGCACTGCATCACCGTTCTTGAGGCATCACTACAGACCCGGGTTCGATCCCAGGCTGTGTCACAGCTGGCCGTGACTGGGAGACCCATGAGGCGGTGCACAACTGTCCCAGCGTCATCCAGGTTAGGAGAGGGTTTGGCAGGCTGAGATTTCCTTGTCCCATCGCGCTCTAGCAATCCTGTGGCGAGCCGGGTGCATGCACGCTGACACGGTCGCCAGGTGTACGGTGTTTTCTCCGACACATTGGTGCGGCTGGCTTCCGGGTTAAGCGGGCATTGTGTCAAGAAGCAGTGCAGGTCGGGTTTTGGAGGACGCACGGCTCTCCACCATCACTTCTCTAGAGTCCGTACGGGAGTTGCAGCGATGGGACAAGACTAACTGCTGTCATGGAAATATTTAGTCCATCATATCTCTCAAATACCGGAGCCTGTGAGTTCAAATAGACATTTATTACAACATAACAAAAGCCAAGCTGGTTCATGAAATCAACTACTTTCAGTCTTGGCACATACTTCTTATACATTTTTCCTCCTTAAGTCACACCCATAGTAACTCCTCTTAATGACTCATCCCCTCTGGCATTTAGCCACTGTTATCTTATTGCCTTATTCATTTTAGTTTGGTTTCATATTAGGGCATGGAAACTGTAGAGCCACACCAATAGTTCAAAAATATGTCGCCTTAAGACCGGTGCATGCATGTAGGACCATAGCAACAGTCCTTGGTACTTTACAGAAATAGGCAGACATGTCATCCTGCCAACTCCTCTGAAAGGGACACCCATGTTCTGGAAAAGACCCAAGAGGTGTAACCATAGTAACAGTACATATTAGGCCATATTAGCACACATAGATCACTAGTTTTGCTGACTATCCTGAAATGTATAATGGCCACACATGTTCTGGAAAATTCTCAATACTACCAATTGGATACCACGAAATTGGGGAGAAAAAAAGGCGAAAAAAATATGCATGTTTTGCGGGCCGTACTTTGCCCCCCTTGGATTAGAGGATTTTGAGTAAAATGCACCCTTTTAACCTTTCAAATCCCAAATAGTGAATAGCTAGTTTACTAATCAACAAATTACAATAGGTTAGGCTACTGTTGTGGATTAGGTGAATTACTAGTTGACTTGCTGGCTAACACACAGTAGCTTTGTCAACAAGCAGGATATCATAAAAGAGCAATATTTTATTTTCTATTTAGCAAAAAGGATGATCATTACAGGAGCAGCAGCAACAGTGGGAGCAGGTAAGATAATGTATTTAGTCTGCATGAATATTCTATTTTATCCAATAACTCCACTAATCTGATTGATCTGTATTATATTTGTTGATTTTTACAACAACAAAAAAAAACTGGTCAAAATCCATTGTAAACATACTTTTGATAAGTTCAAACAACGTAAATGGAACAATAATTGCCAGAATAAGAAACACAATATAAATGGCACAATAATTGTCAGTATAAGAAAAGGAATCTCTAGTCTATGCTCTGAACATTATTGGTTAAGCCCTTTCTAGGTGTTACCTTCAAATAATTTCACAGTTGTATTACTACTTTCTTTTGTCATTTAGGCCTAAGTCATTCACATTATAGTGATACCATTGTCAAACCTATAACAGGGAGCCATGTATGTTTTTGTTTGTTTGCTCGTTGCATGCTCTTGTCTACTGGGCCTTCACAGCTGCGGCGGTGTTGGGGGCACCAGTTGCCCTGGGAGTGGCAGGTTTGACTACTGTTGGGGTTGCTGCTGGAGCAACTGCAGGGGGCGCCGCAATAGGTAAACTCAAAGAAAGCTTTAATGGCATGATGGAATAAAGGAAGCCAATGGTAGTGTTTGTGATTATAGTGTTTAGATCATATGACTTATTGAGTAGAATTTATCATTGATGATTGACTTTGTCGTTTTTTCTTTGCTCTTATAATGTAAGGATGTGTATCCTGTGTGTATCCATTTTGGGTCACCCATGTTCCTCGAAACTGTTACCCCACTGAGCTAAAGCCCACTAAAGTCACAAAGCCACCTCCATGACATTCATAGGTTTAAGTGGTATTCCGCGTGACCAGAAGTCCTTCAAAATATCTATGATGACGCGTCAAAAAGCATCATCATATATTTTTTCCAGGAAGTAAATATAGGCTTTTTATTAGGATAGCTTAGGATGGCTTTCGTATGCAATGTATATAATTATATTTTGGGACTATATGAAGGGCAGACTGACAGGCTAGAACATTTTTCTTTATTAAAATCACATTTATTTTTCAATCAAATTGATTTATAAAGCCCTTTTTACATCAGCCAATGTCACAAAGTGCAATACAGAAACCCAGCCTGAAACCCCAAACAACAAGCAATGCAGATGTAGAAGCACGGTGGCTAGGATAAACTCCCTAGAAAGGCAGGAACCTAGGAAGAAACCTAGAGGAACCAGGCTATGAGGGGTGGCCAGTCCTCTTCTGGCTGTGCCGGGTGGAGATTATAACAGTACATGGCCAAGATGTTCAAATGTTCATAGATGACCAGTAGGGGCAAATAATAATAATCACAGTGGTTGTAGAGGGTGCAACAGGTCAGCACCTCAGGAGTAAATGTCCGTTGGCTTTTCATAGCCGATCATTCAGAGGTAGAGAGAGTCAAAAACAGCAGGTCCGGGACAAGGTAGCACTTCCGGTGAACAGGTCAGGCTTCCATAGCCGCAGGCAGAACAATTGAAACGAGAGCAGCAGCAGATGGACTGGGGACAGCAGGTGGACTGGGGACAGCAGGTGGACTGGGGACAGCAAGGAGTCATCAGGATAGGTAGTCCTGAGGCATGGTCCTAGGGCTCAGGACCTCTGAGAGAAGAGAAAGAGTTAGAGGGAGCATACTTAAAATTACACAGGACAAGACAGGATAAATACTCCAGATAAACTGTAACAGACTGATCCTAGCCCCGCGACACACAAACTATTGCAGCATAAAGCCCTTTTATCCTTTCGAATCCAAAATGGTACCTAGTTTACAATCAACAACCAAGGTTACTCTGATGGATTGGGTGAATTACAAGTTGAGTTGCCATAAAAGGAGGTTATCATAAAATAACAATATTTTCTTTACCATTTAGGAACAGGTACAATTGCTGCAGCAGCAACAGCAACAGTGGGAGCAGGTAAGATTATTTATTTAGTCAGCATGAATTCAAATGATCAATTACCAGCTTCAAATAATTTTACAGATGTATTACTACTTTGTTTTGTTGTTTAGGCCAAACATTCCCATGATAGTGATACTATTGTCAACCTATAACACAAGGCCAGGTATGTTTATGGTTGCGTGCTCAAGTGTTTCTGCTGGGCCTTCATAGTTGCGGCAGTGGCAATGGCACCAGTTGTCCTAGGAGCGATAGGATTCACTGCTGGTGGGATTGCTGCTGGATCATATGCAGCAAGCATGATGTCTGCAGCGGCTGCGGTAAATGGAGGTGGGGTAGCAGCCGGGGGTCTTGTTGCTGCTCTACAGTCAGCAGGTAAATACGAAGAATCCTACAATCTTTCAATGAAATAAAGATAGCCAATGTTGGTGTTTGTGATGTCATAACTTACTAAATCACATGACTATATAATTTATCATTGATGTTTAGATTTGCTTTATTTTTTATGTGGGACAGTGACAGATGTGTATGTGGTCAACCTAGGTGCTGCAGGGCTTTCAGGAGGGGCTACAGCGGCGCTGGGAGGTGTTGGAGCTGCAATTAGTGGAGCCGCAGGATGGGTGGCCGCAGGAGCAGGGATCTCAGGAGCGGCAGCAGCTACTACAGCAGCTACGGCAGGTGTGAATGGCAGTGTAATGTAAGGAAGTTTGTTTCTAATATATGGGATAGTGACGTATGTGGTCTTCTCTAGGTGCTGCAGGGCTCTCTGCAACGGCTACAGCAGCCGCGGGAGGTGTTGGAGCAGCAGTTGGTGGAGCGGCGGGATGGCTGGCCACAAGGACAAGGACACCTGAAAAGGAGGAAGGAGAAGAGACAGGAGCAGCTACAGCAGCTGCTGCAGGAGGTTTGTCAGATTAATTTATCATTGATAAATTGGTCATGTAAGTCAAATTAATGTTTGTCCTCTAGCGCCAAGGACTGTACACGCTAAGGCTGGTTCAGGTAGGTAAGATACCACTATGGGGCAGTAGTAAAAGTGCAAGCAGTAGTTGTCACTTTATTGCATACATGAAAGGACAAGGTACTTTTGGTAGGTAAGGTAAAGGCTTGATCAGGTGTTGTGAGTTGCTGGGAGGGGGCGTGGCCAGAAGGTAATTGGGATAAGAGCCATGACCCTTCACAACAGTAAGTATGTTTGTATCGTATTTGGGACAGCGATGTGTGTGTGGTCTTCCTCTAGGTGCTGCAGGGCTTTCAGGAGAGGCTACAGAGGCTGTGGGAGGTGTTAGAGCAGCAGTTGGTGGAGCATCTGAAGGGGAGGGAGGAGTCGAGGAGAGAGAGCTTTCAGGAGCGACTACAGCAGCTGCAGAAGGTGTGTGAGGAGTCATTTATCATTTTAATTGGTAATGTAAGGATATTTGTATCTCGTATGTGGAACAGCAATGTGTGTGGTCTTCCTCTAGGTGCTGCAGGGCTTTCAGGAGAGGCTACAGCAGCTGTGGGAGGTATTAGAACAGCAGTTGGTGGAGCGGCGGGATGGCTGTTCTCAAGAATCGGGACGTCTAAAGAGGAGGGAGGAGAGTAAAGAGGGAAGAGAGAGGATGAGAAGAGATCCCGGAGGAGGGCCCTTTACATCAAAACTGATTGATGTTATGAATGTTTTTTTTGTTGCTCCTTAATTATTTTTTATTTTTTTATTTTTCTCATTGTTCATTTTTATTTGATTTTTGAATTTATTTTTGTGATAACAAAACATGAGCAGGTGCACACCCAGAGTAATAGTTTGTGTGGAGGTGCTGACTAACGGCGAATAAACTATAAACTATCAAAATAAATAAAGTCGCACTCTCCATGTATAAACTCCCAGCAATTGAACGTTTCGGCAACACTCTGCCTTCCTCAGGGTCTGAGTTTATAGTAAATATTTTCTCAACACTGTTTTTTCTTGGTTAAAAACTTCTTAGATATATTTTTTAAGGGCTTGTAAGTAAGCATTTCACTGTAAGGTCTACCCACACCTGTTGTATTTGGTGCATGTGACAAATAATATTTGATTTTGATTTTAATGATTTCATAATGGTGTTATGAGTGCATATGTAAACCCCCTTTTGGTGTTGCCAAAACACATACTGGTATATACCCACTCAACATGTATTGCAAACAGATGCATGCACATCCACTCAGAGGAACACTTATGCATGTGACAAAATAATCAACACCCATACTTTCAAAATAGAAGTCTATTGTATAATGGAAACATGTTTTTTTTAGTTGTCACCATACCCAGCCCTTTGACACACCAAACACATAACAGGTGTGTAATGTGCTTTGCAGGTGTGGTTCCCTTGCACATGCTGAATAAATGTAATTTAACCACTGAAAACCCTCCTACTTCCCGGCGAACAGATTTTCCAGTGGAGTTTCATTCAAAGTAGTTTTCAGTACATTTATTTCTAAAGACATCCCTTTAAATTTGGTGTAAAGTCAAATTTTCTCAACAGACTCACTAGAATATATGGAGAGAATGTTCAGAATATTAGAGATCAATGAAAGAAAGTAATTTAAATACACGCATTGTCACGACCTCCGCCGAAGTCGGCTCCTCTCCTTGTTCGTTCGGCGGTCGACGTCACCGGCTTTCTAGCCATCGCCGCTCCACTTTTTCATTTTTCCATTTGTTTTGTCTTGTTATTTGTCATACATTTGTACATTTGTATATTTGTGAGTGTTTTCGCGCTTGTTTACTCTTACCTGTGGCTGGAGGTTTTTGGACGCAGTTGCGTCTGTCTTTTGTGCCTCTGCCAAATAAAGTGCGCCGAATCACAACTCACTGCTCTCCTGCACCTGACTTCATACCAGTAGCGCACAACCTTGACATAATTTCACACCACCCATGGAGTCAGCAGGAGCAGGTACCCCGGTCAGAGGAGTCGAGAGCACGTCCGGGAACACTCGGCAATGCTGCAACATCTCGGTGCCACGATGGATTGCGTTGTCCAGATCATGGACCGCTGGGAGAGACAGGAAGTCTCTCCAGCGCCTCGACCAGCACAACTGGGGTTACCTCAACCCGGCCCTCCTCGATCCCGTCAGGGGTACATTCGGTCCTCCACTTCACCCGCCTCCTCGAGTTTCTTCTTTGTGAAGAAGAAGGAGGGAGGTCTGCACCCGTGCATTGACTATCGAGGTCTCAATCAAATCCCGGTGAGGTACAGTTACCCGCTACCTTTCATCGCCACGGCGATTGAGTCAATGCATGGGGTGCGCTTCTTCACTAAACTGTATCTCAGGAGCGCGTACAACCTGGTGCGTATCCGGGAGTGAGACGAGTGGAAGACGGCGATTAGTACCACCTCAGGGGATTATGAGTACATCGTCATGCCATACGGGTTGATGAATGCTCCATCAGTCTTCCAATTCTTTGTAGACGAGATTTTCAGGGACCTGCACGGGCAGGGTGTAGTGGTGTATATCGATGACATTATGATACACGCGCAGAGCATGTGTCCTTGGTGCGCAGGGTACTTGGAAGACTGTTGGACCATGACCTATACGTCAAGGCTGAGAAATGTCTGTTCTTTCAGCAGGCCATCTCCTTCCTAGGGTATCGCATTTCCACAGCAGGGGTGGAGATGGAGAGTGACCGCATTTCAGCCTTGTGTAATTGGCCGACTCCAACCACGGTAAAGGAGGTGCCAATTACTACCGGAGATTTATCCGGGGTTTTGGCCAGGTGGCTGCTCCCATTACCTCACTGCTGAAGGGGGGTCATGTACGTCTGCAGTGGTCGGTTGAGGCGGACAGGGCTTTTGGGCACCTAAGAGCTCTGTTTACCTCGGCTCCCGTGCTGGCCCATCCGGATCCCTCTTTGGCGTTCATAGTGGAGGTGGACGCGTCCGAGGCTGGGATAGGAGCCGTGCTCTCTCAGCGCTCGGGCACGCCACCGAAGCTCCGCCCCTGTGCTTTTTCTCGAAGAAGCTCAGCCAGGCGGAACGGAACTATGAAATGGGGGACCGGGAGCTGTTGGCTGTGGTAAAGCTTTGAAGGTGTGGAGACATTGGCTTGAGGGGGCTAAACACCCTTTCCTCATCTGGACTGACCACCGCAACCTGGAGTACATCCGGGCAGCGAGGAGACTGAATCCTCGTCAGGCAAGGTGGGCCATGTTCTTTACTCGTTTTGTGTTTACCCTGTCCTACAGACCAGGTTCCCAGAATATGAAGGCAGACGCATTGTCCCGGCTGTATGACACAGAGGAGCGGACCATGGATCAGACTCCCATTCTCCCGGCCTCCTGCCTGGTAGCGTCGGTCGTGTGGGAGCTGGACACGGGCACTGAGCAGGCGTTGCGTGCAGAGCCCGCTCCCCTCCAGTGTCCCGTCAGGCGTCTGTACGTTCCGTCTGCTGTCCGTGACAAGTTGATCTATTGGGCCCACACGTCACCCTCCTCTGTCACCCTCCTCTGGTCGGACGGTGCGCTGTCTGACTGGGATGTACTGGTGGCCCACCTTGGCAAAGGACGTGAGGGTTTATGTTTCTTCCTGCTCGGTGTGTGCCCAGTGCAAGACTCCTAGTCACCTGCCCAGAGGTAAGCTACATCCCTTACCCGTTCCACAACGACCTTGGTCACACCTGTCGGTGGATTTTCTGACCGATCTTCCTCCCTCACAGGGAAACACCATGATCCTGGTCGTTGTGGATCGTTTCTCTAAGTCCTGTCATCTCCTCCCTCTGCCCGGTCTCCCTACGGCCCTACAGACTGCGGAGGCCTTGTTTACACACGTCTTCCGGCACTACGGGGTGCCTGAGGATATAATGTCTGATCGGGGTCCCCAGTTCACTTCGAGAGTCTGGAGGGCTTTCATGGAACGTCTGGGGGTCTCGATCAGCCTCACCTCAGGTTTTCACCCCAAGAGTAACGGGAAGGTGGAGAGAGTGAACCAGGATGTGGGCAGGTTTCTGCGGTCTTATTGCCAGGACGGGCCGGGAGAGTGGGCGGCGTTCGTGCCTTGGGCCGAGAACTCGCTGCGTTCCATAAAGATTCAAATAGACTACATGCCCTTAATTATTGCACAACATGTAATACGTTAGCGTAATATGATCCACTATTGCTAGCAATCCTAAAGAACAACCACACAAACGTGACAGAGGAAAGAAATAACAATGGAAGGTTTCCGGGGCTTCAGCCCAAGAGGTTTTTGTTCCAGAAAGAAATTATGTTTTTCTGACTGAACCACATATCTTTTGACAGTAACGCAGTGTCCCACTTTGGACTGAAGCTGAACTTTGCAAATTTTAAACGGGGTAAATATGTTGTAATGTTGAGTTGGTAAAACTGACCAAATTAAATGAATCATAGACGTATTATAACCTATTCCATTCTACAGGTAAACATGCTTGGCTCATATCTGTTATTTCCATATAGGTTATGTAACTATTTGTAAAAAATATATATATATATAGATATATATATAATAATTAGTGAATTTATTTCATTGAACTACCTGCAAGTTAGCATTTCATTGCACTCTGTACTACATGTGTATATGACAAACAAACTTGAACTTTTTTTACACCTTACTGGCTCTGACTTTGCTGATTAGCTATTTTGAGGAAAATGTACTTACTTTGATATTTGGATAGCTATCTTAAGATGAATGCTAAATTACTAAAATGTCAATGTAATCTAAAAATCTCACATTAGCAAGTAGAACTGATGAGGTCGTATATCTTATTCCTATTGGCGACCCGTCATTCAGGGCAGAGTGGGGCAAAGCCCCAGCTAGCAATGAGGAATTGGCCCAGAAGCGGCACTCTTCCGGGGAGCCGGAACTGATTGAATCAGCCCGGAATCGGGTGTCGGACTCAGCCCAGAATCAAATTTAATGACTGCCCAGAATCAGCCCAAGGACACCAGTGGCGAACCGTCATTCAGGGCAGTTGGGGCAGAGCCCCCCCCTCCCCTGTTTTGAGCCCCACATTTTTAGCAAAACATTTTTAATTTTATAAATAAACTGTAGCGCAAGAAAGTATCACTAAGTGTATGTTGTGTAGTAAGCTGTTAGTAGCCCATGTGCCTAACCCTAATAATTTGGTCTATTTTCACCTAATTTCGCCTACTGTTCTGACTTGGTGGTGCACATGTAGCCTTTAACCTGTTTTTGAGAAATTGAATATTGTAAGAACTTTCATTGACTGCTTATATGTCCTCTTTATTTATCCTACGGTTCTGACTTGGTGTACTGTGAGAATGGCCCATGTTCTGAATTCTGTCACTGTACATTTCAAAAGTGCTGAACAAATAGTTATATTGACTACATCCGTCCTAGCTCGCTCATTAATGTCTTAATTGATATTACGGACCGCCTCTTATCCGCTTGTCATCCCCTTATGCCATAGTTTGTACATCTCAATCGTCAGTAGAAACCACATTTGTTTATGAATAATGTCATGACTGTCCTGCTCGGCTCAGGTTACCAATGACCACAATCCTGCAGAGAGATTTCATTCCCACCAGAGGAGAAAGGATCTCAAGGGATAGGAAGATGTGGGGGTTTTATGACCCCTCACGCCCATGGTAAATGTTAGGCAACAGACAAAATTCCTTTGTCCTCTCACTATGGAGAACCAGCCTCAGAACATCAAACATCCAATAAAGGGACTTTGGAACAATGGTTTTCGTCAGCTACAATGGTGGTCATGACAATAGATGGAATATGAAACTTTGTCATTTTTGTTTTGTTATTAAAGGTTAATAGATGACGTTATTACGAAAGCATTGTAACTTTAAGAGTTTTCCTAGTATATGCTTGATGTTTATACATTGTACGTTGTGTGGAAAATGTCCAAATCAAAGAGAATGTTTTGGTAAAGATGAAATGTGAAGTTGTCTAAAATTGGATTTGAGTAAAATCTAGACCTTGCCTCCAGAGAATTGCCCAAAAGGCGGTTACGCCCACTTCTGACCCGAGGGTATAAGACATGTGAGTTAAGAATTAACATATCAGACTAAGTGACCCGTGCTGCAGCTAAAGTCTGAAAAGTCAACGAACCCAAAATGCAACACAAGGTTGAAGACAAAGAAATATTTTTTCTACCCATTGTCGTGACGTTGTATTAGTTAATGTGACGACTGTTGCTCATCGAATGATTAACGCTTTATAATTACGTGATTAAATGAATTAAGCAATGAATCAAGCAATTATTAACTCATTAACCTGGGGCACCATGGGAACATTGTTTTGATTGAGTTTCTATTTCCCAAATTAACTCAAAGGATATCAGAATATCGATTACAACAGTCGCTAAATTAATCAGTTTCCTCTACAGTCTCATAATCTGAAAGTCGTATAATCCGGGAATCTGCACGGACCCGGGCTTTACCACTGAATTTACCACACCAATCTTAGTTGATTATTTATTTACTAGCAAGCTAAAATGATGATAAAAATGCACATACACAAAACACAGTCTAGCTATTGATTAGGACTTAGTATAACGGGCCAACACACTATGGCGCTTGTTACCCAAAATGGGGATTTTAAAGAGAGAGAAAGAAAGGAAGTACACGAGAGAAATATACATTTGGGTTCATTTGTCAGCCATGCTTATTTAAAATTAGCCTTGCCCCGAACTGCCGCTCTTATGGGTCAGAATATAATGATGTAATTACGTGTTGTAGTTCTAAGGTGGGAAGCTCCGCGTGGGTCGTTTAGGCTTCTAAATGACGAAGTTCTCCGGCGCAACTCTCTGGTTGTCCTCACGATGTCAGTGTCCTTCTTGGCTAAGTGGTCTGATCCTCACCCTTGATCGGAAAGGGGTCTTCTGAGGACAGACAGCTCTGTAGCTCAGAGCTCACAGCTTCGGCTCGAATGGTGTCGATACCACGATTCAATGGAGAGTGGAGGCTGGGTGGTTCGGCTTGAATTCACCCGCTTAGACACAGCTACTCGTCCGTAGCTCGTGTAGAAAAATATTTCTTTGTCTTCAACCTTGTGTTTCGTTTTGGGGTTCGTCGACTTTGTTAGACCTTGGCTGCAGCTTGGGGTCAATAGTCTACTATGTTAATTCTTCACTCTCCTGTCTTATACCCTCGGGTCAGAAGTGGGTGTAACAGCCTTTAGGGCGATTCTCTGGGCGGACCAAGTACAGGGGGCAAGGCTTAGATTTGGCTAAAAATCCGATTTTAGACACTAACTTCACATTTCATCTTTATCAAAACATTCTGTTTGATTTGGATATTTTCCAAACAGCGTACAATGTATAAACATCAGGCATATACTGGGAAAACTCTTAAAGGTACAATGTTTTCATAATAACGTCATCTCTTAACCTTTAAAAACAACTACAAAAGTTACATACATTTTAATATTCCACTTTTCGTCATAACCACCATTGTGGCTGACATAAACCATTGTACCAAAGTTCCTTTATTGCATGTTTAAGGTTCTGAGGCCAGTTCTCCATTGTTAGGACAAAGGAATTTCTCTGTATTATGGGCATGAGGTGTCATAAAACCCCCACATCTTCAGACCCCTAGATCTCTCCTCCTCTGTTGGGGGTTTGGGAGATAATCTGTAGGGTGGTGGTCTCCTGTACCCTGACCTGATCAGGACAGTCATGACACCATGCTACGGATGAGTAGCTGTGTCTAAGCGGGTGAATTCAAGCCGGACCACCCGGTCTCCACTCCCCATCGAATCGTGGTATCTACACTGTTTCCATTCCTACGCTGTGAGCGCTGAGCTACAGAGCTGGCTGTCCTCTGAAGATCCCTTTCAGAACAAGGGCGACGAATCAGGCCACTAAGCCAAAAGGACACTGACATCGTGAGGACAACCAGAGAGTTGCACCAGAGAAGAGCGTCATTGAGAAGCCTAAACGGTCCACGCGGAGAATCCACGGAGACCTTCAACACGTAATTACCTCATTATATGCTGACCCATAAGAGCGGCAGTTCGGGGCAAGGCTAGGGTTCAAATAAGCATAGCTGACAAATGCACCCAAATGTATGTTTCTCTCGTGTACTCTCTTTTTCTCTCTTTTTGAAATCCTAATTTTGGGTAACACGCTTCATAGTGTGTTGGCCCTTTATACTAAGTTCTAATCAATAGCCTAGACTGTGTTTTTGTGTATGTGTATCTTTTATTATAATTTTAGCTTTCTAGTAAATAAATAATCAACTAAAATTGGTGTGGTACGAACTCATTGGTGGGACCCGGGTTTGTGCAGATTTACGGATTATGCGACGTTCAGAATGAGACTGTAAAGGAATTTGATTAATTAGCGACTGTTGTAAAATCAATATTCTGATATTCTTTGAGTTAATTTGGGAAATAAAAACTCAATAAAACCACGTTCCCATGGTGCCCCAGGTTAATGAGTTAATAATTGCCTGATTCATTTAATCACGCAATTGTAACCCGTTAATCATTCGATGAGCAGCAGTCGTCACATTAACCAATACAACGTCACAACATATTGGCGCCCCCGTGTGAGAAATCTAAGATAAAACTAGGCCGCACTGTTGGGTTAATTCCATACCAATTGTGTAGCAAGATACATATATATCATTAATAGCTATAGGCAGGACTAGTGCGGGAGAGAAGCGTGTGTGACGTTCCATTTCACCCAGATACTGGTCGGGAGAGAACCACCCCCGTGGTATATCTGACGAAAGCCAGTGTGTAGGGGGGGTCTACTGAATGCTACGAGCTAGGGCATATGTACCAGCCGATGCAGGCATTCTGAGAATAATACTAGTTGGGCCCAACTTAGTGTTATTTCTGTCGATCGCTATCAGGAGCGGTCTGACTCGCTCATAAGCAAATCCTAGAGCTCGACATATGAGCCAGTCATTACGGAAATTGGAGTAGATATATTCGCTTGACCGAAGCAAAGTCATTATCTCTCTACCTCTCGCGTTTGGTAACGTGACGAGTTTAAGGGTTGAACGTGAGACGTCACCTAGTAAACCTGTTCCCTTGTTGGAGGGAACTTCCCTTGCGCTGCGAAATGGAAACCCCGCGCAAGGAAAGCTAAGCATTGCGCCAGATGCTAAGCTAACAAAGGGGAGCAGACATTTTTGTTTTCCCCTTTGTTCATAGTGAATTCCCGCGCCAGGCGGGAATCCTGTGAGATCTCAGCTTGCGCTATCAGTAACCTCTGGCGAAGAATCACCAGTCATTTTTCATGAAATAATTCAGGTTACGCTGTAGGATATCAAACCAGTCTCAATTGATTGGATATCATCGTCTCATTCAATTTTATACATACATGAAATTGCGACACTACCTTTCCAGGATGGTTATTGGAAAAATACACAAACTAATGTGTTCTAACCAATGCGACATGGTTAAACTGTTCCACATTAACTTAGATATAGCAACTATTTCAGGTTAATTAAAGCTAAATCCTTTAGCCTATACGGGGTTGACTAATCATTCAAATTGATTAATAAATTCAATCTGTTTTACCAGCTTAATGGTGTTTAGGGAGACCTTTTAACAGCATTGTGAAATTCTACCTTCACTGGTACCTTGTCGATTTTAGCTTGTGTTAACAGTGACCTCCGGTGGTGAAGAATCACCAGTAATTATTTTAAAATAATTCAGGTTATGCTGTACGATATCTAACCAGTCTCAACTGATTGGATATCATTGTCTCATTCAATTTAATACATACATGAAATTGCTACACTACCTTTCCAGGTTGGTTTTTGGAATAATACGCAAACTAATGTGTTCTAACCAATGAGACATCGTTAAACTTTTCAATGTTAACTTAGAGATAGCAACTCTTTCAGGTGAATTAAAGTTACAATTCCCAAATAGCCTATACAGGTTAGATTTATCATTAAAATCGATTTAATCAATTAAATCTGTTTTGGCAAGTTCAGTAATAACCAACTCACATTACTGACCCAGTCTTGATGATTTATTGATGTTTACAAACTGAGTTAAATCGTGTTTGCCGCCTCCAACTCAAAAACCCAAACATTACGTAAATTGAAATAACTGATAATCATAACAATGAGCAATCCATCAGATGGGTTTCCACCCATTTTCCCTCTAATCAGTGGACCCACAGAAAGATTGATCGTTGACCTCAGCAACGATGCAAGTCCTAACTATGCCAAGGTGGCTGAAAATGTTAGATTTCGATGCCATAAGCGAGAAAAATGCAGACATTGCGACAGACGCTCTTCAAAATAGACCATCAGGCGGAGGCCTTGTGAAGGTTCTCTCCAGTTTAGCCCTCAACTATGCCCACCAGCAGAGATGGACAGTGCACCAGTATCTCAGTGCCCAGCAGAGGCACGAGCAGGAAGCTGGGGAGTTCAAGGCACAGGTGGAGAGAACCAGGGAGCTGGCATCGAAAGCCGAAAAAGATAAGCTACTGCTAGCCGAGGAACTGTGTGTGAGGACAGATAAATTGGAAGATCTGTCTAACCCTTATAACAAAGAACGCGAACAAACTCTTGACCAAGTCCGTAAAGGAACAACTCATTTTAGCCAAAACTAAATACGATGAAGTCCACGCAAAACTAGATGAATCTGAGGAGCTAGCTAGAAACCGGGGCGAGCAACTTGATGCCCTGCAAACGGTTGTGAATGAAACCACTCAAAGCAATAATGCTCTATTCCAAAAGCTGCAGACCAAAGATGATCAGTTAATGAACACAATGACCAAGTTGGATGACAAAACAGCAGAACTCATTGAAGTCGCTGATTTAATGAAGGATGAGAAAGACCAGGTAAGAAAGTTGGAAAATGTGACCTCTAAACAAAGGAGGACATCGCATCACTAGATCTCTCACTCCACACTCGAGACCTCTCCCTGCAATCCATGACAGATAAGTATGAGGCCGAGCGGAGCAAGTGCGACACCTACGTGTCTAAAATAAACACCCTCAACTCCCAGGTGGACTCTGCGATGCAGCAGAACACCACCCTTAGGTATCATCTGGAGGAACTCCAGAACAGTCACGCTCTATCGCGGGATGACCGAACCAAGCAACCTAGCTCACATCCGGAGCGCAGAGAACGAGGGAATGTAGATGACAGGAGATTTCAGCCTCTTTCTTTTTGGCCATTCAGCCCACAGGGAATTGGGGCCTCCTCACCAACACAACCACAGCTTGACTTTTCCTCTTGACCTCTCGGCCCACAATTCCCCACGGGAGAGTACAGATGCTCCCCGCGCACTTGGCGGGGATCGCCTTGACAAAATCGTCAAAAACTTCCGCCTCTTCGATCCCGTTCCAGGAAAGCCAAACGACACTAAGACATTCTTAGCAGACCTAGAGGACGCCTTGGATGGCTACCCAAATGCTACGAATGCAGACAGGCTCTACATTTTGAAGCGAACATCCAACAGACACGTGACAAGGTTCATCCGTCTACAAGAGCAACACGTGCAAAACAACTATGCTAAACTTGCCAATATGTCCCTGCGCCTAACCCTCACAAAGGGTCAGGACACAAGGGTAACAATGGCAACAAAGTGTTCAACAATGATCTAAACGCTAACCGAAATAATATAGAAGCTCTGATAAGAGATGTACTGCATCGTAAGAAATTTGAGAAAGAGGACAAGGATAAGTCATTATGATTAGGGGTAAAATTGTTGGAAACCAAGTCCGCCGAAACTCATGCAATTCAAGAGGACGTCAAAATTTCCATTACCCCCGCCCCCACTCCAATCCCTGTCCAGGGACCGTTCGTTCTAGACACAAGCCCGCAGGTTTTGTCTACAGGCTTGGATATGGATGTGGAGATGCACAAGATAAGCAGCTTTGCAACAGATGATTCCTCTCCCATTCCGATAGAGGACCCACTGGGTCACATAGGTGAGTTATCCTTCTTGGAAATCGACAAAGATTACAAACCGCTCGGTACTCCCAACCCACTCCATTTTGTTGGGGATATGACGAGAAAAATCAACTCGAACAGGCCATACCTTAGAACAGTCCTGGAGGACTGTTTGACCTGTCACGCTCTGATAGAGTCGGGTTTGACAATTTCCCTCATATCCGAAACCTTGCTGGATGAACTAAAAGGGGCAGTGGACCCAACAAAACGTTGGTTGAAATGGAACGTTGCGACACGAAGCTTAGGGGTTTCACCCAAGCTACCTCGCCACTAACCAAGCGTCTCTTATTTAAACTCAACGTCGAAAGCGTGTCACTGATCCACCCCGTGTATGTGACTAGCATTGACATCGAACGGATGCTTATTGGGATAGATTTAATTGACCGTTTAGTACCACTAATGGATTGGAAAACCAATCAAATCTGTTCACAAATACCTATGCCAACTCTGTTGACTTCACCGCATTCTTCCAAGACTACCTGCCATACATTGTGCAACGACGTGGGTTCGACGTCAGCATCTGACGCAAACCCGGTGAACTTGGCCATGAGCCCGCCATTGGTGGCAAATGACAAGGTGAGTTCAACTCGGAACTTAACCGAACATGAGGTTTTCCTGTGTGGCTTGGGTGATTCACCAGCTGACACTTACCGCCCTCCTCTGATAGGGGGCATGTGCCTAAACGGCACTATAGTTGAGGATGCCAGACTGGCAACCTGGTCCGAAAAATCCGCAATCAGTTTGGAAATATTCAACAACGGCTAACTGTCATCCCCTTGTGCCGAAAACGTTTAGATTTCCACTGGGAACGAATCCCCAGACAACACTCACCGCAGTAGGGGTGTGTGCGCTATCAATCCGCATTTGGACCAAGAAAGTATCTCACTACCTACTGGTTGTCGCGGACCTCCCACATATAGTCTATGTGGGAGTGGACATTTTGGTAAGATTCGGTGTTAACCTCTCTAGGGTAGGGGGCAGTATTTGCACGGCCGGATAAAAAACATACCCGATTTAATCTGGTTATTACTACTGCCCAGAAACTAGAATATGCATATAATTGTTTGATTTGGATAGAAAACACCCTAAAGTTTCTAAAACTGTTTGAATGGTGTCTGTGAGTATAACAGAACTCATTTCACCTTTATTTAACCAGGTAGGCCAGTTGAAAACAGGTTCTCATTTACAACTGCGACCTGGCCAAGATAAAGCAAAGCAGTGCGACAAAAACAACAACACAGGGTTACACATGGGATAAACAAACTTACAGTCAATAACACAATAGAAAATCTGTATACAGTGTCTGCAAATGAAGTAAGGAGTTAAGGCAATAAATAGGCCATAGTGGCGAAGTAATTACAAATTAGGAATTAACACTGGAGTAATAGATGTGCAGATGAGGATGGACAAGTAGAAATACTGGTGTGCAAAAGAGCAGAAAAACAAACAAATATGGGATGAGGTAGGTAGTTGGTTGGATGGGCTATTTACAGATGGGCTGTGTACAGCTGCAGCGAATGGTAAGCTGCTCTGACAGCAGATGCATAAAGTTCGTGAGGGAGATAAAAATCTCCAGCTTCAGTGATTTTTGCAACGAGAGCATACAGAGAGCATACAGGTCGCAGTGGTGGGTAGTATATGGGGCTTTGGTGACAAAACGGATGGCACTGTGATAGACCGCATCCAATTTGTTGAGTGGAGTGTTGGAGGCTATTTTGTAAATGACATCGCCGAAGTCAAGGATCGGTAGGATAGTCAGTTTTACAAGGGTATGTTTGGCAGCATGAGTGAAGGAGGCTTTGTTGCGAAATAGGAAGCCGATTCTAGATTTTATTTTGGATTGGAGATGCTTAATATGAGTCTGGAAGGAGAGTTTACAGTCTAACCAGACACCTAGGTATTTATATTTGTCCACATATTCTAAGTCAGAACCGTCCAGAGTAGTGATGCTAGTCGGGCGGGCGGGTGCGGGGAGCGATCGGTTGAAGAGCATGCATTTAGTTTTACTTGCATTTAAGAGCAGTTGGAGGCCATGGAAGGAGTGTTGTATGTCATTGAAGCTCGTTTGGAGGTTAGTTAACTCTGTGTCCAAAGAAGGGCCGGATTATATACAGAATGGTGTCGTCTGCGTAGAGGTGGATCAGAGAATCACCTGCAGCAAGAGCGACATCATTGATATATACAGAGAAAAGCCGGCCCGAGAATTGAACCCCGTGGCACCCCCATAGAGACTGCCAGAGGTTCAGACAACAGGCCCTCCAATTTGACATACTGAACTCTATCTGAGAAGTAATTATTGAACCAGGCGAGGAAGTCATTAGAGAAACCAAGGCTGTTGAGTCTGCCGATAAGAATATGGTGATTGACAAAGTCGAAAGCCTTGGCCAGGTCGGCGGAGAAGGTACGGTGGGATTCGAAATGGTCAGTGATCTGTTTGTTCACTTGGCTTTTGAAGACTTTAGAAAGCCAGGGCAGGATGGATATAGGCCTGTAACAGTTTGGGTCTAGAGTGTCTCCCCCTTTGAAGAGGGGGATGATCGCGGCCGCTTTCCAATCTTTAGGAATCTCAGAAGATATGAAAGAGAGGTTGAACAGACTAGTAATACGGGTTGCAAAAATGGCGGCGGATAATTTTAGGAAGAGAGGGTCCAGATTGTCTGGATTTGGGTGAAGGAGAAGCAGGGAGGGGGAGGGGCTTGGGCCAGTTGCTGCGGGGGTTGCAGAGCTGTTGGCCGGGGTTGGGGTAGCCAGGTGGAAAGCATGGCCAGCCGTAGAGAAATGCTTATTGAAATTCTCGATTATCGTGGATTTATCGGTGGTGACAGTGTTTCCTAGCCTAAGTGCAGTAGGCAGCTGGGAGGAGGTGCTCTTATTCTCCATGGACTTTACAGTGTCCAAAAACTTTTGGGAATTAGTGCTGCAGGATGCAAATTTCTGTTTGAAAAAGCTAGCCTAAATGACTGTGTAAATTGGTTCCTGACTTCCCTGAAAAGTTGCATATCGCGGGGACTATTCGATGCTAGTGCAGTACGCCACAGGATGTTTTTGTGCTGGTCAAGGGCAGTCAAGTCTGGAGTGAACCAAGGGCTATATCTGTTCTTAGTTCTACATTTTTTGAAAGGGGCATTCTTATTTAAGATGGTGAGGAAAGCACTTTTAAAGAACAACCAGGCATCCTCTACTGATGGGATGAGGTCAATATCCTTCCAGGATACCCGGGCCAGGTCGATTAGAAAGGCCTGCTCACAGAAGTGTTTTAGGGCGCGTTTGACAGTGATGAGGGGTGATCGCTTGACTGCGGACCCATAACGGATGCAGGCAATGAGGTAGTGATCGCTGAGATCCTGTTTGAAAACAGCAGAGTTGTATTTAGAGGGCAAGTTGGTCAGGAAGATATTTATGAGGGTGCCCATGTTTACAGATTTGGGGTTGTTCCTGGTAGGTTCCTTGATCATTTGTGTGAGATTGAGAGCATCTAGCTTAGATTGTAGGACGACCGGTGTATTAAGCATATCCCAGCTTAGGTCACCTAACAGTACGAATTCTGACGATAGATGGGGGCAATCAATTCACATATGGTGTCCAGGGCACAGCTGGGAGCTGAGGGGGGTCTATACCAAGCGGCAACAGTGAGGTACTTATTTCTGGAGAGATGGATTTTTAAAAGTAGAAGCTCGAACTGTTTGGATAGTATGCCAGAACTCTGCAGGCTATCTCTACAGTAACTGCAACATAATATGTTGCAGTTACCAGCAGGCTGTACAATGTAAACAACTCTGCATATTATGACCACGATAATAAAGGGACCTAAATCTTATATCTCAAGCTTAAACATAACTGCAATGCACTGTGTGCATGACGCATAGCAAATATTTAGCCTGACTAAGTAGCTAACGTAGTTGCTAACAATGACGATGCATAAGCGATTACAAATTACAACTTTATAATAAACACGGATTACTTTATCCCCCCCGACAGCACACATACAGTATGGTAAGCATGACTTATTCTTACATACTTTTAGATGCACGTACAAATAAATACAGTTGAACATGCTGAAACTTGTCTTCCTATTACTTCTGTGGATGATCACAAACCGTCGGTTCTCTGTCTTGGCTAGAGGCGGGACTTACAACCAGCAGGCTAAAGAGAATTTCTCTGATTGGATAGAAAGTTAGGGGTGATTGACTGATGAGCTAAAGGGACAAACTAGGGGTGCATAGGGAAATACTAAATCTGAAGGTCTGGCCTTTTCTACAGGTACTTCTAATGTAAATCTATGGCAGCACCCAAGGGGGCTTGAACTTTCTAGCTCTCCCTGTAGATTTTGCGACGACGTAGTGTCCCCATGAGTGACAAGACACTGAGCCAATCACGGCGCAACTAGACAAGATTACCAACCCCTACACTCTGTGTTTTCCACTGGCTGCCCCTCCACCACAGAAAGCACTGAGCTAAACTGAAACAACTGCATTTTTGGGCTACCTTACTCAAATGATAAATTTTTGTTTGCAAACTGATATGTGACACATATTAATGCCCAAATAACATGCAAAATAGGCAACAACAAAAAACATTTCTTTAAATATTTTTTTGCAAAAGAAGAGGGGCTCAAAACAGGCCTGAGTGAAGGGTCGCCACTGCCTGTGGCTATGAATAAAAGCATATGGATGTGTGTGAAACATGGTATTTTGTCATATATGTGAAACCTTGAAAATGTTGTATAAGGTTAGTAGCAGCTTGCATAGTCATGTCGCGTTCAAAACAACTGGGAACTCGGAAATCTCTGACTTCAGTGTATTCTAGACAACAGAGTGGTGAGGAATAGGAGTCTACGTGTCCGGAAGCAACTTCGCCATTCATTTTCTGTATTAAGGCTTCACACAAACATTGTTTTTAGCTTTGTTCTACTATTAACAGTTGCATCTGATTTTGGGATTCTATATATATTTACTCTCCTTAATTCTAGTCATCTGGTTTAATCATTTGAATCTCTGAAAATGTTTAATAAAAACATTTTGCCGACAGCTGCTGATATCAGGGCATAAAAACGACAGTGTCTCCTGAACTAGCCTAGTGTGCATGTCACTAGGCACAAGCTTTTCCTTGGCTAAAATAGCTGGCTAGCTTAACAATGCTAGTTTTTGTCCATTGCCAAACTTCATAAATACTGCACCCTCAACTTCAAAACTAGTTTTTTAGTTATGAAATCAAGTAACTAAGAAATTAGCTGGAAAGAAACTTGAAAATTATTTTACGTTTTATTGTTTTGTTGAATAGTTATGACTGAATCAAGATATCTGTCGTAAGACAACCGTGACGAAGGATATCATTGCTACTTAACGTGGATCGAAATTCAGTTTTGAGATCCACTGGCGTCATTGGCGTAGGGTTAGCTGGACATTTCTGACTGTTCTTGTCCAGCGTTCAAGGCAACTGGGAACTTGCAACTCATAATTCCAAGTCGGAAATTCAGGCATCATACTAGAGCTCAGACTTTCCGACCTAAAGATCGCTGACGTCACTATTTGATCAGATTTTTGCACCATTGGAACTGTGACTACGAGCCTCTCCCCGCTTGGCTCGATGGGATATGTAGTGATTTTGCCAACATACACAGATATGTACACATTTTTGTACCCTTAACATTTTTTTAAACTGACTATCGTATTTGTTGATTAAATCAGACTTTATTAATATAATAATATAATGAGTAATCCAGGATTGACACAAGTTAATTGACACAAGAAAACTAGAGAAAATAGCAACTCTACAAAGTGCAATGACTACAATGAATGTCTAAATTACTTCCGGAATCAAAGGGTCGACAGAGCTTCACTTCCTCTTCACCACTCTACCGGGAACTCAGGAAAAAATGTGTTCAAACTGGGGAAAATAGTTTTGAAAGGTCATCCAACTCGGCATTCCAAGTCAGAAACTCTGGCATCTTTCTAGAACTCAGACTTTCCAACCTGAAGATCCCTGACGTCATAATTTGACCTAGTTTTTTCCCCCCAGAGTTCAGTTGTCTTGAAAGCACCACTTGTCAAGGATGCATCAGTAAAATATTGGCAAGCAACATTTTGTTACAGACCAAAGGAACAAGTACATCTTGAATTTGTAGGTTTAAAATATCCCTCTAGTGGCCAGGGTTGACCTATTTTAAGAAATGCCATTGGTTGGTGGATATGAAGTCTAAATTCTTTCACAGGCTGATGAAGAAGTTGTGTCAAGATATATTTAGTAGGCTACCACCTTTTGAGGTTAGCATAGGGCTAACGTGGCTATGTTATCTGATGGGACCTGAGGTGCATTGAGTTCGCTTGAACGTTTGCTACATTCCAGAACGATTTGTGCTGGATGACACGTTTCCGGCAAAATGTTTTTGAACGGAGTTTGAGGTACATTTGCTCCCGTTTGGTGGGTGTGGCCTAAAGCAATGAGTGACGTTAAATACGGCCATGGACACTTTACAGTGTTCCCCAACCCCATAATTATGGAGCCAGATAGCTGCCAAAAGGGTGAACGTACGTATCGTTAGGATAATCCATACAAAATTGTTAGGATCGTAAAAAAAAAAGCCATCTGTGAAGCATGACACGTAAATGTGAAATTTCATCTGTGAACATACAAACACCATGTTACGATTACAGCCTAACATTTTCAGCTTCAACAAATCTTGTGTTGCAATTCTGATGCACAATTAAACCTTTCAAAGTTTTGGAAGTTTCATCTCACCAACAACAAAAAAACATACCCCAAATGACCTGTGAGGACTGCTACACGAACAAGCATGACACAGTATCAAAAAAACGGAAGTCAGGTAAGCCGGAAAGAGGTATCCTGCATAGGGCTGTAGCGGTCACGATATTTAGTCAGACGGTGATTGTCAAGCAAGTAACTGCCGGTCTTACAGTAATTGACCGTTAATTAACATAAACACATTTACCATCTCCTGGCTTTACAAGCCACTGATGCAGACCTTTTGAAAGTCTACATTTTTAAAAAGTCTAATAAATCCATGTAATATAGCCTACACCTTCACAATAAATCCATTATTTATTTTAGACAGGTCTAAAGAAACATGATATGAAGAAAATGTAGTCTATTTCAGAAAAACAGAATAGCATACTCTGAGTTGTTAGGTCCTGATCTGACTATGCCATATGGCTGTGGCCTACACTCATTTAGCAGACAATATTTGCTTATAATTCTGTGGCATTATTTTATAGTATGAAGAATACACTTGAACAAAGGTGAATAAAATAGAAAGGATATTTTCTCCAAATGATTTGAGGGAGTGTGCACATGCGGCTATTCTGTGTTGAGCGATGAACCAAGAAACTGGTACTCCTATATGCTTAATTTAGAATTATTTATGTAACTTTAGTTGTGTTATAAACATTGGGCTATATGTTTCGATTTTTAACACATTCTAAGGCTGCATGATGCGACTCTAATGATGATTTGAAAAAAGTCTTATGAAAGGCATGAGCTCTGCTTTGTTTTTTGTGCAGGCTGTACACACTTCATCAGTCTCTCGTTCACAATTTGACAATGCTTAGAATTTCCCGGCGGCATCCCCTTTGTGTGGCCGTAATGCCGCCCCCCAAAAAAATCTATTGTGCCCTTTGGCTGAATATAATAATTGTAATTCCATTTCTCACTGGCTACAAGTTAAGACAGATACTTCGAGGATGCAACTGTGCGCATCCTTATCCAATTCTGAGGTACATATTGAAGATATTGGAAGAACTTTCCACGTGTACTTTTCGTCAGCCAACATGGGTGTAGAGCAGTTAGGCTCTATATTGTAACCCATCAGACTATTTTTGATTTAAACTTGTCTTTACATATAGTAAATAATGTGTGAAATGTGTTTAAATTTAGAATAGACCATTATCATGTACTTGTCCGGAAACTGGGGCAGTGGGAAAAAAAACACGTAATCTATGCACTTAAATAGCAAATGGACGATGCTTTTCCCGGGGTTTATTTTCATGCCAGTCAGGTAAGCTGTTGTAAAGACAAGCAATGTACTTAATATTAGGAAAGTTGAGATATAAATATAGTAGGCCTAGCCTATAAAAAGCTGATGGGATCCTCCTCTTTTTAATAGAAGCCATCTCACGCAATTGCATAGCCTATAGAAATGTTGTGCAACATGAGAACATTGGTGCAACATTGGCTCTCAATAAGTGTTTGATTAGATTTTCGATCACATTTGCATTGATGTCAGAGTGATAAGAAGGACAATAGAGTGCGGAGTACCAGATAGCAAGTTTGGTAGGCTACTAATGACCATCAGCAACATCAGAGCTTGGAGAAACCTAATTACCGTGACTAAACGGTCAAGTGGAATTTGACTGCCTTCATTACTCGTGACCGCCGGTGTGGCGGTAATATGGTCACCTAATCCTGCACATTTTCAAGTTAAAAGTCTCCATTCTCTAATACTCCTCAGTTGAGTTTACTTCACATTTAGGTCGCTAATATTATGGATTTTCCAGTACAAGTCTAGATAGCACTAGCTGTATTACGCCGACAACAGTGAAGTTTCAGTCAGCTAGGTGTCTCTACAGCATGGGCATATCTCTGGGTGACGTGGACATACCCATGCATGCACCTTCTCAAAATATGACTAATTCAATATTGCACCATCCCATTCTCTGGGCTCTGTCTGCAATCATAACCAGTAGTATATACCAGGAATAATGAAACATAGATTCACCAAACACTTATTATTATTCTATGAATTATTTATGATCACTGGAGTCTTTGCCACTCAAAAAACAACTTTATAGAATATTTAGACATTTATTTCATCACTCAAAATCTTTCCAAAGCATATTCTGTTTGAGGGGTTAATATGAATTGAAAATAATTTGACATGATTTATATGAATCGGGTCATGAACATATGGACTTTGAAATGAACAAGGGAGAGGTTAAACGTAGGCTAAGTCTGGCATAAGCATGCAGCCATAGAGTCTTACGATCCTAACGATACATACGTTCCTAACGATACATACGTTCAACCTTTTGGCAGCAACTGTATCTGTCTCCATACCTGATAGCTGCCAAATGGTTGAACATACTGTAGGTATCATTAGGATTCCGCAAGACACCAGTACTAAAAATAATAGCCTAAATTGCAATGCCTACAAGTTGAAGGCCTATTTGTTTATTTGGATAGGCCTAAATTAAACATTGAATCATTAAAGTGATAGGCTTAAGAACTTTGGAGAATTTAGATAATTTTGAATACACACAAAGATTTCAATAAACAAATAGATAAGACTGTTCTATTCTCTTTGATTTAGTTCCTATTGCAACTCAGAAAAATTACAGAATGGATGACATACTGATTGATGGAACTGAATGAAGGATGAATTAAATATTTAAATATGTTGGAATGATGAGTGGCACGCATCATGCATGCTCTGCACTTTATTTGCCTAGGCCTACATTAGAGTATATATGATTGAATGCCTCCAGAAGGGCATTTGAATTTGGCGCTCTGCTATTTCACTGGCTGTTGGCGAAGTGGGACGCTACCGTCCCACATACCCTAGAGAGGTTAAAGGTCCCCAAAGCGCACACATCCCTGGGTCGCTCCTCTTTTCAGTTCGCTGCAGCTAGCGACTGGAACGAGCTGCAACAAACGCTCAAACTGGACAGTTTTATCTCAATCTCTTCATTCAAAGACTCAATCATGGAAACTCTTACTGACAGTTGTAGCTGCTTTGCATGATGATTTTTTTCTCTACCTTCTTGCCTATGTGCTGTTGTCTGTGTCCAATAATGTTTCTACCATGTTTTGTGCTGCTACCATGTTGTGCTGCTCCCATGTTGTGTTGCTATCATGTTGTTGTCATGTGGTGTTGCTACCATGCTGTGTTGTCATGTGTTGCTGTCATGCTATGTTGTGGTCTTAGGTCTCTCTTTATGTAGCGTTGTGGTGTCTCTCTTGTCTTGATGTGTTTTGTCCTATTTAAAAAAATTATAATCCAAGCCCCCGTCCCAAAAGGCCTCCAAAAGAAGGACTTTTGGTGGGACGTTATTGTAAATAAGAATTTGTTCTTAACTGACAGGCCTAGTTAAATAAAATAAAAAATAATAAAAAAACCCTTAAGGTGCTGAATGGAGATCACAAGCTCTTCTACTGAGCAGCAGTGTTGCGATGGAGGGAATAGCCTATATGGAAACTACCTAAAACCACTGTAACAGAGTTATTGTAAAGTGTGGGAATAAGCTTATGCCAGACTTAGCCTACGTTTACCCTCTCCCTTGTTCATTTCAAAGTCCATATACATTTTACATTACATTTTAGTCATTTAGCAGACGCTCTTATCCAGAGCGACTTACAGTAGTGAATGCATACATTCATACAATTTCATACATTTTTTTTCTGTGCTGGCCCCCCGTGGGAAACGAACCCACAACCCTGGTGTTGCAAACACCATGCTCTACCAACTGAGCTACAGGGAAGGCCCTGTAGGAAGGCCCAGGGAAGGCCCATATGTTCATGACCAGATTCATATAAATCATGTCAAATTATTTTCAATTCATATTAACCCCTCAAACAGAATATGCTTTGGCAAGATTTTGAGTTATGAAATAAATGTCTAAATATTCTATAAAAAAAAATATTTTGAGTGGCAAAGACTCCAGTGGTCATAAATAATTCATAGAATAATAATAAGTGTTTGGTGAATCTATGTTTCATTATTCCTGGGATATACTACTGGTTATGATTGCAGACAGAGCCCAGAGAATGGAATAGTGCAATATTGAATTAGTCGTATTTTGAGAAGGTGAATGCATGCATGGGGATGTCCACGTCACCCAGTTATATGCCCATGCTGTAGAGACACCTAGCGGACTGAAACTTCACTGTTGTCGGCGTAATACAGCTAGTGCTATCTAGACTTGCACTGGAAAATCCATTACATTAGCGACCTAACTGTGAAGTAAACTCAACTGAGGAGTATTAGAGAATGGAGACTTTTAACTTGAAAATGTGAACGATACATACGTTCAACCTTTTGGCAGCTATCTGGCTCCATACATAATCCAACCTCTCCCCGTTTTCCAGTCGTTCAGTACAGCACTGTTTCCATTAAATTGAATGTCTCAGAACGTACAAACGTATTGAACTCAGCCAACTACAATTTCGCGTTCTGCCACATGCAAGCAAATCGACGCTTTTCATTGGCTGATATGCATTTTTAACTGGAGAATCCATTTCTCTTTAAATTGTTGTTTATGTTCGCAAGTTCGGCACAAAAGGTCTCTTAGTTATGCCCAACGTTATCAATGAGCAATACATATTTTTCTTGACCAAATGCGACACAATCCCATTGCCTTCCAGTAAAAAAAAAAAAAAAAACACTAACCGCTTTGTCTGCATTGCGTCGTATTTCACCCAGGACAAAGTGCAGAGTTGTATCTCTCGCTCGCATATGCCACTAGCTGTAAACCTACACTCATTTCCCTGAAATGGGTACTGGGCGGCAGTTTTGCAAATTTAGCGACTCAGTCGCTATATTTAGCGAGTATTCAGACCCCTCTGGCGACAAATTTTCAAAAAAGCGACTAGCGACAAATCTAGCGACTTTTTCTGGTGGTATTGGAAACTGACGTTGGAAGCACGTATCGTTCTTACTCTTCTCAACGAGCAGCGGGTGCTGCCGTGGGCCCCACCCCAGTCCCAAAGCACTCACAGGCGGCCCAGTCAGAGCAAGAGATGTTCACCCCTCCGCGTCCAGATTGCAAATGAATCGCGCATGCGGGAAGCCGCCGCTGGCTGATCCCGCCCTGGCCAGACTAGTTACCATAATTTTCTCACATTACCATTGACAGTTTTTTATATTGTCTCTTTTTGGTCCATTTAGATTGTATAGAATTTTTTTTTTTTAAATGTTCATCTTTTACTGTGACTTGTTTTAGGCTCCTAAGTGGACCATAAGGTTAAAAACCAAACCAAATTAAGAAAACTAATCTAAAAAACATTTTTTTTTAAATAAAAAACGAAGTAACTCCGCCAGAGTGTCTATTATGGGTCACTTTGCCGGTCCCAAGCCCGGATAAAGGAAGAAGGTTGGAATTGTGATATTAAAAAAAACAAGACTTGACAGAAGTTCATTTGTAGTTCTAAACATATTTAGGTTGTTTTTTTTAAATCACTTTTTGTCTCTCCCGCGACGTTATTCCCCTCTCCTACAGCGTTCATCACAATTGCATTCACATGGCAATTAAAACAAATTAGGTGATGACGTCATTTATCGACTTCTAGCGACTTTTAGGAGAGCCAATAGCTACTTTCCTTACTGAGGAGTTGGCAACACTGCTGGGCGGAGATCTCGTGCTTGAAGATCGAAAGTGAAAGTAGAAAAAGCATTATAGAAGGCTTGATGCTTTCTTAGCTTGATGGTTAACATTATCATAGGTTTGTAACCCGTGTAAGGCTTATCATTATCGTAACCTATGTGGGCTATACATGGACCAATGAGTTTGCGCGCATGTCGGCCCCTTCCTCAACTGTTCATGGAGTGTGTGCCACGGACACCACCATTTTTTATGTGAGTATTTGCCAATAGCACTACACAGCTGATTCAAATAATGAAAGATTGATGATGAGTTGGTTATTTGAATCAACCATGTTGATTCAAATAACCAAAAACAGGTTTTTAGGCATTTTGCAATTTAATAAAACATTTAAAACTGAAATATCAAATTTACATAACTATTCAGAACCTTTACTCAGTACTTTGTTGAAGCACCTTTGGCAGCGATTACAGCCTTGAGTCGTCTTGTATGACGCTACAAGCTTGGCACACCTGTATTTTTGGAGTTTCTCCCATTCTCCTCTGCAGATCCTCAAGCTCTGTCAGGTTGGATGGGGAGTGTCACTGTACTGCTATTTTCAGGTCTCCAGAGATGTTCGATCGGTTTCAAGTCCGGGCTCTGGCTGGGTCACTCAAGGACCTGTTCCGAAGCCACTCCTGTGTTGTCTTGGCTGTGTGCTTAGGGTCGTTGTCCTGTTGGAGGGTGAACCTTCGTCCCAGTCTGAGGTCCTAAGCGCCTTGGAGCAGGTTTTCATCAAGGATCTCTCTGTACTTTGCTCCATTAATCTTTCCCTTGATCCTGACTAGTCTCCCAGTCCCTGCTGCTGAAAAACATCCTCACAGCATTTTTATTTTATTTCACCATTATTTAACCAGGTAGGCTAGTTGAGAACAAATTCTCATTTACAACTGCGACCTGGCCAAGATAAAGCAAAGCAATGCGACACAAACAACAACACAGAGTTACACATGGAATAAACAAAATACAATAGAAAAAAGTCTATATACAGTGTGTGCAAATGAGGTAGGATAAGGGAGGTAAGGCAATAAATAGGCCATAGTGGCAAAATAATTACATTATAGCAATTAAACACTGGAGTAATAGATGTGCAGAAGATGAATGTGCAAGTAGAGATACTGGGGTGCAAAGGAGCAAAATAAATAAAAAACCGTATGGGGATGAGGTAGTTGGAAGGGCTATTTACAGATGGGCTATGTACAGGTGCAGTGATCTGTGAGCTGCTCTGACAGCTGGTGCTTAACGTTTGTAAGGGAGATTTGAGTCTCCAGCTTCAGTGATTTTTGCAGTTCGTTCCAGTCATTGGCAGCAGAGAACTTGAAGGAAAGACAGCCAAAGGAGGAATTGGCTTTGGGGTGACCAGTGAAATATACCTGCTGGAGCGTGTGCTACAGGTGGGTGCTGCTATGGTGACCAGCGAGCTGAGATAAGGTGGGGCTTTACCTAGCAAAGACTTATAGATGACCTGGAGCCAGTGGGTTTGGCGACGAATATGAAGCGAGGGCCAGCCAACGAGAGCATACAGGTCGCAGTGATGGGTAGTATATGGGGCTTTGGTGACAAAACGGATGGCACTGTGATAGACCGCATCCAATTTGCTGAGTAGAGTGTTGGAGGCTATTTTGTAAATGTCTGAATATAAACAAGGCAATCAAACAAGTGAAATGCCAGTACAGGGACAATGTAGAGTCACAATTCAACAGCTCAGACACGAGACGTATGTGGCAGGGTCTACAGGAAATCATGGACTACAAAATGAAATCCAGCCATGTCACGGACACCGTCACACTTCCAGACAAACTAAACACCTTTGCCCGCTTTGAGGATAATACAGTACCACCGTCGCGGCCCACTAACAAGGACTTCGCCCCCCCCTTCTCCTTGGCTGACGTGAGTAAAATATTTAAACGTGTTAACCCTCGCAAGGCTGCTGGCCCAGACGGCATTCCTAGCCGCGTCCTAAAAGCATGCCCAGACCAGCTGGCTGGTGTGTTTACGGACATATTCAATTGCTCCCTATCCCAGTCTGTTGTCCCCACATGCTTCAAGATGGCTACCATTGTTCCTGTACCCAAGAGGCAAAGATAACTGAACTAAATGACTACCGCCCTGTAGCACTCACTTCTGTAATCATGAAGTGCTTTGAGAAATTAGTCAAGGATCATATCACCTCCACCTTACCGGCCACGCTAGACCATTATTCAGTTTGCATACCACCCCAACAGGTCCACAGACGATGCAATCGCCATTGCACTGCACACTGCCCTATCCCATCTGGACAAAAGGAATACCTATGTAAGAATGCTGTTCATTGACTATAGCTCAGCATTCAACACCATAGTACCCTCCAAGCTCATCAAGCTGGAGGACCTGGGTCTCAACTCCGCCCTGTGCAATTGGGTCCTGGACTTTGACGGGCCGCCCCCAGTTGGTGAAGGTAGGAAACAACATCTCCAATTCGCTGACCCTCAACACTGGGGCCCCACAAGGGTGCATGCTCAGCCCTCTCCTGTACACCCTGTTCACCCACGACTGCGTGGCCATGCACACCTCCAACTTAATCATCATGTTTGCAGACGACACAACAGTAGTGGGCTTGATTACAAACAACGACGAGACAGCCTACAGGGAGGAGGTGAGGGCACTCGGAGTGTGGTGTCAGGAAAACAACCTCTCACTCAACAAAACAAAGGAGATTATCGTGGACTTCAGGAAACAGCAGAGGGAACACCCCCCCCCCCCCCCCCCACACACACACATCGAAGGGCTAAGCAGTGGAGAAGGTGGAAAGTTTTAAGTTCCTCGGCTTACACATCACAGACCAACTGAAATGGTCCACTCACACAGACAGTGTGGTGAAGGCGCAGCAGTGCCTCTTCAAACTCAGGACGCTGAAGAAATTTGGCTTGTCACCCAAAACCCTGACAAACTTTTACAGATGCACAATTGAGAGCATCTTGTCGGGCTGTATCACAGCCTGGTATGGCAACTGCACCGCCCTCAACCACAAGGCTCTCCAGAGTGTGGTGCAGTCTGCCCAATGCATCGCCGGGGGCAAACTACCTGCCCTCCATGACACCTACAGCACCCGATGTCACAGGAAGGCCAAAAAGATCATCAAGGACATCAACCACCCAAGCAACTGGCTGTTCTCACCGCTATCATCCAGAAGGCGAGGTCAGTACAAGTGCATCAAATCTAGGACCGAGAAGCTGAAAAAACAGCTTCTATCTCAAGGCCATCAGACTGCTAAACAGCCATCACTAACTCAGAAAGGCTGCTGCCTACATTGAGACCCAATCACTGGCCACTTTAGTAAATGGATCACAAGTCACTTTATACAATGCACTCTAAATAGTGCTACTTTAATAATGTTTACACATCTTATGTTACTCATATCACATGTATATACAGTATTTTATACCATCTATTGCACCTTCGCCATCGCTCATCCATATACTTATATATACTATATATGTACATATTCTCATTCCCCCCTTTAGATTTGTGTGTATTAGGTAGTTGTTGGGGAATTGTTAGATTACTTGTTAGATATTACTGTTAGATATTATTGTTGTTACTGCACTGTCGCAACTAGAAGCACAAGCATTTCGCTACACTCACATTAACATCTGCTAACCATGTGTATGTGACAAATGAAATTTGATTTGAAGTGAACTCTGTCAAGAGAAAATCACCAGAGGACAGGAATATAAAAAAAAACCAAAGAAGGCAGAGGTAAATTACCTCCCACCCCACCCTGCTGGAGAAACAGATGAGACCCTGGAGAGGGAGTCTGGGAGAAGTACAAAGAGCTACTGGGAGAAGTACAAATATGTGACAACTACAACATTGTGAGTGCCAAAATGTCGTTCAGGCCCTTCCTGTGAAGGACTTCAAAGAAAGATGGCCAGCCCTGTTTGAGCTCACTCAGGTACAACATACTACTGAATGAAAATAGTCAATGTAGGTAGAAAATGTATATTGATCAAAATATTTTTTTGTCTTGACCTAATATTCTAATCTACATTGAAATATGCATTAAAGATTAGTCAAGATTAGTCTGAACATTCTCACTCTGCACATGCTTTGGGAGGGGTTCCCCAATAGTATTATGGCTCTCAGATCATCTTTTGTCCTTATCTGTTCAGAAGACCCCCCCCCCCGTCTGTTATTTCTTCATTTTTTTTCATTCAGCATGTGATTAAGTTGTTCACTGTGAAGGATCTGCACCAGAATATAGCGCATGGGATCTGCATCGAAGGAGCAGAGGTCCTGGCTGGTATTCCCAGTGTTACAGTCATGTACCTTGCTTATGGGCCTCATCTATGGTTTAAATCTAAGGTACCCCCAAAGAACTGAAATATACCTTTGAGGTGTTCCAAAAAGTATTCTTGGAACTTGATGATCTCAGGACCTCCCCACGGCTCCAAGCTCTATAGATGAAGTTACTTGTTTTCAGAGATATCTAACGATATATATGAGAACTCTCAAAGGGCCACTCAAACTGTGGTCTGAACCCTACTCCGTAAGCTGAACAGCTAGTTGCTAGGTAGCATAGGAGCTACAGTTAACATGATGCTCTTTGTCAGGTGAAGTCATAAGAGACATTGTCAATTCCTGTTTAAAAAACAGCTTTGTTTTCAAACTTACTCCATATGCGCTAGTGGATATCTGAGATTATTTGTCAGGTTCAAGCCATCTGGATGTAACTTTACCTAAGGAGACAAGGTGGAGTTATACCCAGAATGCTTATAGCTGTCAAAATATATGTCTATATGGGCTTCACTAGTGCATATGGAGTCAGGTTTAAGGGACAATTTGGCATATACAGTCGCAAGAAAAAGTATGTGAACCCTTTGGAATTATCTGGATAAATTCTGCATAAAATTGGCCATAAAATTTGATCTGATCTTCATCTAAGTCACAACAATAGACAGTCTGCTTAAACTAATAACAAACAATGATATGTTTTCATGTCTTTATTGAACAGAATGTGTAAACATTCACAGTGTAGGGTGGAAAAAGTATGTGAACCCTTGGATTTAATAACTGGTTGACCCTCCTTTGGCAGCAACTCAACCAAATGTTTTCTGTAGTTGCGGATTAGACCTGCACAACGGTCAGGAGGAATTTTGGACCATTCATCTTTACAAAACTGTTTCAGTTCAGCAATATTCTTAGGGTGTCTTGTGTGAACCGCTCTCGAGGTCATGCCTCAACATTTTAAATTGGATTGAGGTCAGGACTCTGACTGGACCCCTCCAGAAGGCGTATTTTCTTCTGTTGAAGCCATTCTGTAGTTGATTTACTTCTGTGTTTTGGGTTGTTGTCCTGTTGCATCACCCAACTTATGTTGAGCTTCAATTGGTGGACAGATAGCCTTACATTCTCCTGCAAAATATCTTGACAAACTTGGGAAATAATTTTCCCGTTGATGATAGCAAGCTCTCCAGGCCCTGAGGCAGCAAAGCAGCCCCAAATCATGATGCTCTCTCTACCATAATTTACAGTTGTGATGAGGTTTTGATGTTGGTGTGCTGTGCCTTTTTTTTCTCCAGGAAAAACGCAACTTTAGTTTAATCTGTCCACAGAATATTTTGCGAGAAGCGCTGTGGAACATCCAGGTACTCTTTTGCAAACTTCAGACGTGTAGCAATGGTTTTTTTTGGACAGCAGTGGCTTCTTGTTTAGTGTTTTACGTATCGTAGACTCGTCAACAGAGATGTTTGCATGTTCCAGAGATTTCTGTAAGTCTTTAGCTGACACTCAAGGATTCACCTTAACCTCATTGAGCATTCTGCACTGTGCTCTTGCTGTCATCTTTGCAGGACGGCCACTCCTAGGGAGAGTAGCAACAGTGCTGAACTTTCTCCATTTATAGACAATTTGTCTTACCGTGGACTGATGAACATCAAGGCTTTTAGAGACCCTTTCCAGCTTTATGCAAGTCAACAATGAATCTTACTGTAGGTCTTCTGAGATCTCTTTTGTTCGAGGCATGGTTCACATCAGGCAATGCCTCTTGTGAATAGCAAACTCAAATTCTGTAACTGTTTTTTTATAGGGCAGGGCAGCTCTAACCAACATCTCCAATCTCATCTCATTGATTGGCCTCCAGGTTAGCTGACTCCTGACTCCAATTAGCTTTTGGAGAAGTCATTAGCCTAGGGGTTTACATACTTTTTCCAATCTACACTGTGAATGTCTAAATGATGTATTCAATATAGAAAAATACAATAATTTGTGTGTTATTAGTTTAAGCACACTGTGTTTGTCTATTGTTGTGACTAAGATGAAGATCAGATCAATGACTAATTTATGCAGAAATCCAGGTAATTCCAAAGGGTTCACATACTTTTTATTGCCACTGTATTTTGTAACAATATGTGAAATGTATGTTTTGAAAACCCATGTTTTAATTAATCTAAAACAGTTTGAATGAGGTATTTGAGCTAAAGTTCATATTGTGCTTTGTGTAAAGTGCTAATCCCAAACTATCACCTAAACCTGCAGTTGTGAAGATCTGAAATAATTTGTAGTCAGGTGCAAGCTATCTGGTTGTAACTTTACCTAAGGAGGCAAGGTGTAGTTATACCCAGAATGCTTACATATTACAAAATAATGAGCTCTCCACAAATGCCTAAGGAGTAGGGTTTAAGGGGCAATTTGAGTTTGAAGAAATTATGAAATTATAACATTTATTTTTTCAAAAGAAAGGTGTTGAAGTTGAACACTGTTGTTTCTTTTTGCGTATTCCCTTGTATAGAAATAATATTTTTTTGTAAATTATCCCAAGTATGTTGAGGTAACTATTTACATCAGCTTTTTAAGTATAGTTGTGAGTATATATTTGAGTAGTAGGAACCCAATTTAAATGCATTTTACTAACCTGAGTACAATAAGTTACTGAGCAAAAAACATTTGTAGATAAAACATATCAATTACGATACTGAGAAAATTCAGCAAATTAATCTTACAATAGTAGTTTGGTAACTAATTACATGAAGTATATCAAACTTATAACATTAGTTCTGGGACTTGAAGGACTTAAGCAGGTCAAACAAAAAAATAACATTTCTGAACCTGATAAAATTAAGTTGAATGAAAGGAATTTTTGAAATCCAGTTGTTGCACTTAATATGTTTGAGTTTGTAATACACTAAAAGTGAAGCATATTATACTTAAAATATCCTCCTTGTTGGATTTACTTAAAAAGCTGATGCAAATAGTTACCTACATTTTTTTAAAGTAAAAGGGGCACAATATCTTTTGTAGTGCACCAACCACATCTCTGCCGGTACCAGGTGAGCTGCAGGAGCCTTGGAATGACTGGATAGAATATTTTGAATTGTACATTACACAGGGCAGACAAAATAGGTTTGCCAGACGAAGAGAAGATAACATTGTTACGCGCTTACCTTGGCAATGAGTGACTGTGCATCTAAAATACCCTGACAATGACTGAAACATGTGCAGCAATGATTGATGCCCTCACTATTTACTTCAGCAATGCTCAGGAGCCTCGGGACGGTCAGGAGCCTCGGGACGGTCAGGAGCCTCGGGACGGTCAGGAGCCTCGGGACGGTCAGGAGCCTCGGGACGGTCAGGAGCCTCGGGACGGTCAGGAGCCTCGGGACGGTCAGGAGCCTCGGGACGGTCAGGAGCCTCAGGACCCGGATGATTCACAAAGTATCAAACAGAACAGTGAGTCAAACAGAACTTCCCAAAACTTTCACAATTCTGATCATCAAAATGGCAGCACCATATTCAACATTTGTACTAATAGCAACATGCACCCATAATGTTTAAAGATCATAAACACTTATGAAAACATTTAATAGTTGTACACAACACTTTTGGAATTTACCAAAACAAACATCGATTTAATAACAGAACATAATGTGTTGAATCCAGGTCACAGTAATACAGGTCACATATCTGTATCCATCTTGGGTCATCTGTATTCCTCTTAAGTAGACCACTGAGCTAAAGCCCACCAAACTCACAAAGCCAACTCCATGACACTCATAGGTTTCCTGTTGTCAAGTGATATTAAGTATGACTAGCAATCCTGTAAAATATCCATGATGATGTGTTTTGTGTCATGGATATTTTACAGGTAGTAAATGTAGGATAGCTGTGTGGACTGAAATGTAAAATGGCCTGAAATGTATAATGGCCACACATGTTCTGGAAAATTCTCAATACTACCAATTGGATACCACGAAATTGGGGAGAAAAAAGGGGTAAAAAAAAGATGCATGTTTTGCGGGCCGTACTTTGCCCCCTTGGGTTAGAGGATGGTTTTTGCGTAAAATGCACCCTTTTAACCTTTTAAAATCCCAAATAGTGAATAGCTAGTTTACTTTCAACAAATTACAATAGGTTAGGCTACTGTTGTGGATTAGGTGAATTACTAGTTGACTTGCTGGCTAACACACAGTAGCTTTGTCAATAAGCAGGATATCATAAAATACCAATATTTTATTTTCTATTTAGGAAAAAGGATGATCATTACAGGAGCAGCAGCAACAGTGGGAGCAGGTAAGATAATGTATTTAGTCAGCATGAATATTCTATTTGATCCAATAACTCCACTAATCTGATTGATCTGTATTATATTTGTTGATTTTTGCAACAACAAAAAAAAACACTGTGGTCAAAATCCATTGTAAACATACTTTTGATAAGTTCAAACAACGTAAATGGAACAATAATTGCCAGAATAAGAAACACAATATAAATGGCACAATAATTGTCAGTATAAGAAAAGGAATCTCTAGTCTATGCTCTGAACATTATTGGTTAAGGCCTTTCTTGGTGTTACCTTCAAATAATTTCACAGTTGTATTAATACTTTCTTTTGTCATTTAGGCCTAAGTCATTCACATTATAGTGATACTATTGTCAAACCTATAACAGGGAGCCATGTATGTTTTTGTTTGTTTGCTCGTTGCATGCTCTTGTCTACTGGGCCTTCACAGCTGCGGCGGTGGTGGGGGCACCAGTTGCCCTGGGAGTGGCAGGTTTGACTACTGTTGGGGTTGCTGCTGGAGCAACTGCAGGGGGCGCCACAATAGGTAAACTCAAAGAAAGCTTTAATGGCATGATGGAATAAAGAAAGTCAGTGGTAGTGTTTGTGATTATAGTGTTTAGATCATATGACTTATTGAGTAGAATTTATCATTGATGATTGACTGTCGTTTTTTCTTTGCTCTTATAATGTAAGGATGTGTATCCTGTGTGTATCCATTTTGGGTCACCCATGTTCCTCGAAACTGTTACCCCACTGAGCTAAAGCCCACTAAAGTCACAAAGCCACCTCCATGACATTCATAGGTTTAAGTGGTATTCAGCATGACCAGAAGTCCTGGAAAATATCTATGATAATGCGTTTTGTGTCAAAAAGCATAATCATAGATTTTTTCCCAGGAAATAAATACAGGCTTTCTATTAGGATAGCTATGAGGCTTTCGTATGCAATGTGTATAATTATATTTTGGGACTATATGAAGGGTGGACTGACAGGCTAGAACATTTTTGAGTAAAAGTCCTTTTAACCTTTCGAATCCAAAATGGTACCTAGTTTACAATCAACAACCAAGGTTACTCTGATGGATTGGGTGAATTACAAGTTGAGTTGCCATAAAAGGAGGTTATCATAAAATAGCAATATTTTCTTTACCATTTAGGAACAGGTACAATTGCTGCAGCAGCAACAGCAACAGTGGGAGCAGGTAAGATTATTTATTTAGTCAGCATGAATTCAAATGATCAATTACCAGCTTCAAATAATTTTACAGATGTATTACTACTTTGTTTTGTTGTTTAGGCCAAACATTCACATGATAGTGATACTATTGTCAACCTATAACACGAGGCCAGGTATGTTTATGGTTGCTTGCTCAAGTGTTTCTGCTGGGCCTTCATAGTTGCGGCAGTGGCAATGGCACCAGTTGTCCTAGGAGCGATAGGATTCACTGCTGGTGGGATTGCTGCTGGATCATATGCAGCAAGCATGATGTCTGCAGCGGCTGTGGTAAATGGAGGTGGGGTAGCAGCCGGGGGTCTTGTTGCTGTTCTACAGTCAGCAGGTAAATACAAAGAGTCCGACAATCTTTCAATGAAATAAAGATAGCCAATGTTGGTGTTTGTGATGTCATAAATTACTAAATCACATGACTTGATATCGTTTTTCTTTGCTGTTTGGATTTTTTATATTTTTTATGTGGGACAGTGACAGATGTGTATGTGGTCAACCTAGGTGCTGCAGGGCTTTCAGGAGGGGCTACAGCGGCGCTGGGAGGTGTTGGAGCTGCACTTAGTGGAGCCGCAGGATGGGTGGCCGCAGGAGCAGGGATCTCAGGAGCGGCAGCAGCTACTACAGCAGCTACGGCAGGTGTGAATGGCAGTGTAATGTAAGGAAGTTTGTTTCTAATATATGGGATAGTGACGTATGTGGTCTTCTCTAGGTGCTGCGGGGCTCTCTGCAACGGCTACAGCAGCCGCGGGAGGTGTTGGAGCAGCAGTTGGGGGAACAGCAGGATGGCTGGCCACAAGGACAAGGACACCTGAAAAGGAGGAAGGAGAAGAGACAGGAGCAGCTGCTGCAGGAGGTTTGTCAGATTAATTTATCATTGATAAATTGGTCATGTAAGTCAAATGAATGTTTGTCCTCTAGCGCCAAGGACTGTACACGCTAAGGCTGGTTCCGGTAGGTAAGCTACCACTATGGGGCAGTAGTAAAAGTGCAAGCAGTAGTTGTCACTTTATTGCATACATGAAAGGACAAGGTACTTTTGGTAGGTAAGGTAAAGGCTTGATCAGGTGTTGTGAGTTGCTGGGAGGGGGCGTGGCCAGAAGGTAATTGGGATAAGAGCCATGACCCTTCACAACAGTAAGTACGTTTGTATCATATTTGGGACAGCGATGTGTGTGTGATCTTCCTCTAGGTGCTGCAGGGCTTTCAGGAGAGGCTACAGAGGCTGTGGGAGGTGTTAGAGCAGCAGTTGGTGGAGCATCTGAAGGGGAGGGAGGAGTCGAGGAGAGAGAGCTTTCAGGAGCGACTACAGCAGCTGCAGAAGGTGTGTGAGGAGTCATTTATCATTTTAATTGGTAATGTAAGGATATTTGTATCTCGTATGTGGAACAGCAATGTGTGCGGGCTTCCTCTAGGTGCTGCAGGGCTTTCAGGAGAGGCTACAGAGGCTGTGGGAGGTGTTAGAGCAGCAGTTGGTGGAGCATCTGAAGGGGAGGGAGGAGTCGAGGAGAGAGAGCTTTCAGGAGCGACTACAGCAGCTGCAGAAGGTGTGTGAGGAGTCATTTATCATTTTAATTGGTAATGTAAGGATATTTGTATCTCGTATGTGGAACAGCAATGTGTGTGGTCTTCCTCTAGGTGCTGCAGGGCTTTCAGGAGTGGCTACAGCAGCTGTGGGAGGTGTTAGAACAGCAGTTGGTGGAGCGGCGGGATGGCTCTTCTCAAGAATCAGGACGTCTAAAAAGAAGGGAGGAGAGTAGAGGGAAGAGAGAGGATGAGAAGAGGGCCCTTTACATAAAAACTGATTGATGTTATTAATGTTTTTTTTGTTGCTCCTTAATTATTTGTTAATTTTATATTTTTCTCATTGTTCATTTTTATTTCAGATTTTTGAGTTTATTTAAGTAAATATTTTCTCGATAAAAAAACATGAGCTGGTGCACACCCAGAGTAATAGTTTGTGTGGAGGTGCTGACTAACGGCGAATAAACTATAAACTATCAAAATAAAGAAAATCGCACTCTCCATGTATAAACTCCCAGCAATTGAACGTTTCGGCAACACTCTGCCTTCCTCAGGGTCTGAGTTTATAGTAAATATTTTCTCAACACTGTTTTTTCTTGGTTAAAAACTTCTTAGATTTAATTTTTAAGGGCTTGTAAGTAAGCATTTCACTGTAAGGTCTACCCACACCTGTTGTATTTGGGGCATGTGACAAATAACACTTGATGTGATTTTGATTTGAATGATTTCATAATGGTGTTATGAGTGCATATGTAAACCCCGTTTTGGTGTTGCCGAAACACATACTGGTATATACCCACTCAACATGTATTGCAAACAGATGCATGCACATCCACTCAGAGGAACACTTATGCATGTGACAAAATAATCAACACACATACTTTCAAAATAGAAGTCTATTGTATAATGGAAACATGTTTGTTTTTTTAGTTGTCACCACACCCAGCCCATTACAGGTGTGTAATGTGCTTTGCAGGTGTGGTTCCCTTGCACATGCTGAATAAATGTAATTTAACCACTGAAAACCCTCCTACTTCCTGGCGAACATATTTCCCAGTGGAGTTTCATTCAAAGTACATAGTTTTCAGTGCATTTATTTCTAAAGACATCCCTTTAAATTTGGTGTAAAGTCGAATTTTCTCAACAGACTCACTAGAATATATGGAGAGAATGTTCAGAATATTAGAGATCAATGAAAGAAAGTAATTTAAATACACGCATTGTCACGACTTCCGCCGAAGTCGGCTCCTCTCCTTGTTCGGGCGGCGGTCGACGTCACCGGCTTTCTAGCCATCGCCACTCCACTTTTAAATTTTTCCATTTGTTTTGACTTGTTATTTGTCATACATTTGTATATTTGTGAGTGTTTTCACGCTTGTTTACTCTTACCTGTGGCTGGAGGTTTTTGTACGCAGTTGCGTCTGTCTTTTGTGCCTCTGCCAAATAAAGTGCGCCGAATCACAACTCACTGCTCTCCTGCACCTGACTTCATACCAGTAGCGCACAACCTTGACATAATTTCACACCACCCATGGAGTCAGCAGGAGCAGGTACCCCGGACAGAGGAGTCGAGAAGCACGTCCGGGAACACTCGGCAATGCTGCAACATCTCGGTGCCACGATGGATCGCGTTGTCCAGACCATGGACCGCTGGGAGAGACAGGAAGTCTCTCCAGTGCCTCGACTAGCGCAACTGGGGTTACCTCTACCCGGCCCTCCTCGATCCCGTCAGGGGTACATTCGGTCCTCCACTTCACCCGCCTCCTCGAGTTTCTTCTTTGTGAAGAAGAAGGAGGGAGGTCTGCGCCCGTGCATTGACTAACGAGGTCTCAATCAAATCACGGTGAGGTACAGTTACCCGCTACCTCTCATCGCCACGGCGATTGAGTCAATGCATGGGGCGCGCTTCTTTACTAAACTGGATCTCTGGAGCGCGTACAACCTGGTGCGTATCCGGGAGGGAGACGAGTGGAAGACGGCGATTAGTACCACCTCAGGGGATTATGAGTACCTCGTCATGCCGTACGGGTTGATGAATGCTCCATCAGTCTTCCAATCCTTTGCAGACGAGATTTTCAGGGACCTGCACAGGCAGGGTGTAGTGGTGTATATTGATGACATTCTGATATACTCCGCTACACGCGCCGAGCATGTGTCCTTGATGCGCAGGGTACTTGGAAGACTGTTGGACCATGATCTGTACGTCAAGGCTGAGAAATACCTGTTCTTTCAGCAGGCCGTCTCCTTCCTAGGGTATCACATTTCCACAGCAAGGGTGGAGATGGAGAGTGACCGCATTTCAGCCTTGCGTAATTGGCCGACTCCCACCACGGTAAAGGAGGTGCCAATTACTACCGGAGATTTATCCGGGGTTTTGGCCAGGTGGATGCTCCCATTACCTCACTGCTGAAGGGGGGTCCTGTACATCTGCAGTGGTCGGTTGAGGCGGACAGGGCTTTTGGGCACCTAAGAGCTCTGTTTACCTCGGCTCCCGTGCTGGCCCATCCGGATCCCTCTTTGGCGTTCATAGTGGCAGTGGACGCGTCCGAGGCTGGGATAGGAGCCGTGCTCTCTCAGTGCTCGGGCATGCCACTGAAGCTCCGTCCCTGTGCTTTCTTCTCGAAGAAGCTCAGCCCGGCGAAGCGGAACTATGATGTGGGGGACCGGGAGCTGTTGGCTGTGGTGACATTGGCTTGAGGGGGCTAAACACCCTTTCCTCATCTGGACTGACCACCGCAACCTGGAGTACATCCGGGCAGCGAGGAGACTGAATCCTCGTCAGGCAAGGTGGGCCATGTTCTTTACCCATTTTGTGTTTACCCTGTCCTACAGACCAGGTTCCCAGAATATGAAGGCAGAACGCACTGTCCCAGCTGTATGACACAGAGGAGCGGCCCATGGATCAGACTCCCATTCTCCCGGCCTCCTGCCTGGTAGCGTCGGTCGTGTGGGAGCTGGACGCGGACATTGAGCAGGCGTTGCGTGCAGAGCCCGCTCCCCTCCAGTGTCCCGTCAGGCGTCTGTACGTTCCGTCTGCTGTCCGTGACAAGTTGATCTATTGGGCCCACACGTCACCCTCATCTGGTCATCCGGGGATCGGTCGGACGGTGCGCTGTCTGACTGGGATGTACTGGTGGTCCACCAGTAAATCGAACGTATGCACCACACAGAACGCACTGCAACTGCCTCTGCAACGCAATGCTGCAAGGCAAACCCAGCGTTCCATTGGAAATGAATGTACTTCTGGTGTATCGAAACGCAATAACGCAGTCGGTGTGTTCGAAGTGTCAAAGTTGCGACAGTTCGTTTCTGGTATCAGAACAAAATAGTCAGCACATAGTAACTTCTGATTTAGCTGTACTTTAATTAATGCAAACACGTGTGTGGTAAATGGGTTGTTCGTATATACGGTCTCGCTGTTTTACCTCGCAGGGCAAAACAGAGAAGAGAGCGACACATCCTATTGTTCTCTCTTTTATACTGACAGAGATAGTTCCCGCTCAATGCTGGCCTGTCAGAGGGAGGAGGAGCGTGGTTTAAACTTGCTCCTCCTAACGTCGGCGTGCAGGCTGGTCCCAGCGTCGTGACGCACTTCCTGTTGCCGGTTGTAGTTCTTCTTGTCTTCAACAGTTGATTTACTCGTAGTTTATGTACTTAGCATAGCTTCCCCAGTATATTATATAAGTTATGCATACAAATAGCCAGTTCAACCCTAACAGAAGCGTTAGGATTGCTAGCAATAATGGCTCATATTACGCTAACGTATTACATGTTGTGCAATAATTAAGGGCATGTAGTCTATTTGAATCTTTATGGAACGCAGACCATACCTAGCAGTTTAAACCTGGAGTCTGGCGCACGGTTCACGACTACTGGACCGTTGTCATCTGTGATTAGTGACGATTATTAGGGTAGATTTATAGGACTACTGTTCAACCCCTATTGTACATCAGATGTACTTTTACAGAATGTTCATCCCAAAGTTGGTTTAAAATCCTTTTTTAATTATGCAATGTTACCAAATGAAAAGAAAATTGGGGTGCCTTCTGCTCTGATGAAGGTAGGCTAGTCTTCTCCAGGACCCATTGTTATGGGTCACGTTAACTAGCCACATCTCGCACAAGCTCACTACTAAACTGACCTAAACTGACCTGGCAATCATACTATCGTGGACACTTGTCTCCAAGCAGCATTTTTTGTGTTTATGTCGCTGTAGCTGTCAGCAGTTGTGTCAAAAAGACACGGTTTTGAGGATACTGCGAAAATGATTCTCTCCATGTGTCCAACCGCATGCGACCATCTGCAAAATATACCTGCATCAGTATTGTTGCCCAAGAGGTTTTTGTTCCAGAAAGAAATTATGTTTTTCTGACTGAACCACATATCTTTTGACAGTAACGCAGTGCCCCGCTTTGGACTGAAGCTGAACTTTACAACATTATATTTAACCCCGTTTAAAATTAGCAATGTTGAGGTGGTAGAACTGACCAAATGAAATGAATCCTAGACGTATTATAACCTATTCCATTCTACAGGTAAACATGCTTGGCTCATGTCTGTTATTTCCATATAGGTTATGTAACTATTTGTAAAAAAAAAAAAATATGAAAACATTAAGTGAATTTATTTAATTGAGCTTGTATTTATTAACTTACCTACTTACTTGTTCTATCGTTGTTGCGCTGTCAAGAGGATAACCTGCAAGTTAGCATTTCATTGCACTGTTTATACTCCATGTGTACATAACATAAACAAACTTGAACTTTTTTTCTCCACCTTACTGTCACTGACTGCTGATGGCTACTTTGAGGAAAATGCACTTACTATGACTTTGATATGTGGTTATCCCACCTAGCTATTTTAAGATGAATGCACTCTGGATAAGAGCGTCTACTAAATTACTAAAATGTAAATGTAAAACGCCAGGGGTAGGGCAGCCAGAAAGAAAGGGGAAAAGATGGCCAGCTTTGTGGTTAGATTGTAGGTGATTTTTTTTTTAAATACATAGGCCCTTAAATTGTGTCCTCAAATGTTGTCATCTAAAAATCTCACATTAGTTTTTTTCTTTTTTGCTCATGTCTTTTTATAAGGTCAAACGGTTTGGTGGGGATATAGCTATAATTAAAACATGGAGAGAAATCTGTCGTGACTGTCATTGCGCAATGCCTTCCATCACATGCTCACCTGCACTAGACTAGATCAATTCTACGCTCTTAGAAAAAAAAGGAGTGCCATCTAGATTAACCTAAAATTGTTCTTCGGCTGTCCCCATAGGAGAACCCTTTGAAGAAATATTTTTGGTTCCAGAAAAAGTCCTTTTGGTTCCAAGTAGAACCCTTTCCACAGAGGGTTCTACCTGGAACCAAAGGGTTATCCTATGGGGACTGCCGAAAAACTATTTTTCTAAGAGCGTAGATCAACATGACATGATAAAATTGACACAACCCGATGAGTGAATAAAATTGCCGCCAGTAAGAATTTAATTGAACTGTGAAGCCTACACCACGTCTATCCTGTACAAATGATAATAACATTTTATTATATTGATTTGTGCAAGTGTTACCGGGTTCCGCGCTTATAAACCCAGGGTTGTTACAGTATATGTTGTACAGTGCGTGAGTGCAGAGTTGGATGGTGAGCCGTGCATTTCATGACTTGCAATTTTGTGCTGTTTCTATCAGAATAAACCTCCATGACTGGTGCTACAAGCTGGAGTTCGTAACGATGATTGTACACAACGCAAGAAGAGTACTGTTACACAGGCACGATAGCCACTACAATGAAGGACATATTATAATGCCTATGCATTGCGTGCAGAATTGAATGAAGTGACAATGAGTAACGGTGAATATCGTCAGTTAAATATGTCCATCATGAATTATACGTGTGAGACACTACCAGCAGCATATATGCGCCCTTGTCCCTGCAGAGGATAGCTATATTTGGAAATAACTCTTGCAGTCCCTGCGGAAGAAAGAATATGACGAAAGACAACATGTTGTTTAGCAAACAGCCATAATCAAATATTAATTGTAATGTTAATATTGTCTGCCTTGACAGCAGAGAGCACACTGATAATGGCATTTACTTCAGGCATTGAAAAACAGGCATTGAGTGTGCGGGAAGCACATGTATTCTTCATCAGTTTTAATACAGTTCTGAGTAATAATCCATTGTGATTATTTCACCAGCTAAACATTACATCCATGATTGTGAATGAGAATCCCGGATGGAAAGACATCTCATATGGTTGAGTGTTCCCCATGAATAGCCTCGAGAGACTGACTAGAATTTATTTTTTTTAAAGAGCATTTACGATAAATCTGACCAGATCTTATGTCTGAAAAATAAATATATATATATATATATATATATATATCAATGTGGAATGATGGCTAACCATAAATCATAGAAATGTAATTTATCAACCTCTGTTCTCCTGGGGATAACATGGAGCAAAACATTGCGGTAGATGCTAAATGCTACCACAAACTCTGCGATGTAAAGGACACGCTGTAGCCTGGGTTCAGAGGTTTTAAGACAGCTGGATAGCCGCCAGCACCGGGTCTTGGTCACCGCAACAGCGAGAGGTGCCCGGGCGGTGACGGTGGCCGCGGCAAAGGGAGTGGAGGAAGGACCAGCCTGGTTGGGCAAACCCATAGCCTAGCGTCTTGAAAAATGGGCCTGTAAAAACGGCCAGCTCATCTAATTTCCAAGACCCCAACTTTATTTTGGTTTTCCTATTGGAATAAGGTCACGCCAATCATCATAAGTTTATTAGCCAATCAGCAGCATTTTACCCCGGGACTTAGCGTAATACCCGACCTGGCAGTTTGTTAGAATTTGTCTGTGCTGCTAGCCTATTTTCGGTTGTAGATCGCTCATGCTTATTATGTTTTATAATGTGTAGATATTTCTACATTATTCTATTATTCTTTGTGCATCTAGCATGTGTTTGGGTCCACATAGCCTGTTTAGTTGTTGACATGCAAATAGGCATATTTTTTTCCATACTGTGCTATAGCCAAAGTTCTATTTTCTTTATAGAACCACAATTAGTATCAGAGAGAGTGGTGTTGTATGTGTGTGTGGATCTTCATTAAACCCTGAACTAGAACTACTGCTTCCTCGTGTTCTGAACGGACACCCTGTGGTGGTTACTAATGGCCTAAAATCCAGCACCTCATTTTTCTATCCCTTTTTATTGGTCCTTAGAATTCATAAACAACCCATATTTTTCAGGCCCCACTTACATAATGGCTGTTCATTCTCTAACTTATTCTTGGGGAAATCCTAGTCATGAGGAATTGCCTGGGAGTGGGTGTAGATCGGTAGCTGGAAAACCAGGCTGTATCACATCCGTCCGTGATTGGGAGTCCCATAGGATGGCGCACAATTGGCCCAGCATTGACGGGGTTTGGTCGGAGTAGGCCGTCACTGTAAATAAGAATTTGTTCTTAACTGACTTGCCTACACAGTAAAAATAAAAGTGTTAATTTAACTCCTATAGATTTCAATTCAACACTGTTTCAGATAACATTGGTCCCGGTCTACATAGTGTTAAAGTTACCCTACGGGTAGTGTCAAATTTAAGTTTGACACTGAGTTAATTTGACTCAAAATGGTGTTAAAATTCCACTGAATTTACACTGCAATGACTGCATAATTTTACACTCCGATTTAATTCCGACACTAGTGCTCATTGACTCCTCAAAATGTTGAAAATACTCACCCTGGGTTAAAATAAGTCAAAACTGTTATTTTTACACCCCTTTTCTTTAACAACAAAAAAATCAACAACAAAAAAAGGGGACGTATCGTTTCCCCAGGGAAGCTTTTGGCATCTGACATAATTTAAACAACACGAAAAGCAGACATCGTCATTCAACAACTGTTGCTGAAAAACAGCAAGTGAGAGAACATCGGTAAATTGAAGTATAAATACATCCCAAGATTTACACCCATTGGTTTAGAGGCATGAAGGTGATACTTGAGCCCATAGGTTGAACAGCAAGCATGAGGAATGTGCATTATTGTGCGATGCTTATAACCTATAAGGTAAATAGATGAATGAAGTTCTGCACGTGGCTAATAGGAAAGAAGAGAAGAAGCAAGACACTATGCTGATGATGATACGTTTGTATTCATTCCCACTATGCCCGTATAATAGGAAACAAAGTGAATTATGTTATGCTTACTTGATGACGTTAAATGAGCATTCAGACCAGACTTCCTGATTGAACTTCAGTAAACTACATTTGTGTGTCATGTTTTAAGCATCACGTGACCCTATTGTCAGTATTCGGCTACATTATTTTCTTTATTTCCTTTATCATTTCATCATAATGTGCCTAGGAAGCCTGTTCGGTTACAGCATAATGTGCCTAAGCCTGCTTGGTTATACCTAGGTGTCTGGTTAGACTGTAAACTCTCCTTCCAGACTCACATCAATCATCTCCAATCCAAAGTGAAATCTAGAATTGGCTTCCTATTTCGCAACAAAGCATCCTTCACTCATGCTGCCAAACATACCCTCGTAAAACTGACCATCCTACCAATCCTCGACTTCGGCGATGTCATTTACAAAATAGCCTCCAATACCCTACTCAACAAGCTGGATGCAGTCTATCACAGTGCCATCCGTTTTGTCACCAAAGCCCCATATACAACCCACCACTGCGACCTGTATGCTCTCGTTGGCTGGCCTTCACTTCATAATCGTCGCCAAACACATTGGCTCCAGGTCATCTACAAGACCCTGCTAGGTAAAGTCCCCCCTTATCTCCGCTCACTGGTCACCATAGCAGCACCCACCTGTAGCACGCGCTCCAGCAGGTATATCTCTCTGGTCACCCCTAAAGCCAACTCCTCCTTTGGTCGTCTCTCCTTCCAGTTCTCTGCTGCCAATGACTGGAACGAACTACAAAAATCTCTGAAACTGGAAACACTTATCTCCCTCACTAGCTTTAAGCACCAGCTGTCAGAGCAGCTCACAGATCACTGCACCTGTACATAGCCCATCTATAATTTAGCCCAAACTACTACCTCTTCCCCTACTGTATTTATTTATTTTATTTATGTTGCTCCTTTGCACCATATTATTTATATTTGAACTTTGAACTTTCTTCAAACTACAAATCTACCATTCCAGTGTTTTTCTTGCTATACTTTATTTACTTTGCCACCATGGCATTTTTTTGCCTTTACCTCCCTTATCTCACATCATTTGCTCACATTGTATATAGTCTTATTTTTTTCTACTGTATTATTGACTGTATGTTGTTTACTCCATGTGTAACTCTGTGTTGTTGTATGTTGTCGAACTGCTTTGCTTTATCTTGGCCAGGTCGCAATTGTAAATGAGAACTTGTTCTCAACTTGCCTACCTGGTTAAATAAAGGTGAAATAAATAAATAAATAAATATGATATACACTGAGTTTACAAAACATTAGGAACTGCTCTTTCCATGACATAGACTGACCAGGTGAATCCAGGTGAAAGCTATGATCCCTTATTGATGTTACATGTTAAATCCAAGTCAATCAGTGTAGATCAAAGGGAGGAGACGGGTTAAATAATTACTTTAAGCCTTGAGACAATTGAGACATGGGTCTCAGAGGGTGAATGGGCAAGACATAAGATTTAAGTGTTTTTGAACGGGGTATGGTAGTAGGTGCCAGGCACAGTGGTTTGAGTGTGTCAAGAACTGCAACGCTGCTGGGTTTTTCACGCTCTACAGTTTCCTGTGTGTATTATGAATGGTCCCAAAGGACCCAATGGACATCCAGCCAACTTGACAGCTGTGGGAAGCATTGGAGTCGACATGAGCCAGCATCCCTGAGGGACGTTTTCGACACCTTGTAGTCCATGCCCTGACGAAATGAGGCTTTTCTGAGGGCAAAAGGGGGTGCAACTCATTAGGAAGGTGTTCTTAATGTTTTGTACACTCAGTGTACAATAAACCAACCTCATTTGCTATATGTTATGATTATGTTATTGAAATGTTAAATTCAACACTTTATTTAACTAGGCAAGTCAGTTAAGAACAAATTCTTATTTACAATGACGGCCTACACCGGCCAAACCCGGACGATGCAGTGCTAATTGTGCGTCGCCCTATGGGACTCCCAATCACAGCCGGTTGTGATACAGCCTGGAATCAAACCTTTGTGTCTGTAGTGACGCCTCAAACACTGAGATGCAGTGCCTTAGTACCATAATTGTTCCATTAACTCAGGTGATCTTAAATTCACCAATGTGAAATATAATAACACTTTTGGAGGCTGTAGTTTAGAAATTGTATTTCTGGCCGCGGCCGGATTCGAACTAGGGACCTTCGGGTCCACTCTTCCCCTTCCTCTAATACAAGAAAAAAGATTGTAAGAATTTTTTAGTTTACCATAATAAATAATGAATAATAAACTTATTTACTGTAAAAAGTCATTAGTTCTGCTAACTACATCTTTCTGTCGAATCCCACTGCTTAGAACCATTCGAGACACCCAGCTCAAAGAATGCCAGTGTTTAATACTTAAATGAATAACATCACCACCCATATAGTTATCTTTTTAAGTTCAAAATACTTCACTGTTTTGTGTTTCATTAACTTTTTGACACTAAATTGCATTGTGGACTATAAAGATTGAAGTTACTTGAACATGAATATTTTTTGAGTGAACATAAACATTTAGTGTCCCTTCTACTTCATTTATTTACCATTTATTACTCATTTTTGTCAAGTGTAATTAGTTTTCAATGGCCATGTCTAAATGTTTAACTTTGTTTTACGTATTTGACGATTTGTCATTTGAATCCACCTTAGCAGATACTCTTTAGCACAGTGCTCATTCCAGTAAGCTATAGGCATTACAGGATGCTGCATTAGCCTCTGTCATTAAGAGTGGTGCTAATGACTTTGTTGTTGGTGGGAATGGCTTGTCTCATTATTGAACATCAATTTGCTTGACGGTTTTGATATCCGTTCATCATGATCAATTACACCTCATAGCACAGCAAACTGCTTAATACTATTTTAGAAATATACTTTTCTTTCTTCGAACATGCATACAACATTGTGTAAAAGTATCATAAAGTGGAAACATTTTGAATTACTCGCAATACTCTAAAAACAGAGCCACGTGGCACTATTAAGTATTCATAACTAGAAAAAACATAATACTTTGATATCATCACAACACAGATAAATCAAGTGTTTTTTACTCAGATATCAATGTAAAGATGTAAAACAATACAATCAAGCAAGAACAACTTATTTAATAAATGTTAGATTTACTGTAAAATATTAAATAATCATTACTTGTAAAAACTCATTCATTTAGATCAGCAGAACAAAGATAAATAAAGTTAGATTTACTATATAACCTAATATTTGTTTTGTTAACAGTACTGAAAAACATTAAAAACATCTGAGTGAGTACCACTGAGAGACGTGCTCAAATTTGTTGGTACCCTTACAGCTCATTGAAATAATGCTTCATTCCTCCTGAAAAGTGATGAAATTAAAAGCTATTTTATCATGTATAGCTCATGACTTGGAGAGAAGCTTGATGTTACATAGCTCTACAACCATATGGGACACTGACTGAAGTTCACCTTGTCAGTAAACAATTTGCATGGCCAAATGAAGGCAGACCTGGCCTGATCAGAATGTTTAAAACATGCTACTAAGAGATGACATGAGAGACCTGCCGCCAGTATCACCATGACAAATGTGTAGATGAGGGGATGGCTGTTTGTTTTTATTGTGCTCAAGGAATCATGTTCCTTTTAATATTTATTCTATTTTGCTTTTCCGAAAAGTGTTGTGAACAGTTTGTAACGTTAAATTGCAAATAAGTTAACATTTTAGATGATCAACTTGAAATGTAGCAGATGAACAAATCATGTAAATACAGGACTTACTTGTAATATTATAGGACTTCATTGCACAGCCACTGTACTTATATGGTATGAATTTAACTTAAAAGTGTGTGTGTTTATGCCTGGATGCTGTTTTAGTGTTTGCCTCAACCATCCCTTCCACTGTGTTGCGACCGACTTTTTAAACTAAAGGATGTGTGTGTTGCTACAGAAAATGTGTGCACCAGCTGAGAACACCTTGCACATTGTCTTTGTATTCTTACCAGTGATACAATATATTTAATGTATTAGTATTTCTAGGTAAGACATTCATGTAAAATAAAATTATACATTATAATCTTTTTGTAAAAATCAATAAATAATGCACATTGACTCTTGATCTTTATAAACTAACCACTATTTTGTTCCTATTCAGTTTGATGTTTAATGTCCCCTTTCACACAGGTCCATCTCTCTCTTTCTTTCTCTCGTCCCCCTATCTCACACATACATTGTATCAAATGCAGAAATTAGAATACTGTCACATTTGAAAACATTTTAGTAAATATATTACAATTCATATAGCATGGCCTGTGCATGATTCATTATAAATAATTATACATGATAAATAGAATATACGCTACACATTTAATTAATAGTGTAATATCATATTTTGTCCAATAAAAGTGAATCTACAGACAAAACAATGGGCTGTACTCATTAAACTCAAGAAACACAAGCTTAGCTTAGCTATATGATCATTTTTCATTTCCAATCTAAGAATAAAGGAATCTAAAATGCTTTGTTAAATCGACTGCCACTAATTCTCCAAATTGAACAGTTGATTTCCATTTTACTCGAAGGAGACACCGCAGGAACTGCTCTCAAATTCACACTTCACCCCGCTAATGCTGTCCACGCTTGGCTGACTGTTAACTCTTTGGTGAGTGTGAGAAAAGGGGAAAGTCTCAGACCGGGACATCCTCCCTCTGCCCTGTGAGGAATCGGAGGAAGAGTTAATTACCAGTCTCATGAACTCAGGGGCGGTGAATCGCCGAAGTAATCTGGTCCCCAACCCGGTGAACCCCGGTGGACGGACAGGAATCTTCTCCGGCTCCATCTCTTCTCTGTAGAAGAGGAGTTTGTTGAGTCGTCCGTTCGGAGGGAGAATGCCGCACTTCTGACTCCCTCTCCAGCTTGATTGAGCGATGTCATTATTTTCATCTTTTGGCACCCTGGTGGAATCCTCGGGCGGGCTCAGAGATTGACTTTTGCCGTTTAAAAGTGCTTTTTGCGCAGTGACAGTTTTGTCAGCATCGTTTGTCATCTCACAGTTGCTCTCTTGATATTCAGTCTTGACTATCAGGGATCTTTCGTCCTGCAGCGAGGCTCTCTTTAATTTCCTGGCTAATAGGCTCATGTCACGCACATCCCCATGATAGGACTGCTTTCTGCTGCTCAGCAGGTCCAGGTTAAATGACTTTGCTTTGCCCCAGACTGAAATACTATCTGGCACCTCCTGTTTCAATCGTTCGTTTCTGCTGACATCTTTCTGGCTTGGCTCTGGGCAATGGCTCATTGTTTTAACCCCCCTTATGTGCCTTAGCTTACAGTTCTGTGACTGTATCTGTTTGGCTGGGAATATGTCATCCCGTTCTTCTTCTGACTGGCCCCTCTCTAGGCATTTGCCGTTTCTCTCAAAGGACTTATTCTGGCATTTGATGTGCGCCCACAGCTCGTTGCTGTCCCCGACCCTCAGCTGTTTCTGGAACACCTTAGGTAGCTGGTCTTCATCCGTGCTGTGGAACGGTTTAGAGAACCTCTCCAGAACCTGCCTGGGGAGCTTGTTTGGTTGCCTCCGCTCGGTCCCTGCCTCTTTCCCGATCCTGACCTCCCCTAGTTGGTCATCTGACATCACCCCCCTCCTCCCAGAGTTTAGGGCCTGGACACACTGGTCGTGCCCAAAGAAGTTAGCCACCTGGATGGCAGAGTGGCCAGCGTGGTTGGTATGGTCTAGCCTCATGCCCATTCTTTTGAAAGACCTGACCAGGAACTCCAGCACGTGGCTGTGGCCGGTGTAGGCTGCGTACATCAGTGCGCTGTTCCCCCAGGCGTCAGACACATCAGGGTTGGCGTTGAACTGCACCAGAAGTTTGACCACGTCCAGGTGGCCCAGCTCACAGGCAAGGCTCAAGGACGTGCGCCCGTACTCGTCCTGGCAGTTCACGTCAGCCTCTTTCTCCAGCAGCAGACAGGTAAACTTGGCCCTGGCCACGGGGTCCTGCAGGCATACGGCAAACATCAGAGGGGTGCGGCCGTTCTCTGTCTTGGAGTTGATGATGCGGTTGTCCAGCGCGTCCAGGACAAAGCGTGCTAGGTGCACTTTGCCACCGTGCATGGCATCCAGGAAGGTCTTTGTGCCAGAGCTCTGGCGCAGATCCTTAGGTCTCATCATACTTAACAGTAAATTCTGGAGGTGAGCCTCAGACTGTGTTCTGAGGAAGAGAGAGTGAATCAGGACCCTGTTTGTGTTGACAGTGTGTGTATTTACCTCAGTGTGAGCCTCAGTGAGGAGCTGCCGGCGTTTTTATACCTCTCTCTCGACACGCCCTCCCCACGTTGCCAGGGAAACAGCCATCTGAGGACCATTGTGCTGCTGCAACCTCCATTCAGAATAACCTGCCTCCGCCAGAAGAAAACATATGCTATTTCAACTGAATAATTACTCAAGGAGAAAAACATGACCAGTGTTTTTCATGTGTGCCAGGTAAAAGTGGCTGCAAAAGAGGTGCTTAAATCAGTCTCTTTTTTTCCCCAGGTTACCATTCTTTCACACGACAACTCTAATTAACTTTACCAGACTCTCTCACATGGATGAAAATAGAGAGCTTGGAGTCTCCATTTATATCCTTTGTTGCTAAAGGTCAGCCAATGCTGCATGTTATGAAAGTTATAGTGTATCATATAATGACTCGTACATATGCATCTTCTCTTCCCAAAAGGTTTCAGAGGAGAATAGAGTATAGTCCGGTTAGAAGCACTGATTTATTAATAGACAGAACATTTGCTTTTTAAGTCGGAATGGGAACACCGCCCTACCACTAAAACACCGCCCTACCACTTAAATACCGCCCTACCACTAAAACACCACTAAAACACCTCCCTACCACTAAAACACCGTCCTACCACTAAAACACCTCCCTACCACTAAAACACCGTCCTACCACTAAAACACCACTAAAACACCTCCCTACCACTAAAACACCATCCTACCACTAAAACACCACTAAAACACCTCCCTACCACTAAAACACCATCCTACCACTAAAACACCGTCCTACCACTAAAACACCTCCCTACCACTAAAATACCGCCCTACCACTAAAACACCACTAAAACACCTCCCTACCACTAAAACACCACTAAAACACCTCCCTACCACTAAAACACCTCCCTACCACTAAAACACCACTAAAACACCTCCCTACCACTAAAACACCGTCCTACCACTAAAACACCTCCCTACCACTAAAACACCGTCCTACCACTAAAACACCTCCCTACCACTAAAACACCGTCCTACCACTAAAACACCACTAAAACACCTCCCTACCACTAAAACACCATCCTACCACTAAAACACCTCCATACCACTAAAACACCGTCCTACCACTAAAACACCTCCCTACCACTAAAACACCGCCCTACCACTAAAACACCACTAAAACACCTCCCTACCACTAAAACACCTCCCTACCACTAAAACACCGCCCTACCACTAAAACACCACTAAAACACCTCCCTACCACTAAAACACCGCACTACCACTAAAACACCTCCCTACCACTAAAACACTGCCCTACCACTAAAATACCGCCCTACCACTAAAATATCGCCCTACCACAAAAACACCACTAAAACACCTCCCTACCACAAAAACACCGCCCTACCACTAAAACACCGCTCTACCACTAAAACACCGCTCTACCACTAAAACACCTCCCTACCACTAAAACACCGCTCTACCACTAAAACACCGCTCTACCACTAAAACACCGCTCTACCACTAAAACACCGCTCTACCACTAAAACACCGCCCTACCACTTGAACACTGCTTAATACAGTGCCAATAAATGGAGGTATTGTTTACGTACTGTAGCAACTCCCCTCTACTCCCCGTTCCAGGAAACCTGGCCCTCACTGCCTTTGATCACTTTGATCTCTGTAATCAGTGACAAGAACTCTGTTTGTAGGACATCTATTATTTTTCTACTTAACCTGCTCCATGCTGTGATACTAATAATATCCATGTCCTGTCCACGTGTCAGGAGAGAGATTTCTGAACATAGCAACCTTGGTAGTATAGTATTGAGGATAATGTTTTTTTCATGCCCTCTTTGTCCTTTTGAAGTGTTTTGCAACCAACTGTTTTATATATCACTGTTATTTCTTTTTCTTCATATGATGGGTGATTATGCAACTTCGGGCACTTTGGCCGTGGAAACTTTCAGAAATGAAAACTTATTCAAACACCATTTTACCAGTATTGTACTTGTCTTTGATTTGTCTAGAAACTGTATCTGATAATGGCTGCGATCGTACTATTCAAGAATTTATATATTTTTGTCATTTTTCCCAGACAGCCATAGACAAATGTCATTTCCATCACGTCATTAAACATCCATTTTAGTTGAAAATGAAATATCATACAATTGATTTATAACGGATTTCTTATACATTTGTACATGAACTTGTATTGAATATTATTTTAAGTGATTTTTAAGGTTTTCCTAATATTAATAATTCAACACGACGCCTGAATGCATAAACTTGCCTTGCTGACAGCTGAAAACATTTATTTATCATGAAAAATAAGATGTTTCCACCCAACCTTTTTGTGAGATTATGATAACAACCATATGATTTCCATATCTAAAACAAATAAATGTATGTAAATTATACATAATATACTCATTTACCTAAAAAATATGGGTTGTGATAGAAATTACAAGGTGTGGTGGAAATGACATCTATGTAAACAAAAAAACTTATGAAAACAATATTTTATTGCAAACATTTTGAACAACAACCATTGTTAAACATTTCATTAATATAAGACAAAGATTCCAAAACACTGGAACTAGCACTTGAGAACAATGTGTTACAGATGCTACAAATAGAAATTCTAGCACATATATAGAGGGAAGAGTTAATTGAGAGCTACACATGTTTTATTTAATGTATGATTTTATACCCTGCTTTGTATGTACTGTATCGTGAGTTTCCAAGTGTATCTAAGGCTTAGAAAGAGAGCTAAGTTGCTCCCAGACCAAGGCATCCAGCTCCATGCGCCTTTTGGTCACTGGATGGGGCTCAGGGACTAGTCCAAGCATATGCTGTGGTCTGTACCGTATGATGTCGTCTCTCATTGGCCAAAAAAAGCACCACTCTCTGCGTGAATGTCTTGCACGATACCAGGGTAAATGTCCTGATCATACTCCACACCACTTTCCGATCAATGCTTCACATCTTCAATGTGCTGGACGGTGCTTTGAGATGAGTTGAATTTTCCATCTTGGTCCACCTTTTCTTTTACTGTCAAATGTACAGGGAACTTCTCCATGTTTCCCTCTTTGTTTTTCTTCTCTCTCTCTCTTCAGCTTTGTTTTTCCACTCAAACCACCATGTCTGCTCACCAGCATCAAAGGTAGATGTTTTAAGCTCTTTTGCTTGGCAAAGGGAGCACTCTCTATACATGCACTCTTTCTTCAGGTTCTCACAGCACAAAGACTCAATAACTTTCTCAATGTTGCTGCAGCTGATCACTTTGTGATGCTGTAGTTTGTCCGCCATGAACTGGAGGTTGGCGTGGGTTTTGCAGAGACGTGTCCCTATCCTGGACTGTTTGCTTGACAAGCCAAAAAGGACGTCTTTTGCAGAATTCACAGTAGGAAATTTGAATTTCTGAATATTCCCTCTTAAACTTTTGATAAAGGTTCTGAATTGTGCCATTCAAGAAGCGCTTTTGCTTTTTTTTCTTGTTCCTCATTAGTGTGTCCTTTTTCCCTGTTGTTGTTCTGCTGTTGTCATCACGTTCATAGAATCTAGTGATTTTCTCTTCTGTGGCAGTGCTAATTCTGTTACACTGATTTTTCCTGGAGTATTGAAGACTTGATGGCCTGTTTTCATTTGCCCTCATTGCTTTTGCTGAAAATCCAAATTCTCTGTTTGCGGCTTTGACCAGGCCATACTTTCTCAGGATGTTGCCTCTGAGCATTTTTTAAGCCACTTGTTTGTCCTTGGCACTGCACATTTTTTTATACTTTTGTTTTAACTCTGCAATGACGGCATTTTGAAACAACAAAATCCTTCTCACGTTCTTCGGAGTTCCCTTCATTTGCTGTTTTGTCTTTGTCTTTGGGGAATCTTGTCTCTTCATTTTGTTCATCAGTCGATCATACCTTTTTTTGTATTTCTCAGCTTTCCGTAAAGCATTATCAAGTTTGACATTTGTCATACTAAGATCTCTGTATGCTTTTGTCTGACCTCTTCCAACCTTTTTCCTTCCAGCAAGTATTCGACTTCTCATTCATGTTGCAGACGATGAGGAAGGGGTATCAGGGTGTGCATCAGGGGCAGGTAAGTTAGGATCAGGTATGTTAGGGGGAGGTATGAAGGCCTCATGTTCTGGCTGCAAGTTATCTGGTGACTGAGGTGGTGTGTTGCCTGATAGGTAGGTCTCCATCTGGTGACTGAGGTGGTGTGTTGCCTGATAGGTAGGTCTCCATCTGGTGACTGAGGTGGTGTGTTGCCTGATAGATAGGTCTCCATCTGGTGACTGAGGTGTTGTGTTGCCTGATAGGTCGGTCTCCATCTGGTGACTGAGGTGGTGTGGTGCCTGATAGGTAGGTCTCCATCTGGTGACTGAGGTGTTGTGTTGCCTGAGAGGTAGGTCTCCATCTGGTGACTGAGGTGGTGTGTTGCCTGATAGGTAGGTCTCCATCTGGTGACTGAGGTGGTGTGTTGCCTGATAGATAGGTCTCCATCTGGTGACTGAGGTGTTGTGTTGCCTGATAGGTAGGTCTCCATCTGGTGACTGAGGTGGTGTGTTGCCTGATAGATAGGTCTCCATCTGGTGACTGAGGTGGTGTGTTGCCTGATAGATAGGTCTCCATCTGGTGACTGAGGTGGTGTGTTGCCTGATAGGTAGGTCTCCATCTGGTGACTGAGGTGGTGTGGTGCCTGATAGGTAGGTCTCCATCTGGTGACTGAGGTGGTGTGGTGCCTGATAGGTAGGTCTCCATGTGGTGACTGAGGTGGTGTGGTGCCTGATAGGTAGGTCTCCATCTGGTGACTGAGGTGGTGTGTTGCCTGATAGATAGGTCTCCATCTGGTGACTGAGGTGTTGTGTTGCCTGATAGGTAGGTCTCCATCTGGTGACTGAGGTGGTGTGTTGCCTGATAGGTAGGTCTCCATCTGGTGACTGAGGTGGTGTGTTGCCTGATAGGTAGGTCTCCATCTGGTGACTGAGGTGGTGTGGTGCCTGATAGGTAGGTCTCCATCTGGTGACTGAGGTGGTGTGTTGCCTGATAGGTAGGTCTCCATCTGGTGACTGAGGTGGCGTGTTGCCTGATAGGTAGGTCTCCATTTCAACTGTTCTCTTTAAAGTCTGTCTTCTATTCCGTTGGTTACATTTCCATTGCCTTCTCTTGTTTCTTTGTTCTCGCTTTGTAAGCTCAGAGAGATTTCACTTCTCCCTTCTCTTTTTTCTTCCAGTATCTCTCCCTGTCTTTTTGCAGATGTTCCTGGTATCATATAGGATCATTTTTTATTTTGTTTCTATATGTCTCTGACCTCTGTGCTGTTTTATGTGGCATCTTCTAAATAAATAATAAAGACAAATACTACTTTGTTTGAAATTAATTTAAAACCTGACTAAATAAGCATAAAGTTAAAAAACGTAAAGATAAAAAACGAATAAGATAATGGATTTGCGTCATTTCCACCACTTTCTGTCATTTCCACCACTTTCTGTCATTTCCACCACACTTAAGATTGTGATGGAAATGACATTTCTACAGTTTCTGGAGAAAATTGACAGACTGCTTAGCATGCTTTGATTAGAATTACAGCTAGCATATTATTTACACTAAATACATAAAATATAAAAAAATATATAAAGTTCTTCCACAAATTAAAGAAATTATAGCCTGTTTGGAAATGATTGACAATTAAAATATTCTCTAAACAAGCAATATTTACCTCAATATTTCTTCCATTTCTGGACATCACATCTGGAACAATTGTCCACTGCAGCCATGTGCTTCAGTGTCACAATATGTGTCCATGGTAACTAAATTAACATTCTCTTGAAAAAACTTTATTAATGAGGAATTTGTCCTCAGTGGTGGAAATGACACCACTCCCAAAGGACAGGTATATTTTGTGTAAAAAACAATATAAAGGGCATACTCACAATAAATATTGATATAGATTTTATTTAATTGACTCTTTCTGAAGTACATAACATTATATAATGTGTAATTATTAATGTTTTCTCATAGAAAAACATAGTAGAAGCTTAAAAGTCTGGGTCAGGGACAAGGGCAAAATAGTGAAATTGAGGTATAAAATGCATCTGAAAAGTATCTAAAATACTTGATAGAGAGGTGTTTTAAAAAGTATGGGGTGATTCCAGTGTGAACTTAACATACAAATATTTGTATTTGTTTTATTTTTGATAAAATCCCCCAAATTGACCCGAGGACATGGACGTGCCCGTAGTTGCAGAATCACCATTTGATTCATTTGATGGTGTTGTTCCAAAAACATTATTCATGTTCCCCTCAGAAACCCCTTTTAAGTTGATTGTTTCAGGTTCAACAGAATTGACCTGTGGGAGCGCAGGAGCCAGGCTCCTGGAAGAGGAGATTTGGAGGAGAGGATGGGGATGGACCCTCCCAAAAATGTGCCCACTGATTTAGCCAACCACCAGCAGTATAACATGTACCTAACACATTAACACAACTTATCTTGAATTATAGAAAGCAGCCATCTCCTCCATGCCTTTTGATCATTTTAATTAGGTTTTAATTGCTCAAATAAAAAACAGCAGGAGCAACCCCAGACCCAGATAGTGCAGGTGAGAGAAGCAGCACTTCCTTACTGTCAACATGTCTCTTCATCAAAACCCACAGCACATCTCTGATGAGCCAGCTCCATGATCTCACCATTACATGTACGATTCCCATTCAGATAAATTTGATCAGAGGCAATGTAACACAAATAGGACTGAAACTTACTCATGCAGTGACTGATGTAATTTTCTGACAGTAAGAGCTGGTTATATATTATATCATTGTAGTGCAGGTATGTAATAATCTAGTCTTAGCAAAAACCTCAATAAATGTTTTAATAATGCCATGAGATAGTCGTTCTACATTCAACCCTCTTGATTTCAAGGATACATTTCCCCCCTGTCAACCCTCAATAACCGATCCCAAGTTGCGGTGGGTGGGTAAAATCACTGAGGAAGCCAAGCCAAGCCACTAAAAAATCCATATTACAACCTATGTTGTACAAAAAAGTAGCAAAAAATAAATGCATGAAATGAAAATGAAATGTATGTATAAACAACTGTAAGTCGCTCTGGATAAGAGCGTCTGCTAAATGACTAAACTGTAAACTGTATATTTTAGTTGTTTGCTCCATTCGTTCATACTCCACTGTGATATACAATAAGGCCATGACAACAAAAAGACAACACTCATACAGTGGCAGAATAAATTCAACTACACATGCGTTTGTTTCATGACAAAACCGAAGAGCAGCATCTGTCCGGTGAAATCCACAAAGCAAATATTGCATGTAACAAACAGTTATTTCACCTGCAGCATGGTCAAGCAAGTTAATGTTTTCCACAGTTTACTAAACTACAACAACTGATTTAGAACCACAGAGTTACCGCAAGTCACAGGAGCACTGCCTCCGCTGTTCCAGCACCATTTCAACTTAAACGTTTAAACATCTTCAAATCAACAAGGCTATATATGCTTAGTTTAATACACTGAAAAAATAAATTAAAGATACCAAAAACAATTTAGTCCAATCAATGTTGCTAAATATCATGTGGCTGTCCATGGTACTAATTTCTGTATGTGTGTGTGTGTGTGTGCATAAAACTTTTGTTTTACTCACCCTACTTGTAGACTAGTTGAAAGCGAATGCCATTCTCATCTCTTTCATGTTGGCAAAACGGTCTATGGCTCTGTCATACAATACACTTTTCGTTTTTTGTTGTTGTCATAGACTACCTAGCTAAAATGCTTGCTAGCCTAACTTCCTCGCATGGGCAACAATGAACCACAGAACCAGCTGAGTTAGCTAGCAAGTTAATGTGAGTCTACTAGGCTACATCTAGGTTACATATTGAACTTCAATCGTCTCAGGCCAGTGGCACAACATATTCATTTATGGTTAGAATAGAATTGCCATCATAATTATTGGCCTGTACAGAGAACTAAGTCAAAACCACAAGTCCAAATCCCCATCTCCATCCATGGCTTAGGAAAGGGCCAATTTATCAATTTAGCTAGCCACTGCAGGAGATCAACACAAGCAGACCAAGAAACAGACACCTCTTTCTGAAAGGGATGTTTTGCTAAGGAAGTGATTTGATTGGCCTGAAGCCAAATCCAAACTGGCATCCTTTGGAGGGTGTTTTGCTGCACCGGGACAACCCACAGTTGAGCTCAGCTCAACACTGATTGGCTAATTATGTTATAAAAACATTTATCAAGGGAGGCCAAATGCTTGCTGGCATCAATCAATCAAATGTTACGGCGGCAACATGTCATACTATTTTGGTCCAGACAGCATCAGATACATGAGCTACACATACTGAGACAGAGGGACGCTGTTTCCCTCGCTCGGATGATTTCTCCGTTGAGATTCAGCCACTTGCGAATTTACAGAAAATTAGGAAAACACAGAGAGAGAAACGAATGAGAAAGGATTTTATCGTTTAAAAACATGTATTGGTCAAATATTTGGGGAAGCCTGACTTCCCTTGGCTTCCATGAATGTGCCTACACGCCACTGAACTCAACTCCAGAGGATCTGGATCTTCTTTTCCAAAGCTCAGACTGAGTGGTGTGTCCTTAGGGACATCTGATGTATTGCCTTAGCTACAGGATAGCCAGTGTCTCCGCTTCTCTCCACCATCCTACTTTAATTACTGCTAACGCACGCTCTCCATAGCAATGAGCCAGTGTGTTTATGATGCAGCCTCTGTCTCCTCCAATGGTGATAAGACCTTAATCAGGTTAATGTGATTCAGCAGATTCTGTTAACTAAGCAAACATAATAACCTGATCCCAGGATGCTGAATTAGGTCAGATCACTTTCTCACAACCGCAGCACGGTAATATAATAATCACCACATCTCAGACCATGTCAGCACAGCAGCGTATTAAATAGCATACAAACTACTCATTAACAAGAGTTTTTATCTCAGCAGATATAGCTAGTTTAGCTTATTCCATCTTGTAGATATATAACTAAGGGGAAAGTTGCAGAGTGCTTGATAAAAATGGTGCTCTCCATGTGTCCCCTTATCTGGTATTCCAGTGGATCGCATGCAGCTGTCGGCGGCTATTTCAGAGCTGGGTTCCTCCAGAAATAGACGAGCTCTCAGGCTAAACTTAATCCTCGCAGCGAGTCTGTAGGCTGTGTTTGAGTTATTGAGTTGGCTCCCACAACTCCAGATAATCTGTGCTTGTTAATATTTCCAGCTGTGCCTTTTGGGGAGTATAATATTATAAATATATTTTAGGATGTATGATCTTATACAGAAATAGCACAGGATATGTGGGTGGAATGTCATTCTATATGTACATACTTTTCATACATTTTCATACATTTTCCTAGGTTTTGACAAAAAGTGCAGAATAAAAATATGAATTCCAGACTGTGTCATTGAATATGTTCAGAGGTGACAAAAATGCACAGGGCAATTATATTTGTCATTAAATACACTATATATTCCATTCAGATAATAGAATGAAAGGGATTGTTTAAATATGAAGAGTCTGAATGAGCAGGACCCATGAGGCTGACTAATTGAACAGATGAATACGGAGAAAGCAGAGATGCCACGATAAATACTCTATCTCCCCTTCCCTATTCACTCTCACCCAGCTGCAGCCCCCTAGAATAGCTTATCAGATATTAAGGCTCACGTAAAGCCATTGTGTTAACAGTCATAATGACTGAATTAGCCTCTAGGGAGAGGACACTTCTCGGATACTGAATCAACAAGTCTCTTTAGGCACAGCAGAGAAATGTTTTAGAAACTTGTGGATGGCAAAGAATCCAAACATTACTCCTATGATTAAAAAATCGAATTAGAAATCATGAACAGGAATTAGTCTGGGACCTGATTTTGCGAGACCCATTAATTCTATCTGTAAATGCCTCCTAACTGTTGTCAAAAAGCACACAGCCCATTTTATCTTGTTTCATCTTGTCCGTCCTAATTGGAGCACACCTGAGGATGCCTGCCTGGGTCTGGGATTACCCAGAACACACTGAGGAAAACAGGATGCATCTCCTTCACTATCATTAATCTGCTTCTCCCTCGACGACTTCCCAACAAAACAAAAAAACAAAAAAACAATAACGAAGGGCCCTCCATATTAATTGGCCAAGCTTTTATATTCTGATATAGTACAGTATTACCTCCCTGGGATGCTAATGTTGCACCATTATTTAACACGTTATCAATGTGTCAGTCAACAACATCAGATTATACACTATTTTATACATCAGTGTGGACAGGACAGAACACCAGTCCATACACTTTATGTGCACAGATCCCTGTGTCGCCCTGTTTTTCCACTGTTACTTAGTGTGTGTTCGTAAATCACTCTGGAGTGCCAGAGTGAGCTCAGAGTGCGCTCTGGGCGTTCGTAAATTCAGACCATTGTCAGATTATCAGTTCTTAAATTCAGAGAGTTTCTCTTTCGGAGAGACTGGACGATCTGGCTGAGGAGTAGGGTTAATCGAGCATTCTGACCTCACATCGGCAGTTGTAAGGGGTGCGTACTGGCGGCAGAGAAGTCAGACGCAGGAGAACAAAACTGTGTTTCCAAACGGCGCAGTTCAATAACAAACAAACTCACCGGAAAACAGAACAATCAAATAATGGGTACATAACCCGACGCACACCAGGACAGACGTGCACAAGCACTTACAATAAACAATCACCGACAAGGACATGAGGGGGAACAGAGGGTTAAATACACAACATGTAATTGATGGGATTGGAACCAGGTGTGATGGTAGACAAGACAAAACCAATGGAAAATGAAAAGAGGATCAGCAATGGCTAGAAGGTCGGTGACTTCGACTGCCGAACGCCTCCCGAACAAAGAGAGGGACCAAATTCGGCAGAAGTCGTGACAGCAGTGAAGCACCCCAGCTAACTGGCTAACGCTTGCTAGCTACTGAGAGATGGTTAGGCTGTTTTCATGTTATCCAGAGCGTTGGTGACTGTAACTGTGCTGCTGGCTGTAACGTTCGTCGTTATAGAGGGACCAAGGCGCAGCGGAGGTTTGGTTCATCATCATTTTTATTAGAACGGTGAACCAGCAAAACAATAAACGATACCACGAACGAACAGCTTCACAGGCTACGAATAGCAATGCAAATACAATTCCCCACGAACAGCGTGGGGGAAAATGAACTTAAATGAGATCCCAATCAGAGACAACTAGCGACAGCTGTCTCTGATTGGGAAGACAGAAACCAACATAGAAATACTCCCCAATAGAGCCAACACAAGGCTCCAACGCAAAACAGAAAACAAACACAGGAAAACCACCCAACATAAACCACCCTGACCCAAAACACCCGAGTTCACCCGGTCAGGGCGTGACAGTACCCCCCCCTCAACGGTGCGTACTCCCGGCGCACCAAACTTAAGTCTATTAGGGGGGGGGAATCCGGGTGGGCGCCTCACCCTCGGTGGAGGCTCTGGCCCCGGGCGTGTTCTCTCCCCCGCCTCCACCTTAGCCCTACCCCTCTGGCCCGGACTGGACCACTGTGGAGCGGCATGCCCAGGCTCTGGAGCGGAGCCGTCGCCCGGAACAGGATTGGGCACCGGTGGACCGGACCCGGGCCGTGCCGGACTGGGAACACGCACCACTGGTTTGGTGCGGGCAGCAGGGACGGGCCGGACAGGACTGGGGACACGCACCACTGACTTGGTGCGGGGAGCAGGGACGGGCCGGACAGGACTGGGGACACGCACCATTAACCTGGTGCGGGGAGCAGGAACGGGCCGGACAGGACTGGGAACACGCACCTCTGACTTGGTGCGGGGAGCAGGAACGGGCCGGACAGGACTGGGGACACGCACCACTAACCTGGTGCGGGGAGCAGGAACGGGCCGGACAGGACTGGGGACACGCACCACTAACCTGGTGCGGGGAGCAGGGACGGGCCGGACAGGACTGGGGACACGCACCACTGACTTGGTGCGGGGAGCAGGGACGGGCCGGACAGGACTGGGGACACGCACCACTAACCTGGTGCGGGGAGCAGGAACGGGCCGGACAGGACTGGGGACACGCACCACTAACCTGGTGCGGGGAGCAGGAACGGGCCGGACAGGACTGGGGACACGCACCACTAACCTGGTGCGGGGAGCAGGAACGGGCCGGACAGGACTGGGGACACGCACCACTAACCTGGTGCGGGGAGCAGGGACGGGCCGGACAGGACTGGGGACACGCACCACTGACTTGGTGCGGGGAGCAGGGACGGGCCGGACAGGACTGGGAACACGCACCTCTGACTTGGTGCGGGGAGCAGGAACGGGCCGGACAGGACTGGGGACACGCACCACTAACCTGGTGCGGGGAGCAGGAACGGGCCGGACAGGACTGGGGACACGCACCACTAACCTGGTGCGGGGAGCAGGGACGGGCCAGACAGGACTGTGAACACGTACTGGTGCCCTGAAGCGTGGAGCCGGTTTAGCCACTCGTCCTGGCTGGATGCCCATCCTAGCACGGCATGTGCTGGGCATGTCCACCGGACGTACCGGGCTGTGCGGGCGCACTGGCGACACACCGCGCAACTCCGCTTCCCGTGGCCTGGAGCGGGGAGCAGGGACGGGCCGGACAGGACTGTGGACACGCACCGTGGGCTTGGTGCGGGGAGCAGGGACGGGCCAGACAGGACTGTGAACACGTATAGGTGACCTGTAGCGTGGAGCTGGTTTAGCCACTCGTCCCGGCTGGATTCCCATCTTAGCACGGCATGTGCTGGGTCTGTCCACCGGACGCACTGGGCTGTGCGGGCGCACTGGCGACACAGCGCGCAACTCCGCATACCAGGGCTCCTCCTCCAGATCTTCCCTCTGCAGGTCCTCAATCAACTGCCTCATCCTCGTCTCTTCCTCCGCCGTCATCCCCCACGAGAGCAGTGGTCTGGGCTCTTCCTCTGCCCTACCGGACCACCCCATTAGCCCCCCCAAAAAATTTTCTTGGGGCTGTTTTCCGGGCCTCCTCGACCGCCGCCTGCGACTCCGTCTACCGGCTGGCTTTTCCTCCTCGACCTGGGAGTCCGTCCGCCAGGGTCCTTTCCCCGACATGATCTCCTCCCAGGTCCAGAACTCCTTTCCCTCGCGAGCCCATCTCTCGCGCTCCTTTTCCTCCCGCTGCTTGGTCCTGGTTCGGTGGGGAATTCTGTAACGTTCGTCGTTATAGAGGGACCAAGGCGCAGCGGAGGTTTGGTTCATCATCATTTTTATTAGAACGGTGAACCAGCAAAACAATAAACGATACCATGAACGAACAGCTTCACAGGCTACGAATAGCAATGCAAATACAATTCCCCACGAACAGCGTGGGGGAAAATGAACTTAAATGAGATCCCAATCAGAGACAACTAGCGACAGCTGTCTCTGATTGGGAAGACAGAAACCAACATAGAAATACTCCCCAATAGAGCCAACACAAGGCTCCAACGCAAAACAGAAAACAAACACAGGAAAACCACCCAACATAAACCACCCTGACCCAAAACACCCGAGTTCACCCGGTCAGGGCGTGACACTGGCAACAATTTAATTACGCTTTTTTGCCTGCGTTTACTGACACCGGCCATATTCAACGGTTGTTGAGCGTTTGTAAATTCATCAGTAATTCTGGGTTCTGGCACACAAACAGAGTGCTCTGAAATCAGAGTAGATAGCCAGAGGGAATTTATGAATACACCCATAATCAGCTGAACGCCACCTCTCTGGTTGGGGGGTGGAAGATAACTGACTGGGGCTCACTAGATTGATCTCTCAGTATGCAGCAGAGAGGTGTCTGCTCGAGTGTCTTGCTTTCCTCATCTTCTTCTTATTGCACTAATGCCCTTTGATTTGGTACAAGGACACGACAGCTTGGTTTCAGGGGAAGTTTTCACACACAGGAAGGAAGCAGCTGGCCTCCTGTCATAGGGCCGCTAATGTGCCTCTCTCTAAGGAGGCTCAGCGGAGGTCAGTGCTACCATTGGCAGCGCACAATAGAGAGAATGTCCTTTTCAACTGCACAGCCTCTCTTTGCTGAAAGGTTTTTCAAACTTTAAAGGGGCAATCAGCAGTTGCTACGTCAATTTTTGGACTCATAAATGAATGATATGTACCCATTGATTCTTGAAGAGTGTAACTAGCCTCATGAGTTAGTTTAACTGTCGTACTCCATCAGAACCCAAAATATAAACTTGTTTTACTCCAATGTAATGTTTAAGAAAACACTGTATAGCCTCAAAACATGGTTAGAACTATAATTTTGATATCCTGAATGGTCAGTCCTTGCATCCATACCTTTGTCTATGAATTTGTGAGGGATTACATTTCTCCATCCCCATCCCTCGGCTTTTTACCAAAACAGTGGCTGGGATTTCACTTTGCTTTTGTTTCTACTGCTACATTTAATCTCTAGCATTCAGTGTTCCCCTCACAAGAATAAAAGATAGAGACATTCAAAGTGCGTTGATGTTGTTGTTGAGAGTTGAATTTCAGTGAAGGAATCAAGGCCAGCACAGCGTTGACTGAGAGGACTACAGTATTACTGTGAGAGGAGTCTGGAGTCTGGCAGCATGCTGGCACCGGTCAATCATAGGGGCCTCAGCATGTTATTGACCATGAAGTTGGGCCCTTCAGAGTCACCACTCCCTCTGCTCTCCCATCTATTATCGCCTCCCTACCATGGCCAGATGGTAATTACAAGGCTGTGTCATCACCCTTTGGATTTAAGGAAGCTAATATCAGCTCTCCCTCTGAGGTGCTTTGGATCACCTGGAATTAGATAGCCAAATGCAATTTGTGCTCTGACTTTTTCCTGCATTCAGCGAGCGAAGGATAATAAAATTATTAAAAGTACATTCAGAATACCATTCCAGACAGTATTATGGTTTTGCTTGGATCCCACTCAATGGTCTCTGGCTTGATCAACAACATGTCTGGACATTCTTTTCCCTTTGTTCATGTGGCTCTAATCAAGCGTGATTTTATTCATGTCCCTAACCATTATTCAAATAACTGATTTCAAAGCAAATGATTGCCATAAAGGTGGGATTCTCAATGGAACATATTTTGTGGAAGATCGATTTGACACACCAACATTGTTCTAACAAGTCAGATCGATACAGTCTGCATTTATGTAGACACCAGGCTCTGTGCACCAGGAGCCACCTGTACCACATCATTGATCTATCATGTCTGGCTCTGATTGAAATTCACTGCCTGCCTTTGGATGCGCTCTGAGAAGGAGGCCCGCAGAGCCTCCTCTCCATCTCTCCCCCTTACAGGCCCTATTTGTGGTCTTCCATCCTCGCTTGCCTGTGACAGCTCAATAAATTGGACAATTGGATAACAAATGTATTTCTGTGATGTCCACATCGTTGGGATACGGGCCATGCTCGGCCGCACCTGGAGTAATGGCCTGCCAGGTAATCCCATTCACACAGGAAGCTGCTGCGAAAGCGGCCCACAGTCTCTGGCTGGGACAGAAAAAGAAGAGAAAACATGACCCACCGTCTGGGACATTAAAACACCACCACGTGTAGCTTACATGTCACTGTGACTAATACCAGTAGACACAGTAACATCCCCAGATATTGTGTGCTGTGTATATATCCCTGTCTGTTGAGGAGGTAGATGTTAAGCATGCTAAAAGGTTGAAAGCAAATCACAGAGGATATCACTCAAGGTGGTTCATTTTTGATAAATTCATTGACATAAAAATGGATGGAATGTTACTTTGAATTGTCAAATGCAATGCTCTTGGCAACATAGCAACAGTTCTCAATTAAAATGTATGATCATTTTATGTTTTTTTAAGTATTGAGTTTCTAAACGTTTTTAATTCTTTCAGATTGGAGGAAAGTGCCTGAGTTAGTAAATGACTGGAATTCAGGATGGTTCAACACATCTCCCTCCCAGCCTGTGAGATGGAAGCCGTGTCATTGTATTGGCTGAAAAGGAATAACACATTTCTAAAAGTAAGGTTCTTCAGGTCTTTTCAATAACATGACTGAATAGAAATGTCAAGGGGCACAACAAGCATTGTATAGTACGCTGGCAAAGTAATTTCTTCAAGGCAAATTATTTAAGTGCAGTGCAATCAAACTCTGTTGATGATGGAAAGGTTGTTCAGTCCGCAACATCACAAAGCTTTGTTAATGTCTGGAATACAGCTCTTTGAGCACTCTCTCTAGACTATTTAGTATTTTATTAGGATTGCCATTAGCTGTTGCCAAGGCAGCAGCTACTCTTCCTATGGTTATCCTGAGGTCCAAACAAGAAGGATGCAGACTAGAGGAACATACTTTCTTTTCAGATTAGCTAGTGCCCTTAGGCCCAAGGTTATCCATTTCCGCATCACAGGACAAACTAATTGAAAAGCTTAGAATTTGACACTTGTGCCTTTGAAAGAATCACATTGTATTTTTATATGTAACATTCACTCTCCGCACATGACCGGCCTCTCAAATCTTTTACTTTCTGTCTTCAAACTAAACCCTTCACCTGCCTGATGTTCAGATCTGTTTTTAGTCTCAAGTTGAATGCAGAGGAACAGGAAGAGTGTAATGTGTTGTGCTGTTTTATTACCGTAGGATGACACTGCAATGTTTTCAGGAAAATTAAGACCTCTTAGATGTAAATTCCCCTGTTTTGGGGACCTGCGAGGTTCTGATACCGGCCGACATTTTCGCTTATAAATTGATCTGTGGACACCATAGCTAAACCAAGATAGACCACAGCCCGTCGTTTCAAATGGGAACAATAGTGATAGTGGGCAGAACAAGCAAGGAGCTGGGCAGAGCCAAGCACAAGCTTGCTAGATCCTATTGGTGCATTTTAGCATATATTTGCATATTTCCGGTAGGGAACGCCTACTCTGTGAAGTGCACGTGCAATGACTCAATTCGCCTTTGCACTCCTAAACCAGGTGTGCTCAACCTTCTTTGACGTGAGATCTACTTTTTCATTTGCCAGCCTGATGAGATCTACCAGTCTCTAAATCTAAACCAACCAACAAAATGTAAGAAACGCAACACACCACTGAGTATGGACCTGCTGCTATGATACCTATTTGATACCCAAATATAATGTGGACCAATAACATGTTTTCCACAAATAAGTGCAACTAATATAATTTCCTACCTTAGTGTGACTTTTGGCATTGAGTGGAGGCAAGTCGTTTTTCATAGTCAGGGCTGGAGCAGCTTGTTGCAAGTCTCATGCAGGCAACAAGGTGGTCATCAGTCATAGTAGATCTGTGCTTGGACTTTATTATCCTCATGTGAGAAAATACAAACTCACAGAGGTAGGTTGATCCAAAAACGGCTGATAAGTTGAGAGCACATCTTCTTATGTTGGGATACTTCTCCTCTAGCAGCAGCTCCTTGAACTCTTCCTTCATCTCAGTGGTTGCCCTGGATTTCAGCTGAATGTCAATTTGAAGGGTGAGAATTTCAGTTTCTGCTATAGTTTTGTCCAACTTAAAAAGTGATCCCATTTTGGAGGCAATGACTTCCACATTTATGTCTGTGCCAAATGGAAAGCACATAAGTGGCAATAGGCTCAAGTGATGCAAAGGCAGTAAAGCGACTGTCAAACTCAAATAAGATGCTCTGGACTTGCTCCATGTAACGTGCACTGTCAAGCTGTGCTGTATCCTTGCCATGACGTTCAAGTTCTGAATGCATGTGTTGAAAGAAGTGCAGGTCCTCACGTTGCAGCTTTCTTGTGAGCAGTTTGTAGTTTGCATTTAGAAGTGTTCACAGAGCTGATCTTGTCGATTACATGTTTGCCTTTTCCTTGCAGCTCTACATTCAATTCATTAAACATGTAAGTTAGGTCAGTGAGAAAAGCTAAATCCAGGAGTCGCTGTGTGTCCTCTAGTTGTGCATATTCTGCATGTTTGGAGACCTTGAGAAATTCTTTGATTTCAGGCAACAACTCACTGAATCTCCCTAAAAATGTACCTCGGCTCAGCCACCGCACATCCGTGTGCAGCAGCAGGTCTGTGTGCGCGAAATAGCCTCTGCTGTAGGCTTCTTGCTCGATTAGAACAAACAATCTTCATTGCAACATCCATCCCCTCTTTCATGTTTAACATCTTCCCCCACAAAGCTTGCTGATGAATTACGCAGTGGTAACTAAGAAAGTTAGGGAAAGAATCATCCTGTTTGCACAATGCAACGAACCCACTAATGCGGCCTACCATAGCGGATGCCCCATCAGTAGTAATGGAGACAAGCTTACAAAAGGGCAGTTGGAATTTGTTAGCAAACTCCATAAAAGCTTGAAAAATATCTTTGCCCCGTGTATGACCTTTCAGTGGCAAAACGACGATTAGTTCCTCCTTTGTACATGTCAAATACCATTCTGATGAAAATGCATGACCGTGCCACATCTACCATATCTGTGGACTTTCAAACTGGAGGGAATAACACTCACAGTTGTCAATATCCTTCTTCAGTTGATCCTCGAGGTTCTCCGCTATTCCCTCACATCTTCTTGGCACCGTATTTCTGGACAACTGAATGTCATTGATGGCATTCATAGTGTCAGTCTTATTCTTAAAATCCCCAAACAGCGAGTCTGCAGCCTCAATAAATGCTTCCTTGATCATCTCCCCATCTTTGAACAATTTTTTATGCTTAGCAAGAACGCGACTCACACGATAAGATGCTATGGTTGCCACCTTCCCTTTGGTCACAGGCCTTGTGAAAATGTATTTTTGCGCTGCCAGTTGATTTGTTAGTTCTTGTACCTTTCTTCTTCGTAATTCAGTCTTTGCTGGAAAATCTCTTTCCTGGGTTTAGTTTGTGGTTTTAAAATGTTGTTTTATGTTTTTGAGGGCACAAGGCGAGACCCAGATGCAGACACAGGAGGCAGATGGTTTGAGTCTTGATATTTATTAAACAATCCAAAAGGGGTAGGCAAGAGAATGGTCGTGGACAGGCAAAAGGTCAAAACCAGTTCAGAGTCCAGGAGGTACAGAGTGGCAGGCAGGCTCGAGGTCAGGGCAGGCAAAATGGTCAGGTAGGCGGGTACGGAGTCCAGAAAACAGGCAAGGGTCAAAAACTGGGAGGACTAGCAAAAGAGAATAAAAGCAGGAGTACAGGAAAAACGCTGGTTGACTTAAAAAACAAACTGGCACAGAGAGACAGGAAACACAGGGAAATATACACAATCATATAGACAATCACAAGACAGGTGAAACAGAGGTGGGTGTGACAATGTTACCTTTCTTTGGGATAGCGATGCTATTATGGCGAGACGAGACACACATTTTGAGTTTGACATGACAAAAAAATAATCCTCCTCCCATTCCTTGTGGAAATGATACGTTTTCTGTTTCTTTGTATCCTTCACACATTATTGCTGCTGTCAACCACACAACTTAAGAACAATTTAAGAACAAATATGGCTACAAAGTCACCTAGCTAGCTACCTGCCTGGCATCACCGTTACCTCAACTTGGAGTTGGCGGGCGGCATCTGACTAGGCATACGTCAATAAGTGGGCACGGATTGGTCATATTTTAGGTAAATCACATGACTTTTCAGACATTGCTGTGAATGGAGGACTGTCAAACGTTAAAACAGAAAGAGATTATAGGCATTGATTTGTGTGGCTGAATTTTAGTAGATGTATAATCATCTCACAATCGACTGGCAAGCACTCTGCAATCGACCAGTAGATCACGATCGACTGAACGAGACCAAGGCTCAGCGTGTGTATCGTTCCACATATTTATTTATCTGTGAAACTATGCAAGACATACAAATAACTATAAACAAAGAAATAACAAACCGTGACGAAGAGGTGCAACATACACTAACTCAAAATAATCTCCCACAAACACTAGTGGGAAAAACAACAACTTAAATATGATCCCCAATTAGAGACAACGATGACCAGCTGCCTCTAATTGGGAATCAAACGAAAACCCCAACCTAGAAAAAGAACCTAGAACACAACATAGAAAATGTAAACTAGACAAAAACCCCAACATAGAAAAAAGAAACTAGAACACAACATAGAAATAAATAAACTAGACAAAACCCCCCAGTCACGCCCTGACCTACTCTACCATAGAAAAATACAAGCTCTCTATGGTCAGGACGTGGCAACAATTCAATTTTGTAACACTTTAGCATAGGGTAAAATCTACAAAACTTAGTCCACTCTGTTCGCAACAGATTCTAGTTTGGAGAACAGAAAACTGTATTGAGATCAAATGATTCATCGATGTGAAAATTTGCAGAATGTTGGCCAAAATCCATTTCTCCCACTGTCGGACACTTGGCTTCCTCTCACTACCATATTTGGTAGTGAGTGGAAACAACAAGCGGATGCTTCACATTTATACATCCAATGAAATATCTGTCTCATTGTGAGAATATGTCTATTTTGCCTGTGTGAAGCAGGAGGTGAAATCTGACACCACTTGAAGCTGGGTTGTGCCTCCTACCATTTAATTCGCTCTTCCGACTGTCCATCAACTCCTGGTTGAACCCTACATTGGAGCCACTAACATATGCCTGGAATCCTTACATCGTACCTCAGTAGGATAGAGTGGTTTCGTTGCTGTAGCACACTCACAATGTCAATCCGGGACACTCAAATTATTATAATATGTTAAGTTTGGTATGGTTACATAAGACAGATGGTTACTTAAGGCAAAAATGAAAGTAGGGTGGTTAGTCGGGGTCTAGCCTCCCAAAGGTTGTGAGTTCGAATTTCATCACGGACAACTTTTGCATTTTAGCTAATTAGCAACTTTTCAACTACTTACTACTTTTAATGCTACTTTGCAACTACTTAGCATGTTAGGTAACCCTTCCCCTAACCCTAACCTTAACCCTTTAACTTAACTCCTAAATTTCATCCCTAACCTTAACACTACGTACAGAATAATACAAAATGTTCTGAGACCAGGTTGGTGTACTTGAGCTTGTGTCCTCAAAAGTGACTACACCTCAGCAATTTTTATCTATTTTTACCAGAAAGGTGAGATTTTTTGGGAGTATGCAGCATTTCTAGTTAATGCTTCTGGCCCTTTCATGATAAATAATTACTTTTGGGGATTACATAGATTACATTTTTGATTACATTTAGCTACATTTAACTGGTTTTAAGCAGGCGATGCACCTGGTAATGAAAACTAAGCTCCACTGGCAGAGAACCTAGAAAACTTGACAAACAATGTTAGCCTACAGACAACATTTGAAAACAAGGTAAATACTAGATAGCAATTTATATTATGTTGCACTTACCTGTCTAGTAACACTGTAATTACTCTTGTAACAACATAGTAATTTAATAATTGCTTTGTTCTGGCATAGCAAGGGAGTTCAGCATGTTGTTCAGCATGTTATTAGATGAAAAACTGAAATTCTCAGGTACAATGGGATTTGAACCAACATTTCTCTGCTTTTCGGACAGCTTGGAATCATACCGTGGCCACTTACAAATAAGTTTTCAAGTTCTTTTAAAATAGACACTTATTTTATTGAAGCACGAATTCACACAGAGACTGAAGATTTCTAGTTCAAATCAAATCAAAGTTTATTTGTCACGTGCACCGAATACAACAGGTGTAGACCTTACAGTGAAATGCTTACTTACAGGCTCTAACCAATTGTGTGTGTGTGTGTGTGTGTGTGTGTGTGTGTGCGTGCGTGCGTGCGTGGTTAGTAAATAAAGTAAAGTAAATAAAACAACAGTAAAAAGACATTTGAAAATAACAGTAGCAAGGTTATATACAGGCACCGGTTAGTCAGACTGATTGAGGTAGTATGTACATGTAGGTATGGTTAAAGTAACTATGCATATTTGATGAACAGAGAGTAGAAGTAGCATAAAAAGAGGGGTTGGCGGGTGGTGGGTGGGACACAATGCAGATAGCCCGGTTAGCCAATGTGCGGGAGCACTGGTTGGTCGGGCCAATTGAGGTAGTATGTACATGAATGTATAGTTAAAGTGACTATGCATATAAGATAAACAGAGAGTAGCAGCAGCGTAAAAGAAGGGTTGAGGGGGGGGCACACAATGCAAATAGTCCGGGTAACCATTTGGTTACCTGTTCAGGAGTCTTATGGCTTGGGGGTAAAAACTGTTGAGAAGCCTTTTTGTCCTAGACTTGGCACTCCGGTACCGCTTGCCATGCGGTAGTAGAGAGAACAGTCTATGACTGGGGTGGCTGGGGTCTTTGACAATTTTTAGGGCCTTCCTCTGACACCGCCTGGTGTACTGGGCCGTACGCAATACCCTCTGAAGTACACCAGTGATGTACTGGGCCGTACGCACTACCCTCTGAAGTGCCTTGCGGTCGGAGGCCGAGCAATTGCTGTACCAGGCAGTGATGCAACCGGTCAGGATGCTCTCGATGTTGCAGCTGTAGAACCTTTTGAGGATCTCAGGACCCATGCCAAATATTTTTAGTTTCCTGTGGGGGAATAGGTTTTGTCATGCCCTCTTCACGACTGTCTTGGTGTGTTTGGACCATTCTAGTTTGTTGTTGATGTGGACACCGAGGAACTTGAAGCTCTCAACCTGCTCCACTACAGCCCCGTCGATGAGAATGGGGGCATGCTCGGTGCTCCTTTTCCTGTAGTCCACAATCATCTCCTTAGTCTTGGTTACATTGAGGGATAGGTTGTTATTCTGGCACCACCCATCCAGGTCTCTGACCTCCTCCCTATAGGCTGTCTCATCGTTGTCTTTGATCAGGCCTACCACTGTTGTGTCGTCTGCAAACTTAATGATGGTGTTGGAGTCGTACCTGGCCATGCAGTCGTGGGTGAACAGGGAGTACAGGAGGGGACTGAGCATGCACCCCTGGGGAGCTCCAGTGTTGAGGATCAGCGTGGCAGATGTGTTGCTACCTACCCTCACCACCTGGGGGCGGCCCGTCAGGAAGTCCAGGATCCAGTTACAGAGGGAGGTGTTTAGTCCCAGGTTCCTTAGCTTAGTGTTGAGCTTTGAGGGTACTATGGTGTTGAACACTGAGCTGTAGTCAATGAATAGCATTCTCACATAGGTGTTCCTTTTTGCCCAGGTGGGAAAGGGCAGTGTGGAGTGCAATAGAGATTGAATCATCTGTGGATCTGTTTGGGCTGTATGCAAATTAGAGTGGGTCTAGGGTTTCTGGGATAATGGTGTTGATGTGAGCCATTACCAGCCTTTCAAAGCACTTCATGGCTATGGACGTGAGTGCTACGAGTCTGTAGTCATTTAGGCAGGTTGCCTTTGTGTTCTTGGGCACAGAGACTATGGTGGTCTGCTTGAAACATGATGGTATTTGTCACGGCTGTTTGAATGAGCGGACCAAGAAACAGCGTTTTCGTAGTTCCACATGTTTTATTAAATCAGTGAAACCGAATGCAACCATTAAACATTACAAGTATATACAAAACAACAAACCGTGACGCTGGAGGAACAATAATCTCACGAAGAATAATCACCCACAAACACCTGTGGGACAAACCTAACTTAAATAGGACCTCCAATTAGAGACAATGACAACCTGCTGCCTCTAATTGGAGATCATGCCAAACACCACCAACATAGAAATGCAAACCTAGAACCAAAACATAGACATACAAAACCCAGACAAACACCCCGTCACGCCATGACCTATTCTACCATTGAAAATAACACTCACTATGGTCAGGACGTGACAGTATTACAGACTCAATCAGGGACATGTTGAAAATGTCAGTGAAGACACCTGCCAGTTGGTCAGCACATGCCCGGAGCACACATCCTGGTAATCCGTCTGGCCCCGCAGCCTTGTGTATGTTGACCTGTTTAAAGGTCTTACTCACGTCGGCTACAGAGAGCGTGATCACACAGTCGTCCAGAACATCTAATGCTCTCATGCATGCCTCAGTGTTGCTTGCCTCGAAGCAAGCATAGAAGTAATTTAGCTCATCTGGTAGGCTCGTGTCACTGGGCAGCTCGCGGCTGTGCTTCCCTTTGTAGTCTGTAATAGTTTGCAAGCCCTGCCACATCCGACGAGCATCAGAGCCGGTGTAGTATGATTCAATCTTAGCCCTGTATTGATGCTTTGCCTGTTTGATGGTTCGTCGCAGGGCATAGCGGGATTTCTTGTAAGCTTCCAGGTTAGAGTGCCGCACCTTGAAAGTGGCAGCTCTACCCTTTAGCTCAGTGCAAATGTTGCCTGTATTCCATGGCTTCTGGTTGGGGTATGTACGTACAGTCACTGTGGGGACGACGTCCTCGATGCACTTATGGATAAAGCCAGTGACTGATGTGGTGTATTCCTCAATGTCATCGGAAGAATCCCGGAACATGTTCCAGTCTGTGATAGCAAAACAGTCCTGTAGTTTAGCATCCGCTTCATCTGACCACTTTTTTTATAGACCGAGTCACTGGTGCTTCCTGCTTAAATTTTTGCTTATAAGCAGGAATCAGGAGGATAGAGTTGTGGTCAGATTTACCAAATGGAGGGCGAGGGAGAGCTTTGTACGTGTCTCTGTGTGTGGAACACAGGTGATGTAGAATTATTTCCCCTCTGGTTGCACATTTAACATGTTGATAGAGATTTGGTAGAACTTATTTAAGTTTCCCTGCATTAAAGTTTCCGGCCACTAGGAGCGCCGCCTCTGGGTGAGTGTTTTCCTGTTTTCTTATTTCCTTATACAGCTGACTGAGTGCGGTCTCAGTGCCAGCATCTGTTTGTGGTGGTAAATAAACAGCCACGAACAGTATAGTTGAGAACTCTCTAGGCAAGTAGTGTGGCCTGCAATTTATTCCATGAAACGATTCCGTGAAACATAGGACAGTTTTTGATGTCCGTTGGTAGGATATTCGTGATCGTACCTCGTCTAATTTATTGTCCAATGATTGCACGTTGGCGAGTAATATTGACGGTAACGGTAGCTTTCCTACTCGCCTTCTGCGGGTCCTCTGTACCTGCGTCGCTTCCTCTTGCGAATAACTAGGATGTCGGCCCTGCCGGGTGTTTGGAGAATATCATGTGAGTCTTGCTTGTTGTTGAAAAAGTCTTTGTCTAATCCGAGGTGAGTGATCGCTGTCCTGATATCCAGAAGCTCTTTTCTGCTGTAAGATACGGTTGCAGAAACATTATGTACAAAATCATTTACAAATATTACACAAAAAAAACACATAATAGCACAATTGGTTGGGCGCCCGTAAAACTGCTGCCATTTCTTCCGCCGCCATTTTGCTTAGTTGTTACAAAAACTCAAAGCTTACTTGACAAATTACATTTCTTACCCTCTCTTTTTAATCATCAACAGAATATTACTTTATGAGTATGCTATTACTAAGCTACTATATGAAAACTGGAGGTTTTTTTTGTTCATTGTATGGATGTTTTTGAGTTCCACATCAGTCCATTTCCACGTCAGTCCATTTCCATTTGATCTCACCTGAGATCTGCACCTGCCAATCTTATACTAATTGGTTTCAAACCAGGGGTTGGAAACGGTTCAAGGAACAGAACTGAAAACCCGAAAATAACAAAAATGTTCAAGGAACAGCATCAGAACCGGGAACGAAAGTGATCTATACTGTTCCGGAACAGAACCGTTATTTTAAAAGCATGGGAACCGGTTACTAACGTTCTTTTACATTCTGGGCATTTTTTTCCATCCCACAAAAAAAAAATGCAACAAAGTGCCTATGCAAAGCCCTCACTCTGTCACTCAGAAACTTATTCCAGTGGCTTCCTACCAGCTGAAAATCTTTGCCAGTGTGTGTGGGTACAAGCATCACAAGCATGATTCAGAAATCAGGGAGAGAGATTTTTATTTAGAGAAAAATGGATTAACTCTTTCAATTTTAGTTAAGGATACTATAGTTATTATGTTTCACATTGGATTTATTAACTACGAAAAGGTAATTACTTTAAAGCTGGTGCCGCTCTGCACACACAAGCTTCTCAAGCTTACTCTCAGAAGTTCGTAGACATTCAAAGCTCCTTCTTAGAAGCAGCTCCTCTGTTGGTATAATTCTGTGGGCCTAATTCAGATACTGTAGCTAACTGATGTCATAACAAAATAACCAGTGCTTCAAGCCAAGCCTCCACCCGCTCTCACTCTCTCCCCACCCGCAACATTTCAGTCGCATCTTCCTACACTTGTCTGTCCAATGCATGTAAACAACTATTGCTTGCCTGCTCCATATAGCAAGCTCCTCAATCCGCAATGATTGGTGAAGTGATTTATTGTTGAGCTAAATGTACATTTTTTTTATTTTTTTTTATCTTTCAAAGGTTTAAAAAGGAACAGAAAGGAAAAATATAAAGCAGTATTGTAGTACTCCAGACCGGGACCACATATTGAGTGTCTTGGTCTTGTCTTGGTGTCAGATACATTTTTACTCCTAATTTCTTTGTCCCAATTTCCTTGACTCGCTGGTAGGGAAGAGTAGGGTATATGTTGGAAAGTTGCACGCTCGGTATTAGTAAAGGTGAGACGGGGAAATTGTAACAGTCTTTCTATCTATCTATTTATATCTATCTATCTATCTATAGACATGTTTGCGCAGTGGCGAACCTATTGGACCTAGGCCTCCAGTGTGTGACAGGCTCGTGATGCTAGAAGGACAGCAACCACAATACAAGCGCGCTCATGTAGGAGAGTGCACTTTTTGTAAAACACAAAGGGCCAGTGGTGTAGTGGAGGCTATACGCAGGTATAAGCCTTATACCCACTTTTATTTTCAGTGGGCATAGCCTATACACACTTCTTAATCCCATCTGTTGCGTATCCAAGTAGTGTAGTGGAGGTATACGATTTATTAATGATGTAGTATAATAGAGAAATCATGCACAAAGTATCCTGCACAATCGCAAAGCACATAAAATATATTCACATGTGTGCAGAACACATAGCCTAGTTTCAGAGGAACATAATCTGCAGACAGCAAGAGCGCTCAGCTCTCAACTGGTTGTCACATGGAGCAGTTCAGACGAATGACGTCGGTAGCCGGTAAGTAGGAAAAACGTTTAAATTGATGATATCTACCAGTAAATACTAACTAAGGCAACAATTAGTATGCAAGCAAGGTATTGAAAAAGTGTGGTCCTTAGTCTTGGTTAGTAGGCTATTTGCAATGTGCAATTCAGTCATCATGCGGTGTTTGCATAAACATTTCTAAAAGCTTTCCCAAAAAAACCTTCTGATTAAATGTTGACTACAATGTAGGCATACCTGACAGAATTATATAATGCTGATTTGTATCAATGGGGGAGGGCATTTGTTTTGCTAAAATTAATTAAAGGGCAACTACTACCCCCCCAAAAAAATATTTTTTAAATTTTTCCTCAAAAGAATTGGCTCTAAATTGGCTCCTCCTCCTGGTTTAGCATTGTTGTCATTTTTTTAACCTCTCTAGGGCAGGTGGCACCAAATCGTCCCACCTACGTAACAGCCAGTTGAATCCTGTGGCGCGATTTTCAAATACCTTAGAAATGCTATTACTTCAATTTCTCAAACATATGACTATTTTACAGCTATTTAAAGACAAGACTCTCGTTAATCTAACCACACTGTCCGATTTCAAAAAGGCTTTACAACGAAAGCAAATCATTAGATTATGTCAGCAGTGTACCCAGCCAGAAATAATCAGACACCCATTTTTCAAGCTAGCATATCATGTCACAAAAACCCAGAAGACAGCTAAATGCAGCACTAACCTTTGATGGTCTTCATCAGATGACACACCTAGGACATTATGTTATACAATACATGCATGTTTTGTTCAATCAAGTTCATATTTATATCAAAAACCAGCTTTTTACATTAGCATGTGACGTTCAGAACTAGCATACCCCCCGCAAACTTCCGATGAATTTACTAACAATTTACTAAATTACTCACGATAAACGTTCACAAAAAGCATAACAATTATTTTAAGAATTATAGATACAGAACTCCTCTATGCACTCGATATGTCCGATTTTAAAATAGCTTTTCGGTGAAAGCACATTTTGCAATATTCTAAGTAGATAGCCCGGCATCACAGGGCTAGCTATTTAGACACCCAGCAAGTTTAGCACTCACCAAAGTCAGATTTACTATTAGAAAAGTTTGATTACCTTTCCTGTTCTTCGTCAGAATGCACTCCCAGGACTTCTACTTCAATAACAAATGTTGGTTTGGTCCCAAATAATCCATAGTTATGTTCCAACAGCGGCGTTTTGTTCGTGCGTTCAAGACACTATCCCAATGGTAAATAAGGGTCATGCGCACGGCGTATTTCGTGACAAAAGATTTCTAAATATTTCATTACCGTACTTCGAAGCATGTCAACCGCTGTTTAAAATCAATTTTTATGCCATTTTTCTCGTAAAAAAGCGATAATATTCCGACCGGGAATCTGCAATTAGGTAAACAGCCGAAAGAAAATACAGCACGGGGTCGACTCGGGCACGCGCCTAAGCCCATTGTCCTCTGATCGGCCACTTGTCAAAAGCGATAATGTGTTTCAGCCTGGGGCTGCCTCGATATCGTTCAGCTTTTTCCCGGGCTCTGAGAGCCTATGGGAGCCGTAGGAAGTGTCACGTTACAGCAAAGATCCTCAGTCTTCAATAAACAGAGGCAAGAAGAACAACAACTTGTCAGACAGGCCACTTCCTGCATGGAATCTTCTAAGGTTTTTGCCTGCCATATGAGTTCTGTTATACTCACAGACACCATTCAAACAGTTTTAGAAACTTTAGGGGGTTTTCTATCCAAAGCCAATAATTATATGCATATTCTAGTTGCTGGGCAGGAGTAGTAACCAGATTAAATCGGGTACGTTTTTTATCCGGCCGTGTAAATACTGCCCCCTAGCCCTATTAATAAAAAAAATGAAAATCTAAAAGATCTCCAGGAAAACATAGTGTTTTTTCACACAGGACGCCTTTAATTCACACAGGACCCACTTCTCCAGGCACGGCTACACCACTGCATAGGGCTGATGGAAAGACATATAATAATAATAATAAGCCAGTAGGTCCCAATCACAAGAATACAAAAACACAACCATTACGCTAAGCATTTCCCAAACAAAATGTACAACTATTACTTCCCATTTCAAAAAAACATTTCACGTTTAGCACACAAAGTAACCGTTGATCTAAAGTTTAAATGGAACAATGTTTCACACAGAAGTTATTTTCAAAGAGATGGCTAACAATAGCATGCGAGCTGCAAAAAAAACACAGTTCCACTCACCAGATGATGATCATTTGAAATGTAACTTCTTGTTGAAAGTTAGTCTTCAAAAGGGAGAAGCTAACAAATTAGCATCAACATCCTCTTCAATAACACCTGCTGCTACAGCCGCTGCAAACTAGCCTACAACAAAAGCTAGCTCGCTAGACTGTGGGAAAACTACTGCTCGCTATTGCACAGTGACCTGTTGGCCTTCGAGCTGTTGGTCAATGTGATTGGTTGATTCCACTGTCACTCCAAAATTTTGCCCTAATGCAGTTGAATGGCAGATGCCTTCTGTCAAGCTTCTGATGACCTAGACAATGGCTGACTTAGCTAGCTAGATTTATCTCCCCAGAGACCACCAAAGACAAATCCTGAATGGATATTTTTTTCTCGTGTTAACTTTTTCCTTTCTAACAAAAACTGAAGAGATTAAATCAGAACATCATTGAAAATAATATCATTATTATTATTTATATTATTTTATAATTCCTTAGCCTTTCTCTGAAAGCGTAGAAGGCCCTCATTGTTCCCCACTGTGTTTGGGTTAATAATAATGTGTGGCTCTATTTTCCCTCAGCAGCGTTTTTTCACCATTCTGAATGTCTAAAGAATCCATATGTTGTTCTGAAATATGAACACAGAAATACTGGACATTATGAACTCTTATTATGGTGGGGATTTGAAAAAATTACAGTCATGGTATTGAATTGGACTCGCATTTTTCTGGTCTCGGTCTTGACTCGGTCTCAGACCTCTTGTCCCCTCCCGGTCTAGGTCTTGACTCGGTCTTTGTGTAACTGTTGTTGTTTTGCCATGCTCTTGCTCTCTCTAAACTCATGCAGCGATAGCTATTCAGTTCACTGTGAGTCATGGACCCATTTAGAATCTTGGAGCCATTATGGTGGCATTACTAGGCAACAGTGTTTTTTCAGATGGTGCAGCGAGGCAGAGGTAGAGCAGAATGAATCACCTGGGCAGGTCTGAAGGAAAATATTACAGGGGAAGGAGCTGCCTGGCAAACAAGAGGGAGGGCATTAGGGTTCAAGCCAGAGGTGGGACCAAGTCACTCTTTTTTGAGTCACAAGTAAAGTTTGTATTTTCCACTTTAAAATTGGAGACTTGATTTGCCTTAACAAAAAAAGGATCAAGCCCAACAAAAAATGTCCATTAATTATAATCCACATAATAATTCACATTTCCTGTTGCTGCATGATTATTTTCCTGCTGTAGCAAATTGGCTCAAATTAAGATCCTACATCTGTACAACTAAGTACAGTCTCCAGTCATGTGACTTGTGTCCACACCTCTGATTCACGGAGCTTCTCTGATGGAGCCTGGGTAAGGAGGGAATAGAGTAGGAGGAGGAAGAGGAGAAAGATTGAGGGAAACTGGCTTTGTCAAACCACACGTGTTAGTGGAAGGTTTGGGGGATAACGAATGAGTCAGTTCGGCCCTCACTGTCCGCCAACATAGACCCTCTTATGGACCCTTAGCATTAATTTGTTATAACTAGAGGAGATGGACCTGCTGAATCCACTTTTTCAATACGCCTTGGGTTGTAAATTTGATTGGACTCTTGAAAACCCCTGGTATCCTTGGGCTGTGAATGTCTACCCTTTTGTGTAGGATGGTTTAGGATGCTCATATCCCTCTCCAGCCCACACCAAGTGTTGTTCATAACCCACCCCTTCTCAGCCCACACAGGCTAGCTGAGTATCTTAGGGAACAGGAGAGAGGAGCCTTCCACCTTCTATCTTGTCCTTTACTCTTTCCATCTCTCTTTTGATCTGTCTTTCGAGCTCTCTCTCATTCAGACTCATTTCCTATCTGCTTTATTTATTTATCATACTACCCATCTATTCTTTATCATTTCAGTCAACTGAAATTACCATGTCATAGCTGACTCTTTTTTCATTCTTCTTTTCTCTGCCTACTTTTCCTCTCCTCACTCTCTTTTCTCGTTCTCTCCTGGTCAATTTCACACTCTCTCATCACGTACAGAGCAATAAAATGGAATCATATTCACAAGCACCACAGATGATTTGATTGTGATTGATTCTCAAAAGGGAGGTGCATTTCCAGCAAAGGAATGTATTTGTCCCGTAGTTGTTGATCACCAAAGGGATTAATTGTTACGCCTGTGTTTTTTCTAATCTAAGCGGAGTGCTGTGTTCCCTGGACAGTGAGCTGTCCACAGTGACTACCGGAGAGCATGCTCCCTGCATGGGGCCTTCCCTCTCTAGCTGGTGGGTGAGAAGCTGCTGGCCCTTATGTAACATTATGATAGTAGTGACTCAAGACTGAGTGGTATCACATATTCAGCAGTGTGTGAGGGGACAGTAATCTCAGGCACAAGCTGTCCTGAGCAAATGGCCTGTGGACACTGATATCCTCATTTTTTAAATTTCAAAGCATTAGAAGATGCCAGCAATCACAAGAGAATGGAACTTCCAACCTTCTGAAACTGAAGTTAATTTAACTTTTATTTAACTAGGCAAGTCAGTTAAGAACAAATTCTTATTTATAATGACGGCCTACCCCGTCCAAACCCTAACCTGGACGACGCTGGGCCAATTGTGCACCGCCCTATGGGACTCCCAATCACAGCCGGTTGTGATACAGCCTGGAATCGAACCAGGGTCTGTAGTGACGTCTCTAGCACTGAGATGCAGTGCGCCACTCGGGAGACCCAGTAAGCACATTAGCTACAGTCCCTTGGAAGTGCTCATAGGTGCAGATTCCGATTTAAGAAATGTATGTCTTTCCTACGCACTTCTCAGTAGATGGAATTCAGACTTACATTAAAAGCAGGTGCTAATGGGCTTTGCAGGCATGGTTCCCTTGCGCACGCTGAATACATTTAATTAAACAGCTGAAAACCCTCCCACTTGCTGGCCAACAGATGTTCTTGTGGAGTTTTCATTCAATAGGGTTTTCAGTACATTTAACTTAAGCCATCTCTTTAAATACGATATACCTTTCATTTGACAACAGAATACATCGAGAACAGGTTCAGAATATAGGGATCAATGAAAGAAAGTAATCTAAATATATACATATTCGTCTCCGTTTCAGCACCAACTGGTAGATAAATAAATATTCTGATCTTGTCGATTATTTAGGCACATTTTTGGTTTTGGAAAGTATGTATGAATCATAAAATAAAACAGGTTTGGAGAGCCTTTACGCAAAAAAATATATTGATGAAAAAGAAAACGGTGGTTTGAGTCATCCTGAAAGTTATCATTCTCAAGTTCAAAGCATGAAATATCAGAAAGAGGAAAGAATTGTACAATTAGGGTTGAACAATAGTCCTATAAATCTACCCTAATCCTTACTAACCCTGGAACTGCATGACAACGGTCCAGTCGTCGTGAACAGTGCGCCAGGCTCCAGGTTTAACCTGCTACGTGTAGTCGGAGTATCATGATTTACTGATGCTAGTGACTCTCAGGAACAACTACACAGATGTGACAGAAGAAATGTAAACGGAATTGCATGAAATTATGCAAAATGGAAGTTACAAATTTAAGAAAAAGAACACTAAAGTTACAGTTATAAATGTATGTGGCTATTACTGACGGTGGCTCCCGATAGTGGCAAATATTTACCATGATACAAATTTTTTAATAAAATGGAGAAAAGCCTGGGAATATAATTAAAACATTCTAAAGCGCACACAGTACATCAACTCGGCAGGTTCATCCCTACAGAAGTCTATAGCTTGGGTCTCCAAATTTCATCCACGCAAATTATGAGGCCACACAATTAACATTTGGAATAATGGCACATTTATTTATAGCCTACTTATCTGTGGAAAAGGGGCCGAAATACATGTCATGTTAATATGATTTTCAGTTTGCCTCCATATGACGGGTTTTACATTCGTCTCCAGTGATCATAAGGAAAAATCCTCTAAATCAATTGGTATGTGAATTTACAATCCCCTTCTCCAAACAGATTACTCATTTACCTAGCTCTTATCAATAGCCCTTATAAATGTATAAATTACAGTGCATGAAAAATGCTGTTATTTCTATCTGAAAAAGCTCGACCTTATTCATGGTTTACTCGCGCGTGTACAGGTGGTGGAATAATGAGGCAATTAAGTCAAGGTCAGAATATGGCATGTCTGTAGACACACCTCCACCACACCTTCATTTATTCCATCTCCACCCCAAACGAATAGCAGGTGAATAGCATGCTATTCTCATGCTGAAGTTCAAGGTCAGAATACGCATAGAGAGAAAAGTGCATAAAAGGGGAATAGCGTTCCATTTACGCACACCTACTATAACTCGGGTCGGAATCAGCCTCCATAATGTAAAAAAATAATAATAATAATGTTATTTGTCACATACACATGTTTAGCAGATATTATTGTGGGTGTAGCGAAATGCTTGTGTTTTTAGCTCCAACAGTGCAGTAATATCTAACAATTCACAACAATACACACAATACACACAACCTAAAAGTAAAAGAATGGAATTAAGGAACATATCAATATTAGGACGAGCAATGTCAGAGTGGAATAGACTAAATACAGTAGAATAGAATACAGTATATACACATATGAGATGAGTAAAGCAAAAATATGTAAATTATATGTATGTATATTATTAAAGTGAATATAGTTCTATTATTAAAGTGGCCAATGATTTCAAGTCTATGCATATGGGGCAGCAGCCACTAAGGTGCAGGGTTGAGTAACCGGGTGGTAGCCGGCTAGTGATGGCTATTTAACAGTCTGATGGCCTTGAGATAGAAGCTGTTTTTCATTCTCTAGGTCCAGCTTTGATACACCTGTACTGACCTCGCCTTCTGGATGATAGTGGGGTGAACAGGCAGTGGCTCGGGTGTTTGTTGTCCTTAATTATCTTTTTGGACTTCCTGTGACATCAGGTGTTGTAGGTGTCCTGGAGGGCAGGTAGTTTGCCCCCGGTGATGCGTTGGGCAGACCGCACCATCCTCTAGAGAACCCTGCGTTTGAGGGCGGTGCAGTTGCCGTACAAGGCGGTGATACAACCCGACAGGATACTCTAAATTGTGCATCTGTAAAATTTTGTGAGGGTTATAGGTGTGCCTTCTTCACCACACTGTCTGTGTGGGTGGACCATTTCAGATTGTCAGTGATGTGTACCCCGAGGAACTTTAAGCTTTCCACCTTCTCCACTGCGTTCATCTCGATGTGGGTAGGGGCGTGCTCCCTCTGCTGTTTCCTGAAGTTCACGATCAGTTCCTTTGTTTCGAGATTGAGTGAGAGGTTTTTTCCCTGGCACCACACTCCCAGGGCTCTCACCTTCTCTTTGTAGGCTGTCTCGTCATTGTTGGTAATCAGGTCTACTATTGTTGTGTTTTCTGCAAACTTGATGATTGAGTTGGAGGTGTACGTGGCCTCGCAGTCATGGGTGAACAGGAAATACAGGAGGAGGTTGAGCACGCACCCTGGTGGGGCCCCTGTGTTGAGGATCAGTGAAGTGGAGGTGTTGTTTCCTACCTTCACCACCTGGGGGCGGCCCGTCAGGAACTCCAGGACCCAATTGCAAAGGGCGGGGATGAGACTCAGGGCATCAAGCTTAATGATGAGCTTGGAGGGTACTATGGTGTTGAATGCCGAGCTATAGTCAATGAACAACATTCTTACATAGGTATTCCTCTTGTCCAGATGGGATAGGGCAGTGTGCAGTGCAATGGCAATTGCATCGTCTGTGGATGTATTGGGGCGGCAAATTGGGGCGGCAAATTGAAGGGGGTCTAGGGTGTCAGGTAAGGTGAAGGTGATATGATCCTTAACTAGCCTCTCAAAGCACTTCATGATGACAGAAGTGAGTGCTACAGGGCGATAGTCATTTAGTTCAGTTAGCTTTGCTTTCTTGGGTACAGGAACAATGGTGGCCATCTTGAAGCAAGTGGGGACAGCAGACTGGGATAGGGAGAGATTGAATATTTCCGTAAACACTCCAGCCAGCTGGTCTGCGCATGTTCTGAGGACGCGGCTAGGGATGCCGTCTGGGCCGGCAGCCTTGCGAGGGTTAACACGCTTAAATGTCTTACTCACATCGGCCACGGAGAAGTAGAGCCTACAGTCCTTGGTAGTGGGTCACACTGTGTTTTCCTCAAAGCGGGCAAAGAAAGTGTTTAGCTTGTCCAGAAGCAAGACGCCGGTGTCTCGTGCCTGAGCCGTTGAATTGCAAATCCGCTTTGTCTCTGTACTGACGTTTTGCCTGTTTGATTGACTACACTATTTTTATTCGGCCATATTCCCAGTCGCTATGATTAAATGCAGTGGTTCGTGCTTTCAGTTTTTCGCTAATGCTGCCATCTATCCACGGTTTCTGGTTAGGGTAAGTTTTTATAGTCACAGTGGGTACAACATCTCCTATACACTTCCTGATAAACTCAGTCACCGTATCCGTGTGTTCGTCGATGTTATTCTCAGAGGCTACCCAGAACATATCCCAGTTCGCGTGGTCAAAACAATCTTGAAGCGTGGGATTCTGATTGGTCAGAACAGTGTTGAATAGTCCTTAGCACGGGTACTTCCTGTTTGAGTTTCTGCCTATAGGAAGGGAGGAGCAAAATGGTGTCGTAATCAGATTTGCCAAAGGGAGGGTGGGGGAGGAGCTGAGTAGCAGGGGTCTAATACTTTCTCAGAGCGAGTGCTACAGTCAATGTGTTGGTAGAACTTCAGTAGTGTTTTCCTCAAATTTGATTTGTTAAAATCCCCAGCTACAATAAATGCGGCCTCAGGATATGTGGTTCAGGGAAGTTCTTTGAGGGCTGTCGTGGTATCAGATTGAGGGGGAATATACACGGCTGTGACTATAACCGAAGAGAATTCTCTTGGGAGGTAATACGGTCGGCATTTGATTGTGAGGTATTCTAGGTAGGGGTAACAAAAGGACTTGAGTTTCTTTATGTTATCACAATCACACCATGAGTGGTGAATCATGAAACATACACCCCCCCCCCCCCCCCGCCTTTCTTCTTCCCAGAGAATTCTTTATTCCTGTCGGCACGATGTACTGAGAACCCAGCTGGCTGTATGGACAAAGACAGTATATCCCAAGAGAGCAATGTTTCAGTGAAACAGAGTATGTTACAATCCCTGATGTCTCTCTGGAAGGAGATTCTTGCCTTGAGCTTGCCCACTTCATTATCCAGAGACTGAACATTAGCAAGTAATATACTCGGAAGCGGTGGATGGTGTGCGTGCCTCCTGAGTCGGACTAGAAGTCCACTCCAAATACCTCTTCTCTGCCAGTGGTGTTTTGGATCAGCCTCTGGAATCAGTTCAATTGCCCTGGGGGTACGAACAAAGGATCCAATTCGGGAAAGTTGTATTCCCGGTTGTAATGCTGGTGAGTTACTGTCGCTCTAATGCCAAAAAGTTATTTCCGGCTGTATGTAATAACACAAAACATTTCCTGGGCTAATAATGTAAGAAATAACACACAAAAAGAAAATACTGCAAAGTTGCTTACTGTAGGAGCTAGAAGCAAAGCTGCCATATCTGTCGACGTCAACTTGCTTGTTTAAGCTATGTTTTTTACAATACATTACTTTTTGTAATTATGTAGAACAGCATTAGGCCACAGACTCTATGTGAAGGTCTGATAAACGAGTCCCCATGCATTTTTAAAAACATTTTAGTCATTATGCAAATTCTCTTATCCAGAGTGACTTCCAGTTAGTGCATTCATCTTAAGGTAGCTTTTTAATGTAACATTGTCTTAAAGCTCCATCCCTCATCTAACTACCACTGTGGATGAATGTCTCAACTCCTCAGCTCCTGACAACATATTCCCAAATGTCTGGAGTGACACTCGCACTTTCCACATGCCTCTGTCACTGCCTCGCTTTTGTGGGAATGAATCAGTGATTTAGGGCTTTGAAATCATAACAGACAGATACAAAGAGCATTGCGATTGTGTGTAATTATGAATGAGTAAGCCCATTGTCTGCCAGATTGATGGCCATCATGGGCAGACAGAGAGTTACAGCAAAAGATCTGCCAGCGCCCAAATGTCGGGTTTCCTTGTATTGAAAGTAGAGAGAGACGGAAGCACTCTGGCAATAGGAACCAGGCTTCACATGTGTCATTGCCTTCACTCACGTGCCCACCATCATCAAACAACTCTGGATCTGCTTCAAAACAAAAGAGCCAGTGAGCTCAAATAGCCTAGTGCCTTTGCATGCTTTACTAAATTGCTTCTCCCTTGTCTTCACTGTGTCTATCATTCAGATGCACTCAGTTCACTCAGTGGACATGCTGCTGATGATTCACCCTGTATATGCTTGTCATTAGGGTACAAATATATTCCGGTATACAAACAAGCACACTCACATAGATCTACAAGCTCATATACACACACACGCAGACACACACGCAGACACACACGCAGACACACACGCGGACACACACACGGACACACACACACACATGCGGACACACACACACACACACACACACACACAGAAACAAACAAGCAGTGTGACTGAAAGTTTATTATCAGAAGGTATATATATATAACCATAAACTCTGAAAACAACTGTCTTATAACAATAAACATACAGTATATACAGTGCCTTTGGAAAGTATTCAGACCCCTTGACTTTTTACACATTTTGGTACGTTACAGCCTTACTCTAACATGGATTATATGGACAAAAATCCTCAGCAATCTTCACACAATACCCCATAATGGCAAAGTGAAATATATTAAACCTTAAAAACAGAAATACCTTATTTACAAAAGTATGCAGACCCTTTGCTATGAGACTTTAAATTGAGCTCAGGTGCATCCTGTTCCAATTAATTATCTTTGAGATGTTTCTACAACTTGATTGGAGTCCACCTGTGGTAAATTCAATTTATTGGACATGATTTGGAAAGGCACACACCTGTCTATATAAGGTCCCACAGTTGACAGTGCATGTCAGAGCAAAAACCAAGCCATGAGGTCGAAGGAATTGTCCGTAAAGTGCCGACACAGGATTGTGTCGAGGCACAGATCTGGGGAAGGGTACCAAAACATTTCTGCAGCATTGAAGGTCCCAAAGAGCACAGTGGCCTCCGTCAGTCTTAAATGGAAGACGTTTGGAACCACCAAGACTCCTCCTAGAGCTGGCCGCCCGGCCAAACTGAGAAATCTGGGGAGAAGGGCCTTGGTCAGGGAGGTGACCAAGAACCCGATGGTCACTCTGACAGAGCTCTATAGTTCCTCTGTGGAGATGGGAGAACCTTCCAGAAAGACAACCATCTCTGCAGCACTCCACCAATGAGGCCTTTATGGTAGAGTGGCCAGATGGAAGCCACTCCTAAATAAAAGGCCATGACAGCCCGCTTGGAGTTTGCCAAAAGGAACCTAAAGACTCTCAGACCAAGAGAAACAAGATTTTCTGGTCTGATGAAACTAAGGTCTTTGGCCTGAATGCTAAGTGTCAAGTCTGGAGGAAACCTGGCACCATCCCTACGGTGAAGCATGGTGCTGGCAGAATCATGCTGTAGAGATGTTTTTCAGCGGCAGGGACTGGGAGACTAGTCAGGATCAAGGCTAACAGAAAAAAGATTAACAGAAAAAAGTACAGAGAGATCCTTGATGAAAACCTGCTCCAGAGCTCTCAGGACCTCAGACTGGGGCGAAGGTTTACCTTCCAACAGGACAACGACCTACTGTAATCACACAGCCAAGACAACGCAGGACTGGCTTCGGGACAAGTCTCTTAATGTCCTTGAGAGGCCCAGCCAGAGCCAGGACTTAAACCTGATCGAACATCTCTGGAGAGACCTGAAAATAGCTGCGCAGCGACGCTCTCCATCCAACCTGACAGTGCTTGAGAGGATCTGCAGAGAAGAATGTGAGAAACTCCCCAAATACAGGTGTGCCAAGCTCGTAGCGGCATACCCAAGAAGAGTCGAGGCTGTAATCGCTGACAAAGGTGCTTCATCAAAGTACTGAGTAAAGGGTCTGAATACTTATGTAAATGTAATATTTTTAATAAATGAGAAAAAATTTATAAAAACCTGTTTTTGCTTTGTCATTATGGGGTATTGTGTGTCGATTGGTGAGGGGCAAAAACTATTTGAACAATTTTAGAAAACGGCTGTAACCTAACAAAATGTGGAAAAGGTCAAGGGGTCTGAATACTTCCCGAAGGCACTGTAATCCATAATGCAGATAAAGTTCCTTTAGTGACATAATTAAGTACGAAATTGCAATTTAATAAACACATAAATAGATAACATCACTGCTACTAACCACACAGATGCTGGTAAAGATAGTCTCCCATAGTGAGAGTAAGTCTACCTAAGTTCAACAGAATATAATTGACACAAAGCCAGCATCATGGCCTACTCCTCTGTTCTGATCATAGTTTAAACTTCTACCTTTCCTTAATTTAAAGTTTCTCAGCAAATTACAATCACGAAATGGATTTTGTGCTCTCATGTACATAAAGCCAATCTCTGAAATGTGCGGGGGTGTATCAAATTAATAAAGCCCAGTCCAATTGAACTGTGACGATTGACTTATCCACTCGATTCAAGTAGACTGAGCGAAAGCCACTTCTCGCCACATTATACCTAATTCGTCAATCTAATTGTCTCTTTCCTGTAGTCAAATGACCAAATCCCCCTCTAATGGCCTCATGGGTGGATTGTTATTAATATTTTTCATAATTAATAAACAGGAACATAATTTAAACGCAGAAAAAAACGTTTCTATGTCAAACGGTTTTGTTATTTTTCAGTCTTCTGTGATGTATATAAAGTGTAATATTCGGATGCAAACTCAAAATGTAATACATCTCTGACATGGTACAGGTGTCTTTTTTTTAAGCCCATAACCATGTGTGTGAGGTGGTGCATACTTTTGTTTCAAAGTAGATTTGTTAAAGACTACCAAGAAACACTGTGACCCTGATTTAGCCCACCGCAGTAAAAGGTTAAGCCAGAAATAGAACCACTTGAGGCTGTGACAATATGACTTCAGTAAGAGGTAGAGGCATGTGTTCCTAATATCCCAAATGTGTACTGATATCTATATTGACTCATTGATAACTCATTATCATTACAACTCATTGATAACTTTCGGTTATAGGCATATCCAATTTGTACGCCATACTGTAGTATCAACACCTCTAACATGTCACACCTAATGTTCTCAGATATTGACCACATACAGAGGAAGGAAAGGAGAAAGGTACAGGAGCATGTCTACCCCAGGAAGACATTTCCATAGAAGCCCACCCCATCCTGCTGCTTCTCCCCAGCCTGGTCTATCTGCTCAGGGAAGTGAGCCCCCACACACACGTTCACAGCCTCCCGCAGATCAACAGGAAGTGACCTAATCTTCTTCTCATACTCCGCCAGGGCCTCCTGATTGAGCTGCAGATAGGTGGAGGTGAGAGGTCAGAGAGAGCAGGAGAGAGGAAGAGGTGAGAGTTGAAAATGCCTCTATTTGCACTGTATAATTATCCTTTATAGATGTATATGTTATCCAAAGGGCAAGGTGGATTCATCCATGTCTTTAATTTTGGACACATGGTCAACTGGAAAATCTACTGTGTAATCTGTACGTTCATCAAAGAAAAGATTCTATACAATGTTCACACGTCAATATCTTAACTATACTGTATCTGACACAAGTTAGATTTAATCAAATGAGTGATTAGTCTACCAGTAGGCTTATAGGACCTGTTCTGTGCATGCTGAAGACAGTATACATCATGCATCATTACATGTGTTACGTCATTTACATATTGGATATTGACTGGCCTGGATGGCCATTCTCTTGAAATAACATTTATGACAACCACCACTTTATACCCATGCATGCATACGGATATGTGTAGACAGGTGTGTATGTGTATGTGCGTGTGCATTTGCGTGTGTGTGTGTGCCAGACCTGGGTTCAAATACATGTGTATTTGATTATTTGTTATTGAAATACTTACTTTCTGTGTATTTTTGTACTTTCTAATAATGTGTCCCAAATCAATTACTTATATTGGAAGTACTTGAATGTTTTTTCAAATAATTTCCCATAAATAGCCTACTATTTGAAAATGTTTTCAAATACTTGCTTAATATATTATTTCAAATAATCCTAGGACCTAGGTTCCAATGCATGGGACTATTAGTTTGTATTTGAAAATACTCTGTGTAATTGAGTATTTTCAAAAAGATGCCAATGCTTTCAAAGTGCATTTCCAAATACATTCCAATACTCAACTGCTTGTATTTTCAACCCCCAAAATATGAATACTTACTTCAAAATATATGTGAAAGTCATTTAAATAGTATTTGAACCCAGGTCGTGTGTGTGTGTGTGTGTGTGTGTGTGTGTGTGTGTGTGTGTGTGTGTGTGTGTGTGTGTGTGTGTGTGTGTGTGTGTGTGTGTGTGTGTGTGTGTGGTTTGTTTGTTTGTTTGTTTACAGTACCTGATTGGCCAGGCCTTTGATCTCGTCTAGTGTGGCCGTTTGTCTCTTCACGAGAGCATCCTGCTGAGGACTGCTGTCTGTGGACTAGAAAAGTACAGTACCAACACATGTCAATGACAGCAGAGGCTTTGTATGGCTGTGTGTGTGTGTGTGCGCCGAGCAAGCATAAATGCTTGAAGGGCAGGAAGAGTATGAGAGAGAGACACAGAGAGAGATGAAGAGAGAGAGACAGTATGAGGTATCTTGTACAGTAAACCCAGGAGGGTCCAACCTAAGAGGAGATCAATAATGTTGGGTCACAACAGATTAGACCAATTCCATCAAGTGCTCTTTACGCTGTGAAACATTAGCTACAAGCTGGGTTGACAAAAGACGTTATCACATCATAACCCCTCTCAGAGACTCATGAAAGAGACAAAATATTTTCTAAAATATGCTTTTAAACCCTCCTTCGTTGAGGTGTTCAGATCAACCTGGTTGAACTGGTGTGAAAGGAGCAGAGTAGAAGTGATGTGCTTTTGCACAGTTGGGATGACTCCTGATGAGCCAACATGGTAAACAGCTGAGGAGAACAACACCACCTCTCTCTCAGTGAGTCATCTCTCCACTCTACATGTGCTCCGTCCTCTCTCTGAGGTGAGTGAGTGCTCTACTCCTCACTCAACTCAATGTGTGTGTGTGTGTGTGTGTGTGTGTGTGTGTGTGTGTGTGTGTGTGTGTGTTCTTTTTTTGTGTGAGAGAGCACATGCACGTGGGAGTGTGTGTAAACAGAGAGGGTGGTCATGTTAATGAATCAGACACTTTTGTGTACGGTACACTTCTGTAAAAGCTCTTTAGCTCAGTGTAACCATAGTTACTCGCCTAGTCTACCACAGTAGATGGACAAATGAGAATGGAAACCATGTGAATTTCTCTATATGGATGTGGAAAGTACTGCATTAATTACAGAGAAACGTGTACATCCAGGTGTTGCCATTAAAGTATAGACCTGGGACATCTATAATAGCCAGTTGTATTTTATCTCAAAAGGAATGTACTTGCCACTGTATCAGTCTGGGCAGACTCCTCAGCCAGGTCCACACTCATTGCCCTTTTCAGCCTAAGTATAGAGAAATATATATATATTATGTTACCATTAAACTATGTAGTCTATGTCAAAGTTGTTCCAACTCAGAACACAGCAGCACTCTGCCACGTGGAAGCAATTTTGCTTTCCAACCTAAATTTAAAGCTCTGTATACTCTGCATATGAAAAGGTTTGGCATGGGCCCTCAAATCCACAAATAGTTATACAGCTGCACCCTTGAGAGCATCTTGACTGGCTGCATCACTGCTTGGTATGGCAACAGCACCGCCCTCAATCGCATGGCGCTACAGAGTGTGGTGCGGACAGCCCATTACATCACTGGGTCTGAGCTCCCTGCCATTCAGGACCTCTATACCAGGCGGTGTGAAAGGAAGGCGCGGAAAATCATTAAAGACTCCAGCCACCCAAGCCACTGACTGTTCTCTCTGCTTCCACATGGCAAGCGGTACCGGTGCATCAAGTCTGACACCAACAGGCTCCTGATCAGCTTCTATCCCAAATCCAAAAGACTGCTAAATAGCTTACAGAATCGCTACACGGATTATCTGAGTTGACCCTTGTATTTTATTTACATTTTTGCACTGTCTCTATGCTGACTCATAGGACTCTACACACTCACTCACAATGGCACTCCAACACACGCATAACATGCACACATTTATACTGACTCCATAGCACAGGGGGCTGCTGAGGACAGGAAGTCTCATAATAATGTCTGGAACAGAGTAAATGGAATGGCATCAAACACCTGGAAACCATAGAAACCAGGTGTTTGATGTATTTGATACCATTCCACTTATTCCGCTCCAGCCATTACCACCAGCCCGTCCTCCCCAATTAAGGTGCCACCAACCCCCTGTGCTCTACACACATGCCCACACACTCACATACAATCATAATTTACCCTGCTGCTACTCTGTTTATCATGTATCCTGATGCCTAGTCACCTTACCCCTATACATATCTTACCCTAGCACCACCTATCCCTGCACATTGTAAATATGGTACTGGAACTGACCTTGTAAATAGCTTCTTAATTTCTTGTGTTCTTCTTATTTCTAATTATTGTGTGTTTTTGTTTTACCTTATGTTATTTTTAATGCTACATGGATTACTGCATTGGTGGGTTTGGAGCTTGCAAGAAAGGCATTTCACTGTACTTGTGCACGTGACAGTAAAACTTGAACCTTGAACCTTGAGCCTTGTACTGTTTGTACTGTACCAGTACATCGAACAATGACAGAATCAATGAGTAAAATTAGCGGGCTTTTATGTGATTTCCATTAGCACACATTCAGCTCACCTTGCCTTGTCTGAACCTGAGCGCTTTGACTGCCCTTTCTTCTTTGCCTCCTTCGATTCACTTGGGGAGGAAACAGAGAGCGCACGTCACAGGGGGTGATTTTAATGCCATTCAAGTGAAAGCCTCACTCAGCCCATTACATGAAAACTCCCACTCAAAAAGGCGTCTTATGCAGCTGGGCTGTGTGACCGTGTTCCAGTTCATATTTCCTAAGTGAAAAAGGGTCAATAAAGTAGTCCAGTGTCTGTTTGATGAGTTAAAACAGAGGCTTTCTTATCCCTCATTCTGCTGTTTGATCACCTGGTGGCTAATGGCAGGCATTAGATAACCATCTGCCAGCTGGGGAAACTGGATAACACTCACACACACACACACACACACACACACACACACACACACACACACACACACACACACACACACACACACACACACACACACACACACACACACACACACACACACACACACACGCTCACTCGCTTACATACACACATATACACACACACTCTCTTTCTCATACACTAACTTTCTCACTCACACACACACTCGCTCGCATACACATATACGCACACACACACATACACACAGTCTTTCTTTCTCATACACACATACATAAAAGCCCACACACGTCAGACTAGCATAAACAGCCTGAGGTCCCTGAATAACCTGCAAGGATGGCTGAATAATTTATTACTTCAGTTATTGTCTTTGTAAAATGTCAAATACTTTCCCTGTCTAACACACACATGCACGCACATGCATTACACACACACACACACACACACACAAGTAACTGCCTAAATAAAGGAAACACCAACATAAAGTGTCTTAATAGGGCGTTGGGTCACCATGAGCCAGAACGACTTCAATGCACCTTGGCATAGACTCTACAAGTGTCTGGAACTCTATTGGAGGGATGTGACACCATTCTTCCACAAGAAATTCCATTTGGTGTTTTGTTGATGGTGGTGGAAAACGCTGTCTCAGACACCACTCCAGAATCTCCCATAAGTGTTCAATTGGGTTGAGATCTGGTGACTGAGAAACACCCTTTAAACTCCCTATGCTCCTTGAGACCCCTCTTTCATAGTCACTGAGATCTCTTCCAGCCATAGAGGCCAAACTAATGGGGAACTGGGCATTGTTATACATGACCCTAAGCATGATGGGATGTTCTTTGCTTAATTAACTCAGAAACCACACTTGTGTGGAAGCACCTGCTTTCAATATACGTTGTATTCCTAATTTACTCAAGTGTTTCCTTTATTTTGCCAGTTAGCTGTATACGTTCCTTATATTTGCTATATATCTAGAGATCCTGCATTTAGGAAGGCAGAAGGCTACTGTGATGTGTGTGTTGGCCCACCTCGCCAGAGTGTTGAGTTCACTGATGTGTCTCTCTGTGGCCATCTCCAACAGTTTGGCTAATCGCTGTCAGTCACACAGGAAACAGGATGCGTCAGTGACAAAGTGGCAGCTCTACCAACAGCAAAACAGACCTAGTGGAAGTTACCCCTGAAATGTGTTAGAGATCTGATAAACAGCATGCAAAATATGCTGTTAAACTTCAGACATAAATAAACTACTGTAACACAACTTTTGCCATGCTACTATCACACACTCGATTGGCCTTCCGGGCCAGGGGAGTCTATTCCCTGAGTGGTGAGGTCACAACCTGATTGACCTTTATCTGATGCAGATCCAGAGCTTATGCTAAGAGCACCCCAGAGCACCTGGCTGTGATGGATAATCAATACTGTGCTACAGGCCTGGCTCCCAGCCATCAGCTGAAGGCAGGAAGTGAGATTCACTCTGAGGTTAGTTAGGTGCATGGTGGTGGAGATTAAACAGAATCTTACCTCAACTGCTTATCCAGTACATAGATGAAATGTAAAAAGAAAGACATCCTTGAATAAGAGTATACAGTATGTTTATGCAAATAACTATCAATAATATCCTTAATATCAAACCGACTTTGGCAGGTAGAGTTGGTCTGTACTTTACTCTACCTCAGTGGCATGCTGCTCCTTCCTCTTCTTCAGCTGATCACACTGCTCCACCCACAGAGCTTTGAGCTCCACCTGCAGCCTCTCCTTCTGCTCCATCACCCTCTCCACCCTGGGGCCGGGCTCTGCCGTTTCACTCCCTCCCCTGGGGGACACAGTCAAAACGTCAGGGACCAGGCACTGGACATGAAATGACACTAGACGCTACAAGAGAGTCTGTCTGCTGACCCCTGTAATACCCAGGGGTCTACCAGGGGGCTCTACCAGGGGGCTCTACCAGGGGGCTCTACCAGGGGCTCTACCAGGGGGCTCTACCAGGGGGCTCTACCAGGGGGCTCTACCAAGGGCTCTACCAGGGGGCTCTGCACATCACTGCCTCACATGGAGGTCTGTTACTTCATCCCAGCAGCAGTATGGCTAATCCCTGTTTTTTATTATCATGCTTTGTAATTTAGTATTTTATTGTGTTTTGTATTGATGTTTGTGTTTGTATTGTGCAGGGATCATTTGAAAAAGAGACTTGGTCTCTATATGACACCCTGTTAAAATAAAGGTTCATAATAAAATAATAAGTAAAGTGCGATTGTAGGGCCAGGGTTTCTTTTCCTGATAATATGACCTGACCAGGGCCCCAAGTTTAACTGGTCAGGATACGAGGACAGGAAACACTGCTGTCCCTGGTATCAATAATGTGGTTGGCACTTTGACAGTGCATAATCATGGCTTTTCCAAGAAAGGTTACTGGGTAAGTCTCCCGAGTGGCGCAGCGGTCTAAGGCACTGCATCTCAGTGTAAGAGGCGTCACTACACTCCAGGCTGTATCACATCCGTGATTGGGAGTCCCATAGGGCGGCGCACATTTGGCCCAGCGTCGTCCAGGTTTGGCCGGGGTAGGCCGTCATTGTAAATAAGAATTTGTTCTGACTTGCCTAGTTAAATAAAAAATAAAACATTTTTTTTATGTCTTTGCAAGTTAAAATCATATCTTCATAGAGGATATCATTATCCCTCCATTAATTGCTCTACCAAAAAAAATACATGAAATAAAGAATATTCAAAATCTCCCTGAAACGAATTATTATTGGTCTAAATATAATTATCTTTATTTAAACTGGCCAACAGATAAACAACTTGATTACATTTGGTGTGTCTGCCACCACCACCTAGTGGATGAGATGGGAATAAGATGAACACAAGGCTAAAAGAAAATATAAAAATACTATTTCATTACTCTTTCTTCTTCATGGAGTTCTTCTTCTTGAGGGCTTTGAAGGTGTCGCTGTATTTCTGGATCAACTCCTCCCCTTTCTTCTGGAACTTCTTCTCCAGCTCCTTCATGTCTTTCTCCTGTCTCTTGGTGACCTTCAGGAAACTCTTGTGCTGTAGTAGCTCCTCACATGGAACTGTGGATGGCTCTAAAAGGAAAGGGGACAATATGGTTGGAGGTTGTCAGATTTTACACTGCTCCTATTTTTTCTGATATACAGTACCAGTCAAAAGTTTGGACACACCTACTCATTCAAGGGTTTTTCTTTATTTTTACAATTTTCTACATTGTAGAATAATACTGAAGACATCAAACTATGAAATAACACATATAGAATCATGTAGTAACCAGAAAATATATTTTATATTTGAGATTCTTCAAAGTAGCCACCCTTTGACTTGATGACAGGTTTGCAATACTTTTGGCATTCTCTCAACCAGCTTCATGAGGTAGTCACCTGGAATGCATTTCAATTAACAGGTGTGCCTTGTTAAAAGTTCATTTGTGGAATTTCTTTCCTTCTTAATGCGTTTGAGCCAATCAGTTGTGTTGTAACAAGGTAGGGGTGGTCTACAGAAGATAGCCCTATTTGGCAAAAGACAATGTCCATATTATGCCAAGAACAGCTTAAATAAGCAAAGAGAAATGACAGTCCATCATTACTTTAAGACATGAAGGTCAGTCAATGCGGAATATTTCAAAAATTCTTCAAGTTTCTTCAAGTGCAGTCGCAAAAACCATCAAGCGCTATGATGAAACTGGCTCTCATGAGAACCGCCACAGGAAAGGAAGACCCAGAGTTATCTCTACTTTTATTTATTTTTTACCTTTAACTAGGCATGTCAGTTAAGAACAACTTCTTACTTATTCTTATGCAGAGGATGAGTTAATTAGAGTTACCAGCCTCAGAAATTGGAGCCCAAATAAATGCTTCACAGAGTTCAAGTAACAGACACATCTCAACATCAACTGTTCAGAGGAGACTGCGAGAATCAAGTCTTCATGGTCAAATTGCTGCAAAGAAATCACTACTAAAGGACAACAATAAGAAGAAGAGACTTGCTTGGGCCAAGAAACACGAGCAATGGACATTAGACAGAGTAAAGGAAAAGCAGCCAACAAGTGCTCAGCATATGTGGGAACTCCTTCAAGACTGTTGGAAAAGCATTCCAGGTGAAGCTGTTTGAGAGAATGCCAAGAGTGTGCAAAGCTGTCATCAAGGCAAAGGGTGGCTAGTTTGAGGAATCTAAAATAAAAAATATATTTTGATTTGTTTAACACTTTTTTTGCTTACTAGATGATTCCATATGTGTTATTTCATAGTTTTGATGTCTTCACTATTATTCTACAATGTACAAAATAGTAAAAATAAAGAAAAACCCTTGAATGTGTAGGTGTGTCCAAACTTTTGACTGGTACTGTATGCATTTCATTTTTTAAAGTATATTCTGGACATAGAAGAGTCACTGGTGTTACCTTCATTGGCATCTGGAGGAGTGGAGTCCTCAGGTGCAGGATCGGATGAGCTGGGCTCAGATGGAGGGACAGGAGCTATAGCAGGGTCGGCAACAGGAGTGGACTCAACATCTGGATCAGGGGTTGGGACGACATTGGAGTTAACATCTAGAGTGGAGTCAACATTTGGGGTGGGGTCGACGTTACTGTTGGGGTCTGTACAGGTAGTAGAGTCAACCTTAGGGTCAGGGGTCAACTCTGTGGCTAGGACAGCCTCTGGGTCCACATCAGGGGTGTTAGGGAGGGCCTCAGGCTCTGGAACGTGCTCTACACTCTGGATGGGGCCAACAACAGATGGCTGAATGATTGGAACAGGTTCAGCCTCCACACTGATGGTGTTTGCGGGAGACGGTGAGTCCATGTTGGGTTCAGGCTCTGGAGGGGCCTCTTCAGGAGTAGGTGGAGTATCCTGGGTACCAGTGGTAGTATCAGCTTCCTCCAATGGAGAGGAAACTTTAGTCTTAGGCTCTAGTGAAACAGCATAGGCAAAGAGGTCAGAGAACTACAAAACAACATTACTTGTCAACCACTTTGCACTCAAACTCTAGTGAATAGATAACTTGGCCCTACCAAAAGGAAACAGCCTCCTTTACCTCTTTCTGTACATGTAGCCTTCTCTCCAACAGTCGGTATTACGTTAACAAGGGGCATCTCGTATGGGGAGATGTAGTCTGCTGATGACTGCGAGAACAGAGCACAAGAGCATCAATCCATAATAAAGACTTTATAAAACCACAAATCCCTTTTCAGTACTTAAGCTATTTTCAGTAAGCATCTCACTATGGACATGTTTTGTTGTAAAAGGACGAGGACCTTGGGAGTGAAACATGTCATTTTCACGTGGATCAATGAGTTCTGTCTTGGAATTGATCTACCTCTGTTGTCTTTGTTGTCTTCTCAGAATTTTTTGTCGGGTTGAATAAGGCATCTGTGAAATCTGGGACAGAACAAGACAATACAGAAGAAATTACACCACTTTATAGTCCTGTTTCATAATCAGTCACTCAGTGCAACACAATCAATTACTCTTAAAACACCATCTATAGGCTTAAATCTTACCTGCCCAAATTAGGCATAAGCATGCAAATTAAAATGATTTGGTGCGTTTTCTGGAAATAGGAACTGAAAGTAACTGTACTATACCTGCAAAAGCAGCAGGGATGTAGTCCTTGACCTCGATGTACACAAAGAGAGCTGGCAGAGTGAGTGGCATGTTGCTCTCACTGCGCAGACAGATGTGCTGGAAGCCTGCAGAGCACAAACCCCATGAATCAATCAGACAAACGCAGAAGCCTTCTGACTCAAGGTCTACTTCAATCAGCCTCATGCTCTGGAATTCTGGGCAGAAGTGAAATTTTAAACCCAGGTAGAAATAGGTAACAATTTACATGAAATTGCTCTTATATCTGTGTAGTAAATCTGTAATCACTTAACACTGTAACAACACCATGTTCAAACTGTGGTTTTACTAGAGTAATGACAGTGTTACTACACATAGGAGAAAGGTTATGTAACATGTTATCAAACAGACCTGACTGAAGGGCCTCGATGGGGATGATCCTGTGGCCCAGAAACTTCCCTCCCTCCTCGTGAACCACGACCCTGAGTGAGGCCATGTCAGGCAGCAGGATCTGTCCACACAACAACAAGCTTGACCCTTCTGACATGCATTCGACAAGACAAATTTGTTTGCTTATAAAAAATAATAATTGAACGAATTGAGTGATCATACCTTCTCAAAAACAAAGGGTTCTTCATTCCAAACTGGGTTAATGGCGTTCGGTGTGGTGGACCACCTGGTCCGGTACTTCTTCTTGGGGTCTCCTGGCAACCCAATGATCTCCACCTCTACGCCTGTCTTCACACTCTTGTCTGACAGGAACTGGCCTGAGTAGATCTGAAGGGAATTATGATAATGGATATACAGTGTACTGTATACTATAACCTTTAGAAACACATGTAGGCCGAGAGAAAAGAAAGAAGAAAACACAGCTGACAGCAGGCCTGTACACATATCACAAAACAGACAGGCATATTCAGCCAAGACAAACACACACAGAGAGAGAGAGAGAGAGAGAGAGAGAGAGAGAGAGAGCCTAAGGACATCAAAACAAGTGGGAGGAAAGTAGCTCCGAGCTGCAAACTACCAGCTGAAGCAGCTCTCCCAAAGTTAAACCATGAATAATGATCCAGAATGCAGTTTGATAATGACCATAACAGTCGTATAATTACATTATAACTCACACATTTTAATCCTATCATTTTTAAATGAACTGTCTAAATGCCTGCAACCAAAACCTAAAGCAAGAATAGTGAATAGTGCTGAGGTCTGCTGCTCTCTCTGTGAGGTTGGCGTAAACGTGCCTTGATGGTCAGTGTGTTGGCCACGATGGTGTCGATCCTTTCACAATAGGGGTCAAACTTCTTGTCACTACGGCGGAGGAGGTCATGCTTGAGGAGGTAGCCTGTCCTTCCGTTGAATTCAAATAGAGACATGTTGTGCTGCATTGGGAAATCTGGGGGGGAAAACGACATTTTCAGAACATTTCACAATTTCAAAACATGTTACTTCATTACTGCATTATAACACAAATTTGAGATGGATCTCTCTTTTTATGGCATGTGCAGTAGAACATTGTGCAACTCAAAGCAGTGCAAGACTGACCTCCAGTGGTGAATATAAGAAACGCTACTCACTCTCCGACTCGGAGTACAATTTCAGGAAACAAACTCTGCACGTGTGCCTTATCATGACTAACAACAATAATGGGAACAATCAGAAGTTATCACACCAGTTTGCCAGTCATAAAGTAATACCAATCCCAGACAGCTGATAGAGCTTTACCCATAGTTTGGTAGTTGAGTGCCACCATCTGGCAGCCAGCGTTCCAGAAGGGCTGAGGGCTGTAGTTGGAAGAGTCCATTCTGGTTCCTTTAGGGTAAATCCTACTCATCTGCCTCTTGTTGTATCTGGGTTGTCATGCTAAGGAAGTTTGCATTCACAAATGTGACAGAAAATTCTGATGATTTATTTGTAATTTGAGAGCAATTCAATCAAGGCTAAAGAAACAGTTGTCAAAGGATACTCCACAAACTCCACTGCAGTCTTGGAGATCATACTTTCCCCTTTGGTCTCCACAAAAGATGAGATGAGGTAGCTCTTGTTTTTCTCTGAGAGTGATCAAGCAGAATATTAGTTTCCATCAGCAACAACAACTAGATAAACAGTAATATAACATTTACTTTGTGTAAAGTTTTATATCATATAACGTTATTATTTTAAAACGGCTCCTTCTTATTTTTGTAGAGGGACAAGTTACCCTCATCTAACCCCTGCCCCAACTTAGCATCAACAAATCACAACTTACTTCGGGAGTTATCAAAAGAGATGAATTTGGTGGGCTGGATGTAGTTGACAATGGCAGACATCTCCTCATACGCTGTCACTTCCTGTCCCGCTGTACCCTATAGGAGGATAGACAGGAAGTTAGCTCCTGTCTGAAACATCTACTGACATAGAAAGAGGCTTAGAAACACCTTCTTGCCATACCTCGTCCGAGTTCTTCATCTTCTCCTCATCCTGGTCTTCATCCTCCTGCTGTTCTTCATGGTCATCAGTCATGGTTACCTCCTCCCCGGTCATGGTCACCTCCTCCCCGGTCATGGTTACCTCCCCTTCTGGACATAAGACACATACAGCCTCAATACTTACTACAACAATGTGGCTGCAACATTATCTGGAGGATTAATACAGTACAACCACCATACAATGTCATTTGGTTTGTGTCCTGTATTACACACCAGTCACACACTGGTCCTCAGGGTTAGTAGGGCCTGTCTGGTTGGGCTCCTGGCCAGCGCTAGCTGTGACTATGGGCTGCTCTGATCCTTCTGTCTTCTTGGGGCTGGCCTGGCTGGGCTTCCCATGGCTGCCCTTCTTGTTCTTGATCAGGATCTTCCCCATGAGCTCTGCTGGGCTGGGGATCTGCAGACCTGGCTTAATCTGCTCAGTCACACACACATGGGAGAAAACACACTTCAGGGAAGGAGGCCAGGCACGCACGCACACACACTCAGCTGGCAACACACATACTTGTGCTCTGTTCAGGGAAGGTAAATATTGGTTAGCTTAACACACAAATTAGTTTAGAAGGCTACAGAGGCTCATAAGAGTCAACTGTAGTAGTAATGTGAAACAGGAAAAGGTGGTGAGGGGGAAGGTTCGGTCTTTAAATTCATGTACGTTTAAACTGAGGACATAGACCATATATGTACAGTACCAGTTAAAAGTTTGGACACACCTACTCATTCAAGGGTTTTCTTTGTTTGTACTATTTTCTACATTGTAGAATAATAGTAAAAACATCAAAACTATGAAATAACACATATGGAATCAAGTAGTAACCAAAAAAGTATTAAGCAAATCAAAATATATTTTATATTTGAGATTCTTCAAAGTAGCCTTGATGACAGGTTTGCACACACTTGGCATTCTCTCATCCAGCTTCATGAATTTGTCACCTGGAATGCATTTAAAATGACAGAGGTGCCTTGTTAAAAGTTAATTTGTGGAATTTCTTTCCTTCTTAATGCGTTTGAGCCAATCAGTTGTGCTGTGACAAGGTAGGGGTGGTAGACAGAAGATTGCTCTATTTGGTAAAATAACAAGTCCATAGTATGGCAAGAACAGCTCAAATAAGCAAAGAGAACAGTCCATCATTACTTTAAGACATGAGGGTCAGCCAATCCAGAAAATGTCAAGAACTTTGAACGTTTCTTCAAGTGCAGTTGCAAAAACCATCAAATGCTATGATGAAACTGGCTCTCATGAGGAACTCCACAGGAAAGGATGACACAGAGTTACCTCTGCTGCAGAGGATAAGTTCATTAGAGCTACCAGCCTCAGAAATTGAAGCCAAAATAAATGCTTCACAAAGTTCAAGTAACAGTCACATCTCAACATCAACTGTTCAGAGGAGACTGCGTGAATCAGGCCTTCATGGTCAGATTGCAAAGAAACCACTACTAAAGGACACCAATAGGAAGAGACTTTGGTTTCAACCACTTTGTCTTTCTGAGTGTAGGTGAACAGATGATCTCCGCATGTGTACTTCCCACTGTGAAGCATGGAGGAGGAGGTGTGATGGTGTGGGGGTGCTTTGCTGGTGACACTGTCAGTGATTTATTTAGAATTCAAGGCACACTTAACCAGCATGGCTACCCCAGCATTCTGCAGCGATACGCCATCCCATCTGGTTTGCCCATAGTGGTACTATCATTTGTGCTCAGCGTATTTGGGAACTCCAACAAGACTGTTTGAAAAGCATTCCAGGTGAAGCTGGTTGAGAGAATGCCAATAGTGTGCTAAGCTGTCATAAAGGCAAAGTCTTCACTATTATTCTACAATGTAGAAAATAGTAAAAATAAAGAAAAACCCTTGAAAGAGTATATATACAGCATATATATATTTTAGCTTATGGCACCTGGTTTTCCCAAGCGGTCTCCCGTCCCAGTACTAACCAGGCACGACCCTGAAAAGGCGCGTTCAGTGTGGTATGGCCACAAGTGTATTTTTTACACCATTTTCTCCTTGCGGTAGGTCTCTTGGCTCTTCTCTGCAACTCCTCAAAGAGCTCGGTAGAGGCGCAGATCGAGTCATGCATCCTCTGAAACATGGCCGGTCTGGCTGCCTACTTCTTATCACACTGCTCACTTAACCCGGATGTCAGCCGCACCAACGTGTCAGAGGAAACACTGCTCTGTTAACCCGGATGTCAGCCACACCAACGTGTCGGAGGAAACACTGCTCTCTTAACCCGGATGTCAGCCACACCAACGTGTCGGAGGAAACACTGCTCTGTTAACCCGGATGTCAGCCGCACCAACGTGTCGGAGGAAACACTGCTCTCTTAACCCGGATGTCAGCCGCACCAACATGTCGGAGGAAACGCTGCTCTCTTAACCAGGATGTCAGCCGCACCAACGTGTCGGAGGAAACGCTGCTCTCTTAACCCGGATGTCAGCCGCACCAACGTGTCGGAGGAAACACTGCTCGATTGACGACTGGAGTCAGCTTGCAGGCGCCCAGTCCTGTTAAAAGTAGTCGCTAGAGCACGATGAGCCAAGGAAAGCCCCACCGGCCAAACTCTCCCTTACCCCGAACAGCGCTGGGCCAATTGTGCGCTGTCCTATAGGGCTCCCGGATCGAACGCCAGGCTATAGTGGCGCCTCAACACACCATGTGAACTTCTTAGGGACACTATGTTTAACAGATGAAAAGTAATAAGGCTTGTCTATGAACGGATATGACTGAGACAAACGGACTTGTCAGTTCCTAATAGACAGTCCCACTCACAGGGTACTTGTCCAGAGGATCCGTTAGCAGCATATCTCCAAATATGGTCTTACAGTAGTTAGCCATTTTCTCCTGCTGCTTCACCCTGGAAAAACATAATACAGCTTCAATGATAATCAATTATTGCCTACATGCAGGTTACAGGCTCAATCACATGATATAAATAGTCACATGATATTAAGAACCCAAATAAATGTTTGTAATGATAGGGGCACTGCTTTTTTGGTATGGCGAACGCTAAACTTGCATGTTTTTCATTTGAAAAGGGGAGTGAAATGTATTGTCTTACGAGTCCACATGGTTCTCAAAGGAGAGGATGACGGGGTACTGTGACGTCTTGAAGGCGCTTTCCGCGATGGCCTCAATCACATCCTGTCACACAGACAAACAAACAGACAGACCAATCTGGACTCTGGGGCATACTAAGTGGATACACAGCATGACTGGCAGTATCAACACAACTCTATCAGACCCAGCTAAACGAGCTGGAGGCAGGCCAAACATCATCAAGGCTGGAGGAAATCCGTGTTTGACAGTAAACTATGCTAAGGCGTTTGGTTTGGTCTGTGTGCCAGTTAAAGTGGAGCTCTGGGTGCCCTTAAATGGCAGTGTTGAGTGAGGGGCCCAGGGGGCGTATGGTGTGGTGTGCTAAGGCTGCCGTGCTGCACGCGGGCTCCAGTGCCCAGGCCCAACATGACACTCTGCGCTGTGTCTCTATTGACACCTGCTGGCAGAACCACAAAGGAAGCTGTCACTGTGAGACGTAAAGCAGGGGCCACTTCCTGGGGCACTGTTACTGTAGGTGCTTGGGTCTGGACTACCGTTGTGCAACAGTAACAGTCAGGGTCCGGCATTAGTGACACTATCTCTGTTGTCTGTGAGTCTTAATGAATCAGGGCTGTGTTTATGGGGACTGCAACAGTGGTCACAATGGGTCAATGGTGTACATTTAGTTAGATGCTTTGTCTTTGGTTGGCAAGCCCCATATTGGATCAGTAGGACTATTCTCTAGCATTGAGGCTAAGGCTAGAATCCCCCAAAAAGAGGTTGTATATTCCTTTGAAAATGTATGAATATTTGGTTTACAGCACTATTGCACTGTCCAGCACTGAGAGATGAGGGCTGACTGACACCTGACCTTGAACAGAATCTCAGTTGTCATGGTGAAGCCGTGGGTGATGATAGGCTCCTCATCCGGTGGTTTCCCCTTCCAGCAGTCCAGCTCCAGGCAGCGGCAGCCGGCCAGCAGACACTGGCGGTACATCTCTGGAGACGACACGCCGGAAAACTGACCAGCTGCGGAGGGATCACAACATTTTTGGGGGGGTCATTTTACACTTTAGAGACACTCAAAGAGGCATTTAAACCACAGTCTATAAGATTTCCAGTCATTTCAATTAATGAAATAACCAGAAAGGATTGTCAATGATCATTCAGCCATTGTCTTCCTGTTGCTTCTACTACTAGCTCTGGGCTCACATTTTCTGATAAGAAAAATAGGCATTCCCATTTGCATTGCTCTGAGTAGCCTTTGATGCAACCTTGTGTACCATAGCTTTGTTGAAATGTGTGATAGTTTAAAGACTGTTCTCATCTCACCTGTCAGGTATGTGTTATGGGAGGACTTGATGAGGTAGTGGGGCAACGGTTGGCTCATGTCCTGACACTTGGCCAGCTTGTCCAGTATGACCACCGATGTCTCTGGCCCCATCAAGTAGAACAGCAGACCTTCCGGAGAAATCTGACCTGTAGAATAAGATACCTGTACATTATAACAGTGTTACACATCTCTCTTCTATAAAACACTGGATTTAGAATACAGTAACAATTGGGAATACAGTGTAGTATTCCCAAGACAACTGATGAGAGGCTTGAATGTAGTTTAAATTGACTGAATCGGTTCAACTGTTGTTGTACACTCGTAGAGAAAAGGGTTACAAGGCTAAATCATGTGATGATTTAGGCTTCTACGTTAGTTCTCCTGTCTGACCTTTAGTAATCAAACTGTATTTATGCGTCTCTTACCCCTGTTGGAGTTGGAGGCGCAGGGCTCGTACTTCTCGATAAGGGCCTTCACCTGGTCAGGTCTGAAGCGGGGGAATAGCTCCTCATTGAGGCGCGAGTCACGCTGCTTTTCGTTGACGAACTTGGCCAGGCTCTCCTTGGTCATGTAGGGCTTAGCCTTGGCAGAGCTGGAGGGACAATCAGCCGTGACAATCACATCAACAGCATCTTACATCAGCCAGGGCCCAGACAAACCCTGAGGCAGGGAACTAATGCATGAGCTGGACACTCGACCGACCAACCATTGAGGAGAGCATGATGACAATTACACCTGGCATCACCTCATGCCTGTATTCTCCAATTGGTAAGTATGAATGTTACTTACTAGGATGTGAAGATCTCATAGATCTCAGGCCGGGGACAAAGACTCATCAGGAAGAGCTTGAAAGCAGCTTCAGTGAAGACGTCCGGCTTCATAGTGTCACCCTGAGAGAACACACAACAGCCTGTCACATTATGTCACTTCACTGAAAATAATTCATGATACACCTTAAAAAGGACTCCGATAAGTACTAGGGACTACATGGGTGCAGACCCCAGAATTGTGACTGTTGAAAAACACAGGGGTTTCTCTCTGACCTTTCCTTTGGGGAGGTGTGCTGAAGCTAGAGCTCCCTCCACCCTCTTCTTATCAGCCGGAAACATCTTGTAAATACTGAGGATGGAAATAAAGACAACTAATGAGAGGCTTGAATGTAGTTTAAATTGACTGAATCTCTTCAACTGTTGTTGTACACTCGTAGAAAAAAAGGTTATTCAGCTGTCCCCAAAGGAGCACACTTTTTGATTCCAGGTAGAACCCTCCATGTAGAACCCTCCTATGGGGACAGCTAAAGAACCCTTTCAGGTTCTAGATAGCACCTTGTAGGTGTTAAACCAATTCTACATGACATTGTCTGTGACTCACTTTTTGACAGGGATCTTGCCATCCTTATTGGTCTGAAGGGAGATGCGGACATACCTAGGATGGAGAAGGTTTATCAAAAAAAATATGCCATCTAATTTACTGGCTAACAGCATAGAGAGAGACCGGACCATGTCCACTCACATTTTCTCCATGAAGACTTGTCTGCATGCGTTGTTCCTCGATGGGTTGTAAGCAATGGACAGGATATCAGCAGCCCAGTTCTACAACATCACACCATAGCTGCATGAAATAGCTGTCTGGATTTACTGCTTGTCCTGATAATATTGTTTTATTTGTGACCACTAGGGGGCGTAGAACTGATCTGTGCTCCAGGAAGAGAGAGTCACGCATGTTGACTGTCTATCAATTGTTATTTTCATTAGAGTTTATTAAAACCGGATATTGTAGTCGTAAACTCAAAAAGAGGGTAAGGACAAAGGCTTCTTTGTGGTGGAAATAAAGGCTTATAAATTAGTGGAGGATAGAGTTGCAGAGCTAGTATGGAATCAGGCAACGAATATCACTTAAACAAATGTTGGTGGTAAGGTGATGCTGATAGGTATGTAAACATCGAGTGTAAATTTGCCTATATATATATATATATATATATATATATATATATATATATATATATACTGCTCAAAAAAATAAAGGGAACACTAAAATAACACATCCTAGATCTGAATGAATGAAATAATCTTATTAAATACTTTTTTCTTTACATAGTTGAATGTGCTGACAACAAGATCACACAACAATAATCAATGGAAATCCAATTTATCGACCCATGGAGGTCTGGATTTGGAGTCACACTCAAAATTAAAGTGGAAAACCACACTACAGGCTGATCCAACTTTGATGTAATGTCCTTAAAACAAGTCAAAATGAGGCTCAGTAGTGTGTGTGGCCTCCACGTGCCTGTATGACCTCCCTACAACGCCTGGGCATGCTCCTGATGAAGTGGCGGATGGTCTCCTGAGGGATCTCCTCCCAGACCTGGACTAAAGCATCCGCCAACTCCTGGACAGTCTGTGGTGCAACGTGGCGTTGGTGGATGGAGCGAGACATGATGTCCCAGATGTGCACAATTGGATTCAGGTCTGGGGAACGAGCGGGCCAGTCCATAGCATCAATGTCTTCCTCTTGCAGGAACTGCTGACACACTCCAGCCACATGAGGTCTAGCATTGTCTTGCATTAGGAGGAACCCAGGGCCAACCGCACCAGCATATGGTCTCACAAGGGGTCTGAGGATCTCATCTCGGTACCTAATGGCAGTCAGGCTACCTCTGGCGAGCACATGGAGGGCTGTGCGGCCCCCCAAAGAAATGCCACCCCACACCATGACTGACCCACCGCCAAACCGGTCATGCTGGAGGATGTTGCAGGCAGCAGAACGTTCTCCACGGCGTCTCCAGACTCTGTCACGTCTATCACATGTGCTCAGTGTGAACCTGCTTTCATCTGTGAAGAGCACAGGGCGCCAGTGGCGAATTTGCCAATCTTGGTGTTCTCTGGCAAATGCCAAACGTCCTGCACGGTGTTGGGCTGTAAGCACAACCTCCACCTGTGGACGTCGGGCCCTCATACCACCCTCATGGAGTCTGTTTCTGACTGTTTGAGCAGACACATGCACATTTGTGGCCTGCTGGAGGTCATTTTGCAGGGCTCTGGCAGTGCTCCTCCTGCTCCTCCTTGCACAAAGGCGGAGGTAGCGGTCCTGCTGCTGGGTTGTTGCCCTCCTACGGCCTCCTCCACGTCTCCTGATGTACTGGCCTGTCTCCTGGTAGCGCCTCCATGCTCTGGACACTACGCTGACAGACACAGCAAACCTTCTTGCCACAGCTCGCATTGATGTGCCATCCTGGATGAGCTGCACTACCTGAGCCACTTCTGTGGGTTGTAGACTCCGTCTCATGCTACCACTAGAGTGAAAGCACCGCCAGCATTCAAAAGTGACCAAAACATCAGCCAGGAAGCATAGGAACTGAGAAGTGGTCTGTGGTCCCCACCTGCAGAACCACTCCTTTATTGGGGGTGTCTTGCTAATTGCCTATAATTTCCACCTGTTGTTTATTCCATTTGCACAACAGCATGTGAAATGTATTGTCAATCAGTGTTGCTTCCTTAGTGGACAGTTTGATTTCACAGAAGTGTGATTGACTTGGAGTTACATTGTGTTGTTTAAGTGTTCCCTTTATTTTTTTGAGCAGTGTATATATATAAATATGACACTTAAACATTTGAAGTTATGTTACATGCAGTACGGGCAGTATGAGCTCTGGTTATGTCATGTTGCTGTAAAGAAGATGGAACGATGTAAGGATTATTAGTGTGTATTACCTGTGTCACTTTCTCCTTGTAAGCAAAGAAGTTGTGGTAAGTCAAATTCACCATGTCAGGGCCTGTGACAACAGTCAGGGTTTTGACTAGATGGTCGCTGTTTGGAAAATCCAGGTTGAACACATTCCTGACTTTAGGGTGCTGTTGATGAGAAAGGACAGACACTTGTAAAACCTAATTGTTCCTATGTACCTATGTTATCGCAATGTCTGTTTGGAGAGAGGGAAATGAGGCCTGCTGCACCCTGGTGCCTGTTTTCCATACACATGATGCCTGGGAGCTCAAGCCTGACCAGGCAAATCAGTGCATGCAAACTCCAGACCAGAGCTGAGAAACATGAGCGCAGCAGCTCAGCAGAGGAACTGGGGAGTTACTATGTCCTCAACTACTACAGTACAAACAGATCAATGATGCTACAGCATTTGTTTTGATACAGTATCCATGGCTTATAGAAGAGCAACTGCTCTCCTTGACGGCAACACACAAGACAGGCTGCATAGATAGATGGCACACCAGCTATGGGGATGATGTTGTTTATCCCCCAGGGAATAGCTGTGACCTCCCCCAGTAGTAGGAAGTAATGGCTGCATACTGAAACTCTCTATGGAGACAGCTCAGTGTGGGAGAAAGCAGTGGGAGAAATTCAAACTGTCAAACTCAATCATCTCTCTACAGCTTGATCTGCAGCACAGAAATCACACAGCTGGGCTCTCACTTTGGCTGCAATCACATCACTAACACTGTGTGTGTCTGGGTGTGTGTGTATGTGTGTGTGTGTGTGTGTGTGTGTGTGTGTGTGTGTGTGTGTGTGTGTGTGTGTGTGTGTGTGTGTGTGTGTGTGTGTGTGTGTGTGCGCGCGCACTGGCATTGTGTTTATTGCTGATTTTGCTATGCAAATTCCCCCTCAATTATACAACACACTTCAGAATGCATGCAGAGGTTTTTACAGACAAACAGACAGAGAATGGTTGTATTGAGTGGATCACGCAGCAGTGAAAGCATTATAGCTCTTACATAATGGTACTCACTTTAGGAAGTTTTGCATATTTTCCTGATCTGGTATCTCTGATGTTTGCAACATCCAGGAACTCTGTCTCCTAGGAATGGGGAATTATACAATTATAACCCAGTGAGTGTACAAAACATTGAGGACACCTTCCAATTATTGAGTTGCACCCCCCCCCCCCCCTTTTCCCTCAGACTAGCCTCAATTTGTCGGGGCATGTTGACTCCAATGCTTCCCACAGTTGTGTCAAGTTGGTTGGATGTCCTTTAGGTGGTGGACCATTCTTGATACACACAGGAAACTGTTGAGCGTTAAAAACCCAGCAGCGTTGCAGTTCTTGACACAAACCGGTGCACCTCGCACCTACTACCATACCCCGTTCAAAGCCTCTTAAATCTTTTGTCTTGCCCATTCACCCTCTGAATGGCCCACATACACAATCCATGTCTCAATTCTCTCAAAGCTTAAAAATCCTTCACTACATCTACACTAAGTGGATTCTACAAGTGACATCAATAAAGGATTCACCTGGTCAGTCTGTCATTAAAAGAGCAGGTGTTCCTAATGTTTTGTACACTCAGTGTAAAGTAGAACCCACTGCATACTGAGAAAACAAATTATATCTTTCTGACTATGATAAAACAATTATTATTTTAGGATTGCATCAAGAGATAGGCTGCACCCATATTAAACTGTAATATGCTTTTCTATTACTTGCATGAATATTCTGTATGGAAGCTCCCACACTGTAAGCACACGTGTGTATTTAAGCCTCAGTGGGTATCAGAATGTACTGCAGACCAGAAGGTGCCGAGATAGAGGAGAGAGGGAAAGAAAGAGCAAAAGAGAGAGAAAGCGCTACAGTAAAGAGAGAGAGAGAGAAGAGAAGCCCGATGAACATTGTTCTGAATTCATCTTTGCAGCGCAGCAGGCTGGTAAAACCCACATCAGCTTCAATCAATACAATCCACAAGGCTGCTGGGACTGTGAGGCGCAATGCAACGTTCTAAACCATTCCTCAGCTAAATCTAATTGACTGTTAACATACAGTACATTGTGGTTACAGCGGTTGAGGCTCTAAGTCATCCCACAGTCTGACGGACCCCAGTCTAGAGCTGTGGAGCCTGAGACAGCCAGAACACATTTCATATGGTCTGGATTTAACACAGAAGGATCTAATCTGCTCAACTAAGCAACCAGGCATATTTTATAAGGTGGCAATATTTACTCACTATAACCCAATTATTTGGCAGTAATTATCTCATTGAGCAATGACTCTTCTGTTACCTTACCTTGCTTTGGTTAGTCCAGTACAGGTAGTAGCCCTTAGGGTCCATCTTCATGGTGACAGGCACAGTCTTGGTTGACTCCTGATTTGAGGAGAAATACATTTTGAGATATTGCAAACCTTATGACAGAACGTATACTTGGCCCAGCTGGTTTTGTGACAGAGCTATAGCTCGGGGTCTTGAGGACAGACCACTTCTATTATTTATGGAGGCAACACTGTAAATTGTAATGGATGTTTTACATCACTGGAGTCTTTGTAAATGTAATGTACTTTGGAGAGATCTATGATTCTCATTCAAAGTGAACTAATTAACTTGTTTTCAATAGAAGATTTTCTCCAGGGATTTACTGCACTTTCAAGAGTAGCCAACTCACCTCTGACCATTTGGTAAACCTGTCTCCTTTGACCAAGTAGAGTTTGACCTCTGGTGGCTCCAGAGTATATCGTCTCTTGTCCATTGTGTTGGTCCCTCGATTGTCTCCTCTCCTGTTGTGTGACTGGTGGAGCTGACCAGTGACTGATCAACCCTACCTGTACTCTCACTGTGCCCTTGGAGAGCTGTACTGTAGATACAGTCAGACACAGGTAGGGATGACAAGGGAGGAGGCACCCCAACAAATATGCATTGCAAATGAGCCCAGCAATAAAAATGCCATTATTTGACTTGGTGAAAGGATTGTCAGAAAATCTAACTTAAATAGTGTAACACTGAATGCACAAAATGTTTGATGATGATATGAATTAGTATTCTTTTTTTTTTAAATCTAATTTATTTTGATCACCCCTTGCCACCGGCAAATAATGAGTGAACTTCCATGGACCTGGGCTTGAATTTCGTCTTAATGTTTTTCCTCTTCTCCAGACACATATTTTACAACACAATCACAGCATGCTGCTGGACATAACAATCAGTTCCCAAACGTAGACTGTATACTGTACAATATTGAGAGACAATTGGCAGGATGCTTGTTCTATCTGTGATGGATTACTGATCTAAATGGTATATTGATTTTAATTTGCTTTTAATAATGTGGCGTAGAGAAATGAAATGTACTGTATCATGTTAGATGGCCAGAGGTGGCACAGAGGGCTCTGATTAATGCTGATTCATTGCTTCTGCTTTTGACTGTTCCCTGTAATTTGTGTAATATGCAAATATCCACTTGAGAGCAATACTTTAGGAAAATTGCATAGGGATAGGAGGACCCAAGTTACATAAGGACAGGAGTGTTTGTGGTAGGCCTAATAACAATGTCTTACTTACATTAGATCAAATAGAACATTATATTAGATCAAATACCACATCATTCACACTTTTCAAGGGGAAACTTGATGTATGGCAATATTTCCAAGGCAGCAATAAAAGCATACAGTATGTACAACATACAGTATCCAGCATTTACACTGTAGAGTTTCTAAGTCAAAAGTACCTGTATGTGATTCATGACCCAAGCTCAGCTCAGTTACCCCCTACCATTGTGTCGCTGAGTCATCATAATGCTTTGGCAAATGTACATTATAGCAAGGGGCATTGGTAGACGCCATGTAATTAACCTAATGTATATCCCTCTAACTGCCCTGAATGCCTCTGCTGATCCTACAGTTATTGTATGCAGTAATCATGTGCCTATGAACCAGATTTATGCTGTGAGCACTGAGGAGGTGTGCTCTAGTAGGAAGACCACAGGATGCAGCTCATCCTGCACTATCATAAATAACATGAGAATATCTACTTCTGCTAAGCTTCCCAGTAAAGCAATGAAAACAAGCAAGCATCCCAGAAAAGTGCTCAAAATAGCCCATGTTAACAGATGTAGCTTAACAAAGAAGGTTCATGCAATTATTAACTTGCCAGTAATAAAGGACATTCATATTCTGACTATCTCTGAAACTCACTTAGACAATGCCTTTGATGATACAGTGGTAGCAACAGAAGGTTATAATGTTTACAGAAAATACACAAATGCCAGTGGTGGAGGTGTTGCTGTTTATTTTCAGAAACACATTCCTGTAAAGATTAGAGAGGATCTAATGTTAAATACTGTTGATGTAATATGACTACAGGTTCATCTGCCTCACCTAAACACCCGTTCTTGTGGGAAGCTGCTACAGACCACCAAGTGTTAACAGTCAGTATCTGGATAACGTGTGAAATTTTAATTTATTTTATTTTACCGTTATTTTATCAGGTAAATTGACTGAGAACACATTCTCATTTACAGCAACGACCTGGGGAATAGTTACAGGGGAGAGGAGGGGGATGAATGAGCCAATTGTAAGCTGGGGATGATTAGGTGGCCGTGATGGTATGAGGGCCAGGTTGGGAATTTAGCCAGGACACCGGGGTTAACACCCCTACTCTTACGATAAGTGCAATGGGATCTTTAATGACCTCAGAGTCAGGACACCCGTTTAACGTCCCATCCGAAAGACAGCACCCTACACAGGGCATTGGGCTATTTTTTTTTTTAGACCAGAGGAAAGAGTGCCTCCTACTGGCCCTCCAACACCACTTGATAACGTATGTGATATCAACAAAGAGGTATATTTTCTGGGTGATTTAAATATTGACTGGCTTTCATCAATCTGCCCACTCAAGAAAAAGCTTAAAACTGTAACCAGTGCCTGCAACCTAGTTCAGGTTATCAGTCAACCTACCAGGATAGTTACAAACAACACAGGAATGAAATCATCAACATGTATTGATCACATCTTTACTAATCCTACAGAAATGTACTTGAAAGCAGTATCCAGAGCCATCAGATGTTGTGATCACAACATAGTAGCCATATCTAGGAAAACCAAAGTTCCAAAGGCTGGGCCTAATATAATGTATAAGAGGTCATACAAGACGTTTTGTAGTGATTCCTATGTTGAAAATGTAACAAATATCTGTGGTGTGTAATGAGGAGCAACCAGACGCTGCACTTGACACATTTATGAAATTGCTTATCCCAGTTACTAACAAGCATGCAGCCATTAAGAAAATGACTGAAAACTGTTAAATCCCCATGGATTGATGATGAATTGAAAAATTGTATGTGTCACGCCCTGACCTGAGAGAGACGGTTTATTTCTCTATTTTGTTAGGTCAGGGTGTGGGGGTGGGCATTCTATGTTTTGTATTTCTTTGTTTTGGCCGAGTATGGTTCCTAACCAGAGGCAGCTGTCTATCGTTGTCTCTGATTAGGAATCATACTTTGGCAGCCTTTTCCCACCTATGCTTGTGGGTAGTTGTTTTCTGTTTCTGTACCTGACAGAACTGTTAGCTTTTGTCTCCCTTTGTTATTTTTGTTTGAGTGTTTGTTTGATTTAAATAAATAATCATGAACACGTGCCACGCTGCATTTTGGTCACCTCTCTACGACAATCGTTACAGAACTACCCACCACAACTGGATCAAGCAGCGTGCCCGGGAGGAGATGGATTCCTGGTCTCTGGAGGAGTTGGAGGAGAGGAGAGACTGGACTTGGGGGCAAGTATTGGAGAGATACAGAAGCCTGCCGGGGAAGCAGGTGAAGGCAGCGAGAGAGGAACTAGCACGGCAAGGACGGAAGCACGAGAGGCAGCCCCCCCCCGGAGTCAGGGTTGAGACCTGAGCCAACTCCCCGTGCTTATCGTGGTGAGCATGTGCCTGCTCCTCGCACTCTCCCTCCAGTGAGTCTATTCAGCCTGGTACGCCCTGTGCCTGCTCCACGTACCAAGCTGTCAGTACGTCTCCTCAGTCCGGTGAGACCCGTTCCGGCGCCACGTAAGAAGCCTCCAGTGATGATCCATGGTCCGAAGCCTGCAGTGATGATCCATGGCCCGGAGCCTGTAGAGATGATCCATGGCCCGGAGCATGTAGAGATGATCCATGGCACGGAGCCTGTAGAGATGATCCATGGCACGGAGCCTGTAGAGATGATCCATGGCACGAAGCCTCCAGTGATAATCCATGGCCCGGCGCCTGTAGGGATAATCCATGGCATAGCGCCTGTAGCGATGGTCCCCGGTACGGAACCTCCTGAGGCGGCCTGCAGCCCAGAGTCTTCAGCGGCGGCCTGCAGCCCAGAGTCTTCAGCGGCGGCCGGCAGTTCAGAGCCTCCGGCGATTATCCACGGTCTGGTTCCTCCGGCGACACAGAAGCGGGAGGATCAGCGGGTGGAGTGGGGGCTACGCCCCGAACCAGAGCCGCCGCCAAGAGTAGATGCCCACCCGGACCCTCCCCTATTGGTTCAGGTTTGCGGCCGGGAGTCCACACCTTTGGGGGGGGCCTTTTCCCACCTGTGTTTTGTGGGTAGTTGTTTTCTGTTTTGTGTTTCTGTACCTGACAGAACTGTGCGCTTTCGTTTCCCTTTGTTAGTTTTGTTAGAGTGTTTGTTTGATGTAAATAAATAATCATGAACACGTGCCACGCTGCATCTTGGTCCCCTCTCTACGACGATCGTTACAGTATGGTTGAGAGGGATGAGGCAAAAGGAATGGCAAATAAGTCTGGCTGCACAACCGATTGGCAAACATACTGCAAATTTAGAAATCATGTGACTAAACTGAATACAAAGAAGAAGAAACAACACTATGAAAGAAAGATAAATGACATAAAGAATAATAGTAAAAAGCTTTGGAGCACCTTAAATGAAATTTTGGGAAAAAAGGCCAACTCTGCTCCATCATTCATTGAATCAGATGGCTCATTCATTACAAAACCAACTGATGTTGCCAACTACTTTAATGATTTTTTCATTGGCAAATTAGCAAACTTAGGCATGACATGCCAGCAACAAACACTGACACTAAACATCCAAGTATATCTGACCAAATTTTGAAAGACAAGAATTGTACTTTTGAATTCCATAAAGTGAGTGTGGAAGAGGTGAAAAAAGTATTGTCTATCAACAATGACAAGCCACAGGGGTCTGACAACTTGGATGGAAAATTACCGAGGATAATAGCAAACGATATTGCCACTCCTATTTGCCATATCTTAAATGTAAGCCTACTAGAAAGTGTGTGCCCTCAGGCCTGGAGGGAATCAAAAGTCATTCCACTATCTAGGAATATTAAAACCCTCTTTACTGGCTCAAATAGCCAACCAATCAGCCTGTTACCAACCCTTAGTAAAGTTTGGGAAAAAATTGAGTTTGACCAGATACAATGCTATTTTACAGTAAACAAATTGACAACAGACTTTCAGCACGCTTATTATGAAGGACATTCGACAAGCACAGCACTTACACAAATGACTGAGGACTGACAGAGAAATTAATGATAAAAAGATTGTGGAGGCTGTTTTTTTAGACTTCAGTGCAGCTTTTGACATTATCGATCATAGTCTGCTGCTGGAAAAACGAGTTATGTGTTAAGGCTTTACACCTCCTGCTATATTATGGATAAAGAGTTACCTGTCTAACAGAACACAGAGGGTGTTCTTTAATGGAAGCCTCTCCAACATAATCCAGGTAGAATCAGGAATTCCCCAGGGCAGCTTTTCTAGGCCCCTTTTTTATATCTTTACTAACGACATGCCACTGGCTTTGAGTAAAGTCAGTGTGTCTATGTATGCAGATGACTCAACACAATTTTTTATTTTAAAAATGTATTTAAACATTATTTAACTAGGTAAGTCAGTTAAGAACACATTCTTATTTACAATGATAGCCTAGGAACAGTGGGTTAACTGCCTTGTTCAGGGGCAGAATGACAGATTTTACCTTGTCAGCTCGGGGATTCGCTCTAGCAACCTTTCGGTTACTGGTCCAACGCTCTAACCACTAGGCTACCTGCCGCCCCACTAGGTTACCTGCCGCCCCTATACACATCAGCTACTACAGCGACTGAAACAAAGTGCTGCAGTTAGTTTCAGAATGGGTGTCAAGGAATAAATTAGTCCTAAATATGAAAAAAAACTAAAAGCATTGTGATTGGGACAAATCATTCACTAAACCCTAAACCTCAACTAAATGTTGTAATAAATAATGTGGAAATTGAGCAAGTTGAGGTGACTAAACTGCTTGGAGTAACCCTGGATTGTAAACTGTCATGGTCAAAACATATTGATACAACAGTAGCTAAGATGGGGGAAGTCTGTCCATAATAAAGCGTTGCTCTACCTTCTTAACAGCACTATCAACAAGGCAGGTCTTACAGCCTATAGTTGTGTTTCACCTGGACTACTGTTCAGTCGTGTTGTCAGGTGCCACAAAGAGGGACTTAGGAAAATTGCAATTTGCTCAGAAGAGGGCAGCACGGCTAGCCTTGGATGCACTTAGAGAGTAAACATTAAGAATATGCATGTCAATCTCTTCTGGCTCAAAGTTGAGGAGAGATTGACTTCATCACTACTTGTATTTGTAAGAGGTAACGACATGTTGAAAGCACCGAGCTGTCTGTTTAAATGACTAGCACACAGCTCAGACACCCATGCATACCCCACAAGACATGCCATCAGAGGTCTCTTCACAGTCCCCAAGTCCAGAACAGAATATGGGAGGCGCACAGTACTACATAGAGCCATGACTGACCATAACCTGTTGTTGAAAAAACATATGTGTTATAGCTTTTCAGAGCTATCAATCTAATAGAACTAATATAACTCAAAGGGCTTTCGTTAATGGAAGCTTCTCTAATGTCAAACATGTAAAGTGTGGTGTACCGCAGGGCAGCTCTCTAGGCCCTCTACTCTTTTCTATTTTTACCAATGACCTGCCACTGGCATTAAACAAAGCATGTGTGTCCATGTATGCTAATGATTCAACCATATACGCATCAGCAACCACAGCTAATGAAGTCACTGAAATCCTTAACAAAGAGTTGCAGTCTGTTTTGGAATGGGTGGCCAGTAATAAACAGGTCCAGAACATCTCTAAAACTAAGAGCATTGTATTTGGTACAAATTATTCCTTAAGTTCTAGACCTCAGCTGAATCTGTTAATGAATGGTGTGGCTGTTGAACAAGTTGAGGAGACTAAATTACTTGGCGTTACCTTAGATTATAAACTGTAATGGCCAAAACATATAGATTTAATGGTAGTAAAGATGGGGAGAGGTCTGTCCGTAATAAAGAGATGTTTTGCTTTTTTGACACCACACTCCAAAAAGCAAGTTCTGCAGGCTCTAGTTTAGTTTAATATTGATTATTGTCCAGTCGTGTGATCCAGTGCTGCAAGGAAAGACCTAGTAAAGATGCAGATGACCCAGAACAGAGCGGCACATTTTGCTCTTCATTGTAATCAGAGGGCTGATATAAATACTATGCATGTCAGACTCTCTTGACTAAGAGTTGAGGAGAGACTGACTGCATCACTTCTTTTTATAAGAAACATTGATGTGTTGGAAATCCCAAATTGTTTGCATAGTCAACTTACACACAGCTCTGACACACACTTACCCCACCAGACATGCCACCAGGTGTCTTTTCATAGACACCAAATCCAGAACAAATTCAAGAAAGCGTACAGTATAATATAGAGCCCTTATTGCATGGAACTTCCTTCCATCTCATATTGCTCAAATAAACAGCAAACCTGGTTTCAAAAAACAGATAAAGCAACACCTCACAGCACAACGCCTCTCCCCTATTTGACCTAGATAGTTTGTGTGTATGCATTAATATGAAGGCTACGTGTGCCTTTAAATTTTTTTTTTATGTAGTTCAGTCCTTGAGCTGTTTTTGTCTATTGATGTTCTGTATTATGCCATTCTGTATTATGTTTCATGTTCTGTGTGGACCCCAGGAAGAGTAGCTGCTGCTTTTGCAACAGCAAATGGGGATCCTAATAAAATACCAAATGACTAACTGATGCAAGCAGTAGAATCAGATAAAAAAAACGGATAAAAATACACCTTATGGAACAGCGAGGACTGTGAAGCAACACAAACATAAGCGCAGACGGATACACACATGACAACATACACACTATACACACGTACACATGGATTTTGTTGCAGATATGTGGTCGTGGAGTAGGGGCCTGAGGGCATACCCTTAGTGTGTTGTGAAATCTATTATGAATGTATTGTAATGTCTGCCTTAATTTTGCCAGACCACAGAAAGAGTAGCTGCTAATGGGAATCCATAATAAATTCAAAATACAAATGTAATGTAGCCTACCAATGGATGGGACAGGATCAAATGGAAAAACTGTTTTTGATCACTCATATTTCTCACTCCTCATCTAAATCTAGCAGGCAAATAAGTCAGTCAAGCCCCCAGTCACCTGCCCAGGTAGCAATGAGGAATCGGCCCAGAAGCGGACCTCTTCCGGGGGGCCGGAACTGATTGAATCGGGACAGAATCGGGTTTCGGACTCGGCCCGGAAACAAAATGAATGACTGCCCAGAATCGCAAATGCAAATGTTAATACATGTATACACAATTACCCGGTTTGGTCATTTGAAATATTACTATCATACATTTTATGCATCCAAATTATACGCATCCTTAAAAAAAATGTTATGTCGGAGGAAACACTGTACAGCTGGTGACCGTGTCAGCGTGCATTCGCCTGTCCCGCTGCGCAACTCGGGATGCTCCATTCACAACGTCTTTAATGCTTATCAATTGCCTTGCACAAAGTATCAAAATACTAAAATACAACTTAAACAGGACTCTTAAAGAATTTCATTGAAATGTTAATTGTATTTTTTGATCACAGAAACAATGAGAAAATATGGAAAAATAAATTAAAATGTTAACTATATAAAGCAACCCGTGTAATCATCTGCCAGAGAGTAGCCCCAATCGGCCCGAGATCCAAGTAATACAATTGGGCCAGATAACTCACACCGGAATCGGCCCGAGCTCTATCCCCGCATCCTAGCCATAAGTAAAACTGCCGAAGGCGGCACAGACACGGGCCACATGACGTCGGCCGAGTCTGACTCCCAGCCGAGTGCCCCGACTCTCAGCCGGAATCGGCCCAGATCCACTGTGCTAGCTGGGTGAGAACGTGTGTAATGTGTTACCTGACCATACGCTGGGCACAGATGAACTAGAGCCTAGAAGAGCAGTGGTATTCACAGTCAGGGTCGCGACCCATAGTGGGGTTGCGGGGGAACTGCAGTGGGATAGCCCCCCCAAAAATAGCAATAAAAATCATTATTCAATTACCAGAACATATTATTGTATGGGACAATATACAACGTTTTTGATAAAGATAATTTGGCAAATAAAAATGTATTGAGTAAATGTATATATTGGTTTCTTTTCATTTTGGTTATTTGTTCATGTAAAAATCACAATTTTACGATTTTATGGTTGTGTCATTAGATTTGGGGAAGGGTGGGGTCAGCAAGAAATTCTTGGGGAAAAAAATGGGGTCGCCAGAAATTCTGGAGGAAAAAATGGGGTCCTCGCTGAAAAAGTTTGAATACCACTGGCTATCCCATATGAACACACGCACGCAAACAGAACACACGCTCGTGTGCACTCAATGATTTGATGGGCTCCCAGAGGTCTGAGATGAACCTACATTCTTACTCCTAAGACATTATTTAGAAATGGCATTCTCAGAAGATATGTGAACCTGTTTGTTAATCTAAGAACATATACAGTAAGCATGAGTCAAATAATCCCAGATGATCCCATGAGCTGCCATGATTCGCAGACGCTAACATATTTGTTTAAACAGCTGACCTTTCAAGCTATTGACTCAATCCGTAAATCAATGATGTTTAAATAAAAGGTTTGTATTTAATTCACATATGCTATATGAATTATTTTTCACGCAATGTCCGACTGCTCTGCCAATTTAGGACCAATTGTTGCCATATGGACTTGTAGGACTATCGCGTAATTAATCAGCTGTCCAAGGTGCTGAAATTATAATGGGTCGAAATCATCCGCGCCGTGGCAGCAAGCGTTGGGACTGCTAAATGTGTACATTTGAGCCTTCAGTAGTGGTCTCTAGATCATCACAAACTATAACTTCCTAGTCACCAGTTCCACGTTGATGTCAGTATGTAAACATAGGATACTCGCTCTGGACAGTTACACCATGCGCATAAATATATGCATTTACTCAAGTAGTTTTGGGATGAGCTGTGCGTTTGGTGACGTTTCATTAGTTAATCCAGCCCGCTGCATAGCTGCTGGCTCTTTAAGAACCCCCCCCCCCCCCCCCCCCCCCACCCTTAAGTATTTTTAGCTGAGCCATTCACTTCGTTTGTTGTAGGCAACCGTACAGACAGTTGTATAGGCCTACCGTATGGTCTCACTTAATCGTTTTAATAAATTACATCGAATCCTTTACTGCTGATTCGCTATATTGCTGATTCCTTAGGAAATGTTGTTGGAATAAACATTGGTCGTCAGGAATTCTGCTGGCGGATGCTGTAAATCACAAGAGCCCCTGAGCTGCTTGCCTCATCCGTGATGTCCATGATGAAACGCAATGCTGCACTGTGTTTCTGAGACAAACCGCAGTGCCTTCTAGGATGAAATGAATGAACCCAAAATATATTTAGAAGTAAAATAGACAGTCAAAGAGCGCGGACGGTCCACAGTAAGGCTGTGGCTCTACGTCTTCTCTCGACCGGATAGGTTCCTGTGTTCTCTTGGATTGTGGATAACAAGAAACCTTCAAAACGGACGGGGTGGTAGAGCATCGAGGGAAAAATCGGGGCAATATGAGAGAGCGGGACTTTATGCCCAACATGGAGAGGGGCAAACCTGCCACTTATACGGGGGACAAAAAGGCTAAGATGGCTGCGAAGACGAACAAAAAGTGGGTGAGACTAGCCACTGTATTCGCATATGTATTGTCTGTGTCCTTAGCAGCCATCATTCTAGCCATTTACTACAGCTTGATATGGAAGCCAACGAGCGCATCCTCTCCAGCGGGAAAGCCGGTGGTGCCGGAGGTCACAGCCTCTGCTAACATCTCAACAAACAGCTCCACAAGCATCAACGTCTTAGACACTAACTCTACACAGACAGAGCTTTTATCTGTCAATGACACCAGGTTTAGCGCAAAGCCTCAGACCAAGGCATTTAATTGGGAGGGCAGAAGCAAGAGCCCCGCCATCATCTCCGACGGTGTTTTATCAGAAAGTGCTCACTCGCAACCGAAACGGCTCTACGAGTCTGCCCGAAGCCACACAGCCGCACAAACTGCGGATAGACCAAACACTGTGGGGAGAGACAGTCAAGCGTCTCAGCTCACTGGAGATAATCGGGGTCCGTTGCGCACTGGAGCACACAACACCATGCATGATGAGAGAGGGGAGAAGGATGCGGACCGACCAGCTACTGGCAGTGCGGATCAAGCAGCTGCAGATGCTGCTCCTTAAACCTCAAAGGCTCAGCTGCGCACCTCCGCCACGAGCCAACAGGGAAGGAAACTGGCCAGGCCTTTAAACAGGGATCTATCTAACCCGTGTTTGACAGACTTATGCCGCGGTCGGATACATTAGCCTGCAGACAGGCGTCTTCGTGGAACATATGTCGAAGAACAGAGGATGCTGCGAGAATTGCACAGGCTTCATGCACGTATTTTATTGATATGCTATATACCAATAATCTGAATGAGTATGACTGACAATTATAGACAAACTGCTTCAAAGGAATATTGTTTTTCCCTAAAACACTATGCGTTTTCTGTTAGGCTACTTTAGGCTATGCATTAATTGATGTAGGCCTATGTCATCTTTCCTTTGGACATCTCCACCAAGGTCATTTATTTATATCCATATTATGGACAAGGACATGACATACACCTGTATTTAAAGCTAGAATCCTTAATTGAAACAATAACAAAGCGGCATCCCACCTCTGTTTTGGTAAAACGCGAAGGGATGGTCCTGGAGAAATGTAACCACTCTCAAAGTTATAGACAGAGGTATGGGTGCAAGGACTGGCCATTCATTATATACAAATGATAGTTAAACCATGTTTTGAGGCTATACAGTGTTTGTTACTATTTACACTGTTTACAAACATTGGGGTAAATAAAGCTTATATGTTGGGTTCTGATGGGGTAGGACAGTTGAACTAAGCCCCTGAGGCAGGTATAAGTTCAATTCTTTGAGAATCATGGGTATATATCCTTAATAAGTCAAACAATTTAGCACTTAAGGATTCTAGCTTTAACTGGCACAGGAGATACGCCTGTGGTTCGCAGGATATGTAAATTACGCATAAACTATGGGCCTCCAATTTTATTCAACAGCATAGCCATTTATTATTGCCATTGATTGGCCTAGCTATTGAACAACAGGAACGCATTTTCAAAGCATTGTGTCCTCTATATTTCCTTTCACGGATACATCTGGATTCCTGGTATATAGGAACCTGTATTATTGAGTTAAGCTCAGGTATATGTGCATATAACCATGTAAATGTATTGTGTATTTGGTCATGTATATAGGGCAGATAGATCAAGGCCAAAGGATGTACACTAACTTCTAGTCTAATTAGATACTTTTTATTAAGACTGTCACTTAGGTCTAAATCACGAGGCAAATAAACGTCCTATGAAATGTTTCTTCGATTAGATTTTGTTTTTACATGCAAAACAGATGCAAAGCAACTTAATAATAACCCCTTTAATATTAAACATTCTTTTATTTTGAGTGGTCTGAAATCGTACATGGAAAATCATGTCAAGTGTTGATGTTTTGGAGTTTGATAGAAGCTGTTTTCAATCGCCTAGTCTAATTATCCTCTGGTAAAATATGATACATATTAGATGATCAGATATATCATATCTCTATCCAGTCAAAGGGATTATTGTTGACATAGTTCACTCTTTATCAGCTACCCAGTTCAACAAAGAACCAGTAATATTCCGGCCAATTATTAGTCCGACAGCTCAAAAGGACAGTCTGTTTACTGTCAATGTCTTCATGTGAGCCTAGCACTTCATTAAATCTGGGAGTTTTACAGCAGGCAAGCCACAGTTCGTGAACAGAGGTAAAAAATAAATAAAAAAATGGCCCATTGTTTATCAGTCTGCCACATCTTATAGTCAGATCTCTCTCTCTCATTCCTGCTTCTGACTCACTTCTGGTGAACTCTGGAGAGGGGAAAAACAACAAGCCTGTATGTATGTATCTACTTGAACTGAACACACTGAACGGCATGTGAGGGAGGTGTATCGATTGAGCGCTCGGTAGTTACGGTGCAGAAAGGAAGAAGGAATGCATTACACAATACTGGTCGGAACTATTTCCAGCTAACGCTCTTTGAAAGGATAATTTTTTTCCACTGAGTGGTGGAGAGGTTTTTGTTGCTGGTGGCGAGCATCACGGTGAAATGTAAGCCTCCGTTGAGTAGTGCTGCACTGCAACCCTGTCATGACGACACCTATTGTAAAAGAGCAGGCAGACAAGTATCAGGGTACTTTGAACAGAATTGTGCACAGAACACACTGGATATCACTACAGCAGTTTCCCTATAGGCCCTACAACATGTCCGTGGACGGGGAGGGGCTAGTTACCTTTTGACCTCCCAGTCACCCGGGAGAATGTTTACCGGATGGAGTACTCGGTAGGAGATGGCGGTTTCTGCAACAGAGATCCTATTCAATTACAAATTCTTTGCTTGCTGCTCTTTCATCACTGCTCTGTTTTTCCTGACCATGTGACCTGGCCCTAGTCATCACCACACCTCAAAAAAAAAAAATCACCTGAGTCAGAGAATCTAGCAGAATATAAAAGCTGTCCTGTTGTCCTCTTTTTTAAAGGTATGTGTTAAAAAAAAAAACGTTTTTCTCAATCTTACAGCTGCAGCACGATTAGATGTTACAGTATATTGAGCTCAAGCACAGCTACCACTACCGGGGCAATGCAATGCGGAGCAGGCAACATCTTGGGTCCCGGGATGTTGAGAGTTACCATTGGTCATTAGACTACACAGCTTAATGCCAGCTATAGAGGATGAATTACTGTTGATACTGATAACAGTGTTTATCATCAGAGCAATAGCACAGCCTAACTTTGGATTTGGCAAAACTTCTTCTGTTTATCAGTCTCAGCATGTACTGCAGTGACACCAAGCATTATTTCAATGTGCCAAAATGCCACCCAGGAGAAACCTTTAAAACAAAGGCATTTTAGAACCTCATTGTCTGAACGAGACACGATCACAATACTTGTGAATAATTCATGAGGTTTTGCAACACAGGAGAGCAATATAAAGCAAGATCATAATAGGCTCTTCAATTAACGTCAGGGAAGAATTATGGGCCCATACATTATTACTGAAACTATAGATAAACTCATGGTGTAGCAGTCACTCTACCCTAAGATAACATACGGTGCAGTGCAAGAGGTTTATACACTGTCCCAAACCATGCTGGGATTTACTTGACCCTAAGAAAAACAGCTACTGTGTAAATGCAAGTTCAACTGAATTAAGCCCTCTGTTCTCAGGGCCCTTTTACTATGAAGGTGTGCACGATTTCACCATGACAACATGGGGCACAGGTGCAGAATCATGACATAATGCAATAAGCAGATGGGGACCTAAATGCTGTTCTCTCCCCCTATGCTTTGCAGAACCAGGTTGTCTATTGAACATCTCAAACGACACCTGCCAAGACCCTACGCTGCTTTCTCAAAAGAAAAAGCATTATAGGGAACAACGGAAGTGCTGGTCTCCAGCCAGTTTCGCTGCGGTTCCCAATAGGAAAGATTCATCTTGGCTCATCCGTATTCTGTTCAGAACAAGTGAACAGGGGGAAAAAAACGCTTGTTACTGACACCCACCGTTTTCTGTTATATAGAAGGCTACTGGGGGCTGCCTGGACCTTCAGATTGACTGACCTCTGACCAGTGGAAATCGGTACGACGTCAGTGAGAGAGCGATAGATCTATTTCATACAACACATCACAGTAACAATCCATATAGTGGTCTACCAGGCTGTCTGCTGGAGCAGTTTTATGACACTAACAGTGGAGACATGACGCCATGGCGCAAATCAATAAGGCAAGCTGTACATCGACAGCCTTGTTAGCGGGGCGCGAGGAGAAGAAGAGCAGAACACGCTCGGATAACTCCAGCTGCTGAGGCGTGGTTGGTTGGTACAGCCTGGGCCATATAAAGGCAGAGGGATGACGCACACGCTCAGTTGGGGGGGGGAGAGACCTGCCAAAGACCACCTGTCCAAACGCAGCCATATATCTAAAATGTCATGGCACCTCAGAGTCACTCTCGCGCACCAGAGAAAGAGGGTTGCATATCCAGAGCGAAGCATTAGGAGCTTACTTTCCTCACCCCGACACTGAGGGCTGCAAGCGGCTCTGCGCCTGGTTCCGATAAGGAGTTGGCTTTGACAGAGCATGTCTGAAGGAGACACCTTGTGAGGCTTCAGTACCAGCCCGGGTGAGATGCAGGAGTCATGGACTGAAACATGTGAATGCCCTTGGTGACCGGCTTGGCTTCCCGCTCAGAGCCTTTCTGCTACCAAACGTTACAGTGCTTTACTTACAGCTGAGCTGCTGTCACCTCCTTTGACAGAATACCTTCTGCATTTCAAATCTTATCCCACTGTGTATGAATACTGGTGACATAATCCCACAGCCCTCTTCAATTTCCAGAGCTACCTGTACTCCCACTGTTAAAGCATTGAGTTGCATCACACCCCTCAACATCTATTAGTTGCCACTGGGAGGACTGGGGAGGGAGACCACACTAAATGTAATCAAACTGCAGATGAATAGTTACAGTGAGTTAAACAAAATGTAAGTCATGTAATGAAAGCCTAGAGACTGTGCCCCCATGGCCATGAAATGAGAACCAGATGTGTTTAAAAAAGGGACAGAGGACAGCCTATTACCTGGAAGAAAACAACAGGCAATGAAACATGAAAGTAAGGGCTGATGCAGACCCAACTGAAAAACAAGGAGCAACAAAGCACTATGCCGAGGTCACAGGACCCAGGGGCTTAACGGTAGAAGGTGGCCCTAGAGAACGCCTGTGGAAAAAGGTAATTAAAAAAGACTAACACCTTGGATTCTCACCAGAGGAGATGGAGGGAATGGTCTCCAACACAACAGTCCCATGGAGAGCTCATTTGAAATTAATCAAAAATGACTCCCACATGGAGGCAGCTTAACACAGGCAACACCATACCGTCACAGTCTCCCATTCTGAAACGCCATTTGTTTTTTTACTGTAAGTTCAGTCAAATGTAATCAAATCAAGGGCATTCATGTGCTGCTATCGTGTCATATTACATTATTCAATCTCTTATGGGACACAGAATCATATTTTTCTAAAGTTGGCAAGCTATCAGTGGTGGTTAAGTACTTTACATAAGCTATGAGATACATATTAGCAGCCAACTTTCCCATGCATGTATGTGAATCAACAGAAACCTCTTGGGAAATGTACTGGTGTTGCTGATCAGCGCTCAAAATGAGTATGTGAAGGTAATTAGATGTGTATATAAAACATTACATATTGTAGTGTACACTGAGTATACCAAACATTAGGAACACTTTCCTAATGTTGAGTTGCACCCCTCAGAAAGTGTTCCACAGGGATGCTGGCCCATGTTGACTCCAATGCTTCCCACAGTTGTGTCAAGATGGCTGGATGTCCTTTGGGTGGTGGACCTTTCTTGAGACACACGGGAAACTGTTGTGTGAAAAACCCAGCAGCGTTGCAGTTCTTGACACAAACCAATGCGCCTGGCACCGACTACCATACCCCCGTTCAAAGGCACTTAAATATTTTCTTGCCCATTCACCCTCAATGGCACAAATACACTATCAATGTCTCAATTGTCCCAAGGCTTAAAAATCGTTCTTTAACCTGTCTGCTCCCTTTCATCTACAATGATTGAAGTGGATTTAACAAGTGACATCAATAAGGGATCACAGCTTTCACCTGGTCAGTCTATGTCATGGAAAGAGAAAGTTTTCTTAATGTTTTGTATACTCAGTGTGTATATTACATAGGAAAAATACTTTTCACATTCACTCCGTTTTCATGCTGTTTGTATAGGTCAGGGTTAGGGGACAAAAGATCATCTTTTTGTGCAGTTGTGCACCTGTGTAAAGCATGACAGAAAGAGCAAGACAACCTGAAACTGGGGGTACTTTTTTTTATTGTGCTGTATGCTAACTTACAACTGTTTTACAATCATGGAATTTGCACTCAAGTTAATACAAAACAAAGAAGAAATTTGACTGTAAAAAAGCTTGATGGACACGTTTTTTTTAATTATTCAAACATCCTGTGAGAGTCCATGGAGCACAGGGCTCACAGTGATACACATTAATGTTGAAAGGAGCAATAATATGGCAGACAATCATTTCTAACATGTTCAAGTGTCATTAGGCAAGGCTTGGTGATAACGTAGATGTCAAGCAATAAATACACTTACCAAACAAACAAACTGTAACCCTTATCTAAAATCGAACAGGCACTGAAGAGAAGTACGTTTTCCACTAGTCACAAAACCTCCCTACGTTCAACTCTCTCCCTTTCTCCCTCTTCCAGGATCAATTTGTTCACTTCTGTTTTGTCCCAACAAATAACTTCAATTCTGTTAGCTCTCAATTTCACTCTTTATTTTTCACCTCCACAGCTCCTTTTCATAACAATCGAAAGAACCTCAACTTGCTCCTGTAAATTGTCTTGGTTATGGCAATGTGCTTTTAATACCATGTTCTGCAACATGTGCTGTACACTGAATTGCATAAAGAAGTACTCTAAAAAGAAGAATGAAAGTGTTTCATTAATACACTTACTATTTATTACACGGTAAGGCGCTCAGTCATATTTTGTTGTCAGTCTATCAAAGTATGATAAAACGACAAAGGGAAATTAATAATGACCTTTTCCCTACTTTAAATAAAGCAATCCATCCGCTAATGTCAACAAGTAAGAGTTTACACTCCAGCAAATAGTACTTGACAATCCAATGGAGAGAAAGAAATAAAATCAACATTGACCGTTCGTTAATACCACGTCACTCTAAACGTGAAATAGTTCCTACATTTTTTTAAAAGAAAAACGATGCAACAATTAACCATCATTGATGAAGGAACCTTCTAGCATTTTAGCTACATTTGAACTTTTTTGCCAATACGATTTGCATTTGAAAATAGCATAAAATGTATACTGAACCTTATATTACATAGTAATCCCACACTTAAATAATGCACTTGAATTGACTTTTACTTCATGTAACTAGTTTCACCAAACCAAGCCATAAACTACTGTATGAATGAATGAGCTATCATATCAACAGATAAGTGCAATGGTCAGAGCTTTCTACTTAATTGATAATAAGAAAAGTTAGATACAGTGCCATGAAAAGGATTTGCCCTCTTTTTAATGGTCTCTACTTCTGTATATTTTTGATACTGAATGTTATCAGATCTTCAAAACCTAATATTAGATAAATGGAACCTGAGTGAACAAATAACAATTACATACTTATTTTATTTATTTTCTAAAAACATGCAACACCCAATGCTCCTGTGTGGAAAAGTAATTGCCCCCTTATACTCTAACTGGTTGTTCCACCTTTAGCTGCGATGACTCCAACCCAACACTTCCTGTAGTTGTTGATCAGTCTCTCACGTCGCTGTGAAGGAATTTTGGCCCACTCTTCAATGCAAAACTGCTGTAACTCAGTGTGCAAAAAGTTATACTTTTGAATCATCTGTCCATAGAACATTCTTCCAAAAGTCTTGATTATCATCCACGTGTTTTCAGGTGCTTTTTGGCAAACTTGAGTCAACTTTTTGGACGACATGGGTCACATTGTGTCTGGTGAAAACCAACCACTGCATTCCATAGTAAGAACCTCATACCAACGCTGAAGCATGGTGGTGGTAGTGTGATGGTTTGGGGATGTTTTTCTGCCTCAGGACCTGGACGACTTGCCTTAATAGAAGGAACCATGAATTCTGCTCTGTATCAGAGAATTCTACAGGAGAATGTCAGGCCATCCGTCTGTGAGCTGAAGCTTAAGCGCAGCAAAACAATGACCCAAAACACACAATCAAGTCGACATGAAAATGGCTAGAAAGCAACACATTTGAAGTTTTGGAATGGCCTAGTTAAAGTCCAGACCTAATCCTAATTGAGATGTTGTGGCAGGACTTGAAACGAGCAGTTCTTGCTTAAAAACCCACAAATGTCGCTGAGTTAAAGCAGTACTACATGCAAGACTGGGACAAAATTCCTCCACAGTGACGTGAGAGACTGATCATCAACTACAGGAAGTGTGGGGTTGGAGTCATCGCAGCTAAAGGTGGAACAACCAGTTATTTAGTATATGGGGGCAATTACTTTTTCACACAGGGGAATTGGGTGTTGCATAACTTTGTTAATTAAATTAATAAAATTAGTATATACACCGCATATTGTTTTGTTATTTGTAAACGCAGGTTCCCTTTATCTAATATTAGGTTTTGGTTAAAGATCTGATAACATTCAGACACAGAAATATGTGCAGCTCATTGCAGCACAACCATTTATGGAGTATAAGGTGCCAAATACTTTTTCACGGCACTGTAAATACAGCCAGTGTACAGTATAACCATAAGCATATAATGCTAATTATATTTCATCATTCAAATTAGGCCTACTGCTAAGGCAAAGATTGACACAACAACACCAGGTAATTTGATTGACAATCACTTGCGGCGGGTGAAGTTTAAACGCAGGGCCTTTTCAGGTCATGTAGGTTAGACATCCTTAGGAACTGAACTAATACAAGCATTAGGACTGGTATCTTGAAATAATACTTCAAACGTAAACAAAGACAGCCATTCAACATAAGTTTGCCATTCAAATAGCACACTTACATAATGTATGACGTGTCAATACTCATACCTCAAAGAATAAAGTGCTTGTAAGTATTTTCAAGCAGACAAAATTCTCAAAATGACTTACTTTGAACATTTATCGTTTCCTTTTCCCACTGTGAGCAACTAGCATCGTTTCAAATGAAAGAACATTGTGGATGCTAGTCTCACCTTGGCCAACTAGGCACAGGACATCTTCAAAGAGCTATTGGAAGCAAATGTGCTATTAAAGTGGAACTGACAGCATTTTCTGACAAGCGAGCACTAAAATATGGTTATTTTCCTACTTTCATAGAATGTTTGGAAACTATGTAGAGTAAGGCATTTGTGAAAATTCTAGAGCAATATATAGTGGGGAAAGCAGCCCTGCATTTGGACAATTAATAGACACTGCAGTAAATAAAACCTCATTAAAAACGTGTCTGTCCTGTCCAGAACTGGATTCTACACAGTAGGCCTATATGCAAATAAGCCATTTGCCACATGGACCTGACATCTTTCACTTTGAACTGGACTGTGTGTTTACAGGCAGTAGCAACAGCGTGACTTTAAACCATTAGAAAGCATTCGCCAAAAGCCACAAAATACACCTGAAAATGGATTTCTTCAAATATGTAAACACCACGCGAGTCCTCTTACATTTGTGAACTTTACAGTCCTATTGATCAAAACAACCAAGAACAGGTAGATTATCCCTCCCTAAAATCAACAACTAATGCTAGCCAGAGCTAGATGATTTCAAATCTAACAAGGCAAGCATAGATAAACCCTCTCAAACATTTCCAGCTTGTAGTTGGCCCTCAAAATGGCACTGAAACAATGGAGAATAAGTAGCCTGCTAACCCTTCTGCAGCTTGCCTGCCAATGCATGCTTGTCTCAATCTACGTTTTGACAACTGAATGGGAACTGCCTGCCCGCCCATTTGATTGATGCCAAATACATTTGATTGACAACTAAGAGATCTGCATGCTGTGTGTAACGGTCGTTCAAGTTCAGCATAGCTAGCCAAGCGATGCACATCTCTTGCTAGCTAACCAAATTCATCTTTAGCTGTTGCCACCGAAAAATGACAGCCTCCCAGCAGCTAGCTCATTTGGCTCAGTGTTTTTAGCTTGCTAAATAAATAGCTACATAAATAGATTCGCTAGCCTATTAGCCACGTTATGACTGACTTGTGATCATTGCCCTTGCTAGTTTGATTGTAGTGATGGGTCGTTAGCTCGAACATAACTTTTTGGTGAACATCGGGAACCGAATTGCATTGTTGAAAGAGACGTTCATTTGGCTTCCTGATTTGCATACTGCTACTATACAAATACTATGCATACATTCGGGTCCACACTCATTTTTGCAGTGCTTAAACTAATAACAATCTAATAAATTTGGCCAGGTAAAAATGTATTTGAATCCGAATTTCCCGATCTGATATAATGGTAGCCTACTTTTTGGGCTTGACATTGGAGATTGGTTCTAGGTGGTTCTAAAAATCATGGTTCAAGGTCCATTTTTATGCAGTTGGAACAAAGAGCCGTTTCAGAGCCAAATGAGCCAGCTCTTTTAAGTGAACGGAGACAAATTAGCCAACTCACAGAAAATACTCTGAATGTCCATCACTATTGTATTGACATCCCGAGTTTAAATTATATTTGTCAATATTTTGGACAAAATATTGAGTCATTAAAACTGAAACAGTGCATCCCGAACGGAGGCAGCAAACAATATACCAGGACAGCTGTGATTTACAACCTGATAGCAATATGTTTTGGAATACCATGAAATGCATTGGTGAATTATATGAATCATGCATTGAACTGCATCCATCTATTCTGCCAACAATGTCTTACTCTACGTCATGGAATATTTTGTCAAATAGAACCTATTTTAAAAACCTCTTATAAAGTTGGTTTTGTAGCATGAACTGGGAATGTGATATTTATACTGATATTATGATTGTCTGTTTGTTTCATATCTGCAAAATAGTTAAAGTGCTGTGAGTTCCACTTTAAACTAAAAGGCTTATGGTAAATTCTCTACTTAAGCATATTTTGGTTTTACATATCGACCAATTCATATAAAACGTTGAAAGTCCTTCAAACAATCTTCCCATTTTCTCTTGCCTATGAAAAAAACAATGAAAAAGGGGTTAAACAATGTGAATTTTTAAATAAGTGTAAGTAAGTACATTATTGTTTTTACTCAATGGTAGGCATACAGTACTTATTTTTGCACAAGTGGTTGGTAATGCACCATGCTACAGTGGTGAAGAGCTGGAATCTGAATATGCATTGTCTCTAAGCTATTTTAAATCCACTTGAACACTACAGAAGAGCATAGTGAATACACTCATGCAGCAATCAAATATCCACATTTTGCAGCCCTGATGAATCACACACTTCTCTCTCTATCCATCCAGTTTCTTTCTCTCATTTGCTCCCTCTCTCAGTCCAGACTACAATGCAGATGAGTCATCCATCCATCCATCCATCCATCCATCCATCCATCCATCCATCCATCCATCCATCCATCCATACTGACCTTGTCAGTGCTGGTGGTGTGGGTTGGGTGAGTCTCTCCTGACTCCAGCCTCAGAACAGACAGACTAGAGTCAATCAGTTCCTCTGTGAAGGGAACCCATTTTTTTTTTTTAAACGTTACATCATAGTGATAGCTATTCACTGTACCTATTTGACAGGGAGCATCCATGAACAGAACCATTGCCTACCTGTATTTCTGTTGCTATTGCTCTTAGCGTGTTCTAAAGGCTGGACAGCATTCTCCTGTGGAGGGGCAGCGTCTTTGACATTGCTGTGTGATGTGGGAAAAACAGGGGTAGGCACACTGTCATGGCCGCTTTCAGTACACTCTGTTTTGGAGGAATCGGGAAGCTCAGAGCTCTCCTGCCCCGGTGTCTGCCCATCCGATGAGCTTTGTGCCTGGACAGCTTCAGCAGGTTTATTACCCTGGTCCAGGGCATTACCAGCATCCTTCTGAGGGCCCTCGGGGGCCTGCTTTGGCTCCTCCACCTCATGGCTGTTTTTGCTGGGGGAGGACACTTTTAAAGTGCTGGCTCCCTTGGTTTCTGAGCGGGCAGAGTTCTGGGCTCCCGTACTGGGCTTCTCGTAGGCCCCGGGCCCCTTGATGAGCTCCACCGAGAAGCGGACCTTCTTCTCTGCAGCTCGAGGGGACGATTCCTCAGCCTTCTGTCTGGGTGTACCCTCTGAGGTGTCGGCTTGGTCCAGGGCAGGACTGACGGGTCCACTCACCTCCTCGGTCTTCACCACATCCGGCGTCAGGAAAGACTCAATTTTGAGGTAAACATATTTGACCTCTGGAGTTTCTGCAGTGGAGTCGTCTACGTCAGGCCCAACCAAAGCATCAAGCTCTTCTAAGAATTCCTCCAAACTTGTCTCGGAGGCCTAAAGAACCAAAAACAAATTCCATTGGTAATATGAGCCCAAGCACAGCCCTTTTCATCAAAGCACAGAGCTATACAGAACAAAAATATAAAAACGCAACATACAATTTTAAAGATTTTACTGAGCTACAAAATGGCTTTATTACAGACAGAAATACTCCTCAGCGCACGTGGTCTACAGTTGTGAGGCCGGTTGGACGAACTGCCAAATTCTAAAACAACGTCGGAGGCAGCTTATAGTAGAGAAATGAACATTAAATTCTCTGGCAACAGCTCTGGTGGACATCCCTGCAGTCAACATGCCAATTGCACACACCGTCAAAACATCTGTGGCATTGTGTTGTGTGACAAAACTGAACTTTTAAAGTGGCCTTTTAGTATCCCCAGCACAAGGTGCACCTGTGTAATGATCATGTGTTAATCAGCTTCTTGATATGCCACACCTGTCAGGTGGAGCGATTATCTTGGCAAAGGAAAAATGCTCGCCAACAGGGATGTAAACTAATTTGTGCACAAAATGTAAGAGAAATAAGCTTTTTGTGCATATGGAACCTTTGTGATTTTATTTTTTCCCGCTCATGAAACATGGGACTAACACTTTACAGTATATGTTGCGTTTATATTTTGTTCAGTGTACATCAAAGCAAAGTATTCAGTTTAAACCCCACCTGCAAATCATCCCCATCCTCGCTGGCATCCCATCTGAAAGGTTAAAAGGTTTATGATTAGAAGCATTCAGAATGAGTGGTCTATGTACTTCAGTATCCTGGTAAAAAGAATGCTTTGGCACTTAGAAAAATACACAGAAAAAACACTTTATTTTTGTTCTGTATGGTATCACAGAGAGAAATATAGCGTGAGTGAGACAAGAAGGAAATGGAGAAGGATGATAGGTCCTCTTACACACTTGTGTGTTTAATCATCGTCTCTGCACATCCTGAGAGATGCTCTAGGCTGGTCTCAGCAGTTCTCTTCACACGCTGCTCTTTTCCCATTTGCACCAGCAGCAAAGCCTAATAACAGGCAACTGAGGCCAGGGACCACTGTCTGGAGAGACCTGACTGCTCTTTCCCATGGCTAGCTCAATCTCAGAGAACTGCACAGCCACCAACACCTGCCTCTCAAGCACTGCTAACAGACTAAAAGCATTCTAGCCTCACGAATGGCTACAGTATAAAACGCTGGAACAGTTGGCTTTTTAAAATAAAACAGTGTGAAAAAGTGAATGTTTTTTATCATTTGACAAATGTTGTGCTGTTTTGTGTGTTTTGTGTGTTTTGCATACAGCCAGGCTACTGTATGTATGTGGTTTCCTTCTAAACACGGGCTGCGACTACAATTTAAATCTGCTGCTACTCACCTCCTGGCCCTCCCAGTCAGCCGATCCTTGCCCTTGGCTTTACTGCTGACCACTGGCACTTTTTTAACCCCCTTGTCTCTGCCCCGTGGTTGCTGAACTGTCGATACAAACAAGAGAAACATCAGAATAGTTCATCCATCAGTAAGTAGCACGTACTTAGAACTTCAACAGTGATGTTGAACTGATTCAGCTGCTGGTGCACAGTTTTTCAGCATTCCAACTCACTCCGTGACTCAGCATTTGATTTGGGGTAACCTCTCCTTGCATTTCTTCCTCCTTGAAATGAAACAAGTTCAACAATTAATGGGTATCACTTGATTACGGTCTGACTATTCCTCAGCGTTTGAGTTGACAAGAATGTTTCCAATTTATTCCAGAGTGAATTTCTCACCTCTATCTGGAGGCCCCTGTACTCTCTCCTCAGGAGATTTATCTGAAAACCTAAATAGAGACATTTCGTTTACAGTAAAAGAACTAAAACCAAACACACAGCCAGGATGTTCCATCAACAGAAGAACTGCCAGATAATGAAGCCATGGTTTTGGTGTTAAAAAGTAAACAGGCAAACTCTTTCATGCCAGGGTTCATGAAGGGTCCCATGCATTTGGACATTCTTGAATATCCGTATTGTTCCACTAACCTAACAATTTACTGCCATATTAATTTCCCTGTATCATTATGTTCTGAGCTCAGAGATAGACTGACACATTGTACAAAGATGAGTATGGTATCTTGAAGTCATGCTTCTACACTCCTCATTCATTGAGAACATCTAAGCTGCTGAATCAAAAAAATAATTTTCTTGCTCTATTTAGTCTCTGGGGCCTTTTTTAAACCATGCCAAAAAAGGAAAGGCATCCCAACCCCAGCTAAAAATAGTCTCCTGTTCTCTCCTCTCTTTAAAGTTAGATGCTTCTTTCTTCTAAACAGTACTTTTATTTATCCAGCCACTGAGCCACTCACAGCACATCAGCTGTGTTTGAAACCTAACAAACAACAGAAAAAGAAGGGGGTGTTCATTTTTCTTTTCCTGGTAGTAAGGATGACACTGTCTGAAAGGATAGTGCCTCAATACATAGCCAAATAGTGGGTTTCAAAATCAAATAATGTAGGTTATACACTATATACAAAAGTATGTAGACACCCCTTGAAATTAGTGGATTCGGCTATTTCAGCCACGTTACTGACAGGTGTATAAAATTGAGCACACATCCATGCAATCTCCATAGACAAACATTGACAGAAGAATGGCCTTATGAAGAGCTCACTGACTTTCAACGTGGCACCCTCAAAGGATGCCACCTTTCCAACAAGTCAGTTCGTCAAATGTCCACCCTGCTAGAGCTGCCCTGGTCAACTGTAAGTGCTGTTATTGTGAAGTGGAAATGTCTAAGAACAACAACGGCTCAGCCGCAAAGTGATAGGCCACACAAACTCACAGAACGGGACGCCGAGTGCTGAAGCTCGTAAAAATCGTCTGTCCTCGGTTGCTCACCACCGAGTTCCAAACTGCCACTGGAAGCAACGTCAGCACAAGAACTGTTCGTTAGGAGCTTCATGAAATGGGTTTCCATGGCCAAGCAGCAGCACAAAAGCCTAAGATCACCATGCGCAATGCCAAGCGTCGGCTGGAGTGGTGTAAAGCTCGCCGCCATTGGACTCTGGAACAGTGGAAACTCGTTCTCTGGAGTGATGAATCACACTTCATCTGGCAGTCTGATAGACAAATCTGGGTTTGACGGATGCCAGGAGAACGCTACCTGCCCGAATGCATAGTGCCAATTTTAACATTTGTTTAAATTTGCTCAATCCTTCTCCAACCAATCTCCTGATTCTGCCTCCTCAATCCTCCTCTTCTCCCTTTCTGCATCCTTTGACTCTCTATGTCCCCTATCCTCCCCTCCTGCTCCGTGGCTTGACGACTCATTGCGAGCTCACAGAACAGGGCTCCGGGCAGCCGAGCGGAAATGGAGGAAAACTAGCCTCCCTGCGGACCTGGCATCTTTTCACTCCCTCTCCACATTTTCTTCCTCTGTTTCTGCTGCTAAAGCCACTTTCTACCACTCTAAATTCCAAGCATCTGCCTCTAACCCTAGGAAGCTCTTTGCCGCCACCTTCTCCTCCCTCCTGAATCCTCCTCCCCCTCCTCCTCCCTCTCTGCGGATGACTTCGTCAACCATTTTGAAAAGAAGGTTGACGACATCCAATCCTCGTTTGTTAAGTCAAAAAGACACCGCTGGTCCTGCTCACATTGCCCTACCCTATGCTTTGACCTCTTTCTCCCCTCTCTCTCCAGATGAAATCTTGCGACTTGAACCTGCCCGCTTGACCCTACCCCCTCCTCTCTTCTCCAGACCATTTCCGGAGACCTTCTCCCTTACCTCACCCCGCTCATCAACTCATCCTTGACCGCTGGCTACGTCCCTTCCGTCTTCAAGAGAGCGAGAGTTGCACCCCTTCTCAAAAAACCTACACTCGATCCCTTCGATGTCAACAACTACAGACCAGTATCCCTTCTTTCTTTTCCAAAACTCTTAAGCGTGCCGTCCTTGGCCAGCTCTCTTGCCATCTCTCTCTCAGAATGACCTTCTTGATCCAAATCAGTCAGGTTTCAAGACTGGCCATTCAACTGAGACTGCTCTTCTGTGTCACGGAGGCTCTCCGCACTGCTAAAGCTAACTCTCGCTCCTCTGCTCTCATCCTTCTAGACCTATCTGCTGCCTTTGATACTGTGAACCATCAGATCCTCCTCTCCACCCTCTCCGAGTTGGGCATCTCCGGCGCGGCTCACACTTGGATTGCGTCCTACCTGACAGGTCGCTCCTACCAGGTGGCGTGGCGAGAATCCGTCTCCGCACCACGTGCTCTCACCACTGGTGTCCCCCAGGGCTCAATTCTAGGCCCTCTCCTATTCTCGCTATACACCAAGTCACTTGGCGCTGTCATATCCTCACATGGTCTCTCCTATCATTGCTACGCAGACAACACACAATTAATCTTCTCCTTTCCCCCTTCTGGACAAACTCCCTATTAAGCCTAAACTGGCCTAGGTTTATCAAGATGTGTACCAAAGTTGAGTCAGTAAGGTCAACTCTACTTCTCCCTGATTCCATCACATTGCCTTTCAGCTTATTACAAACCACAGGTCAACTTCTAGTGGAAGCGGCCAATGTCTAAAATAGCTAACCAAGGGAGATGGAGGTTAGAGTACTAGGGAGAAGGTAGTTTGAGTACTACATGATAAATATCTTAAGAGGGCATCTTTTCCCTTTCAAGGTCTAACAAAGCCTTTTTCTAAGAACGGCTCACAAACTAAGGTGATCCAATAAAGATGTTACCACAGAAAACAAAACACATTTTTGCCAGGTCATCCCTCTTCCCTCTAATAGCATTATATGCCAGTCTCCAATTTGCTGTGAATTGTTATTACGGTCTTGTGACTTGTTTGGATTAAGTCTTGTGACAGTGTGAAATCAGTATCATGGGACGAGGCACGGGCAGGGCCACCACATCTGGGGCAACAGGGCACCGACCTCCAGGATTAGTTTTATAGTAATCTCATGCTGTTCAGTATTCTAAAAATGTTGCCATGAGGCTGAGAGAAAATGTTGCCGTTTAAAAGCAGATTCACTGCTATTCTACACATTCTGCCATGAGGCTGAGAGGAAATAGCAGTTTTAAAGCAAATTTCCTGCAATTATAAACATTTTGCCATACCTTATGACATGTTCATATGCTGTCTGGGGGGGCCCCACCAACCAAAAATATATCATTATTTTGGGTTGGAGGCTGGGGCCCCAGGACATAAAATGTGGGTTGTGTTAATACCTACAAACAATTGACATCTTCCATCAGCCTAATTCAACATACTGAAAGTACCTTAGAGAGTCACAACAGGAACAAGCCTATTAGTTCATTACCAGTAATTTGATAAAGGGCCATAGCCATGAGAATAAAAACGTCACAGTATTGCTTTCCCTGTTTTTACCACCGTCTTCTCCACAGACATCATTCTGCGCTTCCTTAGAGAACAGTCAATGGCTATGTATAGAAGTAGACAAAAAGTAGAGAAGAGAGAGAGAGACTGGGCTACTTCCTCTATTGAACAACGAGGTAACAGAGCAGGTAATCTGCTCGATGAGTGAGAGTTCATGTGTTAGTTACATTACAATGAAAAAAGCATGGTCTATATTGCATGGTAAGACATGACATGTGTGGTAGTTCGCTGCAAGCTGAAGTTGATATGTGACAACAAAAAGACCAGAAGACGAGCACATACAGAAGAGTACACTCATTTTTAATCGTAACATGACTTTATAATCAAATGAAAAATGAGCACTTAAACATGCATCAAGCAAATGGAACAGCCAAACATGAAGAAACTGAAATTATTGACAATGCAAACTAAAGCGAAGTGCAAAGCAGCCAGGAATGGGAGGAGTGGGCTTACATATTCTCTGTTTTGTCCATGTCCCATGCCCGCCTCCACTGGCCATTGGCATTTCTGTGGCGGGCCACACGCTCCCGGTCGATCTGCTCACGCTCCTTCTTCCAGCGCAGGTACTCCTGCTGCTCCTCATTGGACGTGGGGATGGTAAGGTCTGTGTCGCCCGCCAGGCCTGGCCCCTCAGACTTCTGCAAGGAGAACACAAGTACCAGTCATAGTTTAGTGCCAGTGGTGAAAACCGTGAAAGGCTAGAGGTTGCTTTCAACAAACTATGTGAGACAATAGCAATAAAAAGGTCAAAATAACAGCCAACAATCAGCTGGCCTTGGGTTGGTGAAGCCTCTGTGCAGTCCAGAAGATCAGAGGAACATCAGGGGTCTGGGGGAGAACAGAACAAGTGCTCCTGGTTCTTACAAGAGGACATGTATGTAGACTGGATGGGCTTTTATCACATCACTGGGACTAGTCACCAGATAACAGTCCCAGATAACTACACTGTCTGCAGGCTTTCATCCAAGTTATTATCTTGTTTCACTCATTATCCTTCCCATTGAGATTCATCCTCTCTGTCCTGTGTTGGTTGTGGAATTCTGTAGTGTGATGATAGTGGTAATGTTTCCACGGATGACCAAACCACTGGACTGCTACTAATATGCAGTGGCGTGTATTCATAGTTGCCAAGGGAGGCCAGACTTCCCCAGAAAATAAGAAACATATATTTTATATATCTTTCGTCTCTCTGCGTTTCATAATATTCCTTCCATTCGCAAGAGGCTGAATGTATCTCACTGGAGAAAGCATCCGAGCGAGCGAAACAGCACCCCTCTGTCTCTGTAGGCCATCCATCTGATGCTGTCTGCTCAAAAAGATTATGACATTGTTGCTGCCACTAGCATTGAATGCAAGGATAGCCAGTGAGCATTTGGCCTCCCTTGATAAAAAATAAAATAGCCAATCAGCATCGAGCTAAACTGAGTGAGCTCAACTGTGAATGGTCCTGGGGCACCAAAAAACAAAAAAATAATAAATAAATAAATTATATATATATATATATATATATATATATATATATATATATATATATATATATATATATATATATATATATATATATATATATATATATATAATTTATTTATTATTTTTTTGTTTTTTGGTGCCCCAGGACCATTCACAGTTGAGCTCACTCAGTTTAGCTCGATGCTGATTGGCTATTTTATTTTATATATATATATATATATATCAAGGGAAGCACGTTTGGATTTGGCTTCACTCCAACCACATCGCATTGAGAGCATACAGTACATAATTGACAGAAACTCATTGTGCTGTCCTCCGGTGGCTAGCTAGCTAGCTAAAATTGTCCCTTTCCTAAATTAGCCATGGGTGGAGATAGGGATTTGGACTTTACTTAATTCTGCGTACTGGCCAATGATTATAACGGCGATTCTGATCCAACCATTAATTCATTCATACATACTCTTGGCCTGAGAGGGTGGAAGTTCAATATGTAGCTAGATGTAGAAGGCTAATGTTAACTAGCTAACGTTGCCCATGAAAGGAAGTTAGGCTAGCGAGCAAGCATTTTAACTAGGTAGCCTAGCGAGCAAGCATTTTAACTAGGTAGCCTAGCGAGCAAGCATTTTAACTAGGTAGCCTAGCGAGCAAGCATTTTAACTAGGTAGCCTAGGACAACAAAAAATGAAAGCATGTGCTATATGACAGAGTGATTGACTTTCATCAACATGAAAGGAGGATGACATTTCTCTAGGGTGAGTCAAAATGTTTTTTTCTACTTGCACGAACACACAAACTATGGACATCCACATCATATTTAGCTTACGTTGATTGGACTAAATAGTTTTTGGTATCTTTTAGTTGTCACTGTATTAGACTAAGCAGAGGTGATTTGATGTTGTTGAAATGTTGAAGTTGATGGTGCTGGAACAGTGGAGGCAGATCCTGTTTTCTTTGCGACTTGCAGTAACTCTCCGTGGTTCCAAATCAATAGTTGTTTAGTGGCTCGAACATGACGGAAATATTAACTTGCTTGACTGTTTGTTACATGCAATATGCTTAGTGGACTTCACCGGACTGATGTTGCGATGAAACAAAGGTGGTTGAATTTATTCTGCCACTGTTTTCTTATTTTGGTCTCAGCCTTAGGCCTATATATCACGGTGGCAAGGTATATGAACTAACAGGTTATAGAGCAAACAACGCAATTATCACAACACATAGGTTGGAATACGGCTTGGCTTCCCCAGTGATTTTACACACACCACTACCATGAGCGCCAGAAGTGGAAAGTAATGAATTACATTAAGCTCTGAGAAATGCCCTTCACAACATCCACATGGCACCAAAGATGCATCTCAAATATCAATGAACTCTGCCTTAAGGGAGGTTAGATGCTTGGCAAAAGAAGGGAGAAGAACAAGGCTGGTTGTTGTCATTGCTAAGAGTGTGTGCAGGCCAGAGGACATCATGATGATCGGTGAAGATAGACACAATAACATAGCTCCCACTGTACAAACCAATGTGTGGTCTGTGGAGGGTTTTTACGACCGAACCAGGAGACAGACAGACAGGGAGAGCGAGCAGAGACAGGGAGAGCGAGCAGAGACAGGGAGAGCGAGCAGAGACAGGGAGAGCGAGCAGAGACAGGGAGAGCGAGCAGAGACAGGGAGAGCGAGCAGAGACAGGGAGAGCGAGCAGAGACAGGGAGAGCGAGCAGAGACAGGGCACTAGGGGCAGACAGAGGTGATGTTTTCCTCAAAGGTATGGACCAATCAGAGACAGGTAAACATGTGGCTCTCCTGCAGGTGGTATCGGGAACGTGGCATCCGTGATCATCCTCTCCTCTGTCTCTTCTCCACCAGTCCTGGAGGACGCGGGGGCCACAGGGGACAGCACGCCTCACATGTTCTAACAGGCCGGCCCCCGCTGGCTCCACCAGCCGCACCACTAATTAGCTCTTTCAATTTCCTGCCTCTGCAGGCGCTCTCTCCCAGGGTTACAGGGGCCAGGGAGGAGCCCAGGGGAGAACGACCGCCCCTCTCATTGAAGCCACAAAGGTCAAGGCCAACCGCGGTACTGCAGTCATTGTTTTCAGAAAACAGTATCCCTCATTATTGTGAATGGGAAAAAGTAAATCTTCGTGTAAATAAAATAAGAAAATCTAAGACAATCATGGTACCAATAATTGCTTCTATTACACCAGATTTATGTCCCTGAACCACTTATTTAAAAATCACAAATAAGTTATGGATAATTCAGTTGCTAATGGCAGCCTGCAGTACCCCAGTCGGCCTTCAACGAGATACTCAATGAGAGGGGGCAGCACTGAGCTGTCAGAGAGGAAGAGGCGAAGCAAGAGGGTCCACTCCCATCAAAATCTGTCCATGAGGGAATACAGCGATTCTGCTTATCAGTCTGCTTCATAAGCAGACCATCTGCCTTCCCGCCTTTGGTACAACGACTCACATTGTACACTGTATCTCTGGGTAAGTCGACATAAATCTCTCCCATGAGAGGCCATCTTACCAAAGCTAAAACCAACTTCCTGAGCTTCTAATGCGCCAATGATTCTTAGGAACGCATGGTGTGACGTCAGACGGCTTTGGGGTGGAGGGTACTTGTGTTTTGGAAAAGAGGCAGTCTATCGTCACCTCAGAAGACAGGGACTGTGGTCACAGAGGAATTCCCCCCCCCCCCCCGAGGGCCAATAGGAAGGGGTCTGGTCTCTTACCTGGTAGTAAGGCTCACACTCTGACAGCCAGTGACGCTCCTCTGTCACACCCTTTCCCTGCCCCCCTTCATCCTGAGAGAGAACGAGAGAAAGAAAGAACGAGAGAAAGAGAACGAGAGAGAGAACGAGAGAGAAAGAGCGAAAGAAAGAAAGTTATCAAATGATGTATTCCTGTCCTCAGCAGGACAACAATTCATGCAGACTTTCAGAGAGCAACACTGCCCCCAAGTGGACACAGTATCAAAGTATTTTTCACAGCCAACACCCTATGAATAGTCAGATCCCTCCTGAGCAGCAGCAGCAGTACCTCAAACCTATCTTACCCAATCTTTTTTCTATGACTTTTCATATATGCTATTTATAGTCTTAACACAGCACCATTTTCTTCCCAGTATCCATTCACTACAACGTTTCTATTGCCAACCTTCCACCACTGAATAAGGCCCTAGACCAGGGATCATCAACTAAATTCAGCCTCGGGCCAATTTCTTCTTGAGCAGATAGTCAGGGAGCCGTAACATAATTACAAATCATTTGTAGACTGCAAATTGACCGCAAGAAGCCCAAACAGATATATTTGACAATCATTTCAAACCTTGCTTCCATTTGTATAGAATCACATCTACCTATTATGCATGGGAATACTTTGGAACAGATTTCCAAGATTACAATCACTTAGTGCTGATTTGCTGGTGATTTTACAGACTTCCGTCCAACAACAAAAAACCCTGCCAGTTGGAGAACCCTGCCAGTTGGAGAACCCTGCCCGAGACTGCAGGTTCTACTAGCAAACATCTCCAGAACAGTGAGAGACACTGATAGAGGTACTGGGAATTCTGGAACAAGTCAGGGAGACTGTCTGAGGAGTGATTTAGAATACCTTCAGAGTCACACCACTGAGCCTGGGATTTTGTTCCCCTGTGTGCGCACACACACACACACACAAGATCCCTCGCCCTCTCCCTCTTACAGCTCTCCCTCTTTCCTCCCCATCTCACACTCTTTCATCTCCCCTCTCCTTCACCCTTCCTTGGCATGCTGCACACTCGGTCCTGTCAGTGGCATAATGAGCCCATTCAGAACAAAAAGCAGCCAAATGTTAATTTGATTAAATCATTCTTTCATGATGGTGGGAATGAGGAAACAATGTGGAGGAGGAGAGCATACTCTCCGTGGCTCAGGGGAGAAAGGAAGTAGCACGTCAGATTCTCTTCTCCCCTCCTTACCCCTCCCTATCCCCAGGGCCTGTAGTGATCGTACCGCCCTGAGGCACTACCTATCACCCTCATATTTTCCTACTGATACTCCAGCCGTCATCCTTTCCCAGAGACTCCCAGTCCTCCTCACCCTCCACCAGGAATGCTTCCTGTCTTCCCATCCTCCCCCTTTCTCATCCTGTCTCAGGGACACTCCCATCCCTCCTCCTGTTCTGTCTCCGGGGTACAGTAGCTACCCCACCCTCCACGATGGAGAATAATCTAATCTGGAGAGACACAGAAGACCAGAGGAAGACTGGGCAGGGCACAGTGGACCATAGAATCAGCTGTGGATCAGTAGGGGCTATGCTGCTGCAGTAAGAGTGTTGGCTGTCTGAGGAGAGCATAGGGGGAGATTGCTCTGCAGAACAAGAGGTGAACAACATTATATAAGTAGGGTCCAAACAGAAGTGGACCTGGGAGAAAGGCTTAGTTTTCCACGGCTGAAGTGGCTCAAACACTGGCCATAGTTCAAACGCTAATTCAGTGAGCATGACATGACTAGGAGCGTCAGACCAGATAGATACAGGCCAGAAACACAGCCAAGGAACATCCTGTTCACCCTGTAAATGTGTCACGTTAAAATGCTGGAACTGGCTCTAGCAGCCTGTAAACACAGGGTAGGGTTCCAGATCATTCTAGGGCCTCCGTCTGTCCTGTCCCAGACCACGCTACAACGTTGTACATCTATCCTCTCCTCCTGCAGCACTGATCTCTGTTCACAGAGCCCGCCTGACTGAGTTTCACATTTCAGTGTTGGAGGATCAACCGTCTGTGATGTGCATCAGCGCGTTGATTGGGCCAATGTGCGTGTGTGTTGATGTGAGTGTGTTGATGTGAGTGCCAGACCACAGCCAGAGCACTAGCAGCTGTTCCAGAGACTCTGTGTGCCCAAGGGCTCGAAATCAGAAACCGTATGGCAGCAGCCGGCAGTACTGTGTGTGTGTGTGTGTGTGAGTGTGTGTGTGCGCAGAGCTTCTATGAAACAACCTGCATCAGGCAGTTCATTAAAACTCTTCCATCTAGAAGTATTTATAAAAACAGCCATATCACTGCATCATAACTCATTAAGTAATAAAGCTAAAGGTACCACTACAAGGCAGGATGTTAGGGATTTCAAATACAGTGACTCAACAAGGAGCATCGTAATTATCCTTACATTTTCATTAAAATAAGCAAGCTATAATTAAACAATGGCTCCTAAAAAGCTAAATAAAAGAAAGAAAAACACTAAAAGACCTTGGAGGAAATACACACACAAACCATTTTCTGAGCTATTTTCCAAGTTATTCACTGCAGTCATTCTCAACAGCCAGCCCAGTGTGAGCGAGCGTAATGAAAGCCCTGGATCAGCTAGATAAATACTTCTCCCTACAGTCTCATTATGGCCATAACAACCAGGCCACTGTAGAGACAGAGGGACTAACAAGCTGTATGTCTGCTGAGCGCTCTCAGCTCTGTCTGAATACAGCAGCTACATCCCACCAGGGCTGCTTGAGGGGCTCTGCTACGGCCCTCCAGATCAGACCTCTGTGGAAAAAAAGACACCATATACCATCGAATGGGATATTTGCATGTTTTAACACCTGTATGTGAACGGAGGGCTCTCAGACGTGACTACAGTAGCTACTCCAGCCACTCTAGTCATAGACTGTTCCCTCTGCTACCGTACGGCAAGCGGTACCGGAGTGCCAAGTCCAGGTCCAAGAGGCTTCTAAACAGCTTCGACCCCCAAGCCATAAGACTCCTGAACATCTAATCAAATCAAATGGCTACCCAGACTATTTGCATTGCCCCCCCCCCCCCCCTTTTACAATGCTGCTACTCTCTGTTATTATCTATGCATAGTCACTTTAAGAACTCTACCTACATGTACATATTACCTCGACTAACCGGTGCCCCCGTATATAGTCTCGCTATTGTTATTTTACTGCTGCTCTTTAATTACTTGTTACTTTTTGTATTTAAAAAAAAAAACAATTCTTAAAACTGCATTGTTGGTTAAGGGCTTGTAAGTAAGCGTTTCACTGTAATGTCTACACCTGTTGTATTCGGCACGTGACAAATACAATTTGATTTGATTTACTAGCTACACCCCAGCAGGACTGACTAGCTCCAGGCCAGACCAGTGTGACAGAACAGTTCCCAGTCCCGCCCCCAAACCAATCACCACCCCTTGGGCCCTCCCCCTGTCCAACAGCCTTTGTGCTTCTTCACAGGAGGGGAGGGGCCTGCCGACATGTCTGACAACTGTAAAACAAGACAGCATTGTACTGGAGAACAGACACGAGACTGGAGGGTGGCTTAATTAACAACAAGGTACAGAGCAGGGGAGGATGTGGAGGCAATATAAACTAGCCAAAGTCTTGATAGTGTAAAAAGTGCAGTCACCGCTATATTTTCTAATAAAAAGCAGGCTGGTTTTCTCCAGGACTCTCTGTTTAGAGTGTGCAGCAGCACTACACTTATACTCCAATGTCTCAAGTTAGGATTCGGCCCAACGTGTGTATGCACTGCTGACCTGTGGTCCTGTGTCCTTCTTTGCTGTGTTAGTGTGCTGGTGTTTTCCTCTGCCTGCTGATTCCACAAGGTGCTGGTACAAGCCATCCTCGGTAGGGCTCTTCACAGTCAGCAGACTGGGGGGACCTGGCCTTCTCTCCAGTCTCTCACTCACCACCCGCTTACCCTGGGATCAAACAAACAGGGATCATCCTTCACATCAATATGGATCATTTACATGGGGTTAGGAGTTTCTCCTGACCAAATGACTTGATCAGGAAGAACTCCTGGTCCTAAACATCATTCAATGGCAATATTTGACCACACAACTTAATAATTCCCCTACCGTCTCTCAGACACCTGTCATGTTGTTTACCTTTGTGTTGCCAGCCATGGTGACCAGTAGCTGCTTCCTCCTGCCGCGTCCTGAGCCCAGCAGGTTCCCCTCCACCTCCCTCTCCCCAAGGTCCTGGACCCCCTTTGGGGTGGGAGAACCACCCGCGCCTGGTTTGGTCATCACAACACGAGGCTCCTGCTCAATAGCAAAGTGAACATGACAGTGTAAATCACTGAATTGGGATAATACATCTCTTGCTGATAACATTCACTGAGTGTACTAAACATTAGGAACACCTTCCTATTATTGAGTCGCACCCCTTTTGCCTTCAGAACAGCCTCAATTCATCGGACTCTACAAAGTGTCGAAAGCGTTCCACAGGGATTCTGGTCTTTGTTCACTCCAATGCTTCCCACAGTTATGTCATATTGGCTGGATGGTCTTTAAGCGGTGGGCCAATCTTGATACATGCGTTGTAGTTCTTTACACACAAACCCGTGCGCCTGGCATCTACTACCGTACCCCCGTTCAACAGCACTTAAACCTTCTGTCTTACCCATTCACCCTCTGAATGGCACACATACACAATCCATGTCTCAAAATCCTTACTAAACCTGTCTCCTCCCCATCATCTACACTGATTGAAGTGGATTTAACAAGTGACATCAATAAGGGATCACACCTTTCACCTGAATTCACCTGGTCAGTCCATGTCATGGGAAGATCAATGTGTTTTGTACACTCAGTGTATATTTATGGATAAGGTGGGTCTTTCATCAAGATGGACAGGTAATTATATTGGTAAGAATATTCATATTTCAGAAGTGTTCTGACACGTAAAAGCATCTCTGAAGGGAGACAGGGCCACTCACAGTGGTAGACTTGTTGATGGTGATGGTTAAGTCCCCTGCGTTGCCCTTGGGGCTCTGCAGTGCCACTCCTTCCTCCTCCGCTCTCTTTTTGTCCTCCTCTACCTCCTACATGGAATGAAACAGAACACGAAACCCAGAACCACCAAATGAACATGATATTAGTCCTCAGCGAACCCTGTAAAAGTCTTCACTCCATACAAGGCTAGTTGTTAGAGAGACTTACATTATCTAAGGTTTCCAATGCCACTTGCCATTTTGTTAGGGATATGATGATGATTAAACCATTTCAGAAAGACGCCAGGTCTTTGTCAAGCTCAATCCCTCCTAGTTTTAAAAATGGCGTCCTTCTGTTTTCAGAGTAAGAACAGTAGAATACCAACTCACCTGGTACCTCTTCATGAGGGCTTCATTCTTCCTGCGGAGAGCCTCAATCTTTTTATCCAGCTCCACGTCCTTCTGCTCCTTCTTCAGCATGACGTCACTGGAGGTCTGGAGAGGAGAGACGCACAACGCTCAGCTAATCAGAACTGTACAATCTTGTGCTACTTGTCAGTGGCTACAGTCACTACAGTAAACAGTCTACTATCCTGGACATGCTATGCTTGATGGGCATTCAGAATGATGAACTCGCAGCAAAAGCAGGCCAACAAAAGACTGTTCTCTCTGCTACTGCACGGTAAGCGGTACCGGAGCGCCAAGTCTAGGTCCAAGAGGCTTCTAAACAGCTTCTACCACCAAGCCATAAGACTCCTGAACATCTAATCAAATGGCTACCCAGACTATTTGCATTGCCTGCCTGCCCCCCCCTCCCGCCCAACTACTATCCAATAAAAGCCACATTGACATTATCCCACCCCTGGTTAGCCACTATTGGCTTAAAAGGCCAACGTAACACAATATCTGCCAATTAATTTCCAGCAATATTGCCCCTCTGTTTGGTGCGTACAGTTGTCCATCAGTCAGTATGTAGCCAATTAGCAATGTTAATGATACCCGGCATCTTGTGGGTAGACTGTCTTTCCCCAAAAACCTTGTCAATTAAATGTAAACGGCAAAGTTGGCTTCCCAGACAGAACTATTTCATGATTAATTTGGACATTGTTTTGCAGCAGTAAGCCTTACTGCAGAAACATTGTAAATCGACACATTCCTCTCTTGCTAGGTGCGCAATTAGGGGAATTAGACTCATAAATCGAGATTTGCCTATTGACATGGACTCAGAACATCATTTTTAGTTGTTTCTCTATGAATAATTGTAATATTGAGAGTAAAAAACTTCCAATCCAGGAAAAAAACAGAGAAAACAGATTTCTGGAAAATACTAAATATAATTTTATGGGGCCTGTCATGCCCATTGCTGTTTATTAACCATTACCAGAAAACACATCTCTTACAATAGAAAAAGACCCCGTGAAGAGTTACAGGGTAGAGAAGACAAGAATGTGCCTATTTTAAAGCTAAAACAAATAAGCTCGCAATATGTTGAGAGCCCTGCATTACAGAAGGCAGCTAGGCCTAACAGCTGGTGTGTTGACAAACATTACAGAAGGCAGCTAGGCCTAACAGCTGGTGTGTTGACAAACATTACAGAAGGCAGCTAGGCCTAACAGCTGGTGTGTTGACAAACATTACAGAAGGCAGCTAGGCCTAACAGCTGGTGTGTTGACAAACACTTTTTTTTTTATGTATCCAGGGCACAAAACCCAGTGATGGGGAATCTAATCTAAAATACAATCTGATTAAACTTTGGTTCTTCCCCTTCTGATCATAAGAGTTCTTGTAGCGGTCTCTAATGACATTACTTTAAATGGCTGCAGCGTGGGCTGAAGGGCACATGCATGACAGGCCAGAGGGAGCAGAGTACATGTAAAGTAACGCAGGACTCTCTGTTTTACTATAGAGAAAAGACTAATCTGACTGTATACATGATACGATGGAAAGAGAAGTAGCCTACGATACTACGCTCAATGAAAAATCCAATTTGGGAGCCGCAAACAGAAAGCAGACGTGCTTACGGCTAACTGTACAAAACAACAGATTTGATCTCATCTTCTGATTATTTTATCTGTTAAGATTGCAGCATGGTGATTCCATGTGGGTCCTTTAGATGGAACTCCAGCGGTGTCTGTGCTGTACTGACACCTGTGTATGATGAGTAAAACTTAGACTTTGGAACACGTTTTCAAAAGGCAAATGGATGCCCTGAGCAGAGCTAGTGATGTAGCATTGAATAACACTTGTTTCCTCTCCAGGCGTAGTGAACGCCCACAACACTCAACAGCCCTTCACAGTTCTCAGAGGAAAATGTCAGATCGCATTGGCTCTGTACTCCGCACTGTGAGACGCAACTCCCAAAGTTCACTAGATCCTTTCATATAAGCCGAGCACTCATGAGGTGACTAAACCTTGAGCTCCAACAATACATACAAAGGCTCATGCACACACTCAAACAAGCACTGTGTGTGCTGTCAATTAAGGATGCTTAAAATTCAACCTGCCAGCATGAAATAAATGCAATTCCACTTTGTCATTCCCCTGTCATCTGTGTAATGGGTTTATCATTAGGAGTACTGTATACAGCAAATAATGCTAATGGTGAGTCTAAAAAAAATTATCCAACCAACAAGTGAAGTGGCCATAACAAAACTAGACTCAGGCCTTCTCAAATCTATTCATACACTTACTTGACATCAGAGGTAGTATGACAACAATCCTAACCCGAAACCATAAAACATTTACACCTTTCAACCCTGTGCTGTACAATTCCCCCTATAAAAAGGAGCTACTGCATACCTTGCAGACAGCCTGACTGTCACAGACAGAGAAAGGCAGGAGGTGGCACTCACTGCAAAGCTGCCTGCCTGCCTGCCTGCCTGCCTGCCAGTCACCCGTCGTCGCCACAGTGACGACAAAAGAGAATCCTGGCTGCTCAATGTGACATTCCGCTCAGTGCAGAACAATGAGTCACAGCGTAGCCTACACAACACAGCATTTGTACAGGATCCTTCCATGCCGTTCCACTGCCATTGCACTGTCACTGCCCTGGAGGCAAATAATGGCTGCCAGACTCCTGGCGCAGATGGTAGGAGATTTTGGAGGAGGGGCGTTGGTCAGACGTCTTATTTTTTTAATTGACTGAAGAAAAGAATATCGTATTATTTGAAGCTCCATGTTAAAAATGACCAACGTTCACATTAATCATGAACCTAAAAAAAAAAAAATGCAGGTTGAATATGGCACATTCATCAGCCATGGCATTTTAATGGACATACTGACCATTTTTAAATCAGTTTGCTTCCAGTGCAGCATAGCCAATAGCAATGATTCACAGACAGCCCAATAGGAACATTAGCAAGAGAGCTTTAAAAAGGTGCAATATGCAGAAATCGCTCCGCCATTTCCTGGTTGCTAAAAGTCTAATAGTTTACCTAAATGTGACAAAACAAGCAGTCATTGTGCAGAGAATCATTGTACCATCTAAACCTCTGTGAAAAATATTTTCCATAATCAAATACATTGTATTTTCAGCTGGTGTACAACACCGAAAGTAAAAAGAAAAAAAAAGAACGAAAAGCATAGAAATAGCGCACATAGAACAGATCTACCGCTTCTTAGGCTTGCTTTCAATGAGAATGACAGATCTATAAATCAAATTGCGATGTGAATTTGGTCAGGCCGACCCCCAAAAAAATGACATACAGCAGCTTAACGGGACAAGATTGGATTTTATTCTATCTAAAGCTTTTGAAAACAGTGAGATAGAAGTTGGGACTCACAGAGAGGCGGTGGGAAGTGCCAACTGCTTTAGAGCTTCTAGTTGTCAGGGTATCCAAACACAACAGGCCATGATCACACACCAGGAATAGGACAGCGAGGGAAAAGAACACCACCAGCTCTCACGCAGGCAAATGGCGGCTCATGAGAATAGCCAGCTAAAGTATCAAAGTGAGCGAGAGAGACACCACACGTTGAAAACGTGAGGGGGACGTGGATTTACCCTTCAGGGTTTGAGGTACCTCTTTTCTCTCTCTCGGATTCCCCGTCACTGTGATCGCCTGTGAAGGGGGCGGGTCCTTAGCATACGGTAGCTGGCTAAGCCCCACACACGTAAACACACAGGCTGTGGGACTGCCAGCTGATGGCACCCATGCCCAGGCAGGGAGGCCTGCAGAACTGAGGCTGGCAGAGCTTTTCGCCTTAATCCCTACCCACCCAGCGACCCCAGCATCTACTGGAGGACCAGGGTGGAGAACAGAGCCAGCACATCTGACTGAAGCACTACATTTACTTACAGCTACAACCTCTAGCTGGAGAGAGCAGGGAGAAAGTAGAGACTAGCCTGTAGCAGGAGACAACGAGAGTAAGGAGAGAAAGAACTAGAGATGCGAGAACTAGAGCGAGAGAGCGAGAGAGAGAGAAAATGCACTCACAGGTCTCTCCATGTCAGCATTGAAACCTGGGCTGGGTCCAAACGCGAAGCAGCAGCCGAAGCGGCAGAGTCCGCGATCATGCCTTGATTACAATGAACCAAGTTGGGCGGACAGCCAAGACATCTAACAAATGCACAGAGCGCCCCTGTTAATGGATTTTACAGCGCCTGCCCGCTTGCTCTCGCACTCACCCTCTCTCCATCCTTCCCACTCTCACACACATGCTCTTGCACTCTCCATTTCTCTCTCTCACTCTCTGGGGCACTTGCTCTCAGTTAAAATTACCCTTTTCCCTCCTCCCCCTGTCCTCTGCTCAAAACACAATGGTTAAATACTGCCCCCCTCCCAATACATGCACTCAACCCTCTGAATTTAAAGGGAAACGGGAGATTATTTTAAGTTAGTGTTACCAAACACATGCTGTCTTCCTGAGCATGATGCAGCCCCTCAAATACTAATAACAGCAGTCCAGTCAGTGTTATATTTGCAGCCACTGTCAATGTTATTCCAAACATGTCCCAGCCAATAATGAGATGCATGTATTTGATTGTTAGAACAATCCCCCTACCATCTCTTTAACAGCTGGTTTGCGTGCGAGTGCCCAGGCAGGGTATGGGTTGGATGGGGGGTTGCCTGTAGGATTTCCCACGACTCCTTCTGCAGTCAGACAAATGCCAGACTGCTCAGGTGGCAGCAGGGAAATCAAAATGCTGTGACTTGCAGTCAGTCGCTAAGTTTTCCCACAGTGCTTCAGACACACAGCTTCTTTGATAGAGTAGGGCAATTCCACGGTAACGGAACTACACTGAGACTCAGTTTTTTCAATTTAAAATGTATGCCAAACAAAAAACATTTATTTAAAAGTTTAACAAACTATGCACAATGACTACGTTTAACAATTTCCACTGAAAAAAATTACAAAAACACAATTAAGTGGAAGAACTGTGCAGATGCAAACTTTGGTAAAAGAATTACAGTAAAATCTCCCTCAGTTTGTGACCACGTTTCCCCCTCAAAAATATCTGCTCCGAATTCAAAGATGTCGGCAGAAAGAATGGAGTGTCACATGACGACATCTTCATCTTGAAAAAAAATCTATTTTGGTTATTGAACTACAGTAAGTGAAGTGGATTTACACCCGGTAACAGAATGACATCATGGGTGCATGATCTGTAGTACACAGAAATGCATAATTATGGGTATGAATGTCATTCTCCATATGTTTCACAAGTTTGGACGTCACAGTGCACCAGACGTGCACCACAGTCGAGTTCAGAACAGTATAGTGGAGTAAAGTAATAAAGTAGAGTACATTATACTCTAGTGTGCTCTACTGTACAGTATTGTACTGAACTATACGTACTTTTTTTACTGTCCTGTGCTATCCAAACTTGTGAAACATACGTCTATGATAAATCCAGTCCATCTGTGGATGTTGAAATCAAGGCCAGGGTGGACTGACCAAATTTAAACTACGTTTCGACGTCCGGTGTCAGTCGGTGCACAGTGGCTGAGGGTGCTGGTTACAGTAAATGGAAGGAAAGGGGGCTCATGGGTAGGTGTTGGTAAGCGCTGAGAGAGAGCCAGAGCGAGCGCCAGAGCGGGCGCCAGAGCGGGCGCCAGAGCGGGCGCCAGAGCGGGCGCCAGAGCGGGCGCCAGAGCGGGCGCCAGAGCGGGCGAGCGAACGCCAGAGACTCAGACTGTTTTAACACTCTTGGTTTGACCACCAGATGCCAGAAAGACAAAGAAAACAGCTATTAGCTGAACATGCCAGTGGAAGGGAGGACAGTAGCAGGTGACCCAACTGTGGTTTGTGAACATTAGGAGTTCCTATTGTAGCCAATTCAGTTGCAGTAATTCCGTTACAGATTTTTGGGTAATTCTGTTACCGATTTGGTATTTATTTAATTAATCTACCTTTACTGTAAACTCACCTTTAGTTCAAATTGCATTTAGTGTAATCAAACATACACCTAGAACATGCATGAATTTCAATACATGAGTTCCAAATGTTTCAAGGACATAGCTACAGATCGAACAAAGAGTCAGAACAAAGAGTCAGAACAAAGAGTCAGAACAAAGAGTCAGAACAAAGAGTCAGAACAAAGAGTCAGAACAAAGAGTCAGAACAAAGAGTCAGATGTTTCACCGGATGTATAAATCTGAAGCATCCGGTTGGAATTTCCACTCCCCACCAAATATGGTGAGGAGAGGAAGCCCAGTGGCCGACAGTGGGAGAGTATGGAACTGGGCTGACATTCTGCAGATTTCTCCTCGAGGAAAACGCCCGATCTCAATACAGTTTTCTGTTCCCCAAACTAAAATCTGTTACGAACAAAGTGCACTACGTTTTGTAGACGTGACCCCTTGCCAAAGCTTTAAAAAATGCCATTGTTTACAAGAAGTGCAAGGGCGAATTGAGTTATAGAGTGGTGAGGAGGAGTCTACTGTGTCCGGAAGCAACTTCACCATTACTTTTCTGGATTCAGGTTCACTCAAACATCGTTTTAAGCGTTGTTTTACTATTGACAGCTGCAGCTGATTTCGGGATTCTATACCGATCGATTTGCTCTCCTTAAATATTTGTCATTTGATGAAACAATTCAAACTGAATCGAATACATCCAACTTTTCGCAGCAAGCTCCTGATATCAGGTCATAAAAACTACAATTTCTGTCCTGAATTAGCCTAGTGCGCATGTGCGCCCAGTTATATCCTGTCCCGAGCTTGTTTTCCCCGTTTTTCCGTGGCTAAACTATGCTAGTTTTTGTCCTCATTGCCAAACTTCATAAATACTTCACCCTCAAATTATTTGTTTGGTTAAATAGTCATGACTGGTTCAAGCTATGTGTCGTAAACAACGGGGCGAGGGATATCATTGCTACTTAACGCGGACTCAAGTTCAGTTTTGAGATCCACCGTCGTCATTGGCGTAGAGTTAGATGGACGCTTCTGACGGTTCTTGGACCTGTGAACAGGCAGCCTCTCCCCACTTGGCTTGATGGGATATGTAGTGATTTAGCCTATTATTTCATTTGTTAACCTTTATTTAACTAGGCAAGTCAGTTAAGAACAAATTCTTATTTACAATGACGGCCTACCCCAGCCAAACCCGATTCAGCCAGATATGTACACAGTTTTGTACCCTTAACATTTTTGGAACTGACTTTCGTAATTGTTGAGTAAAATCATGACTTTATTAGAATATTGAGTTATCCAAGAATGCCACGAGAAAATAGCAACTCTACAGAGCTACAATGAATGGCAAATGTATTTTGTCCACAGCGGTCCTCCTCACCACTTCCCAAACAGAAATATGCAAATATGATAGAACCCGCCAATAGGATCTCGCTAGCTCGTGCGTGGCTCTGCCCACTTTGCTTCATTTGCTCCCATTGAAAACGGCACAGATGAACCAATATGGGTTATTTATAAATATTTTGGGCTAAACTTTCCAAAATAAAAATGTTCTCCGGCACTTGCCAGGTACCATCCATGATGAGGACAGTAGTCTATTCTTATTTGCTATAAATTAACTTTTGAAACATCATCATTCACATGTTCAAAAGACCTTGGATGTCCCTGACCTTGTACAGGCTGCATAGGCTCACTGAGATCCCATTGTAATTAACAGCAATAACCCAGGGAACAGTTGCAGCAGGCGAAGAAGACCAATAACACTCACGGCATAGTCACTGCAGTCTCTGCCCTCTGCCACGTATCCACTCTCATCGTGCAGGTGCTGGTATTCTATGCCCACCTCCACCTGTCCAACTGGTGAAAGTTGCCTGACTAAAGAGATGGCCACATACATTATAATTGCATTCCAATAACAGTAAGTGATTTGCAATGACACTCGGTTTTCATGCATAACCTGCATGCATGATGAATTGACACATTTTTACATGTAGATATTGGTTTAGGCTAACGTTGGCAAACTAGCTACCTGGAATGACACTGACAAGTGAGTTTTTTGATTTGGCGCTAAAAAAAAGAACAAACAAAATCCACTGCTGACCATGAAATCCTCAACGGATAGCAATTTGGCAAGCTAGTTTATTTAAAGAAAAAAAACGGGAGATATTAGATTGCTAGCTAGCTCTACCTGGGATGTAGCAAGCCATGTTGGATGGTGATTTTCCACGGTCGTCGAAGTAGAACACGTTGGTACTTGTCAAGCTAGCAATCTGCTAACACATAGGATAAATAGGAAGCAGCAGTGTGTATTTTTGGAAATGCACAAATTCATGAATACTTTGACATGTATGCCGAAAAAAAAATATTAAGGTATCATTATAGCGAAATTGTGCAGCCTCTGTGCAAATTGGAAAAAACATGTGGACGAGACGGCAATGGTGAATAATTACCCCTTTTAACCACTTGGCTACCTGCCGCCCAATGGTCCTTGCAGTTGTGACTTTTACCACCAGAGGGATAAACATCTCAAATTAGCTGTCTCATACATGTCCTATGAAATATATTCTAAAGGTAATACATTCGGGGTCTGTGCTACTAAATAATCTCTCAAATGCAGCTATTTATACAGCAATGGCGTGTTTGTACACAGATTACATTTTTGTTTTTTAATTCGGTTGAATAAAAAATGAAAAGAAAAAGCATGACAAAAGTTTATTGCACATGTCCATGTAAAAGTACAGTATAATAATATGGATCTATCTCATTGCTATGGAAACAAGTCTTCCACAATCTGGGGTGTTATGTCACACGATGAGTTGCTAAACAAACAATATGACAGAAAAGCAAAAAGCTGCTTAAATATTATCCATCCATGATACAGTAGCATATTTGTAAGACAAATTCACAAAGATCAAGATAACATATTAGCAATTATATATACATTTAGACAGCAGATACATGTTTTCTCTTATTTTTTTTAACAAACAATAAAACCATATCTTTCTGTAGTGATACAGGTTCATAATTTATCATAAGCAGGATGATACAAAGGTCATGGTACCTCTGAATGAGAGAGTTGTTGGTTTTTGGACTTTGCACGTGAACATTCAGCACTCTCTTTCCTCTTGGGTCAGTGTGGTAACTGAGTTCACCAGCTCAACTCTGAGCTGATCTAAGGCAGCGGTTATGACTACCTGAACCACAGAGCATGCCGTCTCCAGCAGGTGCACCTCTTTCTGCTGCACATCACAGTTCTGCTTAGAATCACCATTATTTTCAGCATTGAGGATTCCATGGAATGTGTCGGAACCAGTCTTCAAAGAGTTGTTCAGTTCAATGGGGTATAAATGCACGTCATCAGACATGTTACTCTCTAAATGTGAATCCTCTTTAACGCTCTCATTTGCAATTATGCTTGTTGGAGTGTTTTCCTCTATAGCTTTTATTTCATTACTTACAAAAGCATCCTCACAAATTGCATTTAAGTCAATGTGTTTGTTAATAGCGTTTAATGTTAATCCCCCCCCCAATGATAGATCCTCTGCAGCAACTGTGCTTGAGGTAACACTTTCACTAAAGCCTGAATGTCTCTGCGCCTCCTCTACCTCTAGAACAAGATTCACCCCGTCATTGCCGGCACAACTATAGGTCTCTATGGGATATGGGGTTACCAGCATCTCATCCGCCTGCTTCAGTCTATTTTCAGGATCTTTTTTAGCTTCCATTTTATCAGTTGTAGTGGCAGGGTTTTTGTACGCCTTAGTTTCTTCTTTACTTGTTTCTATGGTGTCTCTGACCTCGGTGTCCTCTGACTTCATAACACTCACATCCACACTCACTGTTAGTGTCTCAGAGCAATGCCCCTTAACCTCCCTGACAAAATCTAGGGGATGTGGATTATGGTTCATGAAGTCAGTAATATCATCAGCATGTCTGTTAGCCAGGACTATAGTCTCCTCCTCAATGTATTCCTGTGTGCATCCAATACGCTCCTGGAAGAAAGGAGAGGGCTTTTTGGTTCTGTGCCTCCAGAGATTCACAGTCTTTTTCTTGGAGGAAATAACACAAGGAGAATGATCTTGTAGAGAAATCTCTGGTCCAAGCTGTTCTTGCTTTGTTTTTGAATGGTCGCTGGGAGCGATCATGAGCCTTTTGAAGATTCTCCAGGTTTTAACTTTTAACTTTTCATCCTTTCCTTTCATCGCAGGAGTGTCCATGCTAGAGCAATTGTTAACTTGCTTTTCACTGGTTGTTACACCATAAACTGCAGTTGGTTGAACAGCAAAGTCTCTGGTTTGCTTGTTGAAAAATGTGATATCATGACCTTCTTCCTTGTCTTCCTTTTCACCAGCTCTCTTCCTCCACCTTCTAATGCAAATGAGTGATGGAGAGAAACATCGCTTCCTTATGCCTTGTTTTTCCCTCTTGTGCTTTTGGTTTGAATGGTCAGCTTTTACATCACTTTGTTCTGTGGAGAGTGACTTTGTGGTTCCCATTGTGTTTTCTAGTGTTGCCTCCTCTTTGGAATCAGTGGATTTCCGAGGGCTCTTTGTGGTAGATTCCAGTGGAACCTCTTCAAAGATTGTGTCCTGACAGTCAGGCATGGAATCTTCCTTGGTCCCATTGCCATCCCCTGATCTCTGTCCCCAAGCCTTTCCCTTCCTCTCCATGTCACTGCTAGTCTTTGATTTACCAAGGAGTCGTCGTGGAGGACCTGTCAGCTTTCTCCTCAGACCCACTCTTCCCTGAGCGTGTCCAATCGAAGCCTCTTTGACTGACATGGTTGATTTATTATCAGACCAGCTCTTCAGTTATTTATCTTCCAGAGGAAGTTGGATGTGTCAAAACATTACTCAACCATGACACCAGAGAACAACATCCTTGAAGACCCTCTGGCAGGATATCAGCCCTATGAATAAAACGCACACATTGATGAATTGTTCGAAAGTGTGAAGATTTGCGCAATCAATAACGTTTTCCTGGTGCAAAAGTAGTAAGCGTGTTTTAAGGTATACATATCAGATACAGTAGTCTCAAAGGAGATGCAACAAATGGCTTTGAAGTTCTTATTTGCAGAACCACAATATTCATCAATATTACAGCTTCTAACTTTAAAGGTCTTTATTGTCATGAATGAGTCACAATTTTGAGACTAATTATGCCAATTAGATCATTTCGACCCAACATTAGTTGTCTATTTTTACCCCATGACTCATCCATGACTCAATGAATATTGAGCTTGTTATCACATTTGCATTTATTAGGCTAATATAGAAGAGATGAAAGGTAGAAGAAGGTTACAAGCAGGTAAAAGCATTGAGCAAAACAACAACAATAGGATATTCTCTCAAATGATACCTTTGGAAGAAGTAACCTCTCTCTTCAAATAGGTCCTACCCTAATAAATTACAATTCATTTCAATGAATGAATAATTTAACTGTATCTATTTAAATGGTCAAGTAGCAATTAAAATACAATTATTCAGAAAATATATATATAATATATATAATCATGTTCTACTTACCATTTGTACAACTCTGTAGGAAAATATTTCTTAATTCCCCAATGCCATTAGATACATGGTGGCACAATACCTGTAGACGTCCTGACAAGCCGCAGTCTGTGTGCAAGTGTCCGACAGAGCTCTCAGAGAGCAAGCAGTTTGTTTCATTTACATGTTTCAAAGGAGCAGCATCCTACCCGGTTTCCATAGTGACGCATTGATTGGATTGTAGCACAATGCCCTGCCCACTATCACTACAACGTACAGTGCCTTCAGAAAGTATTCACACCCTTTGACTTTGTCACATTTAGTTTTTTACAGCCTGAATTCAAAATGTATTAAATGTTTTTCCATCTGGCCTACACGCAATACCCCATAATGTCAAAGTGGATAATTTTTTGTTGACATTTTTACAAATGTATTAAAAATGAAGAGCTGAAATGTCTTGAGTCAATAAGTACTCAACCCTTTTGTTATGGCAAACCTAAATCAGTTCAGGAGTAAACATTTGCTGAATTAAAGTTGCATGGACTCACTCTGTGTGCAATAATAGTGTTTAACATGATCTTTTAATGACTACCTCATCTCTGTACCCCACACACATACAGTTATCTGTAAGGTCCCTCAGTCGAGCACTGAATTTCAAACACAGATTCAACCAGAGCAGACATTGATGATCCCTTTGAGCATGGTGAAGTTATTAGTTACACTTTGGATGGTGTATCAATACACCCAGTCACTACAAAGATACAGGTGTCCTTCCTAACTCAGTTGCCAGAGAGGAAGGAACCTACTCAAGGATTTGACCATGAGGCCAATGGTGACTTTAAAACAGTTACAGAGTTTAATGGCTGTGATAGGAGAAACTGAGGATGGATCAACAACTTTGTAGTTACTCCACAATACTAACTTAATTGACAGAGTGAAAATATTACAAAACATGCATCCTGTTTGCAACAAGGCACTAAACTAATACTGCAAAAAATGTGGCAAAGCAATAAACTTTTTTTTCCTGAATACAAAGTGTTATGTTTGGGACAAATCCAATACATCACATTACTGAGTACCTCTCCATATTTTCAAGTGGTTGCATAATATTATGGGTATGCTTGTAATCTTTAAGGACTGGGGAGTTTATCAGGATAAAAAATAAATGTAATGGAGCGAAGCACAGGCAAAATTCTAGACGAAAACCTGGAGCAGCATCTTCTTCAGTCTTCTTCCCACCAGACACAGACATATTGACATATTGATTTTAAGCAACATGCTCAAATTTCACAGAATCAATTAGTGTACAGTACTTTAACAGTATTTGACATTGGTCATTCTATATTACAATATAAAATAGAAATAAAGGAAACATTTTAAGAGAGGCACAATTAGGACACATTTTTAAACAACAAGGATGGTCAATGTCAGAAGTTTTTATAATGCAGCAATGTCAGAATTTGTTCTGCTTAATTTTCAACACTGTTTTGAATCTTTACCAGTCCATGGCAGTAGACAGAGTCTGATTTACACACAAATAACCACCTGATTCATGATCTGAGACCTCCCTCTCCCTAGGGTCTCCTTGCCATGCACAGTATTATCAGACAACACTGTACTTCTGGAGGGATAAGATACAGTAGCTTCTGGGAAGGTTTGTTTATTTTCAGAGGTGATTATTGAAGGAATATTAAGTAGGTCATTTCTCCCTGCTAGAATACTAATGCAGAGTTAGTCTCGGGGGACAAACAGTTTGAGTTTCTTTAAATTTACCCTTCAGTGGCCACAGGCAGAGCAATTGAATTATTGACAGGCGTCAGCGACTGTGTGAAAAATAAAGGACATTATTGACAGGGGAGGGAAGCACTTCCAATTACTGCTCCACCACATTTCATCAGGGCTCGTTGTGGGTGCTGCAGACAACAGACCGGGGAGAGATCGAAAGAGAGAATATCCAGAATCTGGGCATCTGGCAGCAGCTCTATGTCATCAACCCCGTAGATCTTCTGAGCAATGATCCGGATCTTATCCACAATGGGCAGCTAAAAGTGATTCAGGCAGACAAAAATAGACATATGCATGACATATGAGTACCATAAAACTGGTTCAGGTCATCTACACGGATTCATCAACATGTTTCAATTTAGTGCATTTGCAACAGTACCAACCCACTGGGCACACCACGTCATTTTAACGTGGACAATTGGGTAATATTTGGTGAGAGATTACAACCCACTCAAAAAGACAGCCAAAAGTAACTTGAATTTCCAATGTGTTATCACTATGCTTTCAACCATATAAAAGCTCAACCAAATTCCAATCGAAAAACAAAGTCCGATTTTTGGTTTAGTCGTCACACAAATGCCGTTCCAGATTCTGCACAGAGTACAACAGCAACTGTGAAGATCTCCACAGACCTGCGACGACCCATGCATGACATCTTGAACATGCACGCTTAATATGATTACATAAGAACAAATGTATAGTCACATTAACCTCAATGTGGCCATGGATGTGTTACTCATTTTAAGGTTGAATGTTACATTACTTTGTAAGATAGCCTTAACATTAGGCTATTTACTGTATTTAATGTAAAAGTCATATTGACTCGTGTTTGGTTGGCAACACAACCAAATATCAACATTTAAAGGATATGCATCTACTGCTTGTATAGTTCCATCTGAACCACTGGCTTAATCCCATTCTTGAACTTTTAGTTTTGGTTGAGTTGGAGCCGTGAATCCAGCATATCATTTGTTAACAAGTTAATAGGCTATATATTTTACACTACACAAGCAGGTGTATGTGGACACCTGCTCGTCGAATATCTCATTCCAAAATCATGGGCATTAATATGGAGTTGGTCCCCCCTTTGCTACAATAAGTCTCTACTCTTCTGGGAAGGCTTTCCACTAGATGTTGGAACATTGCTGTGGGGACTTGCTTCCATTCAGCCACAAGAGCATTAGTGAGGTCGGGCATTGATGTTGGGTGACTAGGCCTGGCTCACAGTCGGCGTTCCAATTCATCCCAAAAGTGGTCGATGGGGTTGAGGTCAGGGCTCTGTGCAGGGCAGTCAAGTTCTTCCACACCGATCTCGAAAAAACATTTCTGTATGGACCTCGCTTTGTGCACGGGGGCATTGTCATGCTGAAACAGGAAAGGGCCTTCCCCAAACTGTTGCCACAACGTTGGAAGCACAAAATCGTGTAGAATGTAATTGTATACTGGAGCGTTAAGATTTCCCTTCACTGGAACTAAGGGGCCTAGCCCGAACCATGAAAAACAACACCAGACCATTATTCCTCCTCCACCAAACTTTACAGTTGACACTATGCATTCGGGCAGGTAGCGTTTTCCTGGCATCCGCCAAACCCAGATTTGTCCATCGGACTGCCAGATGGTCAAGCGGGATTCATCACTCCAGAGACGGCATTTCTACTGCTCCAGAGTCCAATGGCGGCAAGCTTTACACCACTCCAGCCGACGCTTGGCATTGCGCATGGTGATCTTAGGCTTGTGTGCGGCTGCTCGGCCATGGAAACCCATTTCATGAAGCTCCCAACGAACAGTTCTTGTGCTGACATTGCTTCCAGAGGCAGTTTGGAACTCGGGATTGAGTGTTGCAACCGGGGACTTTTACATGTTACGCGCCTCAGCTCTCGGCGGTCCCGTTCTGTGAGTTTGTGTGGCTCACCACTTTGCGGCTGAGCCGTTGTTGCTCCTAGATGTTTCCACTTCACAATAACAGCAATTGACCAGGTCAGCTCTAGCAGGGCAGACATTTTACAAACTGACTTGTTGGAAAGATAGCATCCTAAGACGGTGCCAAGTTAAAAGTCACTGAGCTCTTCAGTACGGGCCATTCTACTGCCAATGTTTGTCTATGGAGGTTGCGTGGCTGTGTGCTCAATTTGATACACCTGTCAGCATTGGGTATGGCTGAAATAGCCAACTCCTGTAATTTGAAGGGGTGTCCACATACTTTTGTATATATAGTGTATTTCAAAAGTGATATTGAATTGTGTTTGGTTGTCAATGCAACTAAATATCAACATTTGAAGGAGATTTATATTGTGCTTGGCTAATTCCATCTGTGCCACTGACTAGTCTTCAGTTTGTCTACAAAGTAATAATTGATATGTTGGATTCACATCTCCATCTCAACCAAAAATCTAAGTTAAAGAATAGGACTAAATCAAATAAAACTTTATTTAAAGTGCATTTAAAGTTTGATTTGATGTAGTCCTATTGTTTAACTTAGATTTTTGTTTGAGATGGAGGCGTGAATCCAACATATCAATTATTCATTTGTAAACAAACTGGAATTAAAGCCAGACTAAGTCAGTGGCACAGATAGAACTATCCAAGCATCTCCTTCAAATGTTGATATTTGGTTGTGTTGACAACCAATCACAATTCAATATCAATAAACATCATTACATTTGAAAATCAACCGGAGCTTGAAACTCTAGGCCTATCATATTCTCAATTTTTTTGTTGAATTCTGGATTGAATTACAAAAATAGCTGTTGATGACTTTGCAAATGCTATATAGGCCTAAATAGCATAATTGATGATATGAGTGACAAAGTATGGTCATATTTAATTTGCTCTGTTAATCCTTCCCTTTTGAATGTTTTCGATAGCAGTTTATCAATTTGGTTTTTAAAGTGGAGATCTCTAAACAATCATTCTCACGATAGTACATTGGTAAAAGTCAGTGACAAATATCATAGCTGGGCTTGGTTAAAACCCTGGATAGGAGACCAAAGGGATAGCTATAGATAGATCAATTCTCCTGTAGGAGATGCTGCCCAGCCTATAACTTTTTTTTCTGATAGTGGATATAACGTTGAAGATCTGACGTTGTTTTATACAAGGTTTTTCCTATGTTGAAATTTGGTTACCATGACAATCCTGTGGTTGAAATTTCACCCTCAACAGTCAACGTTGATTACTTTTTTCAAATTCAATGTATTTTCCACATAATTTGTCAATGTATCGTGAAGTGGAATCTATGTGGAAATAACGTTGATTCAACCAATTTGTGCCCAGTGGGAAGCCATTGCATAGCCTATATCAGGAATCAACCAATATTCCACTGCTCCTCTCCTCTGTGATTCCCCTGGTGCTCTCAGTCAGTCGCATGGGCAGTCACCAATCACCAGAGGGGCGTACAGCAGCAGTCCTGCTCCTGTCTCTGACAGATCCACTGTAGTGGAGAATAGAGCCATTTCACATTTCGACTAGCCTCGACTCAGGGGTCACAGGCACATCTCTCCTCACCTGTCAGTCGCACATTGACTGATGGAGTGACATGGGGTTGATGTATGGATACTCTGTGATTAAAACAGTCATCGGAGCATAAGAAGTGAACCAGTGATTTAATCTACGGACATGACACAAGACTGATAGTGAGATGGTATGAATGGAAGTCCAGCCAGTGAACAGTCAAGATGAGAAAAACCTTTATGACCTGAGCAGGATGAAATCAATGCACCTATGTCATAAAGTGAAAACCAAGGTCTTTCAGTAAGGTCCAACGCTCGCTTTACCTCTACATCACAGAGAAACTTGAAGTCGCTGGGGGTCCCAGAAGCCCTCTGCACAGCCTGTCCCAGGGCCACAGCACCAGCACCCCCCTTCAGCCCATTGAGAGCAGCGCACCGCATCAAAGGCTCCCGCTGCCTTGGCCAGGCTACAGATCAGGTCCAGCTTTGATTCAGTGTCTGTCCTGCAGTCAGGGTCACAAAGGTCTGAGGTCAAAGCACTTAAGACACAGATCAAAATTCACAGATCAGATCAAAATTGGATCATATTACTCCAGTGCTAGCCTCCCTACACTGGCTTCCTGTTAAGGCAAGGGCTGATTTCAAGGTTTTACTGCTAACCTACAAAGCATTACATGGGCTTGCTCCTACCTATCTTTCCGATTTGGTCCTGCCGTACATACCTACACCTACGCTACGGTCACCAGACGCAGGCCTCCTAATTGTCCCTAGAATTTCTAAGCAAACTGCTGGAGGTAGGGCTTTCTCCTATAGAGCTCCATTTTTATGGAATGGTCTGCCTACCCATGTGAGAGACGCAGACTCAGTCTCAACCTTTAAGTCTTTACTGAAGACTTATCTCTTCAGTAGGTCCTATGATTAAGTATAGTCTGGCCCAGGAGTGTGAAGGTGAACGGAAAGGCTGGAGCAACGAACCGCCCTTGCTGTCTCTGCCTGGCCGGTTCCCCTCTTTCCACTGGGATTCTCTGCCTCTAACCCTATTACAGGGGCTGAGTCACTGGCTTACTGGTGTTCTTCCATGCCGTCCATGGGAGGGGTGAGTCACTTGAGTGGGTTGAGTCACTGACGTGGTCTTCCTGTCTGGGTTGGCGGCCCCCCCTTGGGTTGTGCCATGGCGGAGATCTTTGTGGGCTATACTCGGCCTTGTCTTAGGACGGTAAGTTGGTGGTTGTAGACATCCCTCTAGTGGTGTGGGGGCTGTGCTTTGGCAAAGTGGGTGGGGTTATATCCTGCCTGTTTGTCCCTGTCCGGGGGTATCATCGGATGGGGCCACAGTGTCTTCTGATCCCTCCTGTCTCAGCCTCCAGTAGTTATGCTGCAGTAGTTTATGTGTCGGGGGGCTAGGGTCAGTCTGTTACATCTGGAGTATTTCTCTTGTCTTATCCGGTGTCCTGTGTGAATTTAAATATGCTCTCTCTAATTCTCTCTTTCTCTCTTTCTCTCGGAGGACCTGAGCCCTAGGACCATGCCTCAGGACTACCTGGCATGATGACTCCTTGCTGTCCCCAGTCCACCTGGCCATGCTGTTGCTCCAGTTTCAACTGTTCTGCCTGCGGCTATGGAACCCTGACCTGTTCACCGGACGTGCTTGTTGCACCCTCGACAACTACTATGATTATTATTATTTGACCATGCTGGTCATTTATGAACATCTTGACCATGTTCTGTTATAATATCCACCCGGCACAGCCAGAAGAAGACTGGTCACCCCTCATAGCCTGGTTCCTCTCTAGGTTTCTTCCTAGGTTTTTGGCCTTTCTAGGGAGTTTTTCCTAGGGAGTTTTTCCTAGCCACCGTGCTTCTTTCACATGCATTGCTTGCTGTTTGGGGTTTTAGGCTGGGTTTCTGTACAGCACTTTGAGATTTCAGCTGATGTACGAAGGGCTATATAAATAAATTTGATTTGATTTGACAATAGCGGTAAAATAGTTTCAGATGCTCACCATGACTAGGACTTACTTGAAAGCGTTGGCGGCCACCACCACTGGCACTCCAAAGTGTGTGGCATTTTCCACCTGTTTAATTATGTTACTGCAGCCCTTCCCTAGAAGCTCAAGGTTCTACGCAAGAACACACAATGGGTTTTGTTGATATATAGCCATTACATAACATATTGTGTATACTCTGCCTTTGTAGAGACACCCCAGTGACCTTGAAGAGCAAGTTAAGTGCAGCCATTTTCTACTCGCATCAATGATCACATGTAAGCAGTAGGCACTGGTCCATGTAAATGAAGGGAGCTTGTGAACTGGACCTAATTACACTCCATAATGGATGGGCCTGGGTAATTCAGATCGACTTATAGCATCAGATGAGAATTAAACCAGGTCACAAGACACAGAGCAAAATGCCTTTGATGCCTTCTAATGAATGATTGAGTCTTACAACCAAGACTTAGTGCAGAGGATGGGCAATATGCCATTAACAAAACATTTCCATAAAGGGGAAGTGACACATTTAGGATGGATGCCCTTTCATTGATGTGATGGGGTGTGAAGGGGGAGGGGCTGAAGTTAGACAGTGGGTGAGGGGCGGAGTAGTGTCTTACCTCTTCCACATATTCTTTGGGCGGGGGCATTCCAGCAGTACCCTGCAACAAGGGAGAAGTACAGTCAAACAGCCACCAAACTAGCATAAGCAATTATGGGATCAATCCCTACCCAATGACATGAAACTTAGTAGTGTTTTTGGGGGTAGAGCTAAAGCAGCAGCAGAGTGAATATGAATGAGGTCTTCCTGTGTGACCGCCAAACAGCAGGAAATGTAATTACATTCTCAGCAGTGCACCTGCATTCATTGACGCGGGATAGAACATTCCATACGGAAAGATATGTGACAATAACGTGTGAACATTCTCCAGGCTGATCTGATGATTATAATTCACTGCAGTGAGCAACCACTCTTTTTCCTTTCAGGGTAAAAACCTGTCCTTTGACAGTTTTTTCTGAAGCAGTCTTTCTGAAAGCTGCCCGTTGGCACCACCATTAGGACAGAGATAGAAAGATATTCAGAGACCCCCGGTAAACTGTGCAGTCACTCACCATTGGCCCGCCTCCGTGCATCTCCGTGCGTGGGGCGGCAGGTAGCCTAATGGTTAGAGTGTTTGACTAGTAACCAAAAGGTTGCAAGATCGAATCCCCAAGCTGACAAAAATCTGTGGTTCTGCCCCTGAACAAGGCAAGTCATTGAACTGACTTGCCTAGTTAAATAAAGGTAAAATAAAAACAATTTTTAAAAAATCTTCAGGGCTCAGACGTCAGTGCCGAATCCATGAGAGAGACAACCAACACTCACATTGCAGGACTAGTTCATAGTTTTGTTTCTTGCCAAGGTAGAGGCTGTGTGTTTTAGCTCCACTCACCCACAAAGCCCTCCTGGCCGACCAGCTTCAGGGCTATCTTATCAGCCAAGATGGAGGAGTTGCCATAGGCGATGTTGACGAAACGCCTCAGTCACACAGCAGCAGAACACACACAGCCTGTGGCAATGTCACCACTCAGACTCACAGCAGTCAGTGTACCACATCAAAAACCATACCGACTCAGAATCACTTATCTGCAGTCAACATAAGTTTAGCTAAGCAAGTTCTAGGCTTTGAAATATCTGTTGATTAGACCAAATCCTGCCTCTGTACTTCTCAAAGAGATATAGGGGATTAGTAACTAAACTAAAAACAGCCACAAGCAGATGCCTTCTGTCTATTCCAGACTGCGTTATCACTGCTCCAGGAGAATGTAGGAAGCCTCACATCCACACTACCCTAACCAATTAAAGAATCTAAAACCCATTTTCCCACGCTGCTTTGCTTCCCTCTCCTCCAGTCGCCGGGCCAGTACAGTTCATCCCCTCTGGCTCTGAAGCCCTGAGGCCCCCACCCACCTCCAAAGTCTGCATCAGGTTGGGCTTGATGGCATCCCTCATCAGTACAGTCAGGGCTCCACTCACACCCTGTACGGAGTGAAAGATTAGGAAGAATCTTTCAAGCCCAGAATCAACAAGCACTCATCACAAACCTCAATCCAACCACTGATCATTGCACAGCCACAGTAAAATGTTGTCAAAAACAGAGCACAAGAATGTGTTGACAGCCTATGTGTTGGTTGACAGCGGAAGAAAAAGACTAGGGCCACTGACCAGGTCCTCTGTGGTGATGGGCTGCCCGCTGCGGCCACCACCTTGGCCAGGCGCATGTCCTCCAGGCTGCTGGTGAGAGCCAGCACGGCCATGATCTCACTGGCCACCGAGATGCTGAACTGGGCCTGGGGGGGGGGGGGGGGCAGAACAGGAGTCAACATGTCAGTATTAGGTGACTAACTAATGGTAAAAAAAACACCTCCCTAGTGTGTCCCTTCTCAGTCGGTGATTGGCCAACGGTGATCTTCCTCAGGAAACGATCATTGGTGTCCAACACTGAAAATGACGCAAAGACCCATAAAACATTCTACTATTTCTCATGATTTTTGATAGTATGCAGTATACACAATAACAGCTGCTTGTGTCTCCCCTCAGACCAGACACAGTGCATCTCCAGTACCTCTGTGCCAGGTAAGAGAGTCTGGGTCCATGTCCAGGCAGGCGAAGCGGTTGATCTCCTCAGTGAGAGTGGTGGGGTCAGTCTTCTCAATGCACACTCTCTATAGGAGTCATACACAGACACTTGCAGAGAAATTCTCTCACTAGCACAGCCAAGATGATAACGGCATTATCCAATTGTCATCCATGGATCAGTTTTTTGTTCTGATGTTTTTACCTTCAGTCTGTTTATCTGGATGGGGGAGAACATCCACTGACCTCCACTAAGGGCGACCAGACGGTTATATAAAGCCTGTGGGAGAGGTAATGAGTGAGAAAGATAAGAAATGGACTGACACACACATTCATCAAACATGAAATATCACTTTGTGCAGTGCAATCTTCCTCAACAACAGAGGTCAACAGAGAGAGAGTTCACCTTGTCTATTTGGGTGGCTTCGTGGAACACGTGGGCGTCTGGCTGCCGCCACTAGGTTGTTGGCAGCTGTGATGGCGTGGATATCGCCAGTGAGGTGGAGGTTGAACTGGAATCAGAATTAAGCTATATGGTCAGAGCTTTATGCAGAAACAGCCTTCCTAAATGATTAATGTCTGGAATAGAAGGGAGATCAATCAGTGAAGTACCTCCTCCATGGGAATAACTTGGGAATATCCACCTCCAGCAGCACCTCCTGTAGATAGAACATTCCAGTGATTTAGCATTGATAACACCTTCACACAAAAGATCCAACCAGTCAGCAAACAGCAGCAGCAGCCAGTGCTCACCTTTGATCCCGAAGGTGGGGCCTTGGGAGGGCTGGCGGACACAGACGAAGACGTTGAGCTTCATGTGAGCCCCCAGAGCCTGGACCAGTCCTATGGTGGTGGTGCTTTTCCCCTCCCCAAGCGGGGTGGGGGTGATTCTAGAGATACAGACAACATTAACACTGGTGTGAAAGGTTTCAGAGAGCATAGCAGATCATCAATCTTGATAAATCAAGAGTTCTGTATCAGGCCACTGTAGTGAAAAGGAGCACATTTGTACATGTTACACCTACAACATGATAGAAAAATAACAGATTCAAGTCAAGAACAAAAGGTTATTGTACCCAGTACAAAATAACTAGCGAGACAGACAGAGTGTACCCAGCGACCACCACGTATGTCCCATCAGGCTGCGCCCGCAGGCGTTTGAGGATGTCCAGCTGCACCTTGGCCTTGGTCTTCCCATAGAGCTCCACCTCTTCCAACAGCAGCCCCACCTCCCTGGCCATCTGGTCGATGGGCTTGAGTACGCAGGAACGTCAGATCACGATGTCACTAAAGGGCCACAGTCGGATCACACTCATTTAGTCAGCAGTAACAGCAGACAGAAAATGTTCCGCAAGTCTCTGAGGACCAAGTTTAGGGCTTTCCACCATGCAGGTAGAGACTCAAGACTAGAGCCTCCTCAGTTATTGGGTGGTTGAATTATTCAGCAACAGTATGGAGGAGTATTAAAAGTATGACTAAGCGACTACGAAATAGAGTGATTCCACATCAGAGAAGGTAGGCAGAGGATGAGGGGACCAACCTTGGCACAGGCTTCTGCAGGTTGAGCTTGATGTAGGTGATGCTCCACTTGCCTGGCTGGTGAGACTCCAGGAAGCGCTTGGCACTGTGTTCTGGAGATGAAGAAAAGTCGCAAACCACACAGCCAATAAAAAGCTCTGACTACACATTCAGCTTGGAATTTGTACATAACCCAAAGGAAATTTGCTATGGTTCTGCCTTATGGACAAAAGCTATTAATTCTAAGGGAATGTGCTCTGAGCAACCGTGGATTGCACAGTGACATAAAAGTGAATAAAACGAAAAATTGCTTTCTATTCATTCATGTCGTTAGAATGCAATTACCTCAGCTCAGAGGATTACCAGAAAGAGGGAAATGAGCTTCTGAAGGAACACCTTATCTACTACAAAATGCTCCACATTCATTTTAACCTAGTCTGTTTTTTCCATAATGTCATGCTGCGGAAACAGGTGAATAACATTGATAAGGCCACAGGGCAGGGAGTTGCTCCATCAAACAAAATGACCACCAACTTTTCCCATGAAATGTGAATTCTCACAGGATGAATTTTGGAGGTCAAGTGTTTTGTGTAATTACTAGTAGGGATGACACTGCCTTCGTAGCAGAGGTGGATCAGTAAGCTACACTCACGTCATGAGTAACCTTGGCTGAGATCTGAGGACTTGTGTTCCAAGGCTTTAGCTTGGTGGGCTAACGTATTATTGAGGAATACAGACAATCCGTGTTCAATACCCGGTTGGTCCCACCTACCTGCATGAGCATGGCCACAGTCATGGGCCCCATTCCTCCTCGTACTACAGTGACGAAGCCAGCCTGCTCCTTAGCAGAGGAGTAGTGCACATCCCTCACCACACGCTTCCCACTCTGGGCCTTGTCCCATCTTAGGAGGACAGAGAGGTACCATGCAGTCAAAACAAACATAAGTGCCCCTAAACTTTACCCATAAAGAAAAGTGCCAGCTCCATGGAGAACTGATGACACACTAATGGTTAGCTCACATACTTGTTCTAAAAAGAAAGAATACTTGTCAAAAGGGAAACCAATGGAGGGGACCATACTAACCTAGGATGTGATTAATTTTTATTTATTTATTTAACCTTTATTTAACCAGGAAGGGCTCATTGAGATTTAAAATCTCTTTTTCAAGAGCGTCCTGTCCAAGATAGGCAGCGCCAAGTCATTACAAAAATTACAGACAAACATGAAAAACTACAAGTAATCTAGTAAAAACCATAGAATTCACAAAGAATATAACAAAATCAAAAACAGCAAATTAAAAACATTGACAGGTCAGGGAATCAGTCTCCAGATCATTCATCCGTGATTTAAAAATACCAATCGGGACAAGTTCATCCAGTTTAAAAGTATTTTGTAAGGCGTTCCAAGACGATGGCGCAGAGTACATAAAAGCCCTTTTACCAAATTCAGTTCGGTTTGGAACAGTTAGCAGGATAAAGTCCCGCGAACGAAGAGAGTACCCACCACATTTCTGAACAATAAAAATGCCCAAATAAAAAGGTAGTAAACCCAAAATGGCTTTGTAAATAAAAGTATACCAGTGACTGAGCCTACGAGTGACTAGAGAAGGCCAGCCAACCCTGGTATACAAAGTGCAGTGGTGCGTAAGGGTTTTGCAGTTTAAAATAAATCTCAAAGTGCCATGGTAAAGGGTGTCAATTGATCTCAAACACTGAGCGGAAGCATTCATATATAAAATATCCCCATAGTCTAGTAAAGGCATAAATGTAGCTGATACTAGCCTCCTTCTGGCTTCAAAAGAAAAACAAGCCTTATTCCTAAAATAAAATCCTAATTTCAGCTTCAATTTTTTTGTAAGTTGTTGAATATGCATTTTAAAAGAGAGGCCATCATCAATCAAAATTCCAAGATATTTATATGAGGTTACAACTTCAATCTCCTTGCCCTGACAGGTAGTAATAGGTGAAAGGTTCAGAGGTCTATTTCTTGCTTTAGAAAACACCAGTAGTTTTGTTTTGTCAGTATTGAGGATAAGCTTCAATTGAGACAAGGTATGTTGAACAGTATTAAAAGCAGTTTGCAAGTTCTCCAAAGCTTTTGTAAGAGATGAAGCACAACAGTAAATAACAGTATCATCAGCATAAAAATGAAGTTGTGCATTTTGGACATTTTTGTCTAAATTATTTATATAAATAGTGAATAAGAGAGGACCAAGTACAGAGCCTAATGCCACAGTCGATGACCACCGCTCCTTTCTTTACCCAATCTCCCTTCATCTCTGCTTTCCCGATCCCAACCACCAAGATGTCAGCTCTGCCCACCTGCAAAGAGAGGGGATTGGATGGATCTCCTCAAAATACTATATTAGTGTCTTTCGTGGAATGAGTCTGTCAATCTAATGTACATTAGTGCTGCTGTATATGGGATCTGTATGTGACATGTTACTACCTGTATACATGATCATGATGAGTTGGCTGCAGTAATGGCCTGTATATGACAGGTTATGGTTGTGAGTGTGTTCATGTTCTGAGTGAGCGTGTGACATGTTCTGGGCTTGGGTTTACCTCAGCAAGCGAGGTCAGCAGTTTTTGAATGGCAGGTTGTCACGGTAGCGTGGTTCCACAGCAGCAGGTCATGCATGGGCGCACCCACAATCTTACTGCGGCCAATCACCATAGCTTTCTTCCCGGCCAACTGCACACAATCATTAAATTGAGCACTTTTACATACCTCTTATAATGGGGGACTTTGAGCGGTTCTGGACTGGTTCTGACTGACATTTTGGTGTACAAAGCGATCTGAACGTGGTAGGGTCCAGTACCAGAAAGCCCCAGCTGTCCTCTCTCCACTACCACTCTGTCAGCGGAGCAGACTTGAAGTGTCAGGTTTCACACTCCACATTTGCATAGGGAATGACGTGTCACATTTTCTGGCCTATCCACACAAATAATAGATTTGCTCTCTCTCTAAATGACGGAGCCCAACCTCGGAGACGGCATATGAAAGTGGACAAGACAGTCTAGCGATTCCAGCAGTTGTGGTTTCATCTCATTACAACCACTTTGTTGGTCACTTTGTGCATAAAGCTGAAGTTCTAATAAGTCTGCAGCAATTTGAATGGTGTCTCTGCATCACTCAGAGGAGACTTTACAGAAAATGCTCTGTCATCAGTTATATGAAATGGGGCCACATTTGTACACTAACTAAAAATGATCATATTTATTTTCCAGTTATAAAAAAAGGGAAATCTTATAATAAGTACTTCATAATTTGATTGTTACTATATTTGAAAAGCTTTTCAGTCATTTCAAGTCCTATTCCCACACTTTTGTTGAAGATTTTTGTTATATTTTCATAATATTTGTAAGATGTACTTGAGCTTGTCCTCAAAAGCGAGTTCACCTCAGCAAGTTATAACTATTTCTACCATAAAGGTGAGTTCCCGTACTTTCTAGAACTAGGCAGCATTACTCGTTTTTGTTTATGGGCATCATGAAAAATTATAACTTTTGGCTATGTCTATTTATCTACAAATCTACATTTTCCATTAACATTCAAGTCAAGTGTACGCGGAAAAAATGTATAAAATGTATGTATTCACTACTGTAAGTTGCTCTGGATAAGAGCGTCTGCTAAATGACTAAAATGTAAATGTAAGTGATTCAGCTAACTGGCATTTAGTCATATTTTCTCCACTGTACCCACCAGTCTGTCTGATGAGCTCCATGCAGCCGTTAGGAGTACAGGGGATGAAACAGTAACCCAGGTCCCCACGGGACAGTTTCCCTGCATATATACTGGTCAGACTGGGAACACACAAACAGTACACTCATTATCAGCATCCGGTTTCTGATCAACAATTCTAACCACTAAGAGTTAGTCATACTTACACATACAGTGGGGTCTGAAATTATTGACACCCTTGATAAAGATGAGCAATAATGATTTAAAAAAATGGTTTATTCAAATACTAAGCTATATTATATGCTCAAAAACATTCTTGAAATTATATAATTTTATACTAATACAATTGCTCAGAGAGAGAGCTTTTGTTCAATAAGTCCTATTTTTTCCCCCAAAAAAGGTAGGGGGTCGAAATTATTGACACCCTTAAAGATTCTTAGAAATCAAAAGTCAAAAATGTAGTATTTGGTCCCATATTCACAGCATGCTTCTGACGCTACAAACTTGTTGGATGCATTTGCAGTTCATTTTGGAGTCATTTTTATTCTAAATAAGAATATAATATATTTCTAAACACTACTATATTAATGTGGATCCTACCATGATCATGGATAATCCTGAATGAGTCGTGAATAATGATGAGTGAGAAAGTTACAGAGGTCAAAGATCATACCCCCGAGACATGCTAACCTCCCGTTTTTGGTAATGGTGAGAGGTTAGCATATCTTGGGGGTATGATCTTTGGCCCTCCGTAACTTTTCACTCATCATTATTCACGAATACTCATCATTATTCACGAATACTCATCATTATTCACGTTAAACAAAATCTCTGAGCAATTGTATTAGTATAAAATGATATAATTCCCCCATTTTTTGGAGCATACAGTATTTTAATCATTTATTTTATACAGTCATTAATGCTCATATTTATAAAGGGTGTCAATTTCAGACCACACTGTACATACTCATATAGCCTCTCGACGATATATTGTATTTCCTATGCCTTCTTTCAGTTCCCCATTCCATCATCTCCCCAGCACAAGCTATGCATGATTAGAACCCTCAGAGAAAATCATTACTATTTTGAGCTGATGACATAAATCAATGTCCTCATCATTGGTACTCTCGTAATTCAGGTCTTATCTTTTTAAACAGGCCCAGCTAAGTGCAGTGCAGAAGCTATTTTACTGGTCTCTCAGTAAGCCTAGAGGACAATCAGAATCAATAGAGCAGGGATCATCACCTACACGGAACACAAATAAACATAACTCCAACAATTTTACTGAGTTACAGTTCATATAAGGAAATCAGTTAATTTCAATAAATTCATTAGGTCCTAATCTATTTATTTCACATGACTGGGCAGGGGTTTTTCCCCACAAAAGGGCTTTATTACAGACAGAAATACATCTCTGTTTCATCAGCTGTCTGGGTGCCTCGTCTCAGACAATCCCGCAGATAAAGAACCTGGATGTGGAGGTCCTGGGTTGGTGTGGTTACATGTGGTCTGCGGTTGTGAGGCCGGTTGGACGTACTGCCAAATTCTCTAAAACACGAGGCGGCTTATGGTAGAGAAATGAACATTCAATTCAGTTCTGGTGACATTCCTGCAGTCAGCATGACAATTGCATGCTCCCTCAAAACTTGAGTCATCTGTGGCATTGTGTTGTGTGACAAAACCGGACATTTTAGAGTGGTCTTATTGTCCCCAGCACAAGATGCACCTGTGTAATTATCATGCTGTTTAATCATGCCACATCTGTCGGGTGGATGGACTTTCTTGGCAAAAGAGAAATGCTCACTTACAGAGATGTAAACAAAGTTGTGCACAAACTTTGAGAGAAGCTTTTCATGCGTATGGAACATTTCTGTTTTTTTTATTGCAGCTCATGAAACATGGGACCAACACACATGTTGCGTTTATATTTTTGTTCAGTATAGATTCAGCCACGGGCTGATTTGTTCATGAGCGGATGTTCAAGGTTTAGTAATATTTCACTAAACCTTGCTTACATTTGTATACGGTCACACATACAATATCTCTCTCTCTTACAGTGCATTCGGAAAGTATTCAAACCCCTTAACTTTTTCCACATTTTATTACGTTACAGCCTTATTCTGAAATGGATGAAATCAATTTTGTTCCTCAATCTACACACAATACCCCATAATGACAAAGCAAAAACCGTATTTTTTTTTTAATTTTAGCAAATTTATTAAAACAGAAATACCTTACATAAGTATTCAGACCCTTTGCTATGAGACTCAAAATTGAGCTCAGGTGCATCCTGTTTCCATTGATCATCCTTGAGATGTTTCTACAACTTGGGAGTCCACCTGTGGTAAATTCAATTGATTCGACATGATTTGGAAAGGCACACACCTGTCTATATAAGGTCCCACAGTTGACAGTGCATGTCAGAGCAAAAACCAAGCCATGAGGTTGAAGGAACTGTCTATAGAGCTCCGAGACAGGATTGTGTCGAGGGCACAAATCTGGGAAAGGGTACCAAAAATATTCTTCAGCATTGAAGGTCTCCAAGAACACCATGGCCTCCATCATTCTTAAACGGAAGAAGTTTAGAACCACCAAGACTCTTCCTAGAGCTGGCCGCCAGGCCAAACTGAGCAATCGGGGGAGAAGGGCCTTGGTCAGTGAGATGACAAAGAACCCGATGGTCACTCTGACAGATTTCCAGAGTTCCTCTGTGGAGATGGGAGAACCTTCCAGAATGACAACCATCTCTGCAGCACTCCACCAATTAGGCCTTTATGGTAGAGTGGCCAGGCGGAAGCCACTCCTCAGTAAAAGTCACAGGACAGCCCGCTTGTTTACCAAAAGGCACCTAAAGAACTCAGAACATGAGAAACAAGATTCTCTGGTCTGATGAAACCAAGATGGAACTCTTTGGCCTGAATGCCAAGTGTCACATCTGGAGGAAACCTTGCACCATCCCTACAGTGAAGCATGGTGGTGGCAGCATACTGCTGTGGGGATGTTTTTCAATGGAAGGGACTGGGAGACTAGTCAGGATCGAGGGAAAGATGAATGGAGCAAAGTACAGAGAGAACCTTGATGAAGTCCTGAGTGCTCTGGAGCAGATTCTCAGACTTGGAAGGTGAACCTTTACCCCACAGCACAATGACCCTTAGCACACAGCCAAGACAACGCAGGAGTTGCTTCGGGACAAGTCTCTGAATGTCCTTGAGCAGCCCAGCCAGAGCCCGGACTTGAACCCGAACAAACATCTCTGGAGAGACCTGAAAATAGCTGTGCAGCGACGCTCCCCATCCAACCTGACAGAGCTTGAGACGATCTACAGAGAAGAATGGGAGAAACTCCCCAAATACAGGTGTGCCAAGCTTGTAGCGTCATCATGCCGAAGAAGACTCGAGGCTGTAATTACTGCCAAAGGTGCTTCAACAAAGTACTGAGTAAAGGATCTGAATACTTATGTAAATGTGATATTTCAGTTTTATTATTTTTTTAATATATTTGCAAACATTGCTAAAAACCTGTTTTTGATTTGTCATTAAGGGGTAGTGTGTGTAGATTGATGATGGGAAAAAAACTATTTAAACCATTCTAGAATAAGGCTGTAACGTAACCAAATGCGGAAAAGTCAAGGGGTCTGAATACTTTCCGAATGCACTGTATGCATAGAAATATCTTGGAACAGATAACCAAAATTAAAATCAATTGGAGCTGATTTGTTGACTTTTTTACATTCTTTAATATCTAAAAAAATTGGGGAACCCTGCAACAGAGTAATTTAGAGGAGTGGGGGATGAATGGAGCTTCCTAAACAACGAAGTCACAAATTAGGCCAATTGTCCAATAAACACAAGATAATCATGGCTTATACTTCACAAATTCAACTAGAACGCTTCGAGAATGGAAAAGTGGTTTCTTTGTGTAGATGTGAAATCTCCATGATTTGCCAGAGTGTCACAAAATAAAATGAAAACCGTTTTTGAGAGTTTATCACAGTTTGATTGACAGTAAACTGGTCACACAGAACATCACAAACATGTTGAAATATCTTAGTGCTTACTCATCCGCATCCTTCTCTGGGGCCACAGCGTTAGTCACCTTCTCAGTATCTATTTTGTGGATGGAGTCTAGAGGCAGCTGAACGATGAGGACATGGATAGCAGAGTTCCCATTCACCTCCGTAACGCTGAGCAGAACCTATAGAGATGTTGGGTGTGGAAAAGAGAGAGGAAGGGAAAGAAATCTAAAGAAAGGGAATGACTGAGACAAAGAGAGTGACAGAAAGTGGCCTGCGGGGACCACTAGGAAGAAACGCTGTGCAAGCTGTGAAGTCAACCCCCTCAGGAGCCCTCCTCACCTCTGTCCTCGGGAGCCTTAGGTGTGTGGCATTTATTCCAATCTACAATAGGCACAAGAAAAACAGAGTTTATGAAGTGAACAGGGAACAACGGGGAACATGTATCAAACATAAATGATCACGTCAAACTTTCTACTGTAATTTACCTCAGCTGCTGCCTTCGGCTTCATGCTGATGTAGAGGCTTGAATCATCTCTGTCCCCCACCTGAAAAGTACAGAGCACATTGGAGTAAATATGTAGTCTTCATGTGTTCCAATAATGCTTTAAAAACCAGTCAATGATTGAATGACCAATGTCAGTTAATATATACATTACGTTTCATAATTCAACTATATAAGTATAAGAAAGGAATAAATTCTCCTCTCCACTCTGAGCAAGTGGTTCTGAATCTGCTTGAGGAAAGATATGACCCCCAGGCTTTATTCTGTATCCCATTTAGCATACAATACAAATTCATTACCATCTCAAGTACACTCAAATGATACAAATACTACCCATAGACCATCTAAGGAAACAGGCCATGGGAAAATAGGCTACATGGACAGAATCAAGATTTGAACTACAGCCCTAAAATCAAACTCTTGCACTTACCTGTAACACAACCGGACCTGGTCGAAAATTAGGGTCCTGAGACTTCATCTGCTCCACATCCTTCTTCAGCCTCTCCCTCACCTGACTGTGGACACAAGACAAGCTACAGTCTCACAGAGAGCAAGCAGGGGGACCATTACTCAGGGATAGAACCTGGATGGTCTTACAGGGACTGAAGCCATGGACCTCCATCCTACAACTGTCCACAGCACACCTCAGATCTTTGGAGGAGGTGAGGTGCAGCATGATTACCAGCCGTGAGACAACTCCAGGAGTATGGCAAAGAGCACCCCTGGAGTGCAATGCTAGGAAGGAGCCCTTATAGCGCTAAGAGACTCAGACCACAGGCAACCTTGGGTGTAATAGCTGGTTATTTTAACATGGGAGAGGACAGCAATATATGATATGTGACAGAGAAAGTCTTGCTAAGGAATTAGATTGTTACACTAAGTGATGTCCATGTAAATTCCCCGGCCCAGCCAAATGAAGGCCTCTTAGAGAGGGGCATCTCAGAAACGTTGCCTTATCTTAGTCCCTTTTCTATCAACTAAACAGTTATTTGAGAGAGAGAGAGAGAGAGAGAGAGAGAGAGAGAGAGAGAGAGAGAGAGAGAGAGAGAGAGAGAGAGAGAGAGAGAGGGAGGGATGGATTTTAGGGTCGTCAGCATCTCATCCTGGCTTGGCGGCAGACCACATAGATACAGGGACCGATTGGCACAGGGCTCAATGGAGTGGTAGTACCTAAGCAAAAAGGGTCAGATAAGCAGTATTTTTCCTATATTGTTTTCCTATATTACATTTAACAGCGGCGCCCCGCACAGCAAGGGAAGTAGAAGAATCCCCCCCCCCCGCACACACAACCCCTACCCTTGACACCATGTTGAAAAAAAATCGTGGGGCAAACACTTATTCAAAAAAGATCAAAGTCAACAACAGATGGGAAGTTCAGTGAGTAGGGTAACACAGAAACTGTAGTGTTTTTCTGTGTTTAAATACTCAAAGCACTCTACTCTTTAACAAGGTGAAATAACCGTCTTAGCAAGTAATTTAACTGGCAGGAACAGTGTAAAACAAATATAGAAAAGGCCAGATTGATTTGTTTTCAGACGAGTTAAGTTGGTTTCAAAGTTGATTAAAACCGAAGACTAAACCAAAAACAACAATCAATAGATATGATGAATGAACAACCCCCACTCTTAGACCATAACAATTCAAAGGATTATGTATTAATATTTATGTTGCACATAAAAAAAAAAATTGTGGCAACTCTAATCTATATTGTATCAGTAGAGAAGGGGAGTTATCTAATCCATCATTGGTCAACACAGACAAAATTCCTTTGTGGGACTCAGGACATCAACAGTGTTGTACTCTGATCAAGGCCACAGTGTAGTAGTTCCTTTGCAGCTACTCTGCAACATATTAGTTTAATTACTTACTGAACGCTACTCCTCTTCAATGACCCTACACACACACACACACACACACACACACACACACAGCAACCGAACTCATTGAAGAAAAGGATGTAAGTGAAGAATGTGGCTTTTGATCAGTCGGCCTGAATTGATTGACTAATGGGTAGTGAAGAGGAACACGGTTAGGAGGGCACGGTCAATCACGTCTTGTGAGAAGCATGAGTTGCTAAATTAAAGTTCCTTCATGTATCAAAAGCCAGGTTGTCACCTAAAATAGTATTGACACAACTGCAGTCAGTCAGTCATGTGGCTATCAAGTAAAACTGCTGAGACACTGCTGGGAAACAAATAGGGCAAATATGAGAAACTTTGCAGTTAATTTAATATAGTTTTTGAGATATGACAAATCAATTGAAATCAAATGTTGGGGAGTCTTGGAGTACATGCAATTTAGCCTATCAAATTACTAGATCATATTACTGTTGTCCAATCTATCTATCCACTGGAGTTCAGTACTCACATGAAAAAGGAATGGATCAACGGAACATTCTATTACATAATACTTGGCACCCGAGTGACGCGGTGGTCTAAGGCACTGCATCTATCAGTGCAAGAGAAGTCACTACAGTCCCTGGTTCAAATCCAGGCTGTATCACATCCGCCCGTGATTGGGAGTCCCATACGGCGGCACACAATTGGCCCAGCGTCGTCCGGGTTTGGCCGTCATTGTAAATAACAATTTGTACTTAACTGACTTGCCTAGTTAAATAAAAGGTTCAATTAAAAAAATGTCATTCAATTAAAAAAATACTGTATCAAGGTTGGAAATACGCCAACATTAACAATAGAATGAAACATTATTGTTCTGTAGTAGCAGCTTCACCCAGGATGTTTTCACAATATTCCATTAAAGCTGCAAAAGCCTTTGTGACATTGTTCCCATCCACTTTGACATGAGACTAAGAGGAAAACTATGAGTGACATTTGACATCCTCAGGTTCAAAATAAAATGTAAGCTAAGTGGTTCATGCAGTTCGTTATTAGCTACACACTAACAAGTGCATACTGTTGATACCAGAATAAAGGATGTATGGAATTCTCAGGAACACGTTCTTTAGAATCTGTTCCAACCTTGTTTGTTGTTTGCAAAATTTTGTGTAGAGATTCTACAGAACATTATGAATAGAATGAGGTTGACAAGTCATGCTTGATGCATGTGGCTGTTGTTCACCATGTACAATGTCTGCAGAACAGAACATAGAGATATGCGAGAAAACCAAACTGCTACGAGGAAGCTATGTCAAAGGTTTACACAAAATCAACATCATAGTGCTTTCTAAACCCTCTGCACAAGAGCTGTGTGCTAGTCGAGCAAAGTTACAAAACAGACATGGTCAGAAATATTACAGAAACTGACAGTAAATCACTTACGCCGAAACTTCTTATCCACTGATGATTTGGGCTGGCATTGTTGGCTGAAAGAAAGTTCGTCCCGAGACAACAATTCAATTCAAGGGGCTTTATTGGCATGGGAAACATATGTTAACATTGCCAAAGCAAGTGAGGTAGATAATATACAAAAGTGAAATAAACAATAAAAATGAAGAGTAAACATTACACTCACAGAAGTTTCAAAAGAATAATGACATTACAAATGTCATATTATGTATATATAGTGTTGTAACGATGTACAAATGGTTAAAATACAAAAGGAAAAATAAATAAACAAAACACATTTACAATGGTGTTTGTTCTTCACTGATTGACCTTTTCTTGTGGCAACAGGTCACAAATCTTGCTCCTGTGATGTCACACTGTGGTATTTCACCCAGTAGATCTGGTTTGTTTTTCAAATTCTTTGTGGATCTGTGTAATCTGAGGGAAATATGTGTCTCTAACATGGCCATACATTGGGCAGGAGGTTAGGAAGTGCAGCTCAGTTTCCACCTCATTTTGTGGGAAGTGTGCACATAGCTTGTCTTCTCTTGAGAGCCAGGTCTGCCTACGGCGCCCTTTCTCAATAGCAAGGCTATGCTCACTGAGTCTATACATAGTCAAAGCTTTCCTTAAGTTTGGGTCAGTCACAGTGGTCAGGTATTCCACCACTGTGTACTCTCTGTTTAGGGCCAAATAGCATTCTAGTTTGCTCAGTTTTTATGTTAATTCTTTCCAATGTGTCAAGTAATTATCTTTTTGTTTTCTCATGATTTGATTGGGTCTAATTGTGTTGCTGTCCTGGGGCTCTGTGAGGTGTGTTTGTGAACAGAGCCCCAGGACCAGCTTGCTTAGGGGACTCTTCTCCAGGTTCATCTCTCTGTAGGTGATGGCTTTGTTATGGAAGGTTTGGGCATTGCTTCCTTTTAGGTGGTTGTAGAACTTAACAGCTCTTTTCTGGATTTTGATAATTAGCGGGTATCGGCCTAATTCTGCTCTGCATGCATTATTTGGCGTTCTACGTTGTACACTGAGGATATTTTTGCGGAATTCTGCATGCAGAGTCTCAATTTGGTGTTTGTCCCATTTAGTGAATTCTTGGTTGGTGAGCAGACCCCAGGGCAATGGGTTCTATAACTGATTCAAGTATTTTTAGACAGATCCTAATTGGTATGTTGAATTTTATGTTCCTTTTGATGGCATAGAATGCCCTTCTTGCCTTGTCTCTCAGATCGTTCACAGCTTTGTAGAAGTTACCTGTGGCGCTGATGTTTAGGCCGAGGTATGTATAGTTTGTGTGCTCTACGGCAACGGTGTCTAGATGGAATTGGTATTTGTGATCCTGGCGACTGGACCTTTTTTGGAACACCCTTATTTTGGTCTTACTGAGATTTACTGTCAGGGCCCAGGTCTGGCAGAATCTGTGCAGAATATCTAGGTGCTGCTGTAGGCCCTCCTTGGTTGGTGACAGAAGCACCAGATCTTCAGCAAACAGTAGACATTTGACTTTAAATTCTAGTAGGGTGAGGCCGGGTGCTGCAGACTTTTCTAGTGCCCGTGCCCTATTCGTTGATATACATGTTGAAGAGGTTGGGGCTTAAGCTGCATCCCTGTCTCACCCCATGGCCCTGTGGGAAGAAATGTGTGTTTTTTGCCTATTTTAACCGCACACTTGTTGTTTGTGTAAATGGATTTTATAATGCTATATGTTTTTCCCCCAACACCACTTTCTAATCAATTTGTATAGCAGACCCTCATGCCAAATTGAGTCTAAGGCTTTTTTGAAATCAACAAAGCATGAGAAGACTTTGCCTTTGTTTTGGTTTGTTTGTTTGTCAATTAGGGTGTGCAGGGTGAATACGTGGTCTGTCGTACGATAACTTGGTAAAAAGCCAATTTGACATTTGCTCAGTACATTGTTTTCACTGAGGAAATGTACAAATCTGCTATTAATGATAATACAGAGGATTTTCCCAAGGTTGCTGTTGATGCATATCCCACGGTAGTTATTGGGGTCAACTTTGTCTTCACTTTTGTGGATTGGAGTGATCAGTCCTTGGTTCCAAATATTGGGGAAGATGCCAGAGCTAAGGATGATGTTAAAGAGTTTTAGGATAGCCAATTGGAATTTGTTGTCTGTATATATATCATTTCATTGAGGATACCATCAACACCACATGCCTTTTTGGGTTGGAGGGTTTTTATTTTGTCCTGTAGCTCATTCAAGGTAATTGAAGAATCCAATGGGTTCTGGTAGCCTTTAATAGTTGATTCTAAGATTTGTATTTGATCATGTATATGTTTTTGCTGTTTGTTCTTTGTTATAGAGCCAAAAAGATTGGAGAAGTGGTTTACTCTTCATTATATAACCCCACAGATGAGCAACCCCAAGCGGAAAGTCAACCTCCCAGCACAGAGTACTACTCCCTCAATGAAATGAAGGATACATTTACCCAGACTAAACATTACTCACTCAGTTCAAGGTTGGATGGTGTTTTCAGGTTTCTGTTGTTTCCCAGAGCATTTGCTGTATAGCGTTGGAATAATACTCTTTGGTAGTTGTAAACCTTCCAGGTGATTACGTAGTTACGTCCAAAATCAGGTTGTAGGTTTTGATTTGGAGTGAAGGTTATGTGGTAGAGGGTAGTATCCTGTATATGTTCCTGACAAAAAAATCCAAGTTGATCTAACTCTAAATCTATATTTTTTTAAGAACATGCTGAAAACTGCAGGAGCTCATCTGATCATGACCTCTGTCTCTCTCTCAGCTTGTCTCTTCACTCTGACTGGGTTTTGATTCTGATTACTACTGATGGTGGAAATGTTGTAAATTAGCTACGATGCTAGTGTAGCCCACATCAATAACGCTCGTACAATTTTTCGATATGGCCATAAAAACTTCTAAGAATATTGGCATAAGTAACTAAAGACGAATATACTAGTGGGTGGAGTCATTTGTGTTGCTGTCAATGCGGTCAACCTACCAGAGAACAGTCTGAGTTGAGGGCAGGAACTGTTGGCCAATCACATGCGTCTTAAAATCATACTAAACCCCTACCACAGAGGACGCAATAAAATGTACTCCTGCGCGCCTCCACTTGAGGAGGAGGCAGATGTGTGGAAAATCTCATAAAAAACTAAGATATTTCAGGCAGCAGGTGGCAGCATTGCACTTGTGAAAAAAAAGGGCTGAAGGGTGTAACAAACCAATGCATGTGGGCGTGGCTTTGTGGTGCAATGGGCGTAACTTGACGTTGCTCAGGATGTTTTGAAGCTTTCTCGAGGGTTATAGAAAATACTAATAGTGGTCAAATAAGGATTTGTGGCTGTTGGCCTCAATTAAGACATGAAGAAATACAGAGAACGATGGAGAGCAAATTCTGCATTTTGACCGACGCAGAAGACCTCAGAACCCTAATTTCAAGTACCGAAGATAATCTGCAAATTGAAAGGTAACGCGTTAGCTAGCATTGCTGCTGCTAAGCTAGCTAGCTACATTTCATTGGCGGGGCTAGCTAGCAAACCAATAACTAAATATCTTGCCAAACAGTAGATTAACCGACATCAACAGTATTCAATATTGCATCGACAATTAAACGCATCAACACTAGGTTTTTAGAAGGCTGCACTTAGCTAGGTAGCTAACTAGCTATGTTCATAGCTAGCTAGCGTTAATACTAGCTAGTTACAAAGGAGGTAGTTAACTAGCTAAATGGTCTGCCAACTAACGTCAGCTGGCGTATACCATGGCGTGTGTTGCAGCTTGTGTGCAAGAGCATTAATTATAGCTAACTGACGTTAGCTGCCATGTTAATCTTCTATTCAATGTATCAAATTATGTTGACTACAATAACAATGCTGACTAAAAACTGATAATATATTTTTAAAATGTATAATGTAACTAGCTGTAATTATTTCTCGTGTTATTGTTTTTCTATTATTTCTCTTTTTTATTCTCTGCGCTGTAAGCATTTCACTGTTAGTCTACACCTGTTGTTTACGAAGCATGTAACATAACATTTAATGTAATTTACCTGGGATTGCATTGCAAATGTGCATGTCATCAGACAGTTTGCTTGCTAACGTTTACAAGGTGATCCCTGGGCTCTGGCTTGAGCAATGTTTTGCAGTACTTTAATGAATTAGGCATTTAGTAAATTATGAATACCTTCCTTTGTCAAGACCATACAGGAAAACCCTTATTAGTCATACGGAAGATTGAGGATATAAGCTGAGCCTAGCTCTCAACTTCACCCCTTAGACTAGGAGAATGATAATTTATACCTTCATGTTGTCTCCTTAGGACAAGGACTTTGTTTGAGGAGATCCGTGCATCCATCAACAACAATGAAGAAGAGGACCGTTCCTTTTGGAGGCCTGTGCTCCCATGGGGGGGTGTCTACACCATCAGGGCGGGGAGGAGGGCCATCTCATGCACCCCTCTGTATGTTAAGATAAGCCTAAAGAACACCTGCACAATTGACGGGTTCCTCATGATCCTTTATATAATACTGAGAGACAACCACAGCTTTCCCCGGGAGGTGGGCATCTTTCTGGGCAGGCAGTTTGTAGAGCATTTCCTCTACCTGATGGACTCGTATGACTACACCACCGTTAAGATGCTGTGGATCTGGGACAGGATGTCCAAAAGGCAGTACCGCTCAGTGATCCACCATGCAGCGTTGGAGATCGACCTGTTTGGTAACGAACATGAGAACTTCACCAAGAACTTAGAGACAATGCTGTCCACTATGCAGGAGAGCCTATGCACCAACTGGAGCTGTCCTGCTCGCTTCCAGGAGTTCTTACAGAGAACCATCAACATCAAGTAAGAGAGGCAGAGGCTGTAAGTCAACGTCTGATAGCTGGTCAGTGTGGGAGGATTTTCTTTGCGCCTTATCTCCCAGAGCTTCTGATCAGAGAAGTGATCCTTCATTAGAATAGAAATTAATAGTTAGTTACTACAAATAAAGTATGAACTCAATTAGTTTAGTGGGGTGAACTGGACTATGTCCAAATGGGAGGGCCATCCCTATTTCTATTGCTTGCTTGGCTAATTCTTCTGGACAGCTGGTCTACACCTCTGTCTTCAAGAAGCTTTTATTTCTCCCCCTTGACTCGCTGCTTGACTAAAATAAGGCCCAGCTGTCTATAATGCTCACAGCAGGGTTGTGCTCAATTCAGAATTTTAGAATTGACTCCCATTCAACTCATGAGTTGAAATTGAATTGGCCACACCCCACAGGTTGCAGAGTTTGAGTGGCAGGAAGTAGAATTTTTAATTCTATGCAATCCAAAGAAATTCCATGCAGTCATAGAACATAAGAGTTTAATTGAATCTGGCAGGTGGGTTGTTCCACTTCAAAAAGCACATAAAAGAAGATTTTGACACCCACCATCTCCGATTGTTCTGAAATTGTTTGTAGTTAGAAACAGCTAAGATAAGCATTTCTGCAACATTTTGTTGATTGCATCCAAATTGGCCATTTCAATTTATAGGATTTATATAGTATTCAATAAATATGGTACCTAACGTTCGATTTGCACAAAAACCTCAACAATGATTACGATGTGAGGAATCAAAGTAAATGGTCATAGGCCAGTATACAGTATCCGTTCTCTGTTTGAAGAGTTGTATGAAGCTGCGACTTGGAGTGTTGTTCTTTCATACCATGTAATATATTCTCAGTGAATCAATTGTTTCATCAATATTTTATATGAATGTACATAACGACATGCTTGATGTTTTATATACAAGATGTATATTTGTATAGACTACACATTAATATACTCAGTGTACAAAACATTACAAACACCTGCTCTTTCCATCAGACTGACCAGGTGAAAGCTATGAACCCTTATTGATGTCACTTGTTGTATCCACTTCAATCAGTGTAGATGAAGGGAAGGAGACGGGTTAAAGGTATTCTTCGGGATTTTGGCAGATGCCTTTAGGCTAGTAGATACCCATAGACTTCCAGTCATTGTGCTAATGCTAGTTAGCATTGTCTCGCAAAACTACCTGTAACTTCCTTAATACTGGACACAGAGACACAAAAAAGGTATCCACGAGTTTGTCTGACTCTAGGGAAGTAAATAAAGGCATCTGCCAAAATCCTGAAGGGTTTTTCACTCAACAGTTTCCCGTGTGTATAAAGAATGGTCCAGGAAGGTGTTCCTAATGTATATACACTCAGTGTTGAATAGAAGAGGCATTTGAATTTCACTAAATTCAATTATATTGTAATTCTGTATCCTGTTTACTACTTGAATTGGAAAGAATTGAGCATAATCCTGGCTCACAGTAGAAAATAATGAAGAGAGCAGTTGGTTTCTAAACGGCTCTGGTTCAATCTCTGCCAGAGCCTTATAAAAGTGTTTACCCATGGTGGGCTGTATTTAGACAGTGGACTATATCTATTACCAAATCCCAACTACTATTTCAGTTGTTTTCATAGGTGCTTTTCTTTCTGGTGGAAATGAAAATGATGAATTAGGTTTGTGTAAATGTATCTATGTAGCCTGATACTGGTGGTGGTTAGAGCTAAACCTAACTACATGGTGTTCAGAGTCTGACTTCTTACCCTTGTTCTTCTTTCCCAGTCCTCCTCATGAGCTGCCCCATAGAGATCCCATTCAGTCAGCGGTGGAGGAGTTCTTCTGTCCCAAAATCATTCTCTGCAAAGAACTGGGGTGAGACATAACGTGAATGTCGAACCATCATATCCTATAATCTCTCCTGGTCTTTTCTATGATGCTGACTGATTTCCTGTCTGTTCTACAGGTGTAATGGGTTGAGGGAGTTCTCTCAGAGGGTCTTCTGCCATGGCCCACCTCCTTTTGTCATTCTCAACATGCAGCTATGGAAGTCTGAGGAGCTGTCCTATGTTCCTTACCATCTGGCTCTGTCCCAACACAGGTAAGGAAACCATGTAGAGCAGGAGGACTCCAATCCCAGCCTCATTGTCTGATGCTGTTCTTTTTCTCCCTGGTTGTTCATTTAATGTCAATATCGCCAGTCTGTTTTTTTTATTTCGTTGAAACAGTAACCTCCTTGCCTGTACTTTGCTATTTTCATTGATTTCATTAAGCTTTTTCTGGTAACCGAGACCGGTTTTTAACATGCTAAAAAATACAACCGTCTCTGCTTTTCAATAGGTACTCACTGGAAGGCGCCACACTCTTCAACAAGGAAGAGCATCACTACTCTGCAGCCTTCCAGATAGACGGCTACTGGATGCACTATGACGGGCTGAGGAGCGACAATCTGATCCTGTTAAACAAGCCCCCTGAACTCCTGCTGCTCTCTTCCCTTGTCTACATCCGCGCCTCAGACAAATGAGGTGCACAAAGGTAACCAAACAGGGATGGGGTCAGATCCATTTTTCATTACTTACTTGAATTAAAATTCTCCTGAATAGAATTTAATTAACACCAACTTTGTCACCAGGGTCCTGACGGGACACGGAAGGAGGGAGACACTCGACAGCACTAATAGAAAGGAATCTTTAGAAAATTGCTCACCCTACACTTGCACCTTCCTGTCTTTCTTTTTGTTGCCCTTAATTCACAGAAAAATAATCCTTTACATTACACTTGGTTAATCATGGTTTTGTCTTCCATTCCTCAGTGAGAACATACCATAACTTTTTTTTAGCACCTAATCATATTTTAATGACATGTCAACAACTTCCTTGTTCTGTTTTATACTTATTTTTGAAATGATGTGCTCTATTTTGCCTTACTGTTGTCTCTGAAACTGTGTGCAAAGTGATAAGTGCGTCTTCTCTTTGGGCATGCTTGGAATCCAAGAATATATGTATGAACTATAGTAGTTCTGGGCAGGTATGCATATTGAAGAATAAACTTAAATAGCTTTACTGCGTAAATGTTTGTTGAAAAGTTTGCTTGCAGCGTGTTCTCTTGGGTGGGTTGGCATTCAGAGAAGCAAATTCAACTTTGATGTAGACTTGTCTGCAGGTATATAAGCTAGACCAGCAAAGCTTCTGTGAGAGTTGGTACAGTACTACAATCTATTTGTGCATACCAGCCCTGACTTCAGATTAAACTGGTGCTTTTTTAATACTGTAGTTTGAAAACATTTAAACCGTTTAAGTGTTGCTTTGTATTTTGTGGAAATTCAATCATTATCCTTGATTTACTTGCTTGTTTTAAGTTGTCCATTGGGCTTCAACCTGATGGAAGTGAAAATGTCAGTGATTGTTAGAATACATGCTCCAATAATTGTATAAAATCAGTTCTGTCTTAAATGTCAGTAATTACTTGTACTTACAAGTGCCCCAGCACAGTGACGACATAGAAGTGCTTGCTTGTTTGCCTTTCAAAGTAGCATATGATATCCTGCACAATTCAATAAGGTAAATTACTACATCCCAATCTAAAGATGTCAAACCTGTAAATATTAGTATACAAATGTGATTTTGTAATGCATTTGATCATTTAGAAATGAACAGAGCATTGAACCATCACATTGTGCCTCTTGCCAATTTATCAGTGTAAAATGTAATTGACAGAACTACATAATGAAATTCTTATAGCAAAAACACTTGTTCGTCTGTGTGTATCTATGCTTTCGTTAAGTCTTTTTTTTAAAGACCAATACAAATGTTTATACGCTAACGTGTCAGTTATGGTGCACACGAGCAACGAAAGCAAAGAAACAAGAGCCAAAGAACAGCAGCGTACCTTTTAAGGCAGGCATTTATTCATATTAACTGGGTACGACGGCACACACAAACTGGCTAAAATGTATGTTCAATCAAAGCATGATAACATTTTGGAAAAAAAGACTGCTTCTACATCAAGGTTCTCGTAGTTCCAGTAATAATCCACAGGATATAGAATTCAACATTATCACCTTAAGCCAGTTCAGACACACTCATGGGAAATGTAAAAGAAGTGGTAATTTGGCTAACATTGACATCAGTTTCAAATGACTTTTTCAGACAAGAGTCTTTGCCAGACTTGATTTTAGTATTCCCTCTGCATTCGTAAGTAAAACAAGCACTTTGGTGAGTGGTGGCAAAACAAGACATGGTTAGGGCATGATAAAAGTACACTTATTTTTCTTAACTTCATTTAGCTATACATCCCTTCATTTTGCAGTTTCATGTTTTCAGATTCAACCTCCACAGCGCAGTAAAGACAGTCTATACATTCATCCCTAAAATGTATGTTGTCTTCAATATCCCCAAGGATATCTTTCTATGCGTAGTAGTAGCAGCTAGTAGTATCAAATGCTTGACAATGGATGGCAGCTGCAGACAATCACGCCTGCGTGATTTTCACTCTGTTCTGGCTCATCCTCCCAAGCTGTTGTGGATGGACAAATGCCTAATTTGCCTAACATCAAGAATTGAAACAGAAAAGCACAATTGCAGGAAATCTAAAAGGGAAAAGACTACTCAATTAAAATGGTTAATGTAATACAGTATTAGTTCATTTTAAACTATGTGCACTAAGTTATCTTAGGATGTTCCAAGGATGTCATATTTCACTGATTGCAATATGTTGGATTTGCGTTGATTATTCATACGAATAAAATCTGAAGAAAATGAAAACCAATTCATGGTTATGTGAATAGGATGTATGTTTATGCAGGTTGAAATGGCATATTTACTTCCATCCCATGGCAGTGTAAACCTTTTTTGCAATCATAGATTAATTTAATGTTTCTAATGTGAAATGTTAAAGCCCACTATTCCAAGATGGGAAAAAAAACCAGCAGCAGCAGGTCTAACCATGAAACAACTTGTTTTAGAAATAAATTCATTTTTAAAGGCAATTAAATGTCACCTAAGATTCAACCATCAACATTTAAAGAAGAGAAGTCAAGAACTCGCATGCTTGTTCAGACAAGCTCTCATACTGCTGAGATTGCTGACGAATAAACAGTCTTAAGATGTTTGTTTGGGGGGGGCTTCCCTTGATCTTAATTTATTACGTTCAAGGTAACGTTTAGAGGGTAAGAGCTAAAGAGTATAGGTAATCACAATTGACAAGTGTGTAAATGGAACAACACTGCAGCACTGTAACTGCAAGGCTGCTCTCTGGTGAGAGACTAGATCAGATGGCTTAGAGCAAGACCCATACAGTCAGTCTTGTGCCAATCTTACATTACATTACTGGGATTTTTACTGGAATACAATCCATTTGATTGTCTGCAAACTTTCCCCAGTACATGTGAACTGACTTGCACAACATTGTTAATGGCTCTTCAAAGATGAGACACACAATTTAAAGTGGGATGGGGAAAACGGAGCAAATAAGACTTAGAACCACATTGATACTGTGAAACATGAAAGCTTCCACAAAATGTTTTGAACGGTGGTGGTCTTTCAGACAATATAAACGTGTGATAACGTCACAGCAATATGAGACGCTTTGACTTTTGATGCTAAATTCAAAGCAAAAGCAAAGCAATTGTATCCACAAATGTATTGCATTGTTTAAATTCCATGAACCTAAATTGAGACCTATGTACAAATGGAAGTTGCACTACTCATCAATACGTTTGGTATGTGCAATGCAGAGCTCCCTTTAAGTTTTCCTCGTGTGCAAACATCTATAAAATGTACAATACAAGGAAACTGCTCTTACACTCTGGACCAACAACAGGGACTGAGTTTCTTGATCTGTGGCCTCATGTTACCTGTCCTTCAGCATGGCCCGAGGCTACAACACCCAGACTCGGCCTGCACCCATCTAACCCAGGCGAGCGCTTTGAGCTCAGTCATGTCTCCATGCCCTTGTCTGTCTGCCAGGTCTCTCTCCGAGGTCCAAATAGTTTGTAACAGTGACAATTTTGCTTGACATAGAACACAGCCCTTACTGCTCCATATCCACCCCATCCATATGGCAGAATGTCACACGTGCTATGCATTAGCAGTGAAAATAACCCTTTTGATTCTGGCACACAGGAGAAAGTTACACCAGACTTGTGAAAGCAGGTCATATTTTGGCACTTCACAAGGCTGTGAATATGCACTCTTGCCTGAGCTCCTCAGGAAGACCTTGGCCACATGTGGCTTCTCACACATGCTTCATCAGAGCAAGCAAGCAGAGAGAGGGGGTGTAGGGGTCATTCCATTTTAGGCATTTAGCAGACACTCTTATCCAGAACGACTTGCAGGAGCAATTAGGGTTAAGTTCCTTGCTCAAGGGCACAGAGATGTTTCCCCTAGTCGCTCAGGGATTCAAACCAGCGACCTTTCAGTTACTGGCCCAACGCTCTTAACCGCTAGGCTTCTTCCTAACCCATTAGAGACCAACAATCTCAGACTTTCTTTCTGATGAAATTGGCGGTGAGCTATACAGCCAGATCCACTACTTCTTAATGCAGGGACAATGTTTCAGACAAACTATCGCTAAACGGATGACAGCCGTGGGGCTCAAGAGGGAAAGCATCAGATCATAAAATGTATCCATCGATGGTACCTAACGAGTCCACTTTAAAAATGGGGCTCAAAGTAAAGACTGGTGGTTGAGGTATTCCAGTCACAAGCTTGCCTTCTAGCAAGACACTGCTTTATAGCATGGGGGCATTTTGATGCACAACCAACATCTACAACAACACAGAAGAACAAATAAAAGACACCTGATACCATGAGGCAACACAGACAACAGCTGAATCCTGAATCCTAATAGCACCAGTTAGTATTGTGTACAAACCCAGCAATGAAAAGCGGGACAGGATAACTTTTCAATACTTATGAAGAGGGCTGAAGTGTGACCCTACCTCAGGAAGATGTAACAGAAGCCGTAAGTTGGGGATTTATCAATTGCTCCGAGGATGAAAGACAGGTGGCAAGTACTCAAGAGAATTCAGTGGGGTTTGTTAATCCTTCACAACCTCTTCAACCCTTGAATCAAATACATGTACACACAAACTAGTAACCCAGTGCAAAAAAACATTTACAGGCAATGCACTAGAGGATATATTCATATCTATACATTTCTTTTAATTTAAACTATTTACAGAGAAAAAAAAGGCAGCCCTTTAAGTGAATATAAATATTCAGATCTCTCTTTGTGAAGCACTGATTTAGATGCAGACATTTCAAACTGTGAGCCGATGACCTTGCCTGAGCTTTAGTCCTGCACACAGACACAAAAGAACAATCATGCGTCTACTCACAAGCATACAGACACTCTGCGCCACACACATACTTTAAAGATCTAGAAAAAAAATTAAAACGGAACATGTTCTGCTCATAGCAGAAAAAAACAAACAAACACAAAAAAAAGGTCTACAATTAAAAAAAGTGACAGTTTTCACCCACAGTCCTGTGAAAAGTTGTCATTGTGGTCCAGCAGCAGTCATCTCTTCTCTGTGACAAGATCCATGGTGATCTGCTCCTCTCCTCCACCCAGACCCTTTCACTCTGGCCATCTGTGGTTCCCTGGTGCCAGCCGGGCTCATTCATCCAGCAACAAGCTCTCTCTCTTTCTCTCTGGGATCCACAGCAGTGTGGAGGCCTCCTCAGCCTGTTGGCGATGAATGGAGGGAAAAAAATAAATAAAAGCCTTTTGTCTAAGTCTTCTTAAGGAGTCCTACCCAGGGGTGCCATGGGTCAAAGAGCAGTCATGCCAAAGTTACAGCGGCAGTACATCATGCCGCTTGAGTCCAGCCAGCTGTCTGAGATGGGGTCGTATCGCTGGACAGTGTTCAGGTAGGATGACCCCGAGTGACCCCCCACCACATAGAGGTAGTTGTCCACGATCGCGGAGCCAACCCCTGGGAAGATAAATATTATAAATGGTTATTCCTGGCCATGCAATATGAATGGTCAACTTCCCAGCATCAACATAAACCTTGTAGGTAATTTCCCAACTCACCTGTGCGTGGTTCATTCATGGGCCGACAGGCTGTCCACTGGTTCTGGTGTGGGTCATACCTCTCAATGCTGGACAGGTGTGATACCCCGTTGTGTCCCCCAACCACAAATATGAACCCTAGCATGACCCCAACGGCAAAGTTGATCCGTTTGTCTGCCATGGGGGCTACCATTTCCCAGGCATCCTTGCTGGGGTCGTACCGCTCCACACTGCACAGTAGAGAGGCAGAGTTAATAAATTAAACACTGTCCTTCCAAGTGGCACAGTTATAGTGATACTGTGCATTGACAATATCACTGCTGTCTTTTTAAACTGGTTAGTACAGTAGCAGGAATTATAGCCATCATAAAATGACACTTTTTCCTGTATCAAAGCCAATACAATTCACTATTGCTCTTTTTTGTTGTTAGACATTATATAGCTGTGCCATTGTCATCACAAACCAATGCAGCCCCATTTAACGAGGCCATCTATTCCAGTCCTATATTTTTCTGGCAATATCAAAGCGATGAAACCCTCGACAACGTTGTCAGAAAACTGGCAATTTGGGAATTACCTTTGAACAACTAAGTCCCCACAGCTTCCCTGTCCAAACACATTCTCCTGAGGGGTTTGGGAAGTCAAGGAAACTAACAACACATCCCTCTAGTCGACAACAAAGGTCTAACCAGCAAGCCAGCACTTATTCTATGAAAGAAACTACAGTGCCCGCTGTAATTATTGGGACATTTCTTCTTTTGGTTCTATACTTTAAAAAGTTGGGATTTGAAATCAAACAATGACTATGGGGTTAAAGTGCAGACTGTCAGCTTTCATTTCAGGGTATTTTCATCCATATCAGGTGAACCATTTAGAAATTACAGCACTTTTTGTACACACTCCCCCTATATTAGGGGAGCAAAAGTATTGGGACACTTGTGTATTAAAGTAGTAAAAAGTTAAGTATTTGATCTCATATTCATAGCACACAATGACTACATCAAGCGTGTGACTCTATAAATTTGTTGGATGCATTTGCTGTTTTTTTGGTTGTGTTTCAGATTATTTTGTGCCCAATAGAAATTAATGGTAAATAATATAGTGTGCCATTTCGGAGTGACTTTTATTGTAAATAAGAATAGAATATGGTAGTATGATATTTGTGCATCTAACTTTGTCACTCATCATTATTCATGATTCATTCAGGATTATCTGTAGTCATGGTAGCATCCACATTCATATAGAAGTGTTTAGAAACATATTTTATTCACAATAAAAGTCACTACAAAATGACAGTACATTATTTACCATTAATTTCTATTGGGCACAAAATAATCTGAAACAACCAAAATAAACAAATGCAGCATCACAGACTTGACTAGTCATTGCCTGTTATAAATATACTAAACCTTTTTAATACACAAGTGAATTTGTCCCAATACTTTTGCTCCCCTAAAATATCTACACAAAGTGCTATAATTTTCTAAAAGGTGAAAATCCACACAAATGAAAGCTGACAGTCTGCACTTCAACATCAGTCATTGCTTGATTTCAAATCCCATCTTTTAAAGTATAGAGCCAAAAGAAGAAAAAAAATGCTTCACTATCCCAATAATTACAGAGGGCACTGTATAACCATCTGAGTAGAAGACAACAAGTCTTGATTTGACAGAATATGGGTTGCACTGCAGGCTGGAAACAGAGCGGGGGGCTGAAACTCTGAATAGATGGAGCAAAGCATTCAAAGGTTGTGGGGTCTACCATATATAACCTTTCTGATGTGAAAACTGTCATGTGTAGGAACAAAAAGGTTGTGGGGTCTACCATATATAACCTTTCTGATGTGAAAACTGTCATGTGTAGGAACAAAAAGGTTGTGGGGTCTACAATATATAACCTTTCTGATGTGAAAACTGTCATGTGTAGGAACAAAAAGGTTGTGGGGTCTACAATATATAACCTTTCTGATGTGAAAACTGTCATGTGTAGGAACAAAAAGGTTGTGGGGTCTACCATATATAACCTTTCTGATGTGAAAACTGTCATGTGTAGGAACAAAAAGGTTGACGGCAGGTTTTGAAGTAGACCTAGTATTTCAAAAGCCTATTGGAACCTCATGAGCAAAGCCTGTGAAAATCCATAATACCACCGCAGATTGACTAGATGAAGTGAAAACGTACCTGTTCATATGGGCGGGGCCATAGCCGCCAATGGCAAAGACCATGCCATCCAGCACAGCCGTGGCAAAGCAGCTGCGTGACTTGGTCATAGGTGCCACAGGCTGCCACTCCTTCACCTTGGGGACATATTTTTCTACAGACTGTAGATAGTACTGGCCATCATAGCCCCCCAGGGCATAGAGCTCCCCAGCCAAGACCACCACCCCCAGGGTGCTGCGACACTCTGCCATGCGCTCCACTGTGGACCAGGTGTTGCTGTCAGGGTCCCAGCTCTCCACTGTACTCTCATGTCTCCGGTAGCTAATGCCCTGTCGCATGTGTGTGGCGATGCCACCCACCACATACACCTTCTGGTCCAACACTGCCACTCCAAACTCATAGCGGGGCACACTAAGAGGGGCAAGCCCAATCCATGAATCCGTTTGAGGGAAGTACATTTCCATGCTACGAGAGAAAGAAATAAGTTACATTTGTTCAATTTCTTTCTAATTCACATGAAACAAATTAAGAATCTACAAATGTAAAAAATTAAATTAAAAAATGGGGGGGTTGACAAACAGTTTTGAATGATTGTGTTTAGGGCTCAGCATTACCTCTCGAGAGTGGCAAAGAGTCCAGCCTTGCCTCCCACAGCAAGGAGCACTTTGGCAGCACAGCGTGGCCGTGTGGACAACACCGTCTGGTAGGAGAGCCGGTGCTCAGGCATGAAATGGTATTTGAGGGCCTCGTTGAGGAGGTGCTTGCAGGCGTGGTCATCCCGGATAAGGTGGTTGGCCTCGTAGAGGCGGGTGAGGAACTTAACGCTGAGGAAAGGCAAGCGGACGCAGTGCAGTAGCTGAGCTAGGTGCTTCTGCCGCTCAGTCACATCATACTTGATCCACGACTCCAGGGCGTAGAACACAGTCTCTTCTGTTACCACCTTCAGACAGTCATTTGACACGATTTCATCCAATTCCGCCCGTGTCAGCTCAAAAAACTCCTCTGTCTGGCACACCTCTTCAAAATTCTGACAGATGAATTTAGTGGCAGCCAGGCAGAGATCATGGCAGCCATAGGTCTCAGCGAAGCGTGAGATGCCTATACAGTTCCCAGCATCTAGCTGACTCTCTAAGAAGGAGCAGCACTCCTTCAGCACCAGCTTGACCTGGAGCAGGTTAGCAGCTGGTAATAGGGACTCCACTCTTTCCTGTGAGATGAATACCGTGCCAGTGTAGGCATACTCAACGATTGCCTACAAGAGGAAAAATAAAAAACACAATCATGCTATGAAAGAGCCAGACAAAGTGTGCTTTTAGGAAACACAGTGAAATCTTCCAAATGATGACAGTGAGCTTAAATGAGCATTACCTGTAGCGCAGCCTCGTCAATGCACTGGAACTCCACCTCGGAGGTCTCCTTCTCTGACAGGTTGCCCGTGAACATGGCCTTGAAGTAGGGGCTGATGCTCGCCAGCACCACTTTGTGGGCATGGATCTTGCATTCACCCACGCGCAGCACAATGTCGCACAGCTCATGGTCCTGCCGCAACAGCTGGAGGCCTTGCAACAGCTGCTCAGAGTGGGGCCGCGTCAGACTGGCAAGCATATAGGACTGGGCCTGCTGGTCCATCTTTGAGAAAAAAACACACATTACCATGCTGTCAAATGTAAGGGACAAGTACAGTTTAAACAGACATTGTTGCAGCATAATCTCCATGTAAAGTTGCAGGACCGCCTGATAACAGCATCAATTTCATGAAACCAAAATACAGCACTATAGACAAGTGGAGGAGGAAACTCAAGACAACAATTCCCTCTCCATGTCAAATCTAAGGGAAGGACTGAAGCGACTTGCAGTATCTAGCAAGGTAAACAAGTGAGCCAACTAAGTCATACCAATATGATTTATGCTATAGTTAAGTACAACATACAATATGCAGTGGCAGTGCACAGCATACACTATATCGGTGAGTGTGTCTACAAGTTTCATCGTATCATATCAGGTATGCGAATTAGCTAGATCTGATGAGTAGGGAATGGCATTCAAAAAAATGGCCTGATGAAAGATGACACTGCAACTGAAAATCTAAGCAGCCTTTTTTTTCTTCTACAAAACGGTGAAAAATATGTATATATCAACAAGAATTCAGTTTGCCTTGATAATCCTTTAGTAAAGACGTGTTATTTCACTATTTAATGCATACAGTTTAGCTCACTTAAAGCTCAAGCGTTGAACAAGTTTAATCTAGCTAGCTAGTTAGTTATCTGGCTAACTAGCTAATAATAACCCCAGTTACTAAATAATATTAAAATGTAAGATGTAGCTATTGGTTTTTAAACATTGCTATCTAGCTACTGTAGTATCTTTGCCTATGCCATTAGCTAGTAGCTTTGCATCTTCAAAGCATATTTCGACCAAGCTTGAGCGACGCCTCAAAACCGCAAGGCTCCGTCAGCTAGCTGTCAAATGTTGTCAGCTAGCTAGCTAGTCTACCATTGCTTAGCTATACCTTCGCCACTTCATCTGCTATAACTAAACTGAGCGAGCAAGCTTGCTAACAGCTAGCTGCTTAGCACAACAACAGCATCTATTTGCCAAATATCGGTGCTCCAATCCTTTCAAAACTTGTCGATGACCTGTAACGAATACTAATGTAAAATATAAACATTACATTTCTCAAGGGTAACGTCATCTGCTTAGTTACTAGGCCAGTACTATGTGTATAATGAACCCTACTAGTTTAGCTAGCTAATCTGGATAGTATCAGTAGCTGCCTTCGCGAAGTCGGCCATTTAGCATAAATAGCAACAGCCTTGCAAACCACAAAATTACTGTTCAGATTTTTCAGACTAGCTGATGAATATTGCATGTATTTTACAACATAGCTGGTAATAATGCGTAGCCTGCAATAACCTGGCTATCGGATGTACGAGGGGTTTGAGGCATCGTGTGAGAAATTACAATTAATTTAGCTAGCAACAAGGGTGTTATTTCCAATGCATTATCACGAAGCCAGTACACTGTTGCTGCTAAAATAAAAACAGCACTTAGCAAGCTAAACATTGATCTCCAGCTTGTTGAGTGTTATCTATTGTAACGTGTGATAGCTAAATAGCTTCAAAAAATGTACAACACTATGCAAGGTAGACAAACCTGTGTTGAGCGTCAGATGAGCCGACAAGATCTGTTTTATTGCAGTAGCGGAGTTTAATCCAGAAGCCGCAGGAACCCCAGCGTCTGTCAGGAAAACAAAAGCCAAACACTTTATGCCGCGTAACTTTTGGGAGCTAGCAGGGTACTTCTAAAGGAATGGTATATTTTGTAGCTATTTTGCACACATTGCCGTTGATAATATTTTTTTTTATACACCATAGTACATCATACAAGTTAGGGGAGAGATAGAACGGAAAGAAGGCAATAACCAACTAGGAGTAATGAAAATAAAATAGAAATATCAACATAAAAAAATCCCAATTTTAATTTGGTATGATGAAATAGTGTAATACTTTGTCAATTCGCTAAATTGACACATGTACAGTAGCTTTATGGTAGGCTACATCAGCGTCTGAAGAAGTTGCACTCCCTCTGTTGCCCAGCAGAGGTGCCCAGCAAATCAATATATGAGGCTCTGCTGGTATCAACATAGTCCTTAGAAGGGCTACGATATCACAAGTCATTTATAAACCTATTTGAACATGAACAGTTATGATATACAGTGCCATCGGAAAGTATTCCGACCCCTTGACTTTTTCCATATATATATATATATATATATAATTTTTTTACTTAACCAGGCAAGTCAGTTAAGAACACATTCTTATTTACAAAGACGGCCTACCCCGGCCAAACCCTAACCCAGATGACGCTGAGCCAATTGTGCGCCAACCTATGGGACTCCCAATCACGGCCGGTTGTGATACAACGAGGAATCGAACCAGGGTCTGTAGTGACACCCCTAGCACTGAGATGCAGTGCCTTAGACCACCACACCACTCGGGAACCCACGTTACAGTCTTATTCTAAAATGGATTAAATAAGTAAAAAATCCTCATCAATCTACACACAATCCCCCTTAATGACAAAGCAAAAAAAGTTTTTTTGAAATATTAGCAAATTTACCTGTTGTAAAAAAATTGGTTTTTACATGATTTGGAAAGGCACACACCTGTCTATATAAGGTCCCACAGTTGACAGTGCGTGTCAGAGCAAAAAACAAGCCATGAGGTCGAAGGAATTCCTGCGAGAGAGTAACGGTTAATGTGATTGGATGTTAATTATTTGACTAGGCTACCTATATTTGACATTTTGTTGTTATTTAGCTGAACACTAGAGTTTTATTTTATTTTTGGCAGTGAAACGAGGCTACCTCACCCAAATGTATAGCCCCGTTGGAAAATATAAATGGACTGTTTGAAAATGTGAATGATTTTTTTTATATATAAAAAAACCTTTTTTTTTAATGTGAATCACATTTTTATTTGGCGAATACATGTAGAGAATGCGGGTGAAGTTTTATGCATTTTGTTTTAATGTTTTGGGCCATGTAAGGTTATATTAATTAGACGATAGGAGATACTTGGCGCTCTTGGAAGAAAAAAAGCTGGGCTTAAACCTAGATCATGGAGTCATTGGTAAACCGATCTCCTGACGTGATTTTGTATGTCATAGTGATTAATTTTCTATGCTGTTAAGAATTAGGATATTTTGTATTATTTTTATTGTGAAGATTTTTGGTATGTACCATTTGTTAATTGTATTCTTATTGCGTAACTGTAACACATCTGATTACTTTTAAATGGATATGAACCGTAGTCCTCACATTTCTGAGTAACATTCCTTGAATTATTATTTGATATAATGTATAATGGTAAATATTATTCACACTATACATAGCATATATGCTCGGTCTCTAATTTTGCATCTCTGAGTTAAGGTTAAGTCAATAATTTAATGCTAAGACATAGATTGCAAGATATTAACTTCTTGTTCCTCAGCCACTTAATAATTGCATAACGGTAAACATAGACTCTAGCATTTTATAGTATTCCGAGTGGTGACGCAAGGCTCGCAACCTTGGCTATACCCACTGATTACGATTATGGGCCTATAGCGTTCACATAATACTGTAGTCAGATTGATAAATGTAGTTTATTATTATTCAATGTAATTTTTTACACATCTACATAATGGAAACCTCTCATCCTCAGTTGATGGGGATTTCCACCACCCTACATAATGGTTGGATAATTTCCACCAAACTGAATGATGACTCATCCAGGTGATGGCTGACCAAAACAAGCAAAAAATTTGATACACATTAAATGTCAGTGTGTGCACGCACAGGGGCGAAAATCTGATATCAACTTTGGAGGGGACAATTACATGAAATTTTCTCAAGAGCAATTCCTGAGGGGGACACCAAAAGTAGTGCTGTAACACATAGCCTACATTTTAAGATGGTAAATGTATATTGAGGAACCAAAGAAATAAGGTGTTTGCCGTACTCCTAACTACCGGTACCCAAAACTACACAACTAATCACAACAGCAATACCATTACCTTTAACAAATCTTAGTTCAGTCACCAGTTTAAGTTGAGAGTGGGGGTATCCATGGCATTTTCCAATTATGTTCCAATTTTACAAGTCAAAAAAATTTAGAACCTTTCATAATGTTGCCAAACAAAGACTCAACAAACGTAACTGAGACTCCCTGTCTCTGCCAGTCTGTCCCTGCATATCTGTCCCCAACTCTGCTGTCTGTGTGCCATCTGTTGCCTGCTCTGCCTAATGACATCATTGTGAAACATTTCCATTAGAATTTCATTTATTTCTTATGAACATTTTATCAACTAGTCTTTGAGATATTAGGCTACTAGGGTTCTTACTATGCGTTTTGGTGTATTGAAAAATACTCTGATGTCCGTCTTTTATTTTTCTGCCATTTTTCTACCTGGCTGGCTGGCTGGCTGGCTACACACACACAGTGTAGGTTATTTACAGTAGGAGATGGGCTTCTATCATCTTCAATCATTCTATTTGGGCTTCGATCTAAAAGGTAGCTAGCAAATGTGAAACGGATTAAAATGACAAGAGTTGACAGCTGTATGAGTTCACCATTTACACAACATATGCTGCAACCTTTTGTAATTTTAATAGTTTGTTTCATATTGGCTGGCTTCCAACAATAGCTGAATTTGCAAAGCTAGCGAGCACCAATTCAGTTTCCGTGGTGTTTGCTATAATCTTTGCTACCCGGGTTAAATAAAGGTGAAATAAAATAAATAAATAAAAGTTCCCTTGCGACAATTTAGCTTTTGCAACAAGACCATTAAATATATTTAAGACAATGGTAGAAGAGAGTGTAGTTCTGTTCAGTTTGGATTTCAGTTTATCGCTAACCTTATCACAGGGACTTTGAAGCACTAACTTACATCATCTGCATGCTGATCTTGGAATAAATTGACGATAGCAAAGATTCCATCTTTGACGACGCCACATAAATGGAATAGGTACTAGCTAGCTTAATAGTTAATATTTGCGCGCTAGCTCTGCATATTCAGCTAGTGTGTGTGCGCGATTGACTGGATTAACCTCACATCAGTTACGTGCATTGAGTGCCTTTCAGACAGTAGATACGACTTCTCTGTTACCTAGCAAGATAAGGAACTGGCAGTGGATCAAACCATTGTGAGGCAAAGGGTGGGGGGGTTGCAATCTTTTGAAACTTAAAAATGCGCTATTAAGTGTCTATAATCAGCACAATTGCTTTCATTGCGTATTATTAATATTATTTAAATTACATAGACGGGGGGGTTTAAATTACATAGACGGGGGGTCGTGTCCCCCCCGTCACCCCCGGGATTTCCGCCCCTGTGCACGCACACTAATAAACTAGTGGATTGAGTGGTTTGACAATATCAACTAACCAAAATATTCAAGGCTAATCCGTAGCCTACGCCAGCCTAGCTTACTACGGTAAATTTGCCATTGGCACCATTTATGATATTTTCTTTTTGACACCTAAAACAAACATACATACACAACCAACAACGTACAGACGCACACAAACAATGACTACATACAATGCCAACAGAAAGTATTTATACCCCTTGACTTATTCCACACTTTGTTGTGTTACAGCCTGAACTCAAAATATATTACAAAGCTTTTTTTCTCACCCATCTACACACAATACCCCATAGGGTAAAAGTACCCCATGCTCACACCTACAGTTGAAGTCAGAAGTTTACATACACCTTAGCCAAATACATTTAAACTCAGTTTTTCACAATTCCTGACATTTAATCCTAAAATGTCCTGTTTTAGGATCACCACTTTATTTTAAGAATGGGAAATGTCAGAATATTTATTATTTATTTCAGCTTTATTTCTTTCGTCACATTCCCAATGGGTCAGAAGTTTACATACACTCAATTACTATTTGGTAGCATTGCATTTAAATTGTTTAACTTGGGTCAAACGTTTTGGGTAGCCTTCCACAAGCTTCCCACAATAAATTGGGTGAATTTTAGCCCATTCCTCCTGACAGAGCTGGTGTAACTGAGTCAGGTTTCTAGGCCTCCTTGCTCGCACAGGCTTTTTCAGTTCTGACCACAAATTTTCTATGGGATTGAGGTCAGGGCTTTGTCATGGCCACTCCAATACCTTGACTTTGTTGTCCTTAAGCCATTTTGCCACAACTTTGGAAGTATGCTTGGAGTCATTGGCCATTTGGAAGACCCATTTGTGACCAAGCTTTAACTTCCTGACTGATGTCTTGAGATGTCGCTTCAATATAGGCGCATAATTTCCCTTCATCATGATGCCATCTATTTTGTGAAGTGCACCAGTCTCTCCTGCAGCAAAGCACCCCCACAACATGATGCTGCCACCCCCGTGCTTCACAGTTGGTGTAACCGATGTGAAATGGCTAGTTAGTTAGCGGTGGTGCGTGGTAATAGCATTTCAATCAGTGATGTCACTCGCTCTGAGACTTGAAGTAGGGTTTCCCCTTGCGTTGCAAGGGCCGCGGCTTTTGTGCCGCGATGGGTAACGATGCTTCGGTGGGTGTCAGTTGTTGTTGTGTGCAAGGGTCACTGGTTCCAGCCCGGGTTGGGGCGAAGAGAGGGACGGAACCTACACTGTTACATTGGGATGGTGTTCTTCGGCTTGCAAGCATCCACATTTTTACTCCAAACATAACGATGGTCATTATGGCCAAACAGTTCTATTTATGTTTCATCAGACCAGAGGACATTTCTCCAAAAAAGTACAATCTTTGTCCCCATGTGCAGTTGCAAACCGTAGTCTGGCTTTTTTATGGCGGTTTTGGAGCAGTGGCTTCTTCCTTGCTGAGTGGCCTTTCAGGTTATGTTGATATGGGACTCGTTTTACTGTGGATATAGATTATTTTGTACCCGTTTCCTCCAGCATATTCGCAAGGTCCTTTGCTGTTGTTCTGGGATTGATTTGCACTTTTCGCATCAAAGTACATTCATCTCTAGGGGACAGATGCCTCTCCTTCCTGAGCAGTATGATGGCTGTGTGGTCTCAGGGTGTTAATACTTGTGTACTGTTGTTTGTACAGATGAACGTGGTACCTTCAGACGTTTGGAAATTGCTCCCAAATGATGATGATCCAGACTTGAACCAGGCTATTTCTTTTGATTTACCCATGATGTCAAGCAAAGAGGCACTGAGTTTGAAGGTAGGCCTTGAAATACATCCACAGGTACACCTCCAATTGACTAAAATTATGTCAATTAGCCTATCAGAAGCTTCTAAAGCCATGACATCATTTTCTGGAATTTTCCAAGCTGTTTAAAGGCACAGTCAACTTAGTGTATGTAAACTTCTGACCCACTGGAATTGTGATACAGTGAATTATAAGTGAAATAATCTGTCTGTAAACAATTGTTGGAAAAATTACTTGTGTCATGCATGAAGTAGATGTACTAACTGACTTGCCAAAACTATAGTTTGTTCACAAGAAATTTGTGGAGTGGTTGAAAAACGAGTTTGACTCCAACCTAAGTGTATGCAAACTTCCGACTTCAACTGTACATTCCTGGTGCCTGCATTATTGTTTGCCACATGGCCTTAAATTGTACCAATTAGTTTTTCTCGGTCACCCATGCTATTTCAATAATTAAATAATAAATAATTTGATTTTTCCATTGTGTTAATGATAGTGGATTAATTGATTTTCAATTTTTAACACAAGTTTATTTTGTTGGCACCCATTTAATTAGTCCCAAGGTAACCTTGTTAAATTTAGTTCATTCTCTTAAGTTAATTACTGTTTTCTCATTAGCTGGGAATGTTGTTTGAAATGTCCAATACAACATACTTGATATGGTTATCAACTTGCGTACCCCTAGTTGTGCAGGGTGTGCTATTAGCATGCTAACTCTCATTAAGACAGACTAGGATAACAAGTAGCATAGCTAGCCATCACTAGCTTTTACTGGTTGAAGTTGAAGTAACTTCTGAGTGTAATGTTGTTGACTGATGACTATAATATATATAATTTACAACATTTGGACGAAAGCTATATGAAGACATCAAAACTATGAAATAACACATATGGAATCATGTAGTAACCAAAAAAAGTGTTAAATAATATTTAAGATTTTAGATTCTTCAAAGTAGCCAACCTTTCTCTTGATGACAGCTTTGCACACTCTTGGCATTCTCTCAATCAGCCTCATGAGGACCGCCACAGGAAAGGAAGAACCAGAGTTACCTCTGCTGCAGACGATAAGTTCATTAGAGTTACCAGCCTCAGAAATTGCATCCCAAATAAATGCTTAACAGAGTTCAAGTAACAGACACATCTCAACATTAACTGTTCAGAGGGGACTGTGTGAATCAGACCTTCATGGTCGAATTGCTGCAAAGAAGCCACTACTAAAGGACACCAATAAGAAGAGACTTGCTTGGGCCAAGAAACACAAGCAATGGAGATAAGACTGGTGGAAATCTAATATTGTCTGAAGAGTCGAAATTTGAGATTTTTGGTTTCAACTGTCGTGTCTTTGTGAAATGCAGAGTAGGTGAAAGGATGTTCTCCGCATGTGTGGTTCCCACTGTGAAGCATGGAGGAGGAGGTGTGATGGTGTGGGGGTGCTTTGCTGGTGACACTGTCAGTGATTTATTTAGAATTCAAGGTACACTTAACCAGTATGGCTACCACGGCATTCTGCAGTGATACACCATCCCATCTGGTGGGACTCTCATTTGTTTTTAAATAGGACAATGACCCAACACACCTCCAGGCCATGTAAGGGCTGTTTGACCAAGAAGGAGAATGATGGAGTGCTGCATCAGAGGACCTGGTCTCCACAATTGAGATGGTTTGGGATGAGTTGGAGTGAAGGAAAAGCAGACAAGTGCTCAGCATATGTGGGAACTCCTTCAAGGCTGTTGGAAAAGCATTCCAGGTGAAGCTGGCTGAGAGAATGCCAAGAGTGTGCAAAGCTGTCATCAAGGCAATGGTTGGCTGCTTTGAAGTATATAAAATATATTTTGATTTGTTTAACATTTGCTTACTACATGATTCTATATGTTATTTCATCGTTTTGATGTCTTCTCTATTATTCTACAATGTAGAAAATAGTGAAAATAAAGAAAAACCCTTGAGTGAGTAGCTGTGTCCAAACTATTGACTGGTACTGTGTGAGTGTGTGTGTGTGTGTGTGTGTGTGTGTGTGTGTGTGTGTGTGTGTGTGTGTGTGTGTGTGTGTGTGTGTGTGTGTGTGTGTGTGTGTGTGTGTGTGTGTGTGTGTGTGTGTGTGTGTGTGTGTGTGTTTCATTATTGCTTGAAATCAGGCATGGATTAACTGCTTTCAAAGGTGAAAAATTGCTTCCATACCCCGCTTACGTGATTTTCGTTGAAAACGTCACTTCTGTGTATGGACAAATGGGATAGATACAATGAGTCAACTATCATTCTCTATGTTCTCAACCTAAATATATAACTCCATATCCCCATGCTCAGGTTAATGTGGAGTTTACGACAACTCAGAATCCCGAGTTAAAATTTGCGTAAGTTCTTTTTTTGCAAAGAACTTCCTAAGTTCCTATTGGTTGATTCTGCTACTTTCCAAGTGGGACACTCAAACTTTTTATCTTTCTATGAGTTTCCAAGTCGATCATTTCACAAATTTCTTATTGGTCTCCCGAGTGGCGCATCTCAGTGCAAGAGCCATCACTATAGTCCCTGGTTTGAAATCACATCCGGCTGTGATTGGGAGTCCCATAGGGCGGCACACAATTGGCCCAGCATCGTCCGGGGTTTGGCCGTCATTGTAAATAAGAATTTGTTCTTAACTAACTTGCCTAGTTAAATAAAGGTTAAAGAAATAATAATTGTCAAACATGGGCATAACCAAAGTATCTGTACAAAAATAATAGTGTTCCTGATAGCATGGGTTCCTCTCCAGGCAGGGCCCAGCAAGTGGTATTGGCAGGTGGAAGATGCTGTGGATGCTGGAGATCTGAATCCACTGCGCCTACATCTTGGCACTCCCCCACCATTGTAAGAACATATTTTGGAAGATATAGAAATGCATATATTAATATCTACAATTAATGCATACTTTTAAATTATATTATGTGAGCTAAACATAAAAATGTATGACAAATTATTAAAAAGTTTTAATGTTAATGTCCCCACTACAACAAAAAACGACTGAAATACATGTAATGTAGTCCTTGAAACATTGAATTGAAATACCAAAGAATTCCATTCATTCTATGGAGGACTGCTTCTTCTGGGGAGTGTCAATATGGCCTACTAGTGGGTTCAAAGCATTTAATTGGCAGATACATAGACTGTATTCTAAGGTTAATTGTATAATTGGATCTGAAGACCTGTGTATTCATAAATTTCGAGTTGTCACGAAGGCAGCATAAATCCAACAACTCGCGTCACCATGGAAGCGATCGGTTTGTGTCATGTTGTATTCGCCATTTTGATGGTTCTATGTGTGTGGGCTACGGCGATGAATGTCTCTACATTGCAGCTAGCTAACTAGTTTTCAAACGTTCGGCATATATTATCTCATACTGTTACATACATTTAACCGAAGAGATCATGGAGATGTGTGCAACTTTTTTGTATGCCGGACGTCAAATTTGAACGACTAATCGGAATGCGAAGTCTGCATTTTAGTCTGTTTTCTAACTTCACCAGCTAGCCACTAGGTTTCTTCTACTAAGCCGCAATTCAAAGTCGTACGTTAGCTAAAAGCTAGCGATGATATTGGATTCTATGGAAATCATACATCTGAAGAGGTACTGGCAGCGACGTTGCCCTGACAAGTTATTTCTGGACATTGAATGATTGCTTCCTAGTTATGCAGCTAGTTAGCTATGTTAGCTAAGTTAGCTGAAATAAAACATGGGCTTTCAAATACAACATTCCACGTTGCCTTTTTTCGTCATGGCTATGTAGGGGAACGCACAGCAAGCTACAAGTGTTTTTATTTTCATTCAACGTTGCATTCACTGTTCACGTTCCAGTTGTCTCGTAGACTAGCACAATGAACCGTTATTCATAAGAAACTGCAAATGTCAAATCGAACTACCAAGACAAGATGCTGAGTCAAAGAAAAGGGCAATATTGTCCTCACAGAAATGTGATTGCTTCATTAGATTCTTCCCTTTGACCACATCAAAAGGACCATCAATTATGATTTTTGGATTGATACCCCAGGAGTTACATGAACAGCTCCTAGACCTAAAAAACTACCAAAATCGAACAAATGGTGTGGAAGAGCTGAAAAAAATCCTCTTTGGATTGGACTTGAAGCCAGTCCCCTCGGACAGTATTGTGGAGTTTATATATTTTCTCCACAGACTCCTAGATGACACCAACTTCAAAGTATTGTATGGCACTTTACAGGTGATAAACCTACTCATCCAGAAATTGGATTACAACATAGACAAATATTTCAAACAGATAGTATGTGTGGCTCTGAAAACCCTTGGAGACAACCGTGCTGTCACCAGGAATGAGTACATGAACGTGTTCAGGCAGTTGACTAGAATTGTAGGGCCACAGAAAGTGTTAGATCTTGCCATTGGACACCTGAGACACAAGAACTCCAGGGTCAGAGAGGATGTCATCAACATCATCACAGCAGCTATGCTCACCCACCCCAAGAAGGACTTCAACATCCCCAGCCTCTGCTTTGAAGTTGCACCATACCTGGCAGACAGCAAGAAGAAGGTCCGCCATGCAGCCCTAGAACTATTTGCTGTTTTTGATCATTGCCTTGACACAGGGAAAAAACAGCCCCTAATGAAGGCTGTAGACAGAGTGGAGCTCAATGGGGATGTGGAGGGTCTTATGGCAGCTGTTCAAGCAAGAAGAGCCAGGCACATACTTCCCAGACTGTCCTCAGATGGGATGGTAGAATACGCCCTTCTAATCCCTAAATCAGGACAACGACGGTCACCACAGTTTGGGTCAGGAGCTGACCTGGAGTGGGTGCTCAATGGTGGGCGGATCAGCAGTGCCAAGAGCATCAGGACGGAACCAGACTCTGACAGGCTGTATCATGGTTATGGAAGCTTGGGCTCCCTCATTGAAGACCTTCCACTGCAGAGGAGAATTGTCAGTGCAGGCAAAGGGAAGAACAAGCTTCCCTGGGAGAGGTCAAGCCTCTCTTCCACAGTGAACATCCAGCCATGCAGTAGCTCTAACGGAAAATCCTCTGATCAGGTTGGTCATAGTTGACGCCAAGGTTACATCAAGCAAAAGTCTGCTGATGACACTTGCCTATCATTTAGCTTTTTTTATGTAGCAAAGTGTCATTCGAGAAAAATAAATATCAAGACACGCTCTCTCTAGGCTATAGGTACATTAATGTTATTTCCATAGTGGCACCATAATTACATGGAATAAGGTGCAAATAGAATCAGGTTTGTGACCACCCAAAGTGAAAATCTGTCAAATATTAGTTTGCAGGAACCTGAAAGTTCACTGAAACAATAACACGCAGTATACTAGATATTGGCAAAAGCTTGTGTTGGGACTATATGGAGTTGTATCCATAACTATTTGTTTGATGGCTGATTTGGGCAATTCCACGTAGAGGAATTATGTTTTGACACCGATTTGTCACTTTAAAGGGAAGGTAGCATACACTTAACCACATGTAACATGGATTTGCATTAGTATACTCATCCAAAGTCTCAATGCAAAGTTGCACCTAATTTTTCAAGTTATTACATAAAACCGATCAGAATGCTGAAGTCATGTCCGAAAATGTTTTTCCCGGGGTGTGATGTAATATGGAGGCCCCGGCAAGCCAGCCTATTCCTAAAGGTTAACTCCAACAGAAATAACTTCAAATGTATAACCTCAAATTAAACCAAATCGTTTGCACTCATGACTACTGGTTTCAATAACATTTTCAGCCAATTTACAAGTTAATACTTTATAAATGTATTGTTACAAATCAACTTGCAAGGTTGCTAGCCAACTAGCCTGCTAACGTTAGCCCTACTAGCCTGTTAACATAAGCCCTATTGGCCTGCAAACATTAGCCCTACCAGCCTACTAACGTTACGTTAGAACTGCACGAGACAGCCATTTGCTATCAACACCTAGCTTACAGCTACATTAACCCTTTACGCTACAGACCATTTTGTGAGAAGACCGATTTTCGGGATGTCTCATGGTATGACAAACACCACTCTTGCTCTGTCACCTTTCACCGCAGATGCAAAAGTGTGACATTGGCTGATGGGGTGGAGTGAGACGCATCCAATGCAAAAAAACACATGTGCATATTATGTATGTGCATATTATGTGTGTGAGCAAATGATGATGTGAGTGTTTGTGTGTTGGAGTGTCAGTGTGCATGAGTGTGTAGGGCCCTGTGAGTGTGCATAGAGCCAGTGCAAAAATAAAATACAAGGGTCAACTCAGTCAGTGTAGCCTTTGTGTTAGCTATTTAGTTAGTTATTTAGCAGACTTATGGCTTGGGGATAGAAGCAGTTCAGGAGCCTTTTGGTGTCAGACATGATGCACCGGTACCGCTTACCGTGCGGAACCAGAGAACAGTCTATGGCTTGGGTGGCTGGAGTCTATAATGATTTTTTGGGCCTTTATTTTCACACCGCCTGATATCGAGGTCCTGGATGGCAGGGAGCTCAGCCCCAGTGATGAAGCCCTCCTCCCCCGTTTCCTTTAGTCCACGATTAGCTTTTGGCCTTACTGACATTGAGGAAGAGGTTGTTGTTCCGGCACCACACTGTTAGGTCACTGACCTCCCTGTAGGCTGTCTCATCGTCACCTGTGATCAGGCCTACCACTGTTGTGTCGTCAGCAAACGTGATGATGGTGTTAGAGTCGTGCGGGCCACACAGTTGTGGGTGAACAGGGTGTACAGGAGGGGACTAAGCACACACCCCTGTGGGGCCCCTGTGTTAAGGGTCAGCATGGCGGAGGTGATGTTGCCGACCCTCACCACCTGGGTTCGGCCCATCAGGAAGTCCAGGATCCAGTTGCAGAGTGAGGTGTTCAGTCCCATGGTCCTAAACTTGGTGACGAGCTTGGAGGGGACTATGGTGTTGAATGCTGAACTGTAGTCAATGAACAGCATTCTCACATGTCAGCTATAACATAACACCTTGAGTTAAAAAAAAAAAAAAAAGTGGATTTAAATCCAGTAACATAATTACGGTAATGGAATTACATCATTGGTCCCTGATCTGTACCATACAGAAAATTATAATTCTGGATATGAATATCATTCTCTTCATGGTGTTGTATCCTAATAGGTACACAAAGGTACAAAATATGCAATGTCCTTCTTTTGCATATTTGAGTATACTACACACCGGCTATTATTGTAATGATCTCCGCCCCCAAACAATACCACATTTAGTTGTCCTGGACCAGACCAAATCTGAAACAGTCATAGACATCTATGTTTCACAAGTTTGGACATCACGCCACAGTAGAGTACAGTAAAGTGTATATATGTATAATACAGTTCATAATATTCTACTCTAGTACTGTACTGTACAGTGTAGGGTTGGCCGGTATCTAGATTTCCATACCTTCATCACGCGCTATCCCGGGATATACGTTATTACCGGTAGTGCACACATGAGGTGCAATTTATTTTTCAAATGAAAAAAAGCCCCAAAAATGCCACTTACCAGAATGCTAACAAAATGCTAAGACGTACTAAGGAATCCTCACATCCTCATCCATCCCATCTCAATTTAATGTTGGAAATACATTTTAGTCATTTAGCAGACGCTCTTATCCAGAGCGACTTACAGTAGGGAATGCATACATTTCATACATTTTTTTTTACATACTGGTCCCCCGTGGGAATCGAACCCACAACCCTGGCGTTGCAAACACCATGCTCTACCAACTGAGCCACACGGGACCTATAGTGATCCTGATGTTATCTCATGTGAATATAATAACTGTTTTTACATTTACATTACATTTAAGTCATTTAGCAGACGTTCTTTTTTGAATGTGGGCTCCTCTCTGTCAAAGAAAATCAGAAAAATGTTTGGGAATCCCTTGGATTACATTAACCTTATCAGTCCCGAGACCCCATCCAGCCCTTATATTTAGCCTCACAATTAAGCAGGACAACCAGGGCTACAAGTAGAACAAAAAACGATTTGACATAAACTGTTGCATTCATGAGTTTTATTGACAAATGCCAATAAAAAAAAGATCAGCCAAAGCAAAAACCTGGTAAAAATGAATTTATATGAATGCTTTAAATACAGAAATGGTTTGCTCACTGGGAAATGAATATCCAACTAGTCAGTGACAACTGTTTGGAGTTTGACAGCAACTATGTGAGCTTATTACAGTATTATAGGCATTCTGTTCTGAGATTTCTAGTGTAGCTTGTCAGCGTCATATAGCAAAACATCTTACATGTCCATGTTCGCGACTCTCAGATTTTTATAGATAACTTTTAATTGTTTGTAGCTCAAATCATTTGGACTCTACAGAAGTTTTTGTAAAATGACCCGACCCCGCGCCCCTTCCAGATCCGCCCTTGTCTCACAAACACCACTCTAGCGCAGCCCCCATTAAACATACATACTAATAGTTGGTATCTACGGATGCAGAAGAAATAGACAAATCCGGTTAGAAGTCCAAAACATGCCAGCGTTACGGTGGGACTCATTGGGTTAAGGGACATTTCCCTTCTCTGCTTCAACTTGAGTTTTTGTAAAAACTACTCCACAGATATGGCTCTTTTACAACTTGAGCTCAAAATCAGCCCTGAACAACAATTAATACGCTCTTGGTATCTTTCTAGATTTATCCAAAGCGTTCAACACGGTTGATTATGAAATATGACTTGATAAATTGCATTATATCAGTTTTCACGATTATTCATATAAATGGCTATATAATTATGTTTATGATAGAGAACAATTTGTATATGCAATTGCTCGTGCATCTACCCGGGCCAAGATATCCTGTGGCTATGTCTGCTACCGTATTTCCCGTTATTGTTGTTGATGATACCAACTTCATTTTATCACGCAAGAATTTCTATTCACTTATCATTGAAGCCAACTCCAGCATGGCACATTTTATGAATGGTTCCAGATAAATTAATTACCTTTAAATGTTTAAAAAAATCCAACTTCATTGTATTCACTGGTAAGAATATGAAATATTGTTAAATAAAAAAGAGCCAGAATTTCAATTGGTGGGAATGAAATGGACCCGGTTTCATTCTCTAGATTCCTAGGTGTTCTTGTTGATGAAAAGTTGTCCTGTAAAGATCATATTCACTTTGTTTGCAGCAAAGTGGAAGTCCGTTGGTATCATCAGAACGATGAGTGGTTTGGTTCAGGCTTGCTTCCTAACACTATACTATAGCTTCATTTACCCATATCTAATTTACTGTAATATTGTCTGGTCCAGTACATATGCTTTCTACCTACACAAAGGACTCATCACACAGAAGAAATTGGCAAGACTAGCCGCCTCTAACGGCTTGGCTCCATCTGCCCATCTGTTTTAAGCAACTCACTATATTGTCTATCTACAACATTAATATACAAGAAACAATGCACCTTTATCTACAAATACACCAACCTCCCAGACAGCCTACCTAATCCCTTCAATAGATTCTTCCAGGTTAATTCCCAAATCCATGCATACAACACACAGCGATAACCTTCACCCTCCCCACTGCTGCACCTCACATAGTCAATTCTCTATCAGATACAAAGGTTCCATATTTGGAATTCTTATATTCACATTGCCAAAACATCATGATCCATCAATAACTTAAAGCGTGGACAAGGGTTGAGACTGATAAACCAAACAACACAGTAGTCTCCTTCATGTAGCTTAACTCTCTTACACACACACACACACACACACATAATCAAACATGTTTTTTCTTGTACAGTTGAAGTCGGAAGTTTACATACACTTAGGTTGGAGTCATTAAAACTAGTTTTTCAACCACTCCACAAATTTCTTGTGAACAAACTAGTTTTGGCAAGTCGGTTAGGATATCTACTTTGTGCATGACACAAGTAATTTTTCCAACAATTGTTTACAGACAGATTATTTCACTTATAATTCACTGTATCACAATTCCAGTGGGTCAGAAGTTTACATACACTAAGTTGACTGTGCCTTTAAACAGCTTGGAAAATTCCAGAAAATAATGTCATTGCTTTAGAAGCTTCTGATAGGCTAATTGACATAATTTGAGTCAATTGGAGGTGTACCTGTGGATGTATTTCAAGGCCTACCTTCAAACTCAGTGCCTCTTTGCTTGATATCATGGGTAAATCAAAAGAAATCAGCCAAGACCTCAGAAGAAAATGGTAGACCTCCACAAGTCTGGTTCATCCTTGGGAGCAATTTCCAAATGCCTGAAGGTACCACGTTCATCTGTACAAACAAAAGTACGCAAGTATAAACACCATGGTACCACGCAGCCGTCATACAGCTCAGGAAGGTTAGGCGTTCAGTCTCCTAGAGCTGAACATACTTTGGTGCGAAAAGTGCAAATCAATCCCAGAACAACAGCAAAGGACCTTGTGAAGATGCTGGAGGAAACGGGTACAAAATAATCTATATCCACAGTAAAACGAGTCCTATATCGACATAACCTGAAAGGCCACTCAGCGAGGAAGAAGCCACTGCTCCAAAACCGCCATAAAAAAGCCAGACTACGGTTTGCAATTGCACATGGGGACAAAGATCGTACTTTTTGGAGAAATGGCTTCTGGCCTGATGAAACAAAAATGTTTGGCCATAATGACCATCGTTATGTTTGGAGGAAAAATGGTGAGGCTTGCAAGCTGAAGAACACCATCCCAACCGTGAAGCACGGGGGTGGCAGCATCATGTTGTGGGGGTGCTTTGCTGCATGAGGGACTGGTGCACTTCACAAAATAGATGGCATCATGAGGAAGTAAAATTATGTGGATAGATTGAAGCAAATCTATCCACATAATTTTACTTCCTCATGATGCCATCTCAAGACATCAGTCAGGAAGTTAAAGCATGGTCACAAATGGGTCTTCCAAATGGACAATGATCCCAAGCATACTTTGAAAGTTTTGGCAATAAGGCTTAAGGACAACAACGTCAAGGTATTGGAGTGGCCACCACAAATCTCTGACCTCAATCCCATAGAAAATTTGTGGGCTGAACTGAAAAGGCGTGTGCGAGCAAGGAGGCCTACAAGCCTGACTCAGTAGCACCAGCTCTGTCAGGAGGAATGGGCCAAAATTCACCCAACTTATTGTGGGAAGCTTGTGGAAGGCTACCCGAAACGTTTGACCCAAGTTAAACAATTTAAATGCAATGCTACCAAATACTAATTGAGTGTATGTAAACTTCTGACCCACTGGGAATGTGATGAAAGAAATAAAAGCTGAAATAAATCATTCTCTCTACTATTATTCTGACATTTCACATTGTTAAAATAAAGTGGTGATCCTAACTGACACAATGGCAGGAATTGTGACAAACTGAGTTTAAATATATTTGGCTAAGGTGTATGTAAACTTCTGACTTCAACTGTATACTGAGTATATCATGTACATTTATAATTAGTATGCTCTGTTAATCTGACGTAACTTTTTTTGTACTTACTTGTAGCCATTTTGGGTTTCCAACCTCACCTGCTCACCATTTTTACCTTTTTTTAAAAATCTGTACTGTTTTGTCTTTCATCTACATTAAAAAAAATAATAATTAAATGCTGAAAACATATTGCTTCACTATTTGAAAAGAAGGAGAACAAGCTATAGAATGAAAAATACAGCCGTTTTGGTGCAGGTACAGATGATTTTTATGTATTTATTATTATTTTACAAATCAATACTTGGAGACAAATATCAATATAATATCATCCAAAAAGAATATTGTGATATGTAACTTATTCCCCCCCGTGACATTGCAATTTGTGAGTTTGTCATCTCAGAGCTGCATTCTCATGAATTTCAAGTTGAGGTCAGTTTTGGAAAATGTCGGCCTACTGTACGTTGATAGAGGGTTTGATGAACATCTATTGCATGATCCACATTAGACAGAAAAGGTGAGTTTATCCACCTTGGTTGCTATGAGACCATGTAGGCTAGACAACAGATGTGAGTGGTTGGAGAAGACAATCATCTCATGTTACAGGGATCCTGCTCCTTGATGACAGTGATAATCCAAAACATTTTCTCCTTCTATGTTGCTTGGGAGAACCCCTCTCTACAATGGGCTTACTCCCAGATCGCCTCATCAGGGAAGTCTCTCAGATACTGAAACACCCAGCTGTCAGTGTGAGACAGTGGCAGACGTTTGTTTGTAGTGGGGAAACACCGGCCATCTCCCTTTTTTTGGTATAATAGAGTAGCCTACTTGTGCTTCTGAACTGTAGCCACAAAGTCACAACAAAAGTATAGGCTATGCGCTTAGATAAAGATCCATAGGGGAGAGATCCCAGCAGTCGCAGCTTGTCACAGAGATGGTTCGAGATAACACAGACTTTTGAGTGAGCATTCAGGCACTATTAAATCGTTGAAATTTGGATGAATGGCCATTTAGATTTTTTACAAGCATTTTGCTACACCAGCAATAACATCTGCTGAATATGTGTATGCGACCAATAACATTGGATTTGATCACAATAGTTTAAAACTACTTGTTCAAAGAGGCTTTTTGAAGTTTGCTCTGTGCACCAGAGTCATTTCAGAGCCTTCCAGTGAAACCTTATGTTTATAGTAGTCCCCGTCTCCCAGCAACATCTTTGCGACACAACACACATGTATTTAGAGGTGGCTTGACACTTAATTGGCAATGCATGTGAAGATATCGTAGGACCCGATGCGACTGTGGAACATCAGCCACTTAGGCTGCGTTCACACAGGCAGCCCAATTCTGATCTTTTTTTCCCACCAATTGGTCTTCTGCTCAATCACATCAGGGCCCGGTTTTTTCGATAGCGTTGGAACTTAAGCTTTGCGGTGTTTTGACGATACATCGTTCCGATAACAGCCGACAGTGTCACATGCGTTTCCCAAAGCACCACGTAGAGAGAACGTTCGCGTCATTTGTAGCATGTGTCAATACCGAAAGAAAGGCAGCGCTGCTCTCAGATCAGTTTCATCCATTCAAATATTACCTTAATATCAGAATTATTTCACAATACTGACGACGGATCAGCCCCTAGAGCTGTATTATAACCTATGGCTGCAAATATTGAGGTGACTTAGTCTATTCTTACCCAATAATACTGCAGAAAATGACACATTTGGTACGTCTTCAAATGAAAATCTAATCAAATGTTATTTGTCACATGCTTCGTAAACAACAGTTGTAGACTAACAGTGTAATTCTTACTTATGGGCTCTTCACAACAATGCAGAGAATAAAAAAGAGAAATAAAAGAAAAATATTAACACGGGAATAAATACAGAATGAGTAACGATAACATGGCTATATACACGGAGTACCAATACAGAGTCAATGTGCAGGGGTTGTGGTGGATGAATCAGAATTAGTTGGGTAACATAGATAATTAAGATGTTTTATTAGTATAATATGCTTATGTGAGATACTTGTCATTAGAGAGTGTCCCTTGGACTCTGGTGTCTTTCAGTTACACATTTCCCTTAGCTGGGGCTCAGTCACTTGGGGCCCAGAGAGGGGAGAGGTCAGACTTGTCTTTTATATGTGAATGTCTTTACCTATTCTTAAACCATGTGAAGGGATGGCGTGATTAATGGGGAACCAATTATTTGTCTCCACAATGTCTGTGCGCAAGTCACTCCCCTCAGTGAGCTTGTCCAGGAGTGGGAACAAGAGGTGTCTTACTGAGGATGGGCCTCTATGAGATAGCACTGACAGAGGAGAGTTATGATGTATTTTGATAAGAACGCCTAAAAAGCATTCCAGACGACATGAGCTAATGGTTTTGTACTATACCGTACCAGGGAGGGACGGTTCTAGGAAGACCAGACACTCGTCTATATAAAATGAACAATAATTTATAGCGAATGCTATCTGGCTGTAGATACTCCTCTCTGAAGTAAACAGTCTTTCTTTGTGAACCGTACCTAAATGTCTGTGGTTTGTCATGTCAAAGGGGGGTGGATATTTGCTATAAAATATCTCAGTAGCCATTGTGTTGGGACCTTCCTTTTTCAATGGTTCATTCGAGAGAGTGCATTATTGAAGGTCAAGTGCTTTTGCAAAAGTATCTTAATTATTAAATATGTAGTTTAACTCAGACTGGTGTGTTTGTAACTCTCCTTGTTTGGTAATGCAGAAATGAGCCACCACAGGGTATGAGGTAATTGAGGTAGATATGTACATATAGGTAGGGATAAAGTGACTAGGAAGCAAGATAGATAAACAGTAACAGCAGCGTATGTAATGAGTCAATAGAGTTAGTCCGGGTAGCTGTCGGGTAACTGTTTAACTAACTATTTAGCAGTCTTATGGCTTGGGGGTAAAAGCTGTTCAGGGTCCTATTGGTTCCAGACGTGGTGCATCGGTACTGCTTGTTGTGTGGTAGCAGAGAGAACAGTGTATGACTTGGGTGGCTGGAGTATTTGACCATTATTAGGGTCTTCCTCTCACACCGCCTGGTATAGAGGTCCTGGATGGCATAGAGCTCGGTCTGTCTCCTGGGCCGTACGCACTACACTCTAGTGCCTTGCGGTCGGATGCCAAGCAATTGCTATACCAAGTGGTGATGCAGCCAGTCAAGATGCTCTCAATGGTGCAGTTGTATCACTTTTTGAGGATCTGAGGGCCCATGCCAAATCTTTTCAGGATCTAGTTGCAGAGGGTTCAGTCCTAGGGTCCCTAGCTTGATGATGAGCTTGGAGGGCACAATGGTGTTAAAACGCTGAGCTGTAGTCAATGAACAACATTCTCACATAGGTATTCCTCCTATCCAGGTGGGAGAGAGCAGTGTGGAGTGCGATAGAGATTGCGTCATCTGTGGATCTGCTGTTTGTAACAATTGCGAAGACATTGGCAACTTTGTTCTGAAGTGATCTGCAGTCACAGACAGACAAATGAACACCTTGATTCTATATTAGGCGGAGATCTTCTGTGTATAAAGTAGGCAAAAAAGCATCTATTGACGCACTTAGCTGTTCTGAGGCAGTTGGTAAATAGCAATTGTCTACAAGTGCAACTTTAGTAACGATGGTTTTGGGAAGAAACTTGGAGATTTAACAATGCTCCTACGAAGGTTCTAATGATGAACTTAGCCTTAAGATGCTTTTGGGACTCCGGGTCCTGATCTTTTCACATCAGATTTTTTAATTGATCAAAAGACCTATTAGTGAAAAGAAGATCAGAATTGGGCTGCCTGTCTAAATGCAGCCTTACTGCCCTAGTGTTGATTAAGATCCCAGTGGTTAAATCTAACGACAATGTGATTTGCCTTTAATGTGAGATGGATCTTAACACCCGGTCTGAGGGAAGATTTGGTGAGCAGTGAGGTGAAAACTGCCCATCATTCTCTTAACCTCAGAGATCAATTTTACTTTGACACTTGAAAATGTCCCATGGCTACACTTTTTATTACATTTTTTACCCCATTTTCTCTCCAATTTCATGATATCCAATTGGTAGTTACAGTCTTGTCCCATCGCTGCAACTCCCCTATAGACTCAGGAGAGGCGAAACACGACCCTGCCAAGCCGCACTGCTTCTTGACACACTGCTCGCTTAACCCGGAAACCAGCCGCACCAATGTGTTGGAGGAAACACTGTACAACTGGTGACCGAGGTCTCCTTGCAGGCTCCCGGCCTGCCACAAGGAGCTGCTAGAGCGCGATGGAACAAGGAAATCCCAGCCGGTCAAACCCTCCCCTAACTTGGACGAGGCTGGGCCAGTTGTGCGCCACTTCATGGGTCTCCCGGTTACGGCCGGCTGTGACATAGTCTGGGATCGAACCCAGGGCTGTAGTGACACCTCAAGCACTGCGATGCAGTGCCTTAGACTGCTGCGCCACTCGGGAGGCCCGGCTACACCTTTTATAATAAAAGAGTAGTACACATCATTGAAGTAGGACAGACACCATTGAAGTTTGGGTTTATACACTGACAGAGTCCCAGAGCACACAGTTTGTTGTCTGAGCTAAATCGCTGCAACATCCCTTTGTTGATACCAATGGATGAAATTACAGTTGATCCATGGTAGGCTCTCTGTTTTCAAATAGTCGTTTATGTTTTACATGTGAACTTTACCCAGTTTTGTGGCTCAGTGACATAATTGTCACCATAGTTATCCCCTGATTCCATCTCCTCAGGTCATCAGTGAAGACTGCTTGTCCCTCTCCCGGAAGCTGACCCCGGAGACATATGTCCCCAGTTTTGGTAAGTGCCCATTTTCTGTCTCTTGCATGCATCAAGCTACCACACAAGCTGACGAGGTGCAGTTGAGTTGAGTTGCTGTCAGTGCCGAAGTTAGCCTGGCTCTAGATTAAACCAGCTTTGAATTGGATTATCACGCCGAGTCAAGGAGCCACGCTATTTCACGTCACTCAGAGCACTGACATGGTGGATTTGCTAGGCCACCTGGCAGAAGAGTGCCATACACACAAGAATCATTCATGATCGAAGAATACCATGGATTAATTGCCTATATTTTGCTGTTCTTGTTGGAAAGAGTGTGTGTATGCAAGACAAGTGCCAAGAAAGCCTAATATGGCATTAGCATGCTTGAATATAATTTACCCCTCAAATCCTAACGACTGTTCTCTCTATCTCAAACCGGTGGGAAAAGGGATTTCTCTCCAAGAATGCATAGGTAGAGAGTTCTGTAGTGTATGGTGATAATATATGGAGGTGTCCTTGATGTGAGGGGGTGGTGAATTCTCTAAACATGGTTGATGTAGGAGTCAGTCACTCCTCTTCATGTTCCTGCTGTTTAGTGTCAATGCCGTTCGTAGGCGTTCAATAAGTAGACACTTAATATGAGCCAAGGAGGCTGGCTTTGAGAAGGAGCTGTTGAGAATGCATTTGGTTATTACTAAACCTTGATCTGGTTCTCATTAGGAAAGCAATGGGGCCGAACTTGCAAACATTAGAAAATGTTTGTTTAACCTGGACCTCAAAATGTGCCAATTACAATTCCTGACATAGGGTTTGATCACGTGCAACTATGTGTTAGCTGTTCCCACATTTACATTTCAGTAATTTAGCAGACTGTGTTATTCAGAGCGACTTAGAGTTAGTGCATTCATCTTAAGATAGCTAGGAGGGACAACCACATATTTCAGTCATAGTAAGTACATTTTTCCTTAATAAAGTAGCTATCAGCAAAGTCAATGCTAGTAGGAAAATGTGTGTTCCCATCAGATAATCTGTCAGATTTAGCCTTGTGCTAACCTTTCTCTTCCATATACGTGCAGGCTAGGGATGAATATTTTCCCAAACATCTTCCAAGTTTCAATAGCGGGAATAATTCATATTTATCCCAGGGTCCCGGGAAATGCTTGAAGAACCGGAAGTACCCATTCAAAGCATTTAAAACCAAGATATGGTCACTGCCAGGGTTCTCCCCAAATAGGAGGGTCGCTGCGCCACCTTGTCGGCTTGGCTGCATGTGCAAATGACACTGATATTTAATAATGATAGAGTAAATATCTTTGATCGCCAGTGACATTATTGTGAATTGTTCATAAATTCAGAGAGTTGTCATGTTCCTCAATTAATTCAGCGCATTTTGACAAACCATTTCTGTATGGACTTCGCTTTGTGCATGGGGACATTGCCATGCTGAAACAGGAAAGGGCCTTCCCCAAACTATTACCACAAAGTTGGAAGCACAGAATAGTCTAGAATGTCATTGTATGCTGTAGCATTAAGATTTCCCTTCACTGGAACTAAGGGGCCTAGCCCGAACCATGAAAAACAGCCCCAGACCATTATTCCTCCTCCACCAAACTTTACTTTTGGCACTATTCTCATGGCATCCGCCAAACCCAGATTTGTCCGTTGACCTGCCAGATGGTGACGAGTGATTCACCAATAGCGGCAAGCTTTACACCACTCCAGCTGACGCTTGGCATTGTGCATGGTGATCTTAGACTTGTGTGAGGTCTCGGCCATGGAAACCCATTTCATGAAGCTCCCGACGAACAGTTCTTGTGCTGACGTTGCTTCCAGAGGCAGTTTGGAACCCGGTAGTGAGTTTTGCAACTGAGGACAGACAATTCTTACGCACTTCAGCACTTGGCGGTCCCGTTCTGTGAGCTTGTGTGGCCTACCCCTTCGTGGCTGAGCCGTTGTTGTTCCTAGACATTTCCACTTCACAATAAGCGCACTTACGCCTAGTTTATTGAAGGAGGTTTTGGAGGCAAGCCTGTAAAACTACGTCGCAATAGTCCAGGATTGACATTATGGTCATTTATACAAGAGTGTGCTTGGCAGAGTGGGTGAAGGATGTTTTGTTGCGGTACAGGAAACCAATTCTGGATTTAACTTTAGACTGAATGTGGGTGATGTGGGTATGGAATGAGAGTGAGCAGTCCAGCCATATACCAAGATATTTATAGGTGTCAACATCCTCTAGCTCTGACCCATTCGGGGTGAAATTGTTAGGAGGACAGGCACGTTAAGGTAGGTTCCGGTTGAAGAGCATACATTTAGTTTTTGGGATATTGAGGAATAGGTGAAGGTCAAAGAAGGCATGCTGGATGTTGTTAAAGCTATGTTGTAGGGTGGTCAGCACGGTGTTCAAGGAGGGGCCAGTTGTGTACAAGATAGTGTCATCGGCATAAAGGTGGATGGGGGAGTTACCACCAGCATGCGCAACATTGTTAATCTACTCAGGGATAAGGTTGGCCCAAGAATCGATCCTTGTTGAACTCCCATAGGTACAGCCAGTGGTTTGGACTATAGGCCTTTGGATTTCACACATTGTACACGGACAGAAAAATCGTTTTCAAACCAGGCTAGACAGTTCTCTGAGAACACTAGGTCGATGAGTCTATTGAGCAGGATACAGTGGTTAACAAAATCAAAGGCTTTAGCCAGATCAATAAAAGCAGACGCACAATACAGCTTGTTGTCAAAAGCAGATATGTTGTTTATAACCTTCAGTGTTGCAGAGGTACACCCACGGACAGTTCTGAAGCCAGACTGCATTGATGAAAGAACACTGTGGGAGTCAAGGTGGCGGGTTAACTGTTTGTTGACCAGACTTTCGAAAACTCCAGAAAGGCAATGCAAGATGGAGATTGGTCTGTAACAGTTGGGGTCTAGCTTGTTGCCCCCTTTGAAGAGTGGTATGACGGCAGCAGCTTTCCAACTCTGTGGGACTTCAGATGTTTGCAAGGTGAGGTTGAAGAGGCAAGTGATGGGGGCTGAGATGATGCTTCAGAAAGAAGGGGTCCAGATTATTGAGCCCAGCTAATTGTATTAGGTTCCAGATTACTCAACTCCTTTAGGACCTCGTTGTTCTGTACTGGCTGGAAGGAGAAACGGGGGGTGCTCTGAGGGAGAACTCTACTGGGGGAAGCATGGCTCACAGCAAGCATGGTTAAAATGTGAGGCGAACCCTGCCAAAGTGCTTGTTAAAACTCTCAACCCTTCTGACTTTATCAGAGGTGATAGTGTTCTCAAAGTTGAGGGCAGAAGGCAGCTGAGAGGTTGAATTTTCATTTTCCATGGTTTTCAGTGTTCCAGAACTTCTTAGGGTCAGAACCACAGGCAACTAATAGTTTTTTGTAATATCCTGCTTTTGCTTTCCTGATTGATTGAGTGCTATTGTTCCTTGCTTCCCCAAAGAGCTGCGAGTCAGAAGGGTCCGTGGAGGTCTTTGCTTTATGCCAGAGCAGGTGTTTTCACTGGATCAACTCAGACAGTTCAGCGCTAAACCAGAAGCTGTAGCAATTTTTTGGTTCAAACCTTCTTAAGAGGAGCATATTTATTAAGGACTGTGAGGAAGAGGTTTTTAAAATGGCACCAAGTGTCCTCAACACAAGGGATAATCTAATACATTTTCTCCTTCTATGTTGCTTGGGAGAACCCCTCTCTACAATGGGCTTACTCCCAGATCGACCTCATCAGGGAAGTCAATCTATTAATCTCCTCGTTTTCATTCTCTCAGATACTGAAACACCCAGCTGTCAGTGTGAGACAGTGGCAGACGTTTGTTTGTAGTGGGGAAACACTGGCCATCTCCCTTTTTTTGGTATAATAGAGTAGCCTACTTGTGCTTCTGAACTGCCATTTTGATTTTTTTTTACAAGCATTTCACTACACCCGTAATAACATCTGCTAAACATGTGTATGCGACCAATGCAATTTGATTTGAACAGACAGCAACAGTGAGAGAGAGGTACTTTGAGAGTTTGATGTTTAACAGCAGCAGCTCAAACTGTTTGGGCCCAGACTTCTATAGAATGACAGAGCACTGCAGACTCTCCTTACAATAGATGGCAACCCCTCCTCCCTTGGAGGACCTGTCCTGCCAGAAGATATTATAGCCAGGAATGAAAACAGAGTTTGTAACAGATTTCCTGTGCCGTGAATAGGAGATGGCCAGAACGTTAGGGGTGGTCGTGTGCACTAATGTTTTCAGCTCATCCAGTTTGGGGAGGAGACTCCGGATGTTCATATGCATAAATCCGAGGCTTTTGCGGTTACAGAAGTCTTCAAAGGTCACGCTATTAGCATCAGGCATGACAGAGTTGTTAACAGAGGAATTGCCAGGGTCAGGGTTTGAATGTACATTACCAGAAACCATCAACAATAATATGGTAAGGCCATGACTGTTATCGGCGCTCTCAGGCTGCCGTGCGCATGAGAGGTAATTCATGATAGACTTAACGGAAAGCGTTTGGCCAAACTGTTTCATTAGCGTACAAGCAGACATCGGGGTAACATATAGAATATCCCAAACAGACAGTCCCTAGAGTAACCATGAATGAAATAACATCCTAGATGAGGAGGGGAGACGCATCGATGTTTCATCCTGGGGAGGGAGAGGGACTGGCCCGAGGAGCGGGACGGGATGCAATGTGGCATTAACAGTCGTTACACAAAAACAAGAGGAAAAGCCATAAATGACACCTCATTGCAGAGATAGTAAAATGCCACCGTTCCAAATACGGGCACCGATGCGCATTGCTAGCACTCCTAGTGATCTGCTGTAGATGGAGGGTTTGAGATGTAGCCCCGCTGCGAAGGGATCCAAGCCTGGGGCTCAGGGTTGAGAAAGGCTCGTAGCGCTCCGGTGTATCAACAAGGAGACAATCTGAGAAACATAGAAGAACAGTACAGCTGGGCCGCGGCGAGTCAGCGGGGAAAGCTCTGGGAGACACTGAAGGCCTGGATAGGCGAGGGCTCAGCGGAGAAGCAGCGAAGAATCCACGATGGTCACTGGTGATCAGTCCGGAGAAAACAGGGAAACTCGGACCCATAAGAGCAGATCTACTGCAGGCTGGCAAGGGAGGCAAGTGAGCCAAGGTAGGGAAGACGGGCGGAGAGCTATATTGTTTGTAAATCTTTGCATGTTATTATAATTTTTTATTTAATTTTATCTTTTATAGACAATTCAGAACATACAAATGACAACACCATGCAAACATCAACTCCATGACACCTGCCCAGACCCACTAGCACACACCCCTTTCCAGGGCCTGCATAAAACATTTGCATATTAATATAGCCTAGAAGTAGAGTTGGGCTTCAAAGGGTAGGCTCAAAACAACAATTGTAAATAACACACAGATATAGACTAGATCAACAAAGCAAAACTGCACAGGGAAAACACCAAACACGGACATAGACAGGACATGCAATGTTACTCCCATCTTGGAATCATGAACTGGGAAATAACAGTTAGAGTTGGTGGGGTGGAGTTTTTGCCTGCCTGGTGACATACCATGTGGTAAATTAGTTAATAGACCAATAGAAAGAGTTCCAAACTTCTCTGCCAATAACAGCTCGTTTTCAGTTTTCCCCTCCCCACTCAGACCAGTCTGCCAGTCCTAGAAAATTACTGCCTGAGAATTTGCTCTTTGCTAAGAACCTATTTTTGTTTATTTTTTTTTTACAATTGTGATGGAAAACAGAGTAAGGTACGAACTAAATTGTTACCCAGAAATGATTTACACTGAACAAAAATATAAATGCAACATGTTGGTCCCATGTTTCATGAGGTGAAATAGAAGATCCCCGAAATGTTCCATACTCACAAAAAACGTATTTCTCCCAAATTTTGTGCACAAATTTGTTTACATCCCTGTTAGTGAGCATTTCTCCTTTGCCAAGATAATCCATCCACCTGACAGGTGTGGCATATCAAGAAGCTGATTAAACGGCATGATCATTACACAGGTGCCCCTTGTGCTGGGGACAATAAAAGGCGACCCTAAAATGTGCAGTTTTGTCACCCAGCACGATGCCACAGATGTGTCAAGTTTATTTATTTTTTTTACCCCAATTTCATTGTATCCAATTGGTAGTTAGTCTTGTCCCATCGCTGCAACTCCCATACAGACTCGGGAGAGGCGAAGGTCAAGAACCGTGCGTCCTCTGAAACACAGCCCAGCCGCTCTGCTTCTTGACACAACGCTCGCTTAACCCGGAAGCCAGCCGCACCAATGTGTCGGAGGAAACACCGTACACCTGGCGACCGTGTCAGCGTGCATTGCACCCGGCCCGCCATAGAAGTCTCTAGTCCTCATTGGGACAAGAACTTCCTTGCCGGCCAAACCCTCCCTTAACGACGCTGGACCAATTTTGCGCCGCCCCATGGGTCTTCCGGCTGCGACAGAACCTGGACTCGAACCAGGATCTCTAGTGGCAATGCAGTGCCTTAGACCACTGCGCCACTCGGGAGGCCTAGATGTCTCAAGTTTTGAGAGAGCATGCAATTGGCATGCTTGCTGACTACAGGAACGTCCACCAGCGCTATTGCCAGAGAAATAAATGTTCATTTCTCAACCATAAGCCGCCTGCAACGTCGTTTTAGATTCCAACCGGCCCCGCAACCGCAGACCAGGTGTATCCACGCCAGCCCAGGACCTCCACATCCGGCTTCTCCACCTGCGGGATCGTCTGAGACCAGGCACACAGACAACCGAAGAATTTATGCACAAACTGTCAGAAACCGTCTCACGTGAGCTCATTTGCGTGCTCTTTGTCCTCACCAGGGTCTTGACCTGACTGTAGTTAGGCATCGTAACCGACTTCAGTGGGGAAATGCTCTCCTTCGATGGCCACTGGCACACTGGAGAGTGTGCTGTTGAATGAATCCCAGTTTCAACTGTACCAGCAGATGCGGGCGAGTTGTTTGCTGATGTCAATGTTGTGAACAGAGTGCCCCATCAAATCATGGTGGAGGTGGGGTTATGATATGGGCAGGAATAAGCTACGGACAATGAACACAATTGCATTTTATCGATGCCAGTTTGAATGCACAGAGATACCGTGATGAGATCCCGAGGCCCATTGTCTTGCAATCCATCCGCCGCCATCACCTCATGTTTCAACATGATAATGCACAGCCTCATCTTGCAAGGATCTGCACACAATTCCATTGCCTGCGTACCAACCAGACATGTCACCCATTGAGCATGTTTGGGATGCTCTGGATCGATGTGTACGACAGTGTTCCAGTTTCCACCAATATCCAGCAACTTCGCACAGCCATTGAAGAGTAGTGGGACAACATTCCTCAGGCCACAATCAACATCCTGTTCAACTCTACGCGAAGGAGATGTGTAGCGCTGCATGAGGCAAATGGTGGTCACACCAGATACTGACTGGTCCTACTTTTTCTTTCTTTTTTTGAAGGTATCTGTGACCAACAGATGCATATATGTATTCCCAGTCATGTGAAATCTATAGATTAAGGCCTAATGAATTTATTTTAATGGACAGAATTTATAATATGAACTGTAACTCAGTAAAATATTTGAAATTGTTGCATATTGCGTTTCATTTTTGTTCAGTGTAATATTGAGATAGAAACAGCTGCATTGGACTTTTAAGAAATGCAATTGGTTGGTGGATGTAATGTCTAAAATCTTTGATGGGCTGATGCAGAATTTACTACAGGGAATAATCACTGTCAGCTGGTGAGGTAAACCTGGCACACGTTAGCCCTATGCTATATGGTGAGGTAAACCTGGCACACGTTAGCCCTATGCTATATGGTGAGGTAAACCTGGCACACGTTAGCCCTATGCTATATGGTGAGGTAAACCTGGCACACGTTAGCCCTATGCTATATGGTGAGGTAAACCTGGCACACGGTAGCCCTATGCTATATGGTGAGGTAAACCTGGCACACGGTAGCCCTATGCTATATGGTGAGGTAAACCTGGCACACGGTAGCCCTATGCTATATGGTGAGGTAAACCTGGCACACGGTAGCCATATGCTATATGATGGGATCAGCTACAATGTAGAGTTCAATCACATGCAACTACGTCGACTGTTGTAACAGGCTGACGCGCATTTTCAGACCGAGGTCCTGGTTAAATGTAAACGTTTTCTAATGTTCGCGAGTATGGACCCAATGTGATCAAATACATACATTTTCTGTTCTCTGTAAACAAATGAGAATATATGAGGTATTAATTGTGAGGGAGGAAGGCCAGTAAAGTGGATGAAAGCAATAGAGTTGGCTACAATGATTTATTAAAGTTCCTACACTTTGCAGTCACAGTTGGTTTTGTGGTCACGTCCACCAACCTGTCAGAGGCTTCCTTCCCATTGCAGTCAACTAGCCCACTGTTGACTTGGCCCACTCTGGAAGAGTGGTCAGGAGAAAAGCTCTCAAAGGAAGGAAAGGACCAGTCTAGGTAGGGAAGCCAACTGAGATAATACAGCAGATACTGTGTCCTGAACATGGTCTCTTCTCATCAGGGATGCTAGCGATATTAGATATTAGGTATTAAATTGCTAGTATCTTGGTGTGCAACTTTTATCAAGATACCTTACAGTGAGGGAACCTGTGAAAGGAGAATAAGATACAAGCCACTTTAGGGGTATGGAATGCATGATTGGTTGATTTGGACATAATAAGTACTGCTCTGATCTAGTTTATCCCTACCTCCACTGCCTTGACTACCGGTACACATATGTAATCTTGACACAATGCTGAATGTAATCCTGTAAGTGAAGACTACAGTTGTATCAGGTGCATTGGGAATTTGAATTGAGTCCATGTACCAAAATATTGTACAAGGCTTTGCTAAAGTAGCCTACAAAAATGTTAAATAATTCTGAATTGTATTTATTTTTGCTCAGTTTTTTGCTTTTACAGCATGCAGTGGAATACAAAAACTGCTAGATTCTATGCTGAATTGTGTGTGGGAGTGTTTTGTGGTGGGAGTGTATGCGAACTGCTATGTAGCCAATATTTAAAAGAGCAGCCTGTGCTCACAGGCAAGACTGGACTTGACTCTTTTTTTTCTGGAGGCCGCAGAACACGCCAGAAACTTTTACCACCCAGTATGAACAAATAGTCTCTAAGAAATCTCCCCCGCCCTTCTGCTGCTTTCTCGTGAAAGCTGTTTTCCATCGTTACTGAAAGAATGGGTTTGTCAATGCATGTTTTAACTAAGCTCTGACTTAGCCTAAGGTATTAAACCTAGACTGAATCAGTTATCAAATGAAACAAACTTGGATCAGTTTACATTCCCCTGCAAGTCACTGGGCTCACAGGTTCATTCCCCTGCCAGTCACTGGGCTCACATTCCCCTGCCAGTCACTGGGCTCACATTCCCCTGCCAGTCACTGGGCTCACATTCCCCTGCCAGTCACTGACCTCAGCTTTAGCTTACCCTCAATGAAGAGGACTCCATTGACCGTATCACTTTGAAACTTAACATGAGTTGCTGAAGCCACCAACAATAAGTCATCATACTGTATTGATAGAGAATAGATAATGGTTATGAGGTACAGTAATAGCTGATTCATTGTCCTCCAGGTTCTGCAGAGCCCCATAAGCCCCTGTCCTCTAGAAGGAGGGAATCCCCGGGACGATTGAGAAGGAGTGGGAGCCTTGACTTGGACCCTGACATGTTCAAATCGACCAACTTCTCTGACACAGAGGAAGGTGAGGAAGTCTTTACTCTGCTCAGCCTATGTGCCTTCTACAGAACCCAGTTTCATTGAAAGGTAACTGAAGGATCTTTGTGTTGCAGTGGTACACAAGGCCCGTCTCCTCCCCGGGACCCCCGGCGTTGAGCGCACGTTCTCCCTCCCCTCGGCCCAGGGCACCTTTCTACTGCCCTCCTACCCTCTGGCTACACTCCCCGGGGGCCTGCTGACCCCAACACTGTCCCGCCGCCACGCTGACTCCTCACTGTCTATGTCCAACACCTGGCCCAACAAGAGAGAGAGCAGCCCCCACAGACTAGACCCCAGCTCCTGGAAAGACATATCTAGTATGGGTCTGGTATCTACTGCGTATTATTGGGTAGATCCTGGTCGTCATGTTATTTAGTTGAGGCATGTTGTTGAGTGCTCTCTTTGTCCCCACAGGTGACTTCTCATCCAGCAGGTGTTCTCCACGGCCTTTCCGTGCCTCTCTGGTGAGCTCCTCGTCTGCCTCGTCTTTCCGTCAGGCTCTGAGTGGGACGCGGACCGTGTTGCCTGTTTCCCGGTCTCCAGGCCTTCCCCTGCCAGAGCGGGGCCAGTCTCAGAATGGCCAGCGGTTCAATCCTCCAGCTCCATCCAGCCTGCAGGACCATCTGTCTGAGAGGAACCTGGATCACCTCAGCCTGCAGGACCAAGACCAGGAGCAGGAAGAGGAGAACCTGGACCGGCAGGAGGTTAGGATCACTGTTTTACACACGGCTCTGCTTTTTATTTTATTGTACCTTTATTTAACCAGGCAAGTCAGTTCAATGACGGCCTAGGAACAGTGGGTTAACTGCCTTGTTCAGGGGCAGAACGACTGATTTTTACCTTGTCGGCTCGGGGATTCGATCTTGCAACCTTTCGGTTACGCTCTAACCACTTAGTGAAATCTCCAGCTGAATGTAGCTAGGACACTGTCTGAAAGCTGCCATCTTGCCATCAGAGATGTATTCATAGCTGTACCCAAAACTCTGGATACCTCAGTGCTGGAAGATGGAATGTGGATCATGTTTTCCCTTTATTAGTGCAGCGGTGGTGAAATGGGTCATATTTGGGACTAAGTATCTGTGTGGTAATGTTAGTGCTGGGTAAAGAGACTTGATATCTAAGTTGTCATGGATATGCACCCATGCATAAAATAGTATCTGTATTCACAGCACACTCTTACCTGGCTCTCGGGTTACTGATGAGCTAATGTGATGTTGATGTTTACAGATGCTGAACTCTCTGCGCTCCCTGCGCTGCAGTGCAGCTAAGAAGAAGGCCAAGGTGAGTCTGAGTGGCTCAGACCCTGACCCAGATAGCCCAGACTCAGCCATGAAACTGGAGCTGGCTCTGGACTCCCCCTCTCAAACCTCCCCCACTGTCACCAGCCCAGCTAGCAAGAGCGGCCTCTCCAGCATCTACTCACCCCCAAACTCTACCCTCAACAGCAAAACCAGGTACATTCCACTAGATTCTAAGTAGGCTCTAAGTTGAACCAAATGAGATCCAATTTCAAGAATATTGGGGGGCAAAGGGGTCAAGCTATGATATTCACGCCTTCAAGTAGACACACACCAAGGTCTGATAGATATGATATCCCTTCTGGTGAATGACCTCTGAACTCTGTCAGCAGCCCTGGGAATTCTGCCTCCTCTTCAGCAAAGCCTCACATTGCTAGAGTGCCTTCTGCTAAGCTGAGGTCTTCTGTCTCCATGGACGTCAGTGCCCTTCAAGGTACAGTGAGGATTTGACGTATAAAAGGATCTCTCTGATTAGTGTTGTTTCTGTTGCTGTAATAGTGTGTTTGTGTGTTTTCTTCACTAGGCTTTCCACTCCGGGATAAAATTATTCCTGAAGTAAGTGTGATTGGTCAAAGAGTTCCGTACTCGAACGGACCTATGGAACCTGAGGAAGAGGACCGGACTAGAGAATACTCTCCACCCTCAACTAGACCAGCCCTCCGGGAGCCAGTCGAAGCCCTGAGGTCTGCCAAAGGTCAGTCACTGCAAGGAGGTCTGCTCCATTCACGCATATTACTCTCTTTAAATGATGGGTATTTTCTATATGTTTTCCATATGTTTCAGTGACTTGTTTAAAAATTAACATGATATGCGTCTCTGTTCCTCAGGGTCCCAGATCTACAGCAACAGGGACTCACCACTCACTGACATACCTGAAGGTGTAGTTGGTAGAGGTCAGTACTTAACTGTCTCCTTTTATTTTACGACTCTGTGCCATTGTTCAGGTGTCCATGATGTCCAATACTGTGTTCTTAGGTCATGGTGTTCTGGCTCAGGGCTGTGTTTAAAGGAAACCTCCACCCCAAAAACCATATTTTGGTATTTGCTTCATTAGTCCATTGTTGATATAGTCCCAAAATGTTTTCCATGTCAGCAATCAAGGTTTAAAGATATATAACTTTCAAAATACAGAAATACAGCCGGTATGATGCGTTTTGCATCATATAAAATGACTAAAATGTAGAATATGATGCAAAATGGATCATACTGGCTGTATTTCTATATTTTCAAAGTTATAGATCTTGAAAACTTGATTGCTGACATGCAGGGCCCTGCCTGGGGGCCACACAGTATTCGGGCCAAGTCAAATAATTGTTTGGATTCACTCTTGTAGTTGGCAATACACTTAGATTTGGCACAGTAACAGATGGAAAGACTTGCAAAGGAGAGAGTGCATCATATTTTGGAAGTCATCACTGCTTCCAGTATTCTGTAGCTATGTAAATACATTGTCCTGCTCAAGGTTTCAGCTTTGTATTTATTATGGATCCCCATTAGCTAATGCCAAGGCAACAGCGACTCTTTATGGAGTCCAGGCATATTAAGGCAGTTACATACAATTAAAAACACTATATTACATTTCAGATTTCACAATGCGTTAAGTGTGTGCCCTCAGTCCACTACTCTACTACAACACAAAATCCATGTCTACGTGTGTGTATAGTGCATATGTTATTATATGTGTGTGCCTGTGTGTGTCTCTTCACTGTTCCATAAGGTGTATTTTAGTTTTTTAAATCAGATTTTACTGCTTGCGTGAGTTACTTGATGTCGAATAGAGTTCCATGTAGACATATGGAACTTTGCTGAATAACGGTTTCAATGAAAACATTAGCTTGAGCGCTCTTGAATCTTCCTCACTTCCCCCCTCTGCAGGAATGTTTGGCTTGGTGATTCCGTCCAGTCGTCCAGGCGTTGGCATGTCGATGGAGCAGGGCGACTGTATGACCAGGCTGCACAGTGACCCTCCAACTGGCATCTACAGCCATGCTGTCCTCAGCCACCACCTGGACCCCGACGACAGCCCAGACGCAGAGGAGGCCAGGGTGAGCAGATCCACCATACTGTACATACACCACCAACAACCTCTGAGACTGCATTTCCCATTTGGTATTACAGATTGAGAGAAAATGTCCCTCTACCACTGCTATCAGTCAGTTACACCTGTGACGTGTATTTGGCTGGAGTGTTGTGTGTTTGTGTGCAGGAAAAGGTGAGAACGTCTAGGTTTGCGCGGAACAAGATGAGGCAGCAAGGATTGGCGCAGCAGGAGGGCCAGCCTACCCTGGGAGATTGTCAGAAAGCTGACAGGATGCGCCTGCGCCTCAGACAGGGGCAAAATGACCTGGCTACAGAGGATACAGCAGCCATTTCCAAAGGTCCAATGTTTTTTCCTTAACCCTCCAATACTATTCATAAACCTAGTACAGGATTTCCCTTGATACACTGGCTTTTGTAATGTTGCAAAATGTTGTCATGTGCTTGTGGTTCATCTCTACAGTGTTTGTTCTTCGCTTAACAGACTTGCATCTGAACGGTAGCCCAGTGACGTCCACCAAGGCTGACTCTCTACCAGACGAGTGTCCCACCAGCCCTGCCAGCCCCCAGGGACCCCAGAGCCCTATTAAATGTTTCAGTCCCCCTCACCAGCCTAGCCCCCCCACGGTCCCTCCCAACCCCAGGAGCACCCTGGCCCGCCTGAGGAGGGCTCCCAGTTTCAGCAATACACGGCCGTCCCTCTCACACAGCTCAGGTCAGCAGAACAGTCTGGCAGTCATCATATAATCTCTAACCTCTTTGGAGTTATAAGGTGGCGCCACGCTGTTTTTCATCATAGCATTAAATACAGAACTGTATGTTTTGTGACGTCTCATTCATTTGAGCAACTTAGTGATACTTTTTTAACATGGTATGTAGATGAATCAGTCAACATGAATCGTATGTCACTCTGAAGAGGTTTAGCCCATCACAGCTCCAACAGTAGCCGAGCTTGGCAACACTAAATGAGATGTTCTCTTAGGTAACGGAGTGCAAAGCTTTGTTTTTACAGCTTCTATTAATAGGTCTCCTGCCACGCACGCTGCTTCATTTAGCCAGTGACTGATAGAACTGTAATGTAACAATAGAGGTGTAATATAACACTCAGCTGTGTGTTGTTGTCACTGTCGAGGCTTACAGTGCCTTCAGAAAGTATTCACACCCCATAACTTTTTCCACGTTTTTGTTGTGTTACAGCCAGTTTTGTGTCACTGGCCTACACACAATACCCTATAATGTCAAAGTGGAATTATGTTTTTAGAAGTTAGTTAATTAAAAATGAAAAGCTGAAATGTCTTTGGTCAAGTATTCAATCCCTTTGTTATGGCAAGCCTAAATATGTTGTTCCTGTTTGCAATTAGGCCCTAAAAAAAACTGCTAAACTGTTGCAAAGAAATGTACTTTACTGTATGTCCTGAAGCGTTATGTTTGGGGCAAATCCAACACATCACTGAGTACCACTCTTCACATTTTTCAAGTACGGTGGTGGCTGCATCGTGTTATGGGTATGCTTGTCATCAGCAAGGACTAGGGAGTTTTTTTTAGGATAAAAAGAAACAGAATAGAGCTAAGCACAAGCACAAATCCTAGAGGAAAACCTGGTTGTCTGCTTTTCAACAGACACTGGGAGACAAATTCACCTTTCAGCAGGACAATAACCTAAAACACAAGGCCAAATATACACTGGAGTTGCTTACCAAGATGACATTGAATGAAGACGACAATGATCAACAACCAACTTGACAGAGCTTGAAGAATTTTTTAAAGAATAATGTGCAAATATTGTACAATCCAGGTATGAAAAGCTCTTAGAGACTTAATAACCAGTAAGACAAAGCTGTAATCTCTGCCAATGGTGCTTCTACAAAGTGTTTACTCGGAGTGTGACTACTTATGCAAATTAGATATTTCTGTATTTAATTTTCAATAAATGTGCAAACATTTCTAAAAACATGTTTTCACTTTGTCATTATGGGGTATTAAGTGTATAATTCAATTGAATCCATTTTAAATTCAGGCTGTAACACAACAAAAGTGTGGAATAAGTCAAGGGGTGTGAATACTTTCTGAAGGCACTGTAGATATTGCTCTCGAGAGGCGCAGCGGTCTAAGGCGTCACTACAGACCCTGGTTCGATCCCGGGCTGTATCACAACCGGCTGTGATCAGGAGTCCCATAGGGTGGGGCACAATTGGCCCAGCGTCTTATGGGTTAGGGGAGGGTTTGACTGGGGTAGGCCGTCATTGTAAATAAGAATTTGTTCTTAACTGACTTGCCTAGTTAAATAAAAGGATTTACAGTGCATTCGGAAAGTATTCAGACCCCTTGACTTTTTCCACATTTTGTTACATTAAAGCCTTATTCTAAAATTGATTAAATGAAAAAAATTCTACACACAATACCCCATAATGACAAAGCAAAAACAGGTTTTTGGAAAATCAAAAACAGATACATTATTTAGAAAAGTATTCAGACCCTTTGCTATGAGACTCGAAATTTAGCTCAGGTGCATCCTGTTTCCATTGATCATCCTTGAGATGTTTACCTGCATGTCAAAAACCAAGCCATGAGGTCGAAGGAATTGTTTGTAGAGCTCCAAGACTGGATTGTGTCGAGGCACAGATTTGGGGAAGGGTACCAATATATTTCTGCAGGATTGAAGGTTCCCAGGAAGACAGTGGCCTCCATCATTCTTAAATGGAAGAAGTTTGGAACGACCAAGACTCTTCCTAGAGCTGGCCGCCCGGCCAAACTGAGCAATCGGGCAAGAAAGGACTTGGTCAGGGAGGTGACCAAGAACCCGATGGTCACTCTGAAAGAGTTCCTCTGTGGAGATTGGAGAGCCATCTCTGCAGCACTCCACCAATAAGGCCTTTATGGTAGTGGCCAGACGGAAGCCACTCCTCAGTAAAAGTCACATGACAGCCTGCTTGGAGTTTACCAAAAGGCACCTAAAGGACTCAGACCATGAAAAATAAGATTTTCTGGTCTGATGAAACCAAGATGGAACACTTTGGCCTGAATGCCAAGCGTCATATCTGAAGGAAACCTTGCTCCATCCCTACGGTGAAGCATGGTGGTGGCAGCATCATGCTGTTGGGATGTTGTTCAGCGGCAGGGAGACTAGTCAGGTTCGAGGGAAAGATGAACGGAGCAAAGTACAGAGAGATCCTTGATGAAAACCTGCTCCAGAGTGCTTAGGATCTCAGACTGGGATGAAGGTTCACCTTCCAACAGGACAACAACCCTAAGCAAACAGCCAATACAACGCAGGAGTGGCTTCGGGACAAGTCTCTGAATGTCCTGGAGTGGCCCAGCCAGAGCCCGGACTTGAACCCGATCGAACATCTCTGGATTGACCTGAAAATAGCTGTGCAGCGACGCTCCCCATCCAACCTGACAGAGCTTGAGAGGATCTGCAGAGAAGAATGGGAGAAACTCCCCAAATACAGGTGTGCCAAGCTTGTAGCGTCATACCCAAGAAGACTCGAGGCTGTAATCACTGCAGAAGGTTCTTCAACAAAGTACTGAGTAAAGGGTCTGAATACTTATGTAAATGTGATATTCAGTTTTTCATTTTTCATTATGGGCTGTTGTGTGTAGATTGATGAGGGGACGACGACTATTTAATCCATTATAGAATAAGGCTGTAACATAACGTGGAAAAGGTCCATTATAATTGTGTCGTATTTAATTCTGTGGTTGTGTCCTCCAGATGAGTTGTCCCCAGGCACTCCCAGCCAGAAGAGTGACCTGACAGAGCAGCCTGAACTACGACCCTTCTCTAAACCTGAGCTAGCACTGACACAGAGCTTCACACTCCTCAACTCAGACGACTGGTGAGCTTTATTCTTCATTTGGATCCCTATTCGCTGACGTTTTAGTAACCGCTAAACCTCCTGGGGTCCAACTGAACCTCAGCGCCAGCGTTTAACCCCATGCTATATACATAGACATTGTCTAGTCAGACCCAACGTCAAATGCTATTGGATACATATAAGCAATGGATTGGATTTACTCAATTTCTATTTGTAAATGTTTTAATGAAGGGAGAAGAAGATTGAGGGGCTGACCTTTCTCCGTGGTCTGACGCTGTACCATTCAGACGTACTGCGGAACAGGCTGCATGACGTCTGTCTCGCGCTCATCCAAGAGGTACGACCATGACTCCCCATTCTTTTAGTCTTAAATAAATGTTCATGTCCAGTCCATTTTCCTGGGGACCATCATCCAATCTATTTTCTTCCTTCTAATCATAATCTCAGCCTCAATCAATTCAGTACAGGGTGGTCCTTGTAGACTCTAGCCGTTTGATGACTGATTTTTCCTACGTCCTGATGAGGAAATGTGACCCTTCAAGCCCTTGGTGAGATGGCTGATTCAATATCATCATCCGAGTGTATTGCTCCCCAGGTGAGGAACCTTCGGTCGGGTGTGTCCCGTGTCGCTGTTGGGGCGATGGGTGAGCTCTACACCGCACTGCAGAAGGGGATGGACCAGGAGCTGGAGGCCACTGCCAAGGCTCTGCTGCAGAAGGCTGGGGAGTCCAATGCCTTCATCAGGCAGAATGTGGACGCAGCGCTGGACAGCATGGTGCAACATTGCACCCCCACCCGCAGCCTCAACGCCCTGCTCACCAGCGGCCTCAGGTCAGACAGACACTCACTGTCATCAGCTAGTACACTCAGCAGTTCAGCACCAGTACTTGAAATACATGCTTTGCTTGAAGATATTGAATGTTATTATGCTTGTATCTTATCATTAAATTGGGACATTAGGCTTTATTTTCTGTGGTGCTGTTCACATCCCTGATATTGTCTCTTGTGAACAGTCACCTGAACTCAGTGGTGAGGAAGTGCGCAGGTCATCACATGGTCAACCTGATGGAGAACATTGGCGCTGCCCGCCTCCTATCTGGAGGGAAAGACCTCACCGACCGTATCCTACCTGCCGTCATCAAGCTGTCACAAGACTCTTCCCAGGAAGCTAGGTAGGGAGGGAATTTTGTTTAAAACCAATGTATGTCTGTTTTAATGCTAGTAAGTGTGTCTGTTATCAATAGAATAAGTGGCATTGTTTGAGGCTGTTCTTCTTAGGTACCAGGGACGCCGGATGCTGCTGTTTCTGTCATCGCACCCTGACTTTGATAAGATGTTGGAGAAATATATCCCTGCCAAAGACCTGGCTCCCATCAGAGACACTGTCTTCATACTGAAGACTAAGGTACAGAACACCGTCTAACTGAGAAGATGTGTGTGACTTATGAGTCATTCCTGTCGGTTTTTGTCTCCCCCTGCTGGGGGCTTGCGTTTTGAGACAAGACACTTTTACTTTATGGTCCAATGCAGCCGTTTTTATCTCAATATGAAATCATTTCTGGGGATCAATTACTGTGATTGTTTTCAATTAAAATGGTAAAAAATAAACAAAAATAGCTTCTTAGCAAAGAGCAATTTCTCAAGCAAGAATTTTGCTAGGACTGTCTGGGGTGGTCTGAGTGGGAAACTAGCTAAAGAGGTTTGGAACTGTTTTTCTTACATGTTGGTCTTTTCACTAATTTCATACCAAGCAGGCCAAAACTCCATCCCACCAAAACAGGCTGAAATTTCAGGCAGTTTTTTTTTTTTTAACAGTTCTTACACAAAAAGGGCGTTTTCACAATTTCACAGTATTATTCCAACCTTATAGTGTGGAAATATACTGTATATAAAACATAAGGAAAATCACGTTTTTGACTGCACTAGGCCTTTAAGGAAGCAGTGGTTACATGTGTGTGATCCATGAGTTACATGTGTGTTAATGTGGTCTGAAGGGCCTGGGAGAGATGCCCCAGGACACCCCGTCAGCCAGGGGCCGGCGTTCCCTCCCTGGCAGTGGCACAGTTAGGGCCTCATCTGTCAGCAGGGAACCCCTCAAAGTGGTCAACAGGTGGGCAAACACAACAACACTAACTGAAATGTGTAGCACGTCAGTTTCGTCAAGTTTACACCCCTAGTATGCTGAACTGTTATGGTTAAAGCCATGGCTAGCTTTGCTGTTTGTCCATGCATTAGCACAGTTTTGTCAATGTACAGTACCAGCCAAAAGTTTGGACACACCTACTCATTCAAGGGTTTTCTTAATATATTTTGATTTGTTTAACACTTTTCTGGTTACTACATGATTCCATTTGTGTTTATTTCATATTTTTAATGTCTTCACAATTATTCTACAATGTAAAAATAAAGAAAAACCCTTGAATGAGTAGGTGTGTCTAAACTTTTGACTGGTACTCTATGTACAGTGTGTTAATGCGTCAGTAAGAACTGCTCTCCATGACTTACCTACTGTTTGTGTATCTGCAGGGAGTCTGGGCAGTACAGCGGCAGACCTCAAGCTCACAGCATTGCAGACAAGACGGAGTACATCAAGCAGCTCACAGCCTTGCTGGGTTCAAAGGACTTCAGAGAGCGCATCAAAGGCATCAACCAGCTAGTGGTGGACTGCGAGCATAACCCCAACATAGTTATCGGCAGCATCTTTCCGGTAACTGACGTCATCTGAACAAAACCAGATATTCTTTAGCCTTATAATATATACTAGTGGTTCGCGGGTCAGATGTTTGTTTGCCCGCAATTGCTAATAACCCATCCGCAACCGACCAACTACATGTGATAAATGGGAAAATCTGAGGCCCACACCAAACCCAAACCCGCTAATATAGAAAACGTGCTGTAGGCCACAGTCAGTCATAGACGTGGAGCTTACAATTAGGCCCAAAAGCTTAGGCTTACGCACTAATACCAGATAGACTAAAATAATGAAAGAAAAATCTCAAAGTAGCCTATAGATATAAATTGCACAACAATTATAGCTACATTAGATGTTTTTTTTAAGGCAGGGCTTGACATTAACTTTTTTTTTGTCCAGAAGAAAAAAGGTTCTGTAACACCATTTTTACATCATTGGATGATGCAAGGATGCTACTTTACAAAATAAAATGCATTACTATTTATTTTACCACAGAGAATCAGACAAAAATGCAGGATACAGACTGGCTATTGACTTTGCATATTCAAGCCTGTCTCAAAATACACCATTGCCCCTTTTAAGGCTCTCCTAGAGGATGGCTGCAATTACAACCAAATACTTTTTATGTTTTTATAAAACAATTCCCTCCTGGGAGCGAAACTAAGTGCGTCCTGTCATCGCTGGGATAATAAATATGGATATGGTTCAAAACAAACTCTGGGACAACAGATTCAAAATTCATGCAACCACTGCACACTTTGTTTTCTTTTTAAAGCAATGAGGCTGATGCACCAGATGCACCGTTTAGCTCAACAATGTGCACATAGGGCCTCCAGAGTGGCGCAGTGGTCTAACGCACTGCATCGCAGTTGCTAGCTGCATCACTAGAGATCCTGGTTCGAGTCCAGGCTCTGTCGCAGCCGGCCGTGACCTGGGAGGCCCATGGGGCAGCGCACAATTGGCCCAGCGTCGCCTGGGTTAGGGGAGGGTTTGGCCGGCAGGGATGCCCTTGTCCCATCGCGCTCTAGCGACTCCTGTGCCGGGCTGGGCGCATGCACGCTGACACGGTCACTGGGTGCACGGTGTTTACTCCGACACATTGGTGCGGCTGGCTTCCGGGTTGGATGTGCGTTGTGTCAAGAAGCAGTGCAGCTTGGTTGGGTCGTGTTTCGCAGGACGTATGGCTCTCGACCTTCGCCTCTCCCAAGTCTGTAGGGGAGTTGCAGCGATGAGACAAGACTGTAACTACCAATTGGATACCATGAAAAAGGGGGTAAAAGTAAATAAAATAAAATAAAAACAATGCGCAGATGGCTCAAATGTTCCAAAATGCAATTAGCGGGGAAACATCATTCTCAATAGCGCACTGCACGAGCTAGTGGTTTCATCTTTTCCGAGATGAAAATATCCATTAGAATTAAGATAGAGGGGAGATCTAAAGATGCACCAACTAGCATGGGTTACTAATATGACAAGGATCATGCCTTTTTACATGTCCATTCAGACAATTGAAATCTACATTCTTCTTGTCCAACAATTGTTTTGAGGACAAGCGTTCATTTCGAGCCTTGTTTCTTTTTATTCAACCCGTCCGCCACCCACCCGCCTTTCATCCACACAATATTCCATGACCCTAAACCCGCCCGCCTCGCGGGTATAACTGCAGAGACTGCAGGTTATGAATCAACCCGTGCTCACTATTATATACCCTAAGCTGCCAATTGCCGAAGTCCTTTGACTATCACAAAGAATACTAGCTATAACTTTTATTGACCAAATATAGACCATGCAAATGCCCCTAGATAAGAGTACCTATGTAAGTACGTCATAGTTGAATCTATAGTAATGCTTCTCTCCCAGGTGTTTGATGCCTTTAAGGCCAGACTGCAGGAGTCCAACAGTAAAGTCAACTTGTTCGCTCTGGAGTCTCTGCAGAAGATCATCACTGTGATGAAGGATAACCTTGCCCAGGTAGTCTACATCCTGGTACCGGCCATCGTGGACAATCACCTCAACTCCAAGAACAACGCAATCTACAGCGCTGCCATTGGAGCCATCCATGCACTCATCCAAAACCTTGGTAGGTGTCTGATGATGTTTGAGATCACATCATCTAGTTTGAGATTCCATGCGAGGCTGGGACGTAGCTGAGAGGATGACCAGCTCTGACTTGTCCTTTACTTTGTTCACAGATAAAACCCTCCTCCTCCAGCCTTTCTGCACCAAGGCCCAGTTCCTGAGTGGCAAGGCTAAAGTGGATCTCATAGAGAAGGTTGCAGGTATTTTCACTGAAACAGTTTGCTTGAGATAAATCCCCTTAGCAACCTAGGTTATGTAGATGTTACTTTGTAAACTTCATTGGATTTTTAACGTTTGGATTAGGATCTGAGTTTACAACAGCTGCTAAGCAACAGTGCAATGGCAAGTGTCTTTCTGCCTGCCCTCCATGGAGTCTTTAGCCTCTTAAAAGGAGGGAGAAACAGATGTGTCAGTGCCATATGCTCTCAGCATTTCATAAGCTCCTTGTTACGTGTTTGACTCCCCCCACTTCCCTTCCTTCCTCCCCCCACTTCTCTTCCCTCCTCTTCTGGCCTGTCTTTCAGATCTGGTGACAGAGCTATATCCTCGTAAGCCCCAGGTGGTGGAACAGAAGGCGCTACCCCTGCTGTGGCACCTCCTGGACACATCCAGCCACAGTGGCACCGTCCACGGCCGGGGCGGCAGCGTGCGGGGGGCCACTGCCAACCTGTGCCAAGCCCTTTACACCCACATGGGGCCTGGGCTGGCAGAGTGCGCCGCCTCCCAGCATGCCAATGTCCACAAGGGCCTCAACGAGTTCCTGAGGACCCTCCCCTCCCCCTGAAGGCCCCTCAGAAATCACAACCTTCAAAACACAACCAAACCCCTCCAGACAGAAGAACAGAAACACTGACCTTACTTGAAGACAGAGATGTTCTGCATTTCTAATAGTGCCTGCACTTTTTTTAACGTTACAGAGTATAGACAGTCTTTTAAGATGAGAGCCCTTAAATCAACTCTCTTCTCAGCGAGTTAGGGTATTCTTCAATAAAGGAGAGCAGACAGGCAGACAGGCTTCAGCTGTTGGCATCAGGTCTTATTCTCAACAACCTGCTTCTCTTTGCACTTTGAAGAAGTCGCTCACTGTCATTATAGTTGTCATGTATATTGCATTTGATGTATCGTAATATGATTGTCGCCGTTTATGAATCTTATTGTACGCTGAGACAACATGATGAAGAATGTACCATTGAAATGCACAAAAAGGAAACAGGACCCAAATATGTATATTTTTGCTGTTTCTTTAAATGTAATATGTGATATTTCTAAGATGTCTTATGCAGTTGTTTTAAAGATTTGTCAGTGAAGATTAATGATTACAAATGACTTTTGTTTAGCTCAAATGTGTGATTGCACAGTATTAGCCTAATTTGTATGCTGTACAATGTTGCAGTTTGTAAGTCCTATTGTAACAATTTGTTGAAGTGGTGTTGTGACATGTCTTATTTTTGTGTTGTTTTATAACCAAAATGTACTGACAGGGAATCAAAAAAAATACTTTTCTTAAAAGATTCTATATGTACACTGATGCCTAAACCAACAATACTGGGTGGGTATAACGTTGAAACCATTTAGCTTTAAACTAACGATTGATACAGAGACAGTAAAGCCCAGGTCTGTGATTCTGTTTCAGTATAGTGCCAGTCTTGAAGTAGCCTTTCACAATTCTGTTTAAATTATATTAAACTTGTCTATTAACGAGAGGAAAGACCGAGATTGACATATAAATAAAGTGTTTATTTCTGTAAACTAAGTGCTCCAGTTGGTTTAATTCTTATGCCTAAAAATGAGTGAGAATAACTTCATCGTGAGGAAAACCACTTGCCTGCTTATACTATCATTGTAATGCGTCAGTGTGGCTGGCCTTGTTGCCTCGTGTCCCCCAAAGGGAAAAAAGAGGATAACGTGTGTGCCTGGTCTTTAACAATCTTGAGGAAGATGGCGCTGTAAGGTAAGGATCTATTTCAATCACCACATGCAAGACTGAGCATCTGAGTCAGTTAAAACAAGACTACTGTCACTGATTTGCTTTTATTTACAAGTAAATAAATACAATTAGTTTTGCAGGGGTTAAATGACAAAGTTAGGGCCCTGTGTTTTGGGCTTTCATGTCACATGACCTAGATTTTAACCTTTATTTTAAGCATTTTCCAGAAATGTAAGCAATTGTCTAAAGATGGTGCTGGACCATCTGACATATAAAGAGAAGGGGACCTTTTGTTAAATCTTTAAAAAATACAGAGGTGTAGTAATTACGTTGATTCGTTTTGCAACAAAACCGTTTACTCCAAACGGAAAATGCAAATGAGAGTTTCTATTGGACAGGTAGGTCCCTCCCCGTTTTATTCCGTTTGGTTCCTAAACCGTAAAACTATTTCTGTAATGAATACACCCCTGGTCATGTGACAAAATTGCGCAAAACACATGGCCTTAATAGCAAAGCAAAAGACAAGATTGTATAAAATGTCAAGTTCCTTGAGAAGGTAGTTCTCATTGACAGATATGTAACAGGGTCCTAGTAGTCAGAAGCTACAGTTCTTATAGGACTCAGGTCCAGGCCATATTGGAAAAAGAGGTAGGCTTGGCAAGGTGAAGTAAAACAAAGGTGCCGTATCTTACACTTCTAATGGACCAAAGAAAGTTACTCTCTGGTCCCATACACACTACATGCAGAACTTTTAAAACCAATGACACATTAATCATCTTAGAAATGAGTAGAAGATCTAGGCATACTAGTTTGGTTTAGAGTTTAGCAACTTGTATGAAAATCACAGCAAATGGAGAGCAGCTGCCTTGTGAAAATGATGCTAATTGGTTTCTAACATGAAGAGTTTAAACTACTTTGCAAAAAATTAAGTCCCAAAATGACCTGACTAGTACAACTCTTTGGACTCAACCCGAGACATACTGCATAATGTTCTTTGAATGTAGTATCTTCTTGCAGTGTGTGTGTTTCTACAACATCTTCTCTTCATACACATGCATCAGATGTTCGCACCCACAATTTCATTGTACATCTACCATTCGTAGATAAGGGTAAATAGCCATGGCCTGTTTGTCCATCCGTTTTACAGCATTGCAGTGGCTGGTTGGGCTGTTGTGCTTTGGAGGGTTGCTACTGCTGAGCCTCAAATGCCTGAATATTCTAAGCTAAAGCAGCTCAGTGCCAATGCAGAGTCAGCAAGTTTCATTACACCTTGGTTGAACAATTTCTTGACATAGCTGTGAGAAAATGTCCAGTTTGGGAAACTACAATGACATTTTCACACTGTAGTAATCAATTTTAGACATTACCTCACATATTTCAATTTCACCAAAATATACCATTTATCACTGTTCAAGTACTCTCTTCTCCTTTATAAAGCATAACAGATTTATAAACATTGTATTTCTAAACACCACATCCAGTGTGTCCCTCCTAATCATAATAAATGTTTTGCTAGAAGGTATTAAACTCAGGACGAACATCCCAAGGTGCTGAGCTGACCCACAGTGACTGACAGCATGGGCTAACGTTCTTTTTGCTACAGTTGATTATATGGCTGTGTACATATATTTAGCAATCAAAGATATATAACGATGTCCTTAATTTCAGTAAAGACATGATCATATGACGATGAATGAGAAAATGCACAATATCAATATCAATGCCTAACATTACAGCAAATGTTCTCCTTTATATCATAAAGTATGTGTGCCTCTGAAACAGGGAGTTGGATAAAGATGGTGGATATCTTGTCTCCTTTACAGATGTTCACACACACACAAATAACAGGATTCATTAGCATATCCTGCCGCTGCACTCTATACAAGTATACGTTCAAAGGCTATTCTTTAACTTTCGGAATATTCCTTGACAAAAGATGTAGGCTAAAGCACAGTGCAATAACTAAAATAAGCAGAACTTGTGCTATGAATGTGGAGTACTTATCGCCCGATCACAGTTGATGTGCTTGACAGTTGACACCTGATTGAATCAATCATATACAAATCATGATTTAATCAGGGGCTTTATTTGGCCCAGTTTTGGTGCTAAGGCAGTTGGATCAACATCATGGCAACCTTTCCTCGTCGTCGTGGGAAGATGAGCAATCTGTCATCCTGATCTCCCTCGTCAAGGTCCAGACGTCTTGGGCAGGTCCTGGTTTTCAGCCAGGTGTAGTTTTTGTCTGGACACAGGTACATTAAGGAATCCAACACAGACACGTTAAGGATTTAAGCTAAATATAGATGATTCAAAGCCAGTGTTTTCCCAGGTGAGCCAGCTGAATCCCAGAGATTATGAGACAACTTTTAGAAAAGGATACATTGAGCTGCTGAGTTCCTCCAGCTGATGGGGAAATGAGGAACATGATCAGATTATGTAGTCCCACGTTGAGGTAATCGGAGTCAAAATTCATTAGATAGAAGCATAGACTTACACAACAATAGCCTACAGAATGTTAGATCAATATTCAACATCATTTCACCACATCAATCATTGTATCACTCTTAGTAAGCCCTAAATAAACCCATATTATTAAATTAAATTCTTCTAGCTAATCTACACAGTGAAAATGTCATTTCACAGCCCATCTGTTTTGCTGCTACATTATTCTTTGCTGCTATGGCTACAGAGTATTCTTGGCACCCATATCTCTAATGAGCTGAATGGCTTTCACACCCCCCCACACCACAGCAGTGGATGCTAGAAATCAAACTAACAATAGACACATTTGACATTTTGGGCCGAAGGTCAAATTGTCTCTGGTCTGTCGTTCTCAATGTTTGCTGCCACTCCACAGCCAACTACTGTGTACCTGGATAGTATGTGAAAAGCATGTATTATTAATTATCACATCTTTGGACTAGATGTTGTCCAAAAGACAGCAGTGTGCTGGAGGGAAAATATGACTCAAGAGCATCTGCTTAGGATGTAAACAATGTATGGGAATAACCATATTCTGTGTATTTAAAAACAGCATGTAAATAACCCTTGCACTTGACTACAGTGTGGCTCAATATGACTCTACCCACTGGGCACAGACTTCAGTTCAACGTCTAGTTTTGATGTACATTCGATTGAGTTTTCAACTAACGTGAATTCATTGCGAAATCAACAAAACATGTCACGTCATTGGATTTAGTTTGTTTGTTGAAAAATAGACGAAATTCCCTTGCGTTAATTACTTTTTTCCCCAAATCCAATCAGTTTCCACGTTGATTCAACGTCATCAAATCACATTTTTTGTTGAAATTATGTGTAAACAATGTTGATTCAACCAGTTTTTGCCCAATGGACATGTTCTGGGTAAGGACATAAATGTGGTGAGCTGTGTACTACAGTGTGAGTAAATCATTGATTGAGTACTGTAGAGAGTGTTAAGTTAGGTGCTTACATTGCAGAGCAGGTGCTCCAGGTTGTGGTCAGAGGCACACTTCCTCTTGTCCTCTGACAGCTCCTCCACATGGCTGTCCAGGCTGAAGTGTAGCCGTGCAAGCTTCTCCTGCATTTCACGCACATGCTCCAGCTGCTCAAAGGAGCAAACCTTCCCTGAGAGGACACAGCAAGCGTCATTCACACATCTGTCGAAGGGACATAACTTCATACGTGACCATGGTACTATGGCACAATGTCAAACAAATGGCTGCGTTTCCACTGCGTAACTGTGTCTCAGTATTCACTGGGTGGTCCATGGTCATCTTACCAAAAGCCTGCAGTTTTCCGGAGTGGAAGTCATTGAGCAGGTTGAGGAGGCCTCCCTCCATCTCTCTCACATCAGACACATCCGTGAGAAAGGAGTGCTGCAGCGGGGAGGACTGGGCCATCTTACTGGGCCCTGCTGGCTGGGGAGCCCTGGCCTTCTCCTTGTGAGGCCTGGTGAAGACAGACCAGACAACAGGAAATAACAGTAAACAGAACTTTTACATGAATCCATTAATCCAACCTCCAATATACATTTTGTCAATCCAACTCATTTGACTCATTAAAGTAGACGTTGGGACTGTTACAAACCTTGTGGTCTTTGGTGGAGCTGCTACGACCACACTGAGCACATCTTTGGACTGTCCTACTGCCCCAATGGACCTCTTGAACTTGCCTCTGTTTTTTGGGGAGGGGGGTTGGGGGAGGCCAAGGGAGAAGGTGGCACTCTTGCTGGAGGGGAGGACTGAGAGTTTACGGGGGTTGACCGGGGGAGGAGGGGGCTGGGGTAGAGACACTTTGGGGCTCCGCTTCTTACGCTTGTCCTCCATGGCTTGTTAGTGTGAAGTCCTCTGGGTAAGATGAGTGGACCCTGCCTGAGCTTCAGGACGTCCTGTAATAACGGTAGGAAGTCAGGCGCTAGCACTTCCACTCCCTGACAGGACTGCAGAGGGCTTGGAGGATAAACAGGGTCTAAGGAAATGCATGTTAAGTATAATGCATAACAGTTTCTCCATTGGCTGTAAGCTAGGAACATGTTAAATAATGACTAAGACGCCAAAGGGAAAGAGTGAACCACCACCCAACAACAGACATTTTACTTGGTAGACCTGCTAAATGTCAAATTGATGGCCTCCTGAGTGGCGCAGTGGTCTAAGGTACTGCATCGCAGTGTGCCACTAGAGATTCTGGGTTCGAGTCCAGGCTCTGTCGCATCCGGCCTCAACTGGGAGACCCATGGGGCGGTGCACAATTGGCCCAGTGTCGTCCGGGACAGGGACAGCCGGCAGGGCTGTCCCTGTCCCATCGCGCAATAGCGACTCCTGTGGCGGGCTGGGCACAGTGCACGCTGACACTGTCGCCTGGTGTACGGTGTTTCCTCCAGTGCATTGGTGCAGCTGGCTTCGGGTTAAGTGGACATTGTGTCAAGAAGCAGTGCGGCTTGGTTGGGTTGTGTTTCGGAGGACGCACGGCTCTCGACCTTTGCCTCTCCTGAGTCCGTACGGGTGTTGCAGTGATGAAACAAGACTATAACTACTGGACAGCATGAAATTGAGGAGAGAAAGGGCTAAAAAAATTATAAAGTAAAATTGATGTAATTCTCTCATTTCAAATGGTAGCACTTGCTGTATCTTGAATACTACCAGGCTGCTAAATTGATGCAGCCTCTTATCACTGACACAAGATCCTCTAGCAAACAACAAAGGGGTTCACTACATGAGGATTCATGGCTGGATGGCTGCCAGGGTGAATGTACCAAACCTAATATTCATCATTTGGACAAGCTTTGTAAATGCTCAAGGTGAACAAAGTCACACATCCAGGTAATATAGGCTTATGGGAAAAACAAATGATGAGGGTTCATTTTAGAACGTCTGTCCCTGTATAATATGCCTGTGTGAAACAGTTCCACTGAGGTATTTTTTAGAATACATAATGTCCTTGTAATTGGTCTGACAACATATTGCAAACAAGTCTTTCAACTGATGTAGCTGAAAACGCGTGGATAATCAATCATATTGGCAAAAATGACAGAAGTTATGTTCACAACTTTATATTACTTGGGAGTGATTAGTGAGATCTTGTAGACCTAAATTTCACTGTTACCAATACTATTGTTAACTTCAAGAAATCAGATGAATGTGTGCATCCCACAAACATATTGCTTTAAATGTATTAAAATATATTTAATTTAATAAAAGGTTTTTTAACCGATGGCTGCATGGGCAAGAGATAATGCCAGTGGATTGGACCAGAGACGTGTTTATTCTAGGACGTTGATGCGCACGGTTCTTCTTTTTATAGCCTAGCCCAAATAGTAGAACATCTCATATCCGGTTGTTGTATTAGAAATGGTTAATTCATTATTATTTCATACACTGAATAATAAAAAGGGATACAGAATAGGCTATAGCCATCCTCATCTGAACTTAAATCAGAGGACTACTGTGGTCCAAAGATGGCCACTAACCACACAGTCAACTTGATCCACCACTAAGCTTTGCAATAAATAAATTCACTCGCAATAATGTAAACTAAAATGAAAAAAGGAGTGCATTATATATAAAACATATCAATGGCGTATTTGCAGTAAACCATGTAAATGACATGAACAAATGCGTCTATCAGAAGACAATAGATCACTTACCGAGTGTATTACGCACGAAAAATCTGTCAAACGAACACCGCCTCACTTTCCCCCGAAGAATGTTTATCATCTCATACACATCTTCTTCATAACGGTTAATTCATTGAAAAAATAATACATGAGTCGTGGACAACAGCCACATAGAAAACGCGAAATAAAATCCCAGACGCGGCAATGGAGCTCAATCACCACGGAGCTATACGTCTTTATCCTGCACTTAAAGGGCCAGACACAACATTTCTTCCACTGGGAGACGATCCAATGAGCGGGAACATGCACTATAATTGTCCCATCACAACAAGTCTGAGTGGTCATGCTCATGGATGGAGAGTGCAAGCCAGATCATTTAGGTCCCATGAGCACGTTGTTGAAAGATGCTGCAGTGCATTCAATGCGGCTGTGTCAGGTGGACCTGCTTGCCAAGAAAAAAGGGTTGTATAGATTCTTTTGAAAGATAGCATTGGAAAAATACCAATACTTCAGAACAATGCCACCAGCCTGGAGTGGGTTTAGGCCCCTAGTAAAATGTTTTATTTTTCACAAGTTATTAGCAGCTTTAGAGAGCCATGTCTTCTGCAAATAGGCACATTTTTAAATAATGAGAAACAATCTGTGATATTGACACATTCTTAATGTTAATAATCATTCTTTGATTATACTGAAATAGGAATTATATTGACATTGTTGGTGAAAAGAAGTTAGAGTTGTAGGAGTGGTATGGAGCCCTCTAGTGGGAAAGAGAAGATATCAGACAGCGTGGTCAACACAATAGTTCAACCACAAAGAATCATGGGCAGAACCTTGAAAAGGAATACAAAAATAGGTTTATTTTTATTATGGAAGCTCAGAACAAAAACAGTGACACAAAATACAGTTGTAGAAAAAATACAAAGCTCTCATGCGTGTTTTCTTGTTCCAAGACAAATGACCAACAATAACTTACGTCTTTAACTTAACTTCTGGTCGGGTGAGCTATTGGAGTATGAGTATGCCTTGCCTAAGACTATTCTGTCTCTGAGAAGCTTGAAGAAGGCGTAGTAGTTGCTGAAGAGAATTAAAGCCAAGGATATCGTCTGATGCCACCTTTCTGAACATATCAACGAGTAGAGCTGGTAGAATATCATCGCACCTTCCAAGATGATGAGGATGTTCAATATTCATAAGGGCTTGTTGAAGAAAAACTAAAGGAAAAAAATCGACAGAAAAAGAGGAGACATGTTGTTATTGAACAAACAATGTCTGGAAGTACAACAAGCCCTTTAGCTTTGGCTGCCTGAGGCGCAAACAAGAACAGTCTTGCAGTTGGTGTTACTCACATAAAAGTGATCGTGGGAGACGTCTGAGGGGACAGCCACATTGTAGTGCCCTATGGCCTTGTATACATTTTTATTGTGTTTGACCAGGACACCCTGGGGCCACATGTACTCTTCCGTCCATCTGTAGGAGGAAAAGAGAGAAGAGGGTTCAAATAGATACAAAGCAAATCTTAGTAAATCTAACGCTCGTCTGCTAAATAGCCAGCTATCAGATGAGCAGAGTTTAGTCTGTCCTTTCTCTTGGAAGCCAAATGGATGCAAATATCTCGGAATACATTTTACCTCAGCCCTTAAGAATCTGTTTAAAGAAAACTTCACTCCCCTCATTGGCAAAATTAAAGACCTGATTCACTGGTCCACTCTCCCTGTGACTGCGATTGGATGGATTAACATAGTGAGGATGAACAAACGTTCTTTCCAGACTTAATCATCTCATTCAAATGAATTCCTGTATTTGCCCCCTACTGTATGGTGCATGACCTCCCTGAATATACAACAAGTAACAGCAGGGCCGTTTCTAGCTTTTTGGGCGCCCTAAGCGAGAGTGGTTGGGGGGGCTCCTGCCCCTCGTGTGCAAAACAATTTAGTGGCCCTCTTGGCAGCGTAGAGAAAATGTTACAGTTGTAAAGCTAATTTCCTGCAGTTCAAGTCATTTTGCCAAGGGATGGAGAAAACATTTAGCAGTTTTTAAGGCAAATTTTCTGCTAATCTACACATCTTGCCATGACTTTTGCCATGTTCATATGATATCTGTGTGAATAACAAAATCAATGGGGGCCCCCCTCGACGTCAGGGCCCCTGATTCTGCCATGATAACTACAAGGGTTAGATTGCTGGCTAGGCTAACTTACCTAGAAATATATAACATGTTAGATGAAATGGGCTAATTGAGTGACTGACCTAAAAATATGAAAACTGCAGATGCACTACCAAAATGTTGAAATTACACGTGTTTTTTCTACTATACTAACTAACAGTACGTTCAAACCGACTGATTTCCTAATTTGTTTTGTTTTTTGGTTGGGAGGCCCCTGGGGGCCGCGGGGCCCTAAGCGGACGCTTAGGAGTAACAACAATATTAATACAATGTTATTACTAAAGTAATTACAGAGTTCTAGTCCCTCCCAAACCCTCAGTGATATCATCAGTGCGCCTCAGGCCGTGATGCCTCCTCACTAGTAGTACTTACATGTGCTGCAGGACGTTGGAACAGAGAGACGGGTCCACTTTGTGCCAGCAGCCCAGGTGTGCTGCGGCCTTATGGAGCAGGTCACAGTAGCGTGGGGGCAGCAGGTGCCTCATGAGGATGACTGAGGTACTGACAGACACCAGGATGAAGAGCTCACAGGACCAACGCTTGTCCACGTATTGTGTGCTCTGCAGAGGACCAGCACACAACCAGAATAAGCAGCCAGAAAAACACAGCGCCCTCAGAGACGCATTGGAACTGCAGGCACCAAGCAATGTATCTATTCTTGATTATGTTGACAAACCTAATTGGCGATATATAACAATGCTGCACTACGGTGCAAAAACAAAAAAGGGAGATCTGAAGGTAGACCCTCCTTTCTCAAATCTCAGTAGTTAGCACGTCACAACACCTAATATAAGGCTGGGAAGTCAGTTATTAGTTACTCACCTTAAACCATACAGGTACGAAGGCCACGTAGTAGGCACTGAGCATGGAGCTGACCAGCACCTCCTTCATCCTCCAGTTGAAGTCCATCTTCAGGTACTCCCCCTCTTTGCGGATGAGGTCTGGGGAGAGGCAGCAGGCGTGTGTGGGCATGGCCTGGACCCCATACAGCTGGCTGGTGTGCTGCTTCCACGTCTCCTTCAGAGCCGACATGTAGTCACGCCCCACGCTGCCCAGCTACTTCGACCCGATGCTAGCGATGGGCGAGAGTGGCTCCACCCGGCAGAAGTAGCAGTTTAACCGGAAAAAGGGAATGTACATCCCGAACCTGTGGAAACAGGGGATTGCAGAACTTTCAGGTTACAATGTATTCCAAACTGACAGTCTATTTAGATCATTTGAATCCTAATCGACACCGATGACCGACTTGAGCATCACGTTCCTCTGAGACACTGGAGGTGTTCAGAGTCGTTGAACTTGATCCCTAGTGAAGGTTGATACTAGTGAGTGTTGTTGGGCAGTGAATAAGTCATGTACAGTCGTCTCTAAAATGAATGGCACTCCCGATAAAGATGAGCAAAAATTACTTGTCTAAAATAAATCAAACAAATATTGAGTAACATTGTACGCAGAATTTTAAAAAGTATATAATTTTACAACTAATACAATTGCTCAGAGAAAGACATTTTGTTTAACAAGTAATACAAAATTGGCACCCCTAAAGACTCTTAAATAAAAGTTCATCTTAGCTTATGGAATTGTATTGTGGCCTTCCATGGCATCCTGTTTCACTGGGGTTTAAATAAGGTAACAAGCATGTAAAATGTATCTGTCATACATCACTAGAGGTTGGACCAAGTCACTATTATTCGAAGCACAAGCAAGTCTCAAGGTTCGAATCTCATGTCACAAGGTTCGAGTCTCAAGTCGAGTCCCAAGTCGAACGGGTCGAGTCCAATTCAAGCTGAGTCACAAGTTATTTTTCAAGTCAAGTCTCAAGTCAAAATGTATTTGTCACGCGCCGAATACACCACGTGAAGACTTTTCCGTGAAATGCTTACTAACGAGCCTTTTAAAAACAATGCAGTTAAAAAGAAAAAGGAGCAAATAAAAAATAGTAACACAATAAAACAATAATAACGAGGCTATTTACAAGGAGCACCGGTACCGAGTCAATGTGCAGGGGTACGAGGTAGTTGAGGTAATATGTACATGTGGGTAAGGGTAAAAGTAACAATCTGGATAGACAGAGTAGCAGCAGTGTATGTGAAGAATGTGAATGTGTGTGTGGCGTCAATATCGATGCGTGTGTGTGTGTGAGCTTGTGTAGTGTGTGTGTGTGTGTGTTGGAGTGTCAGTTTAGTATGTGTGTGTGTGGGGGTAGAGTCCAGTGAGTGTGCATAGAGACAATGCAAGCGAACCAGTGCCATTTGATTAACTGTCCAGCAGTCTAATGACTTGGGGGTAAAAGCTGTTCAGGAACCTTTTGGTCCCAGACTTGGCGCTCCCGTACCGCTTGCTGTGCAGTATCAGAAAGAACATATGACTTTCGGTGGCTGGAGTCTTCAACAATTTTTAAGGCCTACCTCTTGACACCACCTGGTATAAAGGTACTGGATGGCAGGCCCCTGTGATGTACTGGCACGTACGCACTACCCGCTGTCATGAAGGTCAAGGTCCTAAACGACATCGTAACCGCCATCGATAAGAAACAATACTGTGCTGCCGTATTCATTGACCTGGCCAAAGCTTTTGACTCTGTTAATCACCTCATCCTCATCGGCAGACTCAGTAGCCTTGGTTTCTCAAACGATTGCGTCGCCTGGTTCACCAACTACTTCTCTGATAGAGTTCAGTATGTCAAATCGGAGGGCCTGCTGTCCGGACCTCTGGCAGTCTCTATGGGGGTACCACAGGGTTCAATTCTTGGGCCAACTCTTTTCTCTGTATACATCAATGATGTCGCTCTTGCTGCTGGTGAATCTCTGATCCACCTCTACGCAGACGACACCATTCTGTATACTTCTGGCCCTTCTTTGGACACTGTGTTAACAACCCTCCAGACGAGCTTCAATGCCATACAACTCTCCTTCCGTGGCCTCCAACTGCTCTTAAATACAAGTAAAACTAAATGCATGCTCTTCAACCGATCGCTGCCTGCACCTGCCCAGTATCACTTCTCTGGACGGTTCTGACTTAGAATTTGTGGACAACTACAAATACCTAGGTGTCTGGTTAGACTGTAAACTCTCCTTCCAGACTCACATCAATCATCTCCAATCCAAAGTTACATCTAGAATTGGCTTCCTATTTCGCAACAAAGCATCCTTCACTCATGCTGCCAAACTTACCCTCGTAAAACTGACCATCCTACCAATCCTCGACGATGTAATTTACAAAATAGCCTCCAATACCCTACTCAACAAGCTGGATGCAGTCTATCACAGTGCCATCCGTTTTGTCACCAAAGCCCCATATACTACCCACCACTGCGACCTGTACGCTCTCGTTGGCTGGCCTTCGCTTCATAATCGTCGCAAAAAACATTGGCTCCAGGTCATCTACAAGAGCCTGCTAGGTAAAGTCCCCCCTTATCTCCGCTCACTGGTCACCATAGCAGCACCCACCTGTAGCACACGCTCCAGCAGGTATATCTCTCTGGTCACCCCTAAAGTCAACTCCTCTTTTGGTCGTCTCTCCTTCCAGTTCTCTGCTGCCAATGACTGGAACGAACTACAAAAATCTCTGAAACTGGAAACACTTATCTCCCTCACTAGCTTTAAGCACCAGCTATCAGAGCAGCTCCCAGATCACTGCACCTGTACATAGCCCATCTATAATTTAGCCCAAACTACTACCTCATTTAAAGTAGCCCAAACTACTTTATTTATTTTGCTCCTTTGCACCATATTATTTATATTTTAACTTTGAACTTTCTTCAAATAACTAATCTACCATTCCAGTGTTTTACTTGCTATACTTTATTTACTTTGCCACCATGGCCTTTTTTGCCTTTACCTCCCTTATCTCACATCATTTGCTCACATTGTATATAGTCTTATTTTTTTCTACTGTATCATTGATTGTATGTTGTTTTACTCCATGTGTAACTCTGTGTTTTTGTATGTTGTCGAACTGCTTTGCTTTATCTTAGCCAGGTCGCAATTGTAAATGAGAACTTGTTCTCAACTTGCCTACCTGGTTAAATAAAGGTGAAATAAATAAATAAATAAAAATAAAAAATGACTGGCCTGTTCGGGTCAGGTTACCGTGGACCACACATCTCTCACACCCGCCAGAGGGGGAGCGATCGAGAGGTATGGAGGTGGGGGGGGGTTATGACACCTCACGCCCATTGTAAATCTTAAGGCAGCAGACAAAATCCCTTTGTCTGCTCACTGTGGAGGAATGGAATGTATGATGGGCCTATGGAGAACCTACCTCAGAACAGTAACATGCAATAAATGGACTTTGGGACAATTTGTTTAATCAGTCAAAATGGTGGTAATGACGATAGATGGAATATCAAAATTAATGTTGTTTTTGTTATGTTATTAAAAAGTTAAATGACAACGTTATAACAAAAACATTGTAACTTGAAGAGTTTCCACAATATTTACCTGATGTTTGCATACGGTAAGTTGTGTGGAAAATGTCCAGATCAAAGAGAATGTTTTTGTAAAGATGAACTGTGAAGTTAGTTGTCTAAATTGGATCCGAGTAAAATCCAGACCTTGCCTCTTAACTAGTTAAGCCCAGAGAACTTGCCCTAAAGGCGGAAACGCCCATTTCTGACCCCAGGGTATAAAACATGCGAGTTAAGAATGAACATCATGACTAGGTGACCACGAGCTGCAGCCAAGGTCCGATTAGTTGTAACCCCAAAACGCAACATGAGGTTGAAGAAGACAAAGGAACCTTTTAACAATCTATGCTACGGATGAGTAGCTGTGTCTAAGAGGGTGAATTCAAGCAGGAACACCCGGTTATTCTCTCCAAAGAATCGTGTGTTCACACTGCTTTCATTCCCACGCTGGAACAACCTACATGGATGATTAGCTGTCCTCAGAAGACTTCCATTTCAGAACAAGGGCGAGGAAACAGACCACTCAGAGAAAGGACACTGACATCGTGAAGACAGAGTTATACCCGGTAACCGAATAAAGTGCCGTCATCAGAGGAGAAGGCGAACCCGGTCCACGAAAAGACACCCCATCGGAGACCTTCGACACGTAATTACATCATTATATTCTGACCCGCGGCAGTTCGGAGCAAGGTTATGGTTAAACTAAGCATAGTTTACAAATGTGCCCAAGTGTGCTTTTCTCTTGTGCACTCTCCATTTTGTGTAACATGTGTCATATTGTGCTGGCCCACTAGGGACCTGTTTCATTGTACTCAGTTCTAATTAATAGCCTATTCTGTGTGTATCTTATATTGTAATTTTAGCTTGTTAGTAAATAAATCAAATCAACTCAATTGGTGTGGTACGGATTTATTTAGTGGGACTCGGGTTTGTGCAGATTCCTGGATTATGCGACGTTCAGAATGAGACTGTAGAGGAAATTAATTAGCGACTGTTGTAAAATTGATATTCTGATAATTTGGGAAATAGCAACTCAATAAAGCCAAACTTTCTCATGCTGCCCCAGGTTACTGAGTTAATAATTACCTGATTAATTTAATCACGTAATTATAAAACAGTTAATCATTCGATGAACAGCAGTTGTCACATTAGTCAATCCAACGTTACGACACTGCCTTGCGGTCGGATGCCAATTAGTTGCCGTATCAAGCAGTGATGCAGCCAGATGCTCTCAAAAGGTGCAGCTGTTGAACTTTTTGACGGGCCATGACAAATCTTTTCAGCCTCCTGAGGGGGAAGAGGTGTTGTTGTGCCCTCTTCACGACTGTGTTGGTGTGTTTGGACCATGATAGGTCCTTAATGATGTGGACACCGAGGAACTTCAAGTCAAGTAAAAAAAAAACCATCTATACATGCAATGACTTGTTCAACTACAAATCTTTGTCTATTTATTGAGGCTACCAGACAGTCCTTTTCATTATTTTGTTTACAACACATTTCGATTGTAATAATTAAATTAAACAAAATTCCAAATGCAAGCTTCATTAGTAAATCATAAATTTCATCATACAAAAAAGACCAGTAGGCCTATGCCAGAAATTGTTGCTTGATGCCCCATTGATGGTGAGCTTGCAAAGTAAACAGTTCATATTCTTGAGCACCAGTTTTTTTGGAGCTGCAAATTTATTTATTGCAATACTCTCTCCCTACAATTTGACGTTTGTACTGCACCTGATCCTAGCTGTAGGCGTACAGCAAAAGCAACAATCTGTTCACCAAATCAGTGGTTCTCAAACTTTTTGACCTGCGACCCCCCCAAAAAGCAGGAGTTCAAAGCGTGCGACCCCCGGGCACGTTCACTTATAATTCACTGTATCACAATTACAGTGGGTCAGAAGTTTACATACACTAAGTTGACTGTGCATTTAAACAGCTAGGAAAATTCCAGAAAATTATGTCATGGCTTTTGAAGCTTCTGATAGGCTAATTGACTTCATTTGAGTCAATTGGAGGTGTACCTGTGGATGCATTTCAAGGACGACCTTCAAACTCACTGCCTCTTTGCTTGACATCATGGGAAAATCAAAAGAAACCAGCCAAGACATCAGAAAAAAAAATGCAGACCTCCACAAGTCTGGTTCATCATTGGGAGAAATTTCCAAACGCCTGAAGGTACCACGTTCATCTGTACAAACAATAGTATACAAGTATATACACCATGGGACCACGCAGCCGTTATACCGCTCAGGAAGGAGACGCGTTCTGTCTCCTAGAGATGAAGATTACTTTGGTGCGAAAAGTGCAAATCAATCCCAGAACAACAGCAAAGGACCATGTGAAGATGCTGGAGGAAACAGGTACAAAAGTATCTATATCCACAGTAAAATGAGTCCTATATCGACATAACCTGAAAGGCCGTTCAGCAAGGAAGAAGCCACTGCTCCAAAACCGCCATAAAAAAGCCAGACTACGGTTTGCAACTGCACATGGGGACGAAGACCGTACTTTTTGGAGAAATGTCCTCTGGTCTGATGAAACAAAAATAGACTGTTTGGCCATAATGACCATTGTTATGTTTGGAGGAAAAAGGGGGAGGCTTGCAAGTCAAAGAACACCATCCCAACCGTGAAGCATGGGGGTGGCAGCATCATGTTGTGGGGGTGCTTTGCTGCATGAGGGACTGTTGCACTTCACAAAATAGATTGCATCATGATGGAGGAAAATGATGTGGATACAGTATATTGAAGCAACATCTCAAGACATCAGTCAGGAAGTTAAAGCTTGGTCGCAAATGGGTCTTCCAAATGGACAATGACCCCAAGCATACTTCCAAAGTTGTGGCAAAATGGCTTAAGGACAACAAAGTCAAGGTATTGGAGTGAGATTAAAATAGCAAACAACGAGTTTTACTATGACTTCGGCAATGCATGGTCGGACGAACCAAGTCTCGGTCCCTGAGAAGGAACGTTTTAAAGGCCAACCTCTTGGCATCGGAGAGAAAATGTAGCAGTTTTCAAGCTAATTTGTTATTATTCTACACACCTCTGGCAAAAAGCTGAGGAATGGGCCTGGAGAAATTGTACCACTCAAATTCATAGACAGAGCAATGGTTTCAAGGACTGACCATCGATGAAATCAAAATGTATACTTAACAAAGTTGAGGCTGTACAGTGTTTTACATTTACATTGTTTACAAATATTGAAGCAAAACAATCTTATATTTTGGGTTGTATTTGGGGAATACGAGTATTATAATTGGTGGAGAACTGTGGATACTAATATCCTTCTGTGCCTCCCATGCCCATGTTGCCTAGGGTTAAGAACATAAATTGTATATTAATAATATTATATTGTACTCTCTACACTTATTCCACAGAATGTTTGGCCTAAATTCTTTGAATCTGTTAGAAATACGCATAAGAAAAATGTTATACAAATATTTTGAGAACTGGCCGCAGACCCCCTGCAGTACCTCCGTGGACCCCACTTCGAGAACCCCTGAATTACAGAACTTGGGTCACCAAGTATCTAAATCTTCAATTAGATACTACCTCCATGCCAATAGGCTATTTAGAAGGATTGCCAGAAAATAGCCTTTATCAAGAGCAATCAACAGATGTACAGTGGCTTGCAAAAGTATTCACCCCCCTTCACATTTTTCCTATTTTGTTGCCTTACAACCTGGAATTAAAATAGATTTTTGGGGGGATAGTATCATTTGATTTACACAACATGGCTACAACTTTGAAGATGCAAAATATTTTTTTATTGTGAAACAAACAAGAAATAAGACAAAAAAGTAAAGAAAACTTGAGTGTGCGTAACTATTCACCCCCCAAAGTCAATACTTTGTAGAGCCACCTTTTGCAGCAATTACAGCTGCATGTCTCTTAGGGTATGTCTCTATAAGCTTGGCACATCTAGCCACTGGGATTTTTGCCCATTCTTCAAGCCAAAACTGCTCCAGCTCCTTCAAGTTGGATGGGTTCCGCTGGTGTACAGCAATCTTTAAGTCATACCACAGATTCACAATTGGATTGAGGTCTGGGCTTCGACTAGGCCATTCCAAGACATTTAAATGTTTCCCCTTAATATGGCTTGAATCCCGTTAGCGGGATCGATATGACAACAGCCAGTGAAGTGCAGGGCGCCAAATTCAAAACAACAAAAATCTCATATTTAACATTCCTCAAACATACAAGTATTATACACCATTTTAAAGCTTTACTTCTTGTTAATCCAGCCACAGTGTCTGATTTCAAAAAGGCTTTACGGCGAAAGCAAACCATATGATTATGTTAGGTCAGCGCCTATACAGAAAAAAAAACAGCCATTTTCCAGCCAAAGAGAGCAGTCACAAAAAGCAGAAAGAGAAAATGAATTACTAACCTTTGATGATATTCATCAGATGACACTCATATGACTTCATGTTACACAATACATGTATGTTTTGTTCGATAAAGTTCATATTTATATCCAAAAATCTCAGTTTGCATTGGCGCGTTACGTTCAGTAATGTTTTGCTTCCAAAACATCCGGTGATTTTGCAGAGAGCCACATTAATTGACAGAAATACTCATCATAAATGTTGATGAAAATACAAGTGTTATGCATAGGATTATAGATGCACTTCTCCTTAATGCAACCGCTGTGTCAGATTTCAAACAATCTCCCTCACGATGCCAGGACAGCGGAGTCAATCACCACCTTCCGGAGACACCTGAAACCCCACCTCTTTAAGGAATACCTGGGATAGGATAAAGTAATCCTTCTAACCCCCCCCCCCCCCCCCCCCTTTAAAAGATTTAGATGCACTATTGTAAAGTGGTTGTTCTACTGGATATTATAGGTGAATGCACCAATTTGTAAGTCGCTCTGGATAAGAGCGTCTGCTAAATGACTTAAATGTAAATGTAAAAAAGCTTTACCGAAAAAGCACACCATGCAATAATCTGAGTACGGCACTCAGACACAAAAACATGCCATACAATATATCCGCCATGTTGGAGTCAACAATAGTCAAAAATAGCATTATAAATATTCACTTACCTTTGATGAACTTCATCAGAATGCACTCCCAGGAATCCCACTTCAACAATAAATGTTTGTTTTGTTCGATAAAGTCCATCCTTTATGTCCAAATACCTCCTTTTTGTTCGCGCCTTCAGTTCAAAAATCCAAATTCACGACGCGCAGGTCAGACGAAAACTCAAAAAATCCCATTACAGTTCATAGAAACATGTCAAACGATGTATAGAATTAATCTTTAGGATGGTTTTATCGTAAATCTGCAATAAAGTTTCACCTGAGAAATCCTTTGTCTTCAGAAATGCAATGGAACTGAGCTACCACTCACGTGAGCGCGCATGGCTGAGCCTCATGCCCTGCTGGCAGTCATCTGACACCAGGAGCTCTTATTCATCCTCACTTCACAGTAGAAGCCTCAAACAAGGTTCTAAAGACTGTTGACATCTAGTGGAAGCCTTAGGAAGTGCAAAATGACCCCACAGACACTGTAGTTTGAATAGGGAATTAATTGAAAAACTACAAACCACTTCCTGTTTGTATTTTTTCTCAGGTTTTTGCCTGCCATATGAGTTCTGTTATACTCACAGACATCATTCAAACAGTTTTAGAAACTTCAGAGTGTTTTCTATCCAAATCTACTAATAATATGCATATCTTAGTTTCTGGGCATGAGTAGCAGGCAGTTTACTCTGGGCACGTCAGTCATCCAAGCTACTCAATACTGCCACCATCCATAAGAAGTTAAACCACTCGAGTGTTGCTTTAGCAGTATGCTTAGGGTCATTGTCCTGCTGCAAGGTGAACATCCGTCCCAGTTTTAAGTCTCTGGAAGGCCAACAGGTTTCCCTCAAGAATTTCCCTGGATTTAGCACCATCCATCATTCCTTCAATTCTGACCAGTTTCCCAGTCCCTGGCAATGAAAAACTCCCCACAGCATGATGCTGCCACCACAATGCTTCACTGTAGGGATGGTCTTCTAGGGGTGATGAGAGGTGTTGGGTTTGCGACAAAGCTTTTTTCTTGATGGCTAAAAAGCTCAATGTTAGTCTCATCTGACCAGAGTACCTTCTTCCATATGTTTGGGGAGTCTCCCACATGCCTTTTGGCAAACATCAAACATGTTTGCTTATTTTTGTCTGGCCACTCTTCCGTAAAGCCCAGCTCTGTGGAGTGTACGGCTTAAAGCGGTCCTATGGACAGATACTCCAATCTCCGCTGTGGAGCTCTGCACCTCCTTCAGGGTTAGCTTTGGTCTATTTGTTGCCTCTGATTAACCTGTTATGGATAGTAACCCGATTAAATCTGGTTACTACTCCTGCCCAGTAACTAGAATATGCATATAATTATTGGCTTTGGATAGAAAACACTCCAAAGTTTCTAAAACTGTTTGAATGGTGTCTGTGAGTATATCATTACTCATATGGCAGGCAAAAACCTGAGAAGATTCCTTACAGGAAGTGGCCTGTCTGACCATTTCTTGCCCTCCTTGATCATCTCTATCCAAAACAGGGGATCTCTGCTGTTACGTGACACTTCCTACAGCTCCCATGGGCTCTCAGAAGGCGGGAAAAAGCTGAATGATGTAATTCCATCCCCAGGCTGAAACACACTAGCGCTTTTGGCAAGTGCTCTATCAGAGGACAATGGGCTTAGGCGCGTGCACGAGTCGACCCCATGCTTTTATTTTCTTTCGTCTTTTATCCTAAACACAGATTCCCGGTCGGAATATTATCACTTTTTTACGAGAAAAATGGCATAAAAATTGATTTTAAACAGCGGTTCACATGCTTCGAAGTACGGTAATGGAATATTTAGAACATTTTTGTCACTAAATGTGCCGTGCTCGTCACCCTTCTTTACCATTCGGATAGTGTCTTGAACGCACGAACAAAACAGAGGATATTTGGATATAACTATGGATTATTTGGGACCAAACCAACATTTGTTATTGAAGTAGAAGTCCTGGGAGTGCATTCTGATGAAGAACACCAAAGGTAATAACATTTTTCTTATAGTAAATCTGACTTTGGTGAGTGCTAAACTTGCTGGGTGTCAAACTATATGCATTTAGCTGTGGTTTTGTTTTTTGTGACATTATATGCTAGCTTGAAAAATGGGTGTCTGATTATTTATGGCTGGGTACTCTGCTGACATAATCTAATGTTTTGCTTTCGTTGTAAAGCCTTTTTGAAATCGGACAGTGTGGTTAGATTAACGAGAGTCTTGTCTTTAAAATGGTGTAAAATAGTCATATGTTTGAGAAATTGAAGTAATAGCATTTCTAAGGTATTTGAATAACGCGCCACAGGATTCCACTGGCTGTTACGTAGGTGGGACGATTTCGTCCCGCCGACCCTAGAGAGGTTAACAAGTCCGACGTGAAGGATATACTGCTTTCTCGGGAACAGGCCCAAATCCCAGTAATTTACGTGAAGAGAAGACGGAGAAAAAGGGGGCGGAGGTTGGGCTGAGTCGTGGCTGAACGATGACATAACATACAGATGGCGGGTTTTACACTTTATCGGCAGGATAGAACAGCAGCCTCAGGTAAGACAAGGGGTCGCGGTCTACGTATAATTGTAAACAACAGCTGGTGCACAATATCTAAGGAAGTCTCGAGGTTTTGCTTGCCTGAGGTAGAGCATCGCATGATAAGCTGTAGACCACACTATCTACCTAGAGTGTTCATCTGTATTTTTTGTAGCTGTCTACATACCACCACGGACCGATGCTGACAGTAAGACCGCACTCAATGAGCTGTATACCACCATAAGCAAACAGGAAAACGCTCATTCAGAGGCGGTACCCCTAGAGGCCGGGGACTTCAATGCAGGGAAACGTTCTCCCAGCATGTTACATGTGCAACCAAAGAGAGAAAAACTCTGGACCACCTTTACTCCACACACAGAGACGTGTACAAAGATCTCTCTCCATTTGGCAAATCTGACCATAATTCTATCCTCCTTAAAGCAGGAAGCACCTGTCACTCAGTCAATACAAAAAGTGGTCAGATGAAGCAGAGGCTAAGCTACAGGACTGTTTTGCAAGCAAAGACTGGAATACATTCTGGGATTCTTCCGATAGCATTGAGGAGTACACCACATCAGTCACTGGCTTCATCAGTGACGTCGTCCCCACAGTGACCGTACGTACATACTCCAACGAGAAGCCATGGATTACAGGCAACATCCGCACTGAGCTGAAGGGTAGAGCTGCCGTTTTCAAGGAGCGGGACTCTAACCCGGAAGCTTATAAGAAATCCCGCTATGACCGCTAACGAACCATTAAACAGGCAAAGCGTCAATACAGGACTAAGACAGAATCGTACTACACCGGCTCCAACGCTCATCAGATGTGGCAGGGTTTGCAAACCATTACAGACTACAAAGGGAAGCACAGCCAAGAGCTGCCCAGTGACACAAGCCTACCAGACGAGCTAACTTACTTCTATGCTCGCTTCGAGGCAAGTAACACTGAAACATGCATGAGTGTGTCAGCTGTTCCGGACGACTGTGACCACGTTTTCTGCAGTCGATGTAAGTAAGACCTTAAAACAGGCCACAACGTCTACCCCCTAGCCATAAGACTCCTGAACATCTATTCAAATGGCTACCCAGAATATTTGCATTGCCCCCCTCCCCCCACGATGCCGCTACTCTGTTATTTTCTATGCATAGTCACTTTAATAACTCTACCTACATGTACATATTACCTCGACAAACCGGTGTCCCCGCACATTGACTCTGTACCGGTACCCCCCGTATATAGCCTTGCTATTGTTATTTTACTGCTGCTCTTTAATTATTTGTTACTTTTGTTTTATTTATTTTTTTAAACTGCATTTTGGTTAAGGGCTTGTAAGTAAGCCTTTCACTAAGGTCTACACCTGTTGTATTCGGCGCATGTGACAAAATTTGATTTGATATCCTGGTTAAGAATGAAACGACTGAACAACGAAACAGCAAGTAAGTGAAAGAAATAGGTTTTCATTATGTCTTACTGGTAATGGGGACATACGTAAATACCAACAAAATAACTTTTTGGTCAGCGTGTGTGTGTTTCAACTATTTAACTACACTAGAATGCTCAAAAGGCCGCTAAAATTTGAAATATCGGGATCGGGTTTTTTGTCAAGGAAAATATTGGATATCAGTATCAGCCAAAAATGTAATATCGGTACATCCCTAGTATTAAGTGTGTATGTTTATCCTGTGTTATCATTTAGCTAGCTAGTAAATAAATAATTTAACCAATTTGTGTAGTACTGAATCATAAGTAAGGCTGGGGTTTTTGCAGATACAGGAGGTTACGACTGCTCAGAATGATATGATACGAGGTTATGATAAATACATTGACTGTTTTATGGATGAGATAGGTAAAGACCTTTAGAGTTTAATTCGGGAGATGGTAACTCTTTAAACAACCGCTCTCGTGGTGCCCCAAAATGAAAGTCAAGTTACGACATCACTCTTGACAGAGCGCCAGAGTTCCCCTTTGGAGATGGTTGTCTTTCTGGAAGGTTCTCCCATCTCTGCAGCACTCCACCAATGAGGATTTCATGGTAGAGCGGCCAGACGGATCCCACTCCTCAGTGAAAAGCACACAACAGCCAGCTTGGAGTCTGCCAAAAGACACCTAAAGGACTATCAGACCATGAGAAACAAGATTCTCTGGTCTGATGAAAGCAAGATTGAACTCTTTGGCCTGAGGGCCAAGCCTCACATCTGGAGGAAACCTGCCACCATCCCTAAGGAGAAGCATGGTGGTGGCAGCATAATGCTGTGGGGATGTTTTTCAGTAGCAGGGACTGGGAGACTAGTCAGGATCGAGGGAAAAATGAACGCCGCAAATACAGAGAGATCCTTGATGAAAACCTGCTCCAGCGCACTCAGGACCTCAGACCGAGGCCAAAATGTCACCTTCGAACAGGACAACGACCCTAAGCACACAACCAAGACAACGCAGGAGGGGCTTTGGGACAATTCTCTGAATGTCCTTGAGTGGCCCAGCCAGAGGCCGGACTTGAACCTGATCGAACATCTCTGGAGGGACCTGAAAATAGCTGTGCAGCAACGCTCCCCATCCAACCTGACAGCTCGAGAGAATCTGCAGAGAAGAATGGGAAAAACTCACCAAATAGATGTGTGCCAAGCTTGATGGGTCAAACCCAAGAAGACTTGAGGATGTAATCATTGCCAAAGGTGCTTCAACAAAGTACTGAGTAAAGGATCTGAATGCTTATGTAAACGTGATACTTTAAAACATTTTTTTTTTAATGTTTGCTAATTTATAAAAACAGATTTTGCTTTAATATGGGGTATTGTGTGTAGATTGATGAGGGAAAAAACGATTTAATCAATTTCAGAATAAGGCTGTAACGTAGCAAAAAGTCAAAGGGTCTGAATACTTTCTGAATGCACTAATATATTATATATTGCTGTGGTAGCCATGCTGGTTAACCTGTTGGGGATAGGGGGCAGTATTTACACGGCCGGATAAAAAACGTACCCGATTTAATCTGGTTATTACTACTGCCCAGAAACTAGAATATGCATATAATTATTGGCTTTGGATAGAAAACACCCTAAAGTTTCTAAAACTGTTTGAATGGTGTCTGTGAGTATAACAGAACTCATATGGCAGGCAAAAACCTGAGAAGATTCCAAACAGGAAGTACCCTCTCTGACCATTCCTTGGGCTTCTTGGCTCTGTTTATTGAACATTTAGGATCTTTGCTGTAACGTGACACTTCCTACGGCTCCCATAGGCTCTCAGAACCCGGGAAAAAGCTGAATGATGCAATTCCTGCCGCTGGCTGAAAAACTTTAGCGCGTTTGGATGGTGGTCGATCAGAGGGCCATCAGACAGGCTCGTGCACGAGGGGATCCCATGCTTTTACTTTCTCTCTCTTTGAACGTAAACACGCTTTCCCGGTCGGAATATTATCGCTTTTTTACGAGAAAAATGGCATAAAAATTGATTTTAAACAGCGGTTGACATGCTTCGAAGTACGGTAATGGAATATTTAGATTTTTTTTGTCACGAAACGCGTCGGGCGCGTAACCCTTATTTACCCTTTCGGATAGTGTCTTGAACGCACGAACAAAACGCCGCTATTTGGATATAACAATGGATTATTTGGTACCAAACCAACATTTGTTATTGAAGTAGAAGTCCTGGGAGTGCATTCTGACGAAGAACAGCAAAGGTAATAACATTTTTCTTATAGTAAATCTGACTTTTGGTGAGTGCTGAACTTGCTGGGTGTCTAAATAGCTAGCCCTGTGATGCCGGGCTATCTACTTAGAAAATTGCAAAATGTGCTTTCACCGAAAAGCTATTTTAAAATCGGACATAGCGAGTGCATAGAGGAGTTCTGTATCTATAATTCTTAAAATAATTGTTATGTTTTTTGTGAACGTTTTTTATCCTGAGTAATTTAGTAAATTCACCGGAAGTGTTCGGTGGGAATGCTAGTCACATGCTAGTCACATGCTAATGTAAAACGTTTTTGATTAAATATGAACTTGATTGAACAGACATGCATGTATTGTATAACATAATGTCCTAAGATTGTCATCTGATGAAGATCATCAAAGGTTAGTGCTGCATTTAGCTGTGGTTTGGGTTTATGTGACATTATATGCTAGCTTGAAAAATGGGTGTCTGATTATTTATGGCTGGGTACTCTGCTGACATAATCTAATGTTTTGCTTTCGTTGTAAAGCCTTTTTGAAATCGGACAGTGTGGTTAGATTAACGAGAGTCTTGTCTTTAAAATGGTGTAAAATAGTCATATGTTTGAGAAATTGAAGTAATAGCATTTCTAAGGTATTTGAATAACGCGCCACGGGATTCCACTGGCTGTTGAGTAGGTGGGACGCTAGCCCAGAGACTTTTGACTGGTACTGTGTGTGTGTGTGTATATATAAACTCAGCAAAAAAAGAAACGTCCCTTTTTCAGGACCCTGTCTTTCAAAGATAATTCATAAAAATCCAAATAACTTCACAGATCTTCATTGTAAAGGGTTTAAACACTGTTTCCCATGCTTGTTCAATTAACCATTAACCAACAATTAATGAACATGCACCTGTGGAACGGTCATTAAGACACTAACAGCTTACAGGCGGTAGGCAATTCAGGTCACAGTTCTGAAAACTTAGGACACTAAAGAGGCCTTTCTGACTCTGAAAAACACAAAAAGAAAGATGCCAAGGGTCCCTGCTCATCTGCGTGAACGTGCCTTTGGCATGCTGCAAGGAGGCATGAGGACTGCAGATGAGGCCAGGGAAATAAATTGCAATGTCCGTACTGTGAGACGCCTAAGACAGCGCTACAGGGAGACAGGATGGACAGCTGATCATCCTCGCAGTGACAGACCACGTGTAACACCTGCACAGGATTGGTATATCACACCTACGGGACAAGTACAGGATGGCAACAACTGCCCGAGTTACACCAGGAACACACAATCCCTCCATCAGTGCTCAGACTGTCCACAGTAGGCTGAGAGAGGCTGGACTGAGGGCTTGTAGGCCTGTTGTAAGGCAGGTCCTCACAAGACATCACCGGCAACAACGTCGCCTATGGGCCTAAACCCACCGTCACTGGACCAGACAGCATTGGTTGGCGCCAACAGAGATGGCCGCCTCGCTTCGCGTTCCTTTGAAACTATGCAGTATTTTGTTTTTTTGTGTGTTATTTCTTACATTGTTACCCCAGGTAATCTTAGGTTTTATTACATACAGCCGGGAGGAACTATTGGATATAAGAGCAACGTCAACTCACCAACATTACGACCAGGAATACGACTTTCCCGAAGCGGATTCTCTGTTTGGCCCACCACCCAGGACAATGGATCGGATCCCAGCCGGCGACCCAAAACAACAGCGCCGTAGAAGGGGCAGACGGAGCGGTCTTCTGGTCAGGCTCCGTAGACGGGCACGTCGCGCACCACTCCCGAGCATACTACTCGCCAATGTCCAGTCTCTTGACAACAAGGTAGACGAAATCCGAGCAAGGGTAGCATTCCAAAGAGAGATCCGAGACTGTAACATTCTTTGTTTCACTGAAACATGGCTCACTCGAGACACGCTATCTGAGTCGGTATAGCCACCTGGTTTCTTCACGCATCGCGCCGACAGAAACAAGCATCTCTCTGGTAAGAAGAAGGGCGGGGGTGTATGCCTTATGATTAACGAGACGTGGTGTGATCATAACAACATACAGGAACTCAAGTCCTTTTGTTCACCTGACCTAGAATTCCTTACAATCAAATGCCGACCGCATTATCTACCAAGAGAATTCTCTTCGATCATAATCACAGTCGTGTATATTCCCCCCAAGCAGACACAGACGGCCCTGAAAGAACTTCATTGGACTCTATGTAAACTGGAAACCACATATCCTGAGGCTGCATTTATTGTAGCCTGGGATTTTAACAAGGCTAATCTGCAAACAAGGCTCCCCAAATTCTATCAGCATATCGATTGTGCTACCAGGGCTGGTAAAACCCTGGATCGCTGTTATTCTAACTTCCGCGACGCATATAAGGCCCTCCCCCGCCCTCCCTTCGGAAAAGCTGACCACGACTCCATTTTGTTGCTCCCAGCCAATAGACAGAGACTAAAACAGGAAGCACCCGCACTCAGGTCTGTTCAACGCTGGTCCGACCTATCGGATTCCATGCTTCAAGATTGCTTAGATCACGTGGACTGGTATATGTTCCGCATTGCGGCAAACAACAACATTGACGAATACGCTGATTCGGTGTGCGAGTTTATTAACAAGTGCATCGGTGATGTTTTACCCACAGCGTCTATTAAAACATTACCCAACCAGAAACCGTGGATTGATGGCAGCATTCGCGCAAAACTGAACACGCAAACCACTGCTTTTAATCAGGGCAAGGTGACCGGAAACATGACCAAACACAAAAAGTTTAGCTATTCCCTCCGCAAGGCAATCAAACAAGCTAAGCGTCAGTATAGAGACAAAGTGGAGTCGCAATTGAACGGCTCAAACACGAGATGTATGTGGCAGGGTCTACAGTCAATCACGGACTACAAAAGAAAAACCAGCCCCGTCGCGGATCACGATGCCTTGCCCCCAGACAGACTAAGCAACTTTTTTGCTCGCTTTGAGGACAATGCAGTGCCACTGACATGGCCCGCTACCAAAACCTGCGGGCTCTCCTTCACTGCAGCCAACTTGAGTAAAACATTTAAACGTGTTAACCCTTGCAAGGCTGCAGGCCCAGACGGCATCCCCGGCTGCGTCCTCAGAGCATATGCACACCAGCTGGCTGGTGTGTTTACAGACATATTCAATCAATCCTTATCCCAGTCTACTGTCCCCACATGCTTGAAGAGGGCCACCATTGTTCCTGTTCCCAAGAAAGCTAAGGTAACTGAGCTAAATGACTACCGCCCTGTAGCACTCACTTCCGTCATCATGAAGTGCTTTCAGAGACTAGTCAAGGACCATATCACCTCCACCCTACCTGACACCCTAGACCCACTCCAATTTGCTTACCGTCCCAATAGGTCCACAGACGACGCAATCGCCATCACACTGCACACTGCCCTAACCCATCTGGACAAGAGGAATACCTATGTAAGAATGCTGTTCATCGATTACAGCTCAGCATTTAACACCATAGTACCCTCCAAACTTGTCATTAAGCTCGAGACCCTGGGTCTCGACCCCGCCCTGTGCAACTGGGTCCTGGACTTCCTGACGGGCCGCCCCCAGCTGGCGAGGGTAGGTAACAACATCTCCACCCCGCTGATCCTCAACACTGGGTCCCCACAAGGGTGCATTCTCAGCCCTCTCCTGTACTCCCTGTTCACCCACGACTGCGTGGCCATGCACACCTCCAACTTAATCATCAAGTTTGCAGACGACACTATAGTGGTAGGCTTGATTACCAACAACGACGAGACGGCCTACAGGGAGGAGGTGAGGTCCCTCGGAGTGTGGTGTCAGGAAAATAACCTCACACTCAATGTCAACAAAACAAAAGGAGATGATTGTGGACTTCAGGAAACAGCAGAGGGGGCAGCCCACTATCTACATTGACGGGACAGTAGGAGAGGGTGGAGAGTTTTAAGTTCCTCGGCGTGCACATCACAGACAAACTGAAATGGTCCACCCACACAGACAGCGTGGTGAAGAAGGCGCAGCAGCGCCTCTTCAACCTCAGGAGGCTGAAGAAATTCGGCTTGTTACCAAAAACACTCACAAACCTATTCAGATGCACAATCGAGAGCATCCTGTCGGGCTGTATCACCGCCTGGTACGGCAGCTGCTCCGCCCATAACCGGAAGGCTCTCCAGAGGGTAGTGAGGTCTGCACAACGCATCACCGGGTGCTAACTACCTGCCCTCCAGGACACTTACACCACCCGATGTCACAGGAAGGCCAAAAAGATCATCAAGGACAACAACCACCCGAGCCACTGCCTGTTCACCCCGCTATCATCCAGAAGGCGAGGTCAGCACAGGTGCATCAAAGCGGGGACCGAGAGACTGTAAAACAGCTTCTATCTCAAGGCCATCAGACTGTTAAACAGCCATCACTAACATTGAGTGGCTGCTGCCAACATACTGACTCAACTCCAGCCACTTTAATAATGGAAAAATTGATGTAATCAATTTATCACTAGCCACTTTATGTAATGTTTACATACCCTACATTACTCATCTCATATGTATATACTGTACGCTATGCCATCTACTGCATCTTGATGTAATTAAACATATCACTAGCCACTTTAAACAATGCTGCTTTATATGTTTCATACCCTACATTACTCATCTCATATGTATATACTGTACTCTTACCATCTACTGCATCTTGCCTATGCCGTTCGGCCATCACTCATTTATATATTTTTATGTACATATTTGTATTCATTCCTTTACACTTGAGTGTATAAGGTAGTTGTTGTGGAATTGTTATGTTATATTACTTGTTAGATAGGTCCGTCATGGTCTGGGGCGGTGTGTCACAGCATCATCGGACTGAGCTTGTTGTTATCGCAGGCAATCTCAACGCTGAGAGTTACAGGGAAGACATCCTCCTCCCTCATGTGGTACCCTTCCTGCAGGCTCATCCTAACATGACCCTCCAGCATGACAATGCCACCAGCCATACTGCTCGTTCTGTGCATGATTTCCTGCAAGACAGGAATGTCAGTGTTCTGCCATTGCCAGCGAAGAGCCCGGCTCTCAATCCTATTGAGCACGTCTGGGACTTGTTGGATCGGAGGGTGAGGGCTAGGGCCATTCCACCCAGAAATGTCCAGGAACTTGCAGGTGCCTTGGTGGAAGAGTGGGGTAACATCTCACAGCAAGAACTGGCAAATCTGGTGCAGTCCATAAGGAGGAGATGCACTGCAGTACTTAATGCAGCTGGTGACCACACCAGACACTGACTGTTACTTTTGATTTTGACCCCCCCTTTGTTCAGGGACCCATTATTCCATTTCTGTTAGTCACATGCCTGTGGAACTTGTTCAGTTTGTCTCAGTTGTTGAATCTTATGTTCATACAAATATTTACACATGTTAAGTTTGCTGAAAATAAAAGCCATTGACAGCGAGAGGACGTTTCTTTTTTTGCTGAGTTCACACACACACAACCGGTCAAAAGTTTGGACACACCTACTTAACCAGCATGGCTACCACAGCAATACGCCATCCCATCTGGTTTGCACTTAGTGGGACTATCATGTGTTTTTGAACAGGACAATGACCCAACACACCTCCAGGCTGGGTTAGGGTTAGACTTAGGAGACTGATGAAGTGCTGCATCAGATGACCTGGCCTCAACAATCACCCTTCCTCAACCCAATTGAGATGGTTTGGGATGAGTTGGACCGCAAAGTGAAGGAAAAGCAGCCAACTAGTGCTCAGCATGTGTGTGAACTCCTTCAAGACTGTTGGATTCCAGGTGATTCTGGCATTCCAGGTGAAGCTGGTTGAGAGCATGCCAAGAGTGTGCAAAGCTGTCATCAAGGCAAAGGGTAGCTACTTTGAAGAATCTCAAATATAAAATACATATTTTGATTTGTTTAACACTTTTTTGGTTTCTACATGATTCCATGTGTTATTTCATAGTTTGTCTTCACTATTATTCTACAATGTAGAAAATAGTAAAAATAAAGAAAAACCCTTGAATGAGTAGGTGTGTCCAAACTTTTGACTAGTACTCTGTGTGTGTGTGTGTGTGTGTGTGTGTAAGCATGTATATCTATCCAGTGGTCACCAACCAGTTGATCACGATCGACCTTCAAGGCATTCCTAGTATATTTCCAAAATGTTTGTAGAAAAGCCAACGATAAAGACATAATTGCTTGCACTCTTTTTTTTCGTGTTGCGCTGTTGGCGGTAGGTACACTTGATTCAGAAGCCCTGCGACCCGGGTAGGCAAAGTGTTCCAATTCTGAACCATTTAATTTGTCTGAAAGGACAAACTCTGCCTACCCGGCGGACCGGGAGGTCTGTGGCTAAATAGAGTTCGCCTACTGCGCTGGCCAATCGGATAGCTCAAATCACCGTGCTTACAGCTTCCACGACCACAGCAAATTTTATGCTAGCCTACATGAGTTTTAAAACCATGACCAGAGTGAGACTGTCAAAGAATACAGCAAAGAGCTGAGTGAGTGAGTTCATGTAAGTTTTTATTCAACACTATTACAAAACATGCTTCTCCCTACTTCCACTGCAATGAATGAGTAGCCAAGTGGGTCAATATCCTGCATTTGTATTATTATTATTAGCTGCTTGTCATGTCTTTCAATATTGAGAAATATTTCACTTTCTCTTGTCATAGGCACAACATGGATTTGTGCATGAGGCAGATGCGGTGCGACTCGAGTTTTGCCAATCAGGTGGAAGATGGTGTCCCCTCTCTCTCTCGTCAGTCTCACCGGAGGAAAGGAAAGAGACAGTAGGGACCGTAAGAGGAGGACCCTCTGCTGCTCTCTCCCTCCCGCCGCTGAGACTAATGTCGTGTTCAAAACAACTGGTAACTCGGAAATCTACGACTTCTGTGCGTTCAAGACAACTGGGAACTCCGAAAAAAAGTAGTTCCAACTGGGAAGAATATCTTTGAACGGTCATCCAAGACGGAAACTTGAATGCACCATGACCATCAGATGTAGACACCATCAGTCCAGAAAAATTAAAAGGCAAATTATGCTCAGCTGTGCCTCGCAAGTGCTACAATAAACAAAAAATATATTTTTTTAATCAAAGCTTTGAGTTTTGAAATATAATATGGTCTGAGAAGAACAATACTGGCAAGCCAGACATAGCCAATATGCTGTCACAATGTATTAGGCATACTGCACAACCCTCATTCCTACAGAACAGTTTTTTAGGTTAATGTTACTTTTTTTTATTTTATTCTGAGCGGTAGATCTCAGCTTGCTTTTTGACTGGGAAAGTGATCTTGACTCAGAAAAGGTTGGTGACCACTGCTGTACATACTGGAAACCTGTGGAATAAAGTACATTTAATTTTTACTCTTTAGGTCGGAGTCTGTGGCCGTTAACTAGAGTGAGTGATGTGCATCTACCATACAGCCTCCAACCTAAGCTATCGCTGACCCTACAATGGTAATGAAGTCACCACACACGATCAAAGAAACCAATCATCTCCCAAAGTCAGCCACCCTAAAAGCCAAATTAGACAGACAACAAACAGCACCAAAATCTTAGAACATCATCAGTCAGTGAGAGTGGGTGGACTCACCAGCGAGGTGTGTGAGGGAGGGTGTGAGTACCACCACACAGTCTTGTAGATGTTGACATAGTGGACAAAGAGGGTGATGGGGTGGCAGAAGAACAGGTGCAGCTTGAACAGAACGTTTGTGTCCATGGATAACTCTGGGATCTTACAGTGCTTCACAGGAACCACGGTCTGGGCTGCCAACGGGGGACTGGATAGGCTCGTATCCGAGCCATTCCTAACGGTACAACACACATGGCTTTCAAATCAAAATATTACTTTGTGTTACTACAGGTTGACATCTAAAGACTATAGCTTATTACTATTCTCACCCTCCATAACAGCAGGACTGTGGTATGGGCCTACACGTTATGGAAAAAAAACAGCCATCTATAATCAAGGAATAACGAAACACCCTTACAACATGTCACAGTGTTCTATGTAGTACACAGTCAACCCATACGATCCCAATGTCCTCTCACCTTGTCCGAGAGCGAACCCCCGTGACTGGGGAGCTGGTAGAGTGGTTGCCATTGCTGACCGAGCCTGGCTCACTGTTTATTGGAGACCTGCAGTAAGCAGTGCGGTTGACCCCTCTCCGTCCGCCTGCCATCGCAGACACTCCCATGTTTCTCTTCGTCTTGTATGTTTGTGTGTCTGAGCGCTACTGTTTCTTTAAACTGATCAAACTGTAGGAAATCACCCTGATGATTAGAAAAGTTGGTTAATTTTCTTATTTCTATAGGCATCACCGCTCAAAGTAATATGGTCATCTAGCAATGCTATGATATACTGCAGCCTGGTGATGTCATGGACAGTAGTCAATTAAGATTGGACACTACATTTCAACCATAAAGGTTATTTTGCATTTACATTACTCAAATCAAAGATCATGTTTATAAGGCATATTAAGCGAAACATTGACAGTGACAGATCATGAAAGTGTGATTTGCTATTTATCCACCCAACTTGATAATAACGTGGCCTGAGTACAATTTGAACAAACATACTGCAAGTCTAGAAATATCTGCTAACCCATGCCTCAGCACAAGGTCCACAGCACAATGTGCACCTGTGTAATGATCATGCTGTTTAATCAGTTTCTTGATATGCCACACCTGTCAAGCAAAGGAAAAACCACATTCACTCATGAGGCGAGACCAACACATTTTCCGGAAGCTGACATACAAAACCGATAGTGTCATCAATGAAGCGACAGGCCATACATATACTACACAAGTACCATGCATCTTATCGTAACGTGCACGTGATAAAAACGTGTCTTTCCGCCAAACCAGTCTTTCCGGTACGACAGTAAAAAATGCATGCTCGACAAAATACTGCGGCCTACCGCAAACAGGCAGCATAATGGCTAGCTGTTAGCTAGCTAACGCTACCCAAATCATACAAAATGTAAGCTTACCGAGGTTTGGACAGGGATTTTATCTCAAATGCGGTTGTAGTATATGAAGTAGCAGGTTACACAACACAGCCTTTCTGAGCATTTGTTGAGAAAAATGCACGTCTCCCATTATAATAAACGAAATCGATCATAGTGTTGATGAGGTACTACAGATGTGCGATAGCATGGGACGTGACGTGACTGATGACATCATGACATGTGGGAGAGGAGTGTTTCTTTAAAGAGACATCATGCAATACCAAAGATTTGTACAACTAAACCAAATAGACCATAGCCTGCCGTTTCCAATGGGAACAGATGCGTCATGGTGGGTAGAACAAGCAAAGTGGACAGAGCAAAGCACGAGCTAGAGAGGTCATATTGGCTCGTTCTAGCAGACATCTGCATATTTCCGGTAGGGAACGGCTACTATGTGAAGTACACCTGTGCAATAACTCAATTCGCCTTTGCGCTCCTTCTAAACGGATTTTTTTTTTTTACCCTGGCAAAGTGTAAAATGTACAAAATGTAGTCCACTCTGTTCATAACAGATTATATCTTTGGGAATAGAAAACTGTATTGAGAGCAAATGTTTCATCGATGAGAATATGTGCAGAATGTAGGCCAAAATCCATATTTTTCCATCTCCCACTGGCCGGCCGCTAAGCTTCCTCTCCACTACCAAATTTGGTAGTGAGTGGAAACGCCAAGCGGATGCTTCATATTTATACATCCAGTGAATTATCTGTCTCATTGTTCTGTGGTAATACTGTATTTACATAATACATCCTGATCATTTTTATTTGGAGATTATCATATTATGGTAAAATTGTTATCTTTTAATTTCAACATTTTCTCAAATCAAGTATCAATTTAAACTTTGTCACATGCCCCGAATACAAGCATTGACCTTACCGTGAAATGCTTACTTACAAGCCCTTAACCAACAGTGCAGTTCAAAAAGAGTTAAGAACATATTTACCAAATAAACTAAATAAAAAAATACAAACACAATAACAAGGCTATATACAGAGGGTACCGGTACTGAGTCAGTGTGCAGGGATTTAGGTTAGAGGTAATTTGTACATGAAGGTAGGGATGAAGTGACTATGCATAGATAAACAGCGAGTAGAGCTTGGGGTAGAAGCTGTAAAGGAGCCTTTTGGTCCTAAACTTGGCGCTCCAGTACCACTTGCCGTGCGGTAGCAGAGAAAGCAGGCTATGACCTCTGGCTGGCAGGCTACCCTCTGTAGCGCCTTACGGTCAGATGCCGAGCAGTTGCCATACCAGGCAGTGATGCAACTGGTCAGGATGCTCTCCATGGTGCAGCTGCAGAACTTTTTGAGGATCTGGGGACCTATGACAAATCTTTTCAGTCTCCTGAGGGGGAAAAGGTTTTGTCGTGCCCACTTCACGACTGTCTTGGTGTGTTTGGACCATGATAGATCATTGATGTGGACCCCAAGGAACTTGAAACTCAACCCGCTCCACTACAGCCCCGTTGATGTAACTATATAACTGGTTGTGTTTTTGTAATTTGTACCACAAGACATTCAGTCCATAAACTTGACATTGCTTTGCTGTTATGATCAGATCAACAAAGGTAGGCCTAGTATACATTGTTCAATGCATGAATTCATTGACTGTACTTTTGCATAGACCTGCATCTCACTCTCAACAACCTATAGATGCTTCAAGCGTTCCTGCATCCTCTCATTATTCACTTGTAGGACCGGTGAATGCAATGTGGTGGATGGCTCCTGGGAATTTATTTTCACCTGTCCAGTTCTTCGATATCTATAAACCACTATTTGAATAGATATGTCATTCTTTTCCCACCACTAAGTGTCATTATTTAGTTGATCTGGGGATTGGATACATACATACCATAGATACAAATTAGGAAAACTGGTAATGGATAAGGTTTACATAAAAGTGCATCATGTGAATGATGAATCTGAATCCACAGATAAATCCTCATCTTTAAGCTTGAAATATCTACTCAAATCTAATCAGCAGCATGTCCCTTAGAGCCATTTAACAATTTTCAGGTTGTCAACTTGAACCCAAATAATCTGCATTTCACCATGCATTTGTGATACTCTTAATAATGGTAATGAGTTAACTGCCTGCAGTTCCCACATGGGGCACATATTGATATTGGGAAAAAAACATTGAAAAAAAGGTGTGTCATCAGTGGGAACAGCAACATTTTGTTTCTGACCATGACCCTCAGGAAATCAAATAACTGATAATGCCTTGATCCAATCTGACACTGACATTGTGCATGCTTGCCGTTTCTGATGTCACAGGGGTAAAAGTCAAATTTGAGTATTGATGACAACCTTGGGAGACAGAACAGTATATGCATTTGGAGGGAGGTTGGCCTTAGATTAAATTATATCTATATATTTAATTCCTTTCAAAGGTCACAGATGATTCCCACTGTTTATTTCCATCCTGCTGAAGTGCCCTCCCGTTCAGCCCTCTGAGGGACTGCTCAGCCCAATGACAACAGGAGCTTTTCTCAGTGTCAGATATCACACTGCCTGCCAACAATGGATGAACCATCTGTTAGTGCATATATTCTGATAATGTTGACAGATTTTAAATCAGATCACTCTCACATCTTCTGATATGCATAACAGACCACAGCACCTGGCTCTCAAATTCTAGCGCAGGGATCATCAACTAGTCGCGGGCCAATTTTTTTCCCTTGAATGGATGGTCAGGGCGCCGGAACATAATTACAAATAATTTGTTGACTGCAAGAAGCCCAAACATGTATAACATGACATGACTAAAAGTTCAAAATATTGCCTACATTTGTATATGATCAAATCTTGTAAGAATACTTTGGCACAGATTTCCAAAATTGTAATCACTAGGCACTGATTTGCTGCTGTTTTTAGTCTAGTGACCTCTCCGTATTTTCCAGCTGCTAAGAGCATTGTCTCAGCAACCCGTCTTGACTGCAGTGGTTTAAAGTACTTAAGTAGTACTTGAAAGTATTTTTACTTAAGTCATTTTTTGGGGGCATCTACTTTACTATTTATATTTGACAACTTTACCTTGACTACATTCCTAAAGAAAATGTACTTTTACTCCATATATTTTCCATCACCCAAAAGTACACTACATTTTGAATGCTTAGCAGGACAGGAAAAGGGTCCAATTCATGCGCATATCAAAAGAACATCCCTGGTCATCCCATCTGCCTGTGATCTGGTGGACTCACTAAACACACATGCGTCATTAGTATGTCTGAGTGTTGGACTTTGCCCCTGGCTTTCAGAAATTAAACAAATAAAATGGCATCTGATTTGCTTAATAAGGAACGTAAAATTATTTGTAGTTTTACTTGATACTTACGTAGATTTAAAACCAAAATACTTTTGAGTAGTAATTTACTGGGTGACTAATGGTACTTTTTCCATCACTACTCGACTAAATTGCTTCGAGTCCAACTCCATTGAGCGTTCGCTTGTTTCTACCCGTTAGTCCCAACTAAAGGGTCGCTGCTCCAGTAAACTACAGTGTCTTAAAATCGCTTTCCTTTATCCTTCGCCCCTTTGTCAATATTCTGTCGATCACCATACTCCTTACAGAACGGGGCAAGACATCACTAACCAGCTTCCCCACAGTGGACGAAAAATAAGAGCGCGAGAAACACGAGCAGAGCAACCACTCACAACGCTGCCATTAGACACCTGGTACCCAGAGAGATGGTGTTTATTTAGTAAGGGAAGACATTAGGCCCATGATAAGAGTTGTTTGTCCATATATACAGTAACCAAGGCTATATTTAAATATAAAAATGAAGGTAGCTGAAGGATTGACCTTTTGAGCCTCAAAACACCCTTACCAACACAATTAAGAAACAGCATAGTCAGGATATTGGGATTTATTCAAGATATATAAAATTAAAAGTCTGTACACAAAACATCCAAGAAATTCCTGTGGCAACTACAGTTTTACAATTACACAAAATGTCAACATAGTTAAAAACGTAAAACATGAGGTAAAAATTAACAAGTCATGGAAATCTATCAGGAGCCAAAGGAAGATAATACGCCAACTCAGTTCCTCGTACTGTACTCTTAGAGCATTCGCCAAGCTGCTTTGTCGGGAACCAGACCATAAATTCATCCAAACTCAAGTTGAATGCACTGTAGGCCTAATGTTGATTTCTCTGGAGACTGGGCAAGACAATCAACTGTATTCCAGGGAGTGCCATTATCCCAAAGTGATGGAACGAGCTCATTATTTTATCCTCATTTCTAACAAACTTGAATCTCAAGCGAAAGAAACCTAGGCAGTCCAGACATTTAAATCCCCAACAAAACATCCGACTGCCAGGAGCCTTAAATCATCAGTGCAGTCAAGGCCTTTCACAGGATTATACCTGTTGAAAATATATTTTTTAATTCAGTCACGCTGTCAAAAGATTGAGGACAGATTGAGGTAAACCTTGATCAAATATTGGGAAAAACCTAACATTTCCTCCAGTCTATCAGAAAGTACTACATCACAACCCTGGTTTGATTTTCTACTAGAGCCGGTAAAGACAGACAAGTCAGCCTGAGGGTCCATTCAAAAACCTTGCAGTCGGTTGTGAAGGGGACTAAGCGCTTTCTGGCCAAATTCAACAAGCATATGCAGAATCTGAGGAATACTCAGTTGGCAGACTTGGTTCATTGTTGATTTCATCAGTTCTTTATTTTACTAATAGTAAAAACAAATACTGTAGCAGCTTGAGCATTTTTAAATTACATATTGCTGAAGACAATACTTACCATGAGGACATTCAGCTCAAGTCCAATGCCTTTCTCAAACCCAGAGGGACTAACTCAGAATACCTGGGGACAGAAATACAAATGAGACCCATGTGCAAGTGCTGTTGACAACTACATGTATTAAAAGTTGGACAATCATTCATGCAAACCTAATATTTCACTGCAAAAGTCATGCAACTCAAGCTGAGGTTGTCAATTTATTTTTTGTAACCATGACTTAAAGATTGCTACAAATGCTGAACATTTTAACAGTATTCTAAAACAATACAAAATAAAAGGCAAAAGTCATTTTAAATGATTGGACCATAAACTGCGTTCAATTTTAGCAAGAGTTGCATTACAATCATTTCTAATAATTTTGTACAGCTATTTTATTTGAGATATTTTTCAGTCACGCAGTTTTGGACAACTGGTTTGGGTTGACTAGCAGGTTCTAGCATTTTGAGCATAAGACAAAAAATATCTAACAAATGACAGTTGGGGTTAGTTTTACCTTCTTGACGTGATCTTTTGGCTTTTAGCATCCTCTCCTCTGCACTGCGATATTTTTCTTTAATAAAACCAGCCAGCATGACTTTGCATCAAAGTCAAGTAAGATCCCTGCAAGCTTGATTGTAAATACTGTTGAAAATCAGTTATTTCAAAGGACTAAAAATACATGGCTCATTGGGAAGCTTGAGGAAATGTGCCGTTGTAACGATTTCAAATAATACAAGTCCAAGCACTATATCCTTCTCAAGCTAAGTATTTGGAAATACATTACCTTGATTAAGGTACCATCTTTATTTTAGGTGACATAACGAGTCTCTTCTAGATCCTTTTTAATACAGAGTGATGAAGAGGACGTGCTCTTTATCAAAGTAAAGCAGATGTTCTTTTTGGTTGCTTTTGTCTCTTATGTACATACAATAATCTGGTGATTGTTTAGGAGTTTTGTGAAAATCCTCAAAACGAGAATCAGTTTTATTAGAAGTGGAAGGCATTACTATACAACAAAAGCAAAATACCAGGTTTAGTTTGATAAAAAAAACAAACAAATTAGGCTTTATTGATACAACGCACTGCAGAAAAACATTTTTTGGGATATATTTAGTATCCTATTTAGGCAAGAGTACACACGTACGTAGCACTATGCATTTTGGAGACGGCACAACTTTAGAAAGCAATATACAAAATTGTCTTAAGTGTATGCATATAATATTGAGATGGCTGCAGTTTTCCCTTACATGAAGACCATGTGAGGACCATGTCCAAATTCTTGTAGGAACACTCAAAGTGAGCAATTTATCAGCATTTCTATCAAAGTCAGCCCAATAAGATGTAGACCAAAGTAAGCCAAGCAAGAGTTAGCTAAAGTAGAATGTACTTACTACCAAGTCGAATTGAAAATACTTAAAGGAGATATTTTAGGACAGACTGACTGTGTCTAATAAGGCTAGAATTCAAAACTCTAAGAAAAAAAACTTTGAAATCTATGCCTCTATAGGGAATGTTAGTTTCTACAAAAATGATTTGTCTAGAAAATTATTTTGGTTCTTCCCCATATATTCTTAGTCTAGTTGCCGATGTTACATTGACGTCATTAATCAAGTTTTAGCTAAAAAATACGTTAGAAATGCAGCCTAAATGAGTCTGCAACTGCCACAAATCATTTCAAGACAGAAACTGAAACAAACCTTCAAAAATAACATTTAACACTATACAAGGTATCACGTTTTTCTAAGTAACCATTAAATTAGATCTTAAAACTGTCAATGATGCAGTGGAAACAAACATTGAATGAAAACGTATTATCCAAATCCTTGCATTCGCTTGCTACGCCCACTCGATACGATACATCCAGTTGTCCTGCTCTCAAATCATTAAAAAACAAAAAACTACAGAAAATTTAAAAGAAAAACATTTAGGGAAATTACTTTGGAGAGTTAAGTGAGTTACAATGGTTGCCATGGCAACTGTCTCCCCTCTACCGGAGGCTGTTCAGTATCTTCCATATGGATGCTCTCTGTAGGCACCCCTCTTATCCTGCCTTGCTGGAGGGGCTTTGCCTCCAGTGGAGGACCAGGAACCCTCCCAATCGTCCTGGGCTACAGAAGGAAAAAAACACCAAGCATGGGTCAATGCTTGGATACATGCAGTGTGACAAAAAGAGTGGTGGTCAAATCCTTCACAACAGAGTACAACACATGGACAGAGGACCAGTTTGGACCAAGTATGTCAGTTTCATTATTTGAAAATGTATAAAAAAAGATGTACTTTGCCCACCATTAATTTATTGCCCTCTTACCATAGGGTTCATAAGCTTCCTGAGCCTCTCCATGTCCGTAGTCATAGTACTCTGTGTCCCTGAGAAGAGAATGTCAAAGACCCTTTTGAGACAGACTGATACTACATTGAATATTGCGAGGGTAAAATGTGTGGGGCCCCACAGCATTCACTTGAAAATATGGCACAATATATCAGCTTAATTACAAAAGTTTCCGGAAATTCAAATCACTAGGGAAAGCGGGATACCTAGTTAGTTAGTTGCACAACAATGCATTCAACTGAAACGTGTCTAACGCATTTAACCCATCACCTCTGAACCAGAGTGGCTGGGTTGGCTGCTGGAATCCAGCCTAACCATCTTGACCTTAATATTTCCTATGAAAATTCAAACTCAAAATGCTGGGGCGAAAAAAAGTCTGCTATTACAATCTTCTGAGGATTGGCCACTTCATTGTTTTAACCATTATATTATGAGAAAGACTTACGCTTGTGGAGGTTGTTGACTGTAATAGTTGTCATAACCTTCATATGCAGGCTCAGCGTAGCTTTCTTCATAGGCAGGCTGGGGAAATGAAGACAACACACGCCACTATTACCACAGAATGACGAGGTACATGTAAAACAGAATGCTACTAGCATGTCAGAATAAAACAGTCAAGTGGACTAAATGGGGCTTAAACCCATGAATGAAGTGACCTGTCACCCATGATGAATAGACAAAATATTAAACTGACAGTTCTTCAGTTCTGAAAGAAACTAGGTATACAACCCAATGACTTAACAATTGAGTGGTTTGACTTACATATTCATTGTAAGCCTCAGCCTTGGGTGGTGGTGCATGTTGGTGCTGGTGCTGCTGGTGGGAGTGGGCTGGGGACGGGAGCATCCTTGGTGTCCCTGGGGTGGGTGGTCTGGAACGGGGTGTTGTGCCTCCCCTAGCAGGTGTAGAGGGGGGTCCACCCCGACCAGCTGGAGCCCCTCTGGCCGACCCACCCCTGGGAGGTCCTCCTCGGGAAGCTCCACCACGTTGGGTGCCTCCACGAGGGGCTCCCCCACGAGGTGGCATTCCTCGCCCCCTGAAGAAAAAAAATGTCAGTGAATTAAACTTTGTAGGATTGTGAAGGCTTTTGGTCTTGAAAGGTAAGGGGCTGGGGTTGTCAGGCACTGCAAGTCCTACCTGGCTCCTACTGAGTTGGGTGGGGGTGCTCCCCTGCCCCTGCCTGGAGGGCCCCCTCGTCCCCTGGATTGTGAATCTTGACCGCCATTCAGGTAGCCAATCTCCATGAACTGATCCTGGCATATACCATCCATGGTGTCCTGCTTATAAAGAGTAAAGAGAGTAGCTACATTAACATGACAGGTCAGAGATTATAACACGGCAGTAGCATGGAAAGTCTTGGACCATTGCTAAATTACCATAGACCGAATAGCTAGGCCCATATATCAAAGCTATTTCATGGTGTGATTGAAGCAGGATGCTCCCTGGGATACTTACAGGGATGAGGAACTTCTTGACCTCGTCCATGGCGTGAGCCATGCGCAGGTATGCCTCAGGTATAGGAGCAAACACCTCTATGAAGACATGCAGTTCCATGCCCAGATGAGCATATTTGGGCTCACCACCCTTTCTCAGCTCTTCCTCCTGAAATTCAACAACATAAAAAATTACAATGAATTCTGCACATTACACATCCAATCACTGCTGTTTGTTACAAAGGGACTTTTCTCCACAGGTACCCTGTCAACTCCTCCCTCCATTCTTACCTTCACCTTGTCCCTCATGGAACCTTTGCCCAACACTGAGATCTTTGCTCCAGTTTCCTCCTGGAGGCGCTTGATTGTGTTCCCCTGGGGTCCCAAAATCTTACCAACAAAGTTGAACTGTGGAAATAAAAAAGGGTTCACTAATAGACTCAATGTTGTTGGTGCAGAGATTGTTGTATTCAGGGACATTGAAACAGATGGTAATGTGCTGCAGAAGACACTATCAATGCCTCGAATCTATAGCATGCTGCCTTCCCGTCTAAGGGAGAGCGGCAATAGACTACATTACAGACAAGCATGTCAGAGCCAGTCAGTCTGCTGCAGCAGGGGGGAAACCTGGCCAGAGTAGGTAACATTTACAGATGAATTAATCACTCCGGCACTCTAGCGTGACAGCTAGGGCAATTTGGTTTCTCCAACCACACTTATTCATGCAGGAAAAGGCTGAGAAGGGATATCAAACAGACCACCAGACACTAAGAGAGAGCCTGCCCAAAAGACAGAGGGAAGTTAGTCCATGTTTAATAGCGGTAGATATGAGAAAGCAGTTTCAGCACACAGAATTGAAGAGGAATGAACCAGCTGTCCTATTTATTTGATTTATGCCTGTTTAAGTGGGCCATTTTGTAGACACCACTGGGGGTCTAACAGCACAGCAGAAGGAGCACTGTGACATGCCATTCTGACTTCACTCCCATGAAATTCTCCTATTAAAATTACTGCACTATATGCAGTCAAATCCATTTAAGTTTGAGGTCACTGATAACCCTGAGAGGTGCAAGTTGTGTCCCTTGACAGTGAGGGAGAGCCAGACATGCAGTAGGGTGTTCAATTGTAACATATGCCTTGAGCATAGTAAATATGACCCCCCCCCAGTAAATGTAATCGCATGTAAAAAGCAATGGCCCAAACTGAAGGTTTCTATTGTACAAGAGAAAATTTTACTCACCCTTGGGTACTGTTTGACGGGAATGAGTACACGTTCCTTGACCTTGATGTTCTTTGTGGTAAACAGGTCCAGGTAAGTTTCTCTTTCTGTCTCTTTCTTTGTCTCTCCTTTCTGAATCCTTTCTATCTCTACAGAAAGGAAAACATGGCTTTTTAGTTTGACTAACATGACTATCATTCACAAAGACTGATCATAAACAGTGCAAGAGCTACATGAAATGTTCAGAATTTACAAGTAATTAGCAGAACCTGGTCAAATAAAAGTGTAGAATAATTATAGCTACATCAATACATAGGCTTACTACTAGAGAAAATCCTGTTGTAGTAAGATAAAATACAAGTCATCCAATAGCACTAGCGCCCTCATTTCCTCACAAAAAAATGTAGTGGGTGGGTCTCAAGTCACACCACTGTTCACATCATTGACAAAAAGTAGCTGATCTGACTAGAATACAAATTTGGCCACAAAACAGATTCTAAACTCATCTTAATGCATGTCCTGCTTAGTTTGAAACAGACTGGCAGTGGTGAATTGTCTGGGTAAAAATTGGCTCTGGGGGAGAGGCAGGCTGCAAGCAAGCTGTTAACTGGCCCTGCAGCAGGATGAAACCGTTTATAACCTGGTCTGACAATTAACTACAGAAACCATCTTCTTATACTATAACGGCATGCCAACCGGACATCCCGGACAATGCTCAGCTTCTGACTGCCATTATAGCAGCCTTGAGGTTTCTGGCAGAGGTTCCAACATATTGTAACAATGTCCTGCCTACAGCATTGCCATTGCAAGCAACGTTGAAGCAGACATCTCAAAAAATGTGGGCCCACAGATGTGCAAGCTAGCTGCTGTCTACTACCAATTTCAGAAGTGCAACGTCATATGAAGGTACTCGCAAAATAAATTAAGGAATCCAGCTGTAAAATGTGGGAAATGTTTATTAGTAGAAATCTAAGTGACTTGCATGAGTAAACATTAACCGAGATTCAATGTAGTTATGATGGATATAAAATAAAGTGGGTGATTAATCACAAAACAAGGTTTTAAAGAAATTGCAGGATGCAAGTAAAAGGAGGGCTCTGATTGGTTACCTACTATGCCAATTTCAGAACTTCAATATGCCCATAAAGTATATTATGTTCAACAATATATATAATATAAATACTTCAATATTGATGTTTATACTTGTCAATTAACAAATGAATGTAAGAAATGGTTATAGAAAAATATATTACTCAGGTTACAGAGCAAGCTGTAATGCTTTATATGACCACATTTTTGCTTTGTAGCACCTACATATGGAACATGGACAAGGCCTTGATAAGGCCAAAATGGCATAAATACGCCACCTGATTAATTATTTACAATTACGCTTTTAGATACAAATGTCAAATCCTTCCTCCAAAAAGGTACATTCTATGGATTACATTTTGGGGAAAAACTAATTTTATGCTTGTTTAGTGAGGAATCATCCAACTACACATTTTTACAACACAAACAAATAAGCAGCCCCAGTTCATAAAACTAGCTACTGTCAAGAGAAAAGCAGCACGCAAACTTGATCGTCAGATAACATGTTCTGACGATAAATAAACCTGTTATCTGACAACAAAAAAGCTTTCCAACCATTTTATGCAAGCAAAGTACATAATGTCATGAAAGGCCTGATGGAAACACATTTGTCAGTAAATGTTCCAAATGTTAAAACATGCTAGACACAGTGGGATCTTTGTGTCGGTAAAATTGTGCGAATAATTGCGGTTCAAACGCCATTATGTGTAAGTATTTATATAATAACCATATCAAAGTGAATTTGGAGTCAGGCGATGATGTTGTGTGGTCCTCACAATACGATTTGGGAACAGTTTGAGGATACAGACTTAAAAAGTCATTATGAATTTAACAGGGTGGTGAAAGAGCACGGTGATGAGCTTGATGTTACTTTCCAATAATATCGAGGGCCTTATTCCTGCGACACGATGATTGATGCTTGTTTGACTGCCTTTTGACAAATCTCGCTCTTTTGTCCATAATCTCATCATGTAGGCTATACCTGGGAGCTGTTGGCTAGAGCACACGTGCCATGATAAGTGGGCACATTTGCTTTATAACGCTACATTTTTAGCGAAAACCAAACAGAGTAGAAAATAAGATGGAAACACATTTACCGTAGGATATTATATTCGGTGCATGGGAATTTAACCGAAGAAATTGTTATGTGCACTACATCCACGCACAATTTTATCCGCAACAAGTACATTTGATGGAAACGCGAATTGTTTTTATGCGAATTTTAGAATATTCACATAAATCTGTAGCCAATTGGTTGGAAACCTAACTACTGAATGGAATTCCATTTGAGAAAGACGACAAATTCGGCAGCAGCCTTCCATATGCATTAATTTTCACGTCGGAAAAGTACTAGGTAATAACAGCCTCGTTACCTAATTAGATACCTACAGATTCCCTACACGGATCCTACTCGGTTCCATTTGAGCCTCGTGCTAACAGGCCGTTCTTCCCGCCGCAACCATTGTTGTCCAACACAAGGCCTACATTTTTACAGCGTAACTCAAATATATTATGGGTTTAGCAAAACCCAATGTATCAAATCTATAACCAATAATAGCCTATCGTTTAGGTCAACACAAATAGTTTGTTGTAGGAACCACAGAAGTGTTAACAGCGTTACAATCAGAACGGTTAAGTAACCTGCTAGCTAGCTACGTTAGCCTAGCCATCGTCATATTTTTAGTTACACCAGCTAGTTAATGCGTTACCTATCAAACTAGTTCAAGGAGTCACTACAAACGTGCACTCCAATCAAAATATTTGAGTAAAATATTACCTGTTGATATAAGTTTCATTGCATGTGTGAATGAAGAATCCAGACTGTCTTTTTCTGCCAGAAGCTCAGGGAGATACTTGCTTTCATTCTCCATTTTGGCTTTTTTAGGCTCGGGCTTAGCGTCAGAACTCATGTGGCTCGCGTTCTGTAACGTTTTCGTTTACTTGGTTTCCAATCGGTCGGGAGCGTCCCAAAACAACCTACTTTATAAAGTTGACCAGCTTGATGTTCTCAGCTATGTTTTCGAACGTAATATTCTCCGGTAACTAGCTACACGTTATCCGTATTTTACCGCTAAAAGAGAGCGGGTGGTGGATGAAAACGGTTTGTAGAATGGACGACGTTCTTCTCGTGCAAAAAAAAATAAGAAAAATACGTCACAGCATTTAGGCATCGGAAACGAGGCTGCTTTGAGGATTTAAAGAGACAGTGTTTTTGAACTGACAACAACCTACACCTTTTCATTTTGTCCCAGATTGAGGTCAAGAAGGCAGGAAAATAAACTTATTGAAAATGTCCCTTTATTGTTGATTGTTCCCTAATTTGTGGTTTGTCTTTAAAGAAAAAAATATGTTTATTAGCTGATGCCTAACTGATAAACTAAATGCCGAAAGCTAAGTGCATCCTCAATGTTTTATTTTGTCTTCTTGTCTTTCACCCAACCCAAACTGAATTAGGATCACAAGATCTTCTATCTTTAGGCAGTCATTTTATCATTTTGGAGTCACTTTTATTGTTTCTGAGCACTTGTACATTAATGTGGATGCTACCATGATTACGGATAATCATGAACGAATCGTGAATAATGAGTGAGAACATTGGAGGCATAATGTCATACCCCCAAAAAAATGGTGACCTCCCCTGTTATTGACAATGGTGAGAGGTAAGCATGTTTTGGGGGCATGATCTCTGTGCATCTAACTTTTTCACTCATCATTATTCACAATTAATTCATGATTATCTGTAATCATGGTAGCATCCACATTAATGTACAAGTGTTCACAAACATATTCTTATTTACAATAAAAGTGATTCCAAAATTACATGATACATTATTTACCATGTATTTCTATTGGGCACAATAATCCGAAACACAACCAAAACAAACAGAAAATGCATCCAACAAGTGTGTAGAGTCACAAGCTTTATGTAGTCATAGCATGCTAAGAATATGGGACCAAATACTAAGGGGTGATGATGGATGTTCAGGTTGAATAAGTAGCAAATACCTAAGCATGTGAAGCTTGGATATGTAAGATACGCCATAAGAGCTTTCATCCCCAAACCACTGCAGTGTAAGAATTGTAAAGGATTTGGCCATGTTTCAAGTGTGTGCAGATGAACAGAGTATACTGAAGAAAGGTGTGTAGAAGGATGACGGTGTTGCAATTGTGGTGGAGATCATGATCCTGAGTTCCTGGAGTGTCCTGAAAGATTGAAGGAAATTGAGGTGGCAAAAGTTAGAGGGGTCAATCGAATGTCCTTTGCGGAGTCGATTCAAAGAATTGAGAAAACAAGTGATGCTAGTGAAGAGATGGTAGTGGATACACCACAGCCTGTAGTAAATGTTTGCTGCTAGACAAAAGATACAATGTGTGTTAAAAAGGTGGATTTTGTTGCATTCATTGCCACAGTTATATACTGTACAGCACAAGTCTCAAAGAAGTTGAAGAAACTAGACATTGTGGCTGCAGCAGAAACGTTTTTGGGACTCTTTTACATCGAAAAACTTGCAAGAAGGTGTACTGACGCCGGAAGACCCGCCCTCCAAAGTTCTCCTTGAGCCCGTGTAGGGATCAGATCTGTTTTACTTCTTTATTTTTAACAGAAAAGTTGTTTGATTTATTCATTTTTTGGTAGTATTTGGGTAGTTCAGTTTTTTGGGGGGGATCCTGTTCCCATCCCACATTGAAGGTGGTGGAATGCACATTAAATTGTTTGATCATGTCCTCCCGAGTGGTGCAGCGGTCTAAGGCACTGCATTGCAGTGCTAGAGGTGTCACTACAGACCCGGCTTCGATCCCGGGCTGTGTCACAACTGGCCGTGATCGGGAGTCCCATAGGGCGGCACACAATTTGCCCAGAGTCGTCCAGGTTAGGGGAGGCTTTGGCCGTGGGGACTACTTGACTCATCACGCTCTAGGGATTCCTTGTGACGGGCCGGGCGCCTGCAGACTGACCTTGGTCATCAGTTGAACTGTGTTTCCGTCGACACATTGGTGTGGCTGGTTTCCGGGTTAAGCCGGTGGCTTTAAGGAAGTTCGGTTTGGCGGGTCATGTTTCGGAGGACGCATGACTCGACCTTCGCCTCCCCACATGGCAAGAAACTGACTAATTTCAGCTAGTTTCATCTTGTTCTTGATGCCTTGTTTTAAGGTATTTTGACTGATTTCATGTCAACGCTAATATGGCTCAAATTTTATAGCTAGTTACTGTAACCAACAACTGTAACAATGTATTTAAGAAACAACAAGTGGGCATTGTGAAATTATTATATATACACCAAAGTATATTGACACCCCTTCAAATTAGTGGATTTGAGTATTTCAGCCACACGTGTTGCTGACAGTGTATAACATTTTTACATTTACATTTTAGTCATTTAGCAGACAGTCTTATCCAGAGCGACTTACTTATGTGAATGCATACATTTCATTTCATACATTTATTTTTTTTGTACTGGCCCCCCGTGGGAATCGAACCCACAATCCTGGCATAGCACACACCATGCTCTGCCAACTGAGCCACAGGGAAGACAAAATCTAGCACAGACATGCAATCGCCATAGATAAACATTGTCAGTAGAATGGCCTTCGTGAAGAGCTCAGTGACTTTCAACGTGGCACTATCATAGGATGCCACCTTTCCAACAAGTCAATTATTCAAATTTCTGACCTGCTAGAGCTGCCCAGGTCAACTGTAAGTGCTGTTATTGAAACATCTAGGAGATAGGGCTGGGCGATATGATGATATATATCGTGTGACGATAGAAACATGTCTATCGTTTCATATTGTGCTCTATCGTTTATTTTGTTGCGTCGCAAATCACACTCTTTACGGCAATATTTTTTGTCAATTGGACGACGTTTTGCGTACTTCCACAAGGAAATTTGCAACACAAACAAACATGAAAGATTGTGAACGTGACAGAGCACGGAGACACGAAACCCATGGCTAAAAGAGGGGCAATTTCAGTCGCATGGACATGGTTTGGGTATGAAAAGTCTGACACGGACCAGAAAACCGTCCACTGCAAAATATCCCGCAGGCCGGTCCCGACAACAGGCTCAAACACCACTAACCTCTTTTACCACCTATGCAAGAATCATGTGAAACAGTACGGAGAGTCTACGATTGAGACCCAAAAAAGTACAGTCGAGTGCTCAAAACAAACCCTCGACTCAGATGTTGCAAGAGGCTTTTGCCCGCGGCACACTATATGGCAAAGAACCATGAAGATGGAAGGAGATAACAGCTGCCGTTACAACTTACAAAGACATGGCCCCAGTTTACACGGTCGAGAAACCGGGGTTTCGTGAGTTGGTGCTAACACTCGACCCAAGGTACTAAATGCAAATTGATATGTGACACCTATTAATTCCAAAATAACATGCAAAACAGGCAAGCCCCCCCCCCCAAATATATTGAATCTGTTTGCAACTATAGCTTAAGCATTTGCTATTTACCTTTTTATATTTTATACATTCATATTTTATATTTTGTTACATGTTTAATTTAAAATTTGCACAGGTTCTAAATAAAATAAATGATCAAATATGAGTAAGTACCTTTTTTATTTGTTGAGTATAATTCAAAATGTAATAAGAAATAGGCCTTTACATGTGGGTGGTCATTTTATATAAACATTTTATATTTACAGAAAATGTGCTATATCATGATATGTATCATTATTGGGATATGAAATGACCAATATCGGGATATGAGATTTTGGCCATATCGCCCAGCCCTACTAGGAGCAACAAAAGGCTCACAGAACAGGACCGCCGAAGTGTTGAAGCACATAAAAATCATCTGTCCTCGGTTTCAGCACTCACTACCAAGTTCCAAGCTGCCTCTGGAAGCAACATCAGCACAAGAACTGTTCGTCGGGAGCTTCATAAAATGGGTTTCCATGGCCGAGCAGCCGCACACAAACCTAAGATCACCATGCGCAATGCCAAGCGTCGGCTGGAGTGGTGTAAAACTCGCCACCATTGCACTCGCGTTCTCTAGAGTGATCTGGCAATCTTACACCATCTGGCAGTCTTATAGACAAATCTGGGTTTGGCGGATGCCAAGAGATGTGTTCTGTCTCCTAGAGATGAATGCACTTTGGTGGAAAAGTGCAAATCAATCCCAGAACAACAGCAAAGGACCATGTGAAGATGTTGGAGGAAACAGGTACAAAAGTATCTATATCCACAGTAAAACGAGTCATATATCGACATAACCTGAAAGGCCGCTCAGCAAGGAAGAAGCCACTGCTCCAAAACCGCCATAAAAAGGCCAGACTATGGTTTGCAACTGCACATGGGGACAAAGATCGTACTTTTTGGAGAAATGTCCTCTGGTCTGATGAAACAAAAATAGACTGTTTGGCCATAATGACCATTGTTATGTTTGGAGGAAAAAGGGGGAGGCTTGCAAGTCGAAGAACACCATCCCAACCGTGAAGCAACGGGGTGGCAGCATCATGTTGTAGGGGTGCTTTGCTGCAGGAGGGACTGGTCCACTTCACAAAATAGATGGCATCATGAGGGAGAAATTGTGGATAGATTGAAGCAACATCTCAAGACATCAGTCAGGAAGTTAAATCTTGGTCGCAAATGGGTCTTCCAAATGGACAATGACCAAGAGCATACTTCCAAAGTTGTGGCAAAATGGCTTAAGGACAACAAAGTCAAGGTATTGGAGTGGCCATCACAAAGCCCTGACGTCAATCCCTTAGAAAATCTGTGGGAAGAACTGAAAAAGCATGTGCGAGCAAGGAGGCCTTCAAACCTGACTCTATACAGTACATTTCACAGACAGCATATTTCACATTAGTTATCTTTTGTTTGTTTTTAGTCCCAGTCTTCAGCTACCCTCAACCCCTCCCATCTATCTCTGAAGGCCATCCAGTTTTAATTTCTAGCTGACATATATTTTTCTACTGTGCTGTGATGTTTCTGAACCTTTCTCATAGTCTCTACAGATTGTAAATTAAAGATACATTTTTTTTTCTAAGAGTATTATTATATTATTGATGACTTTTCAAATCACTATGACTTTTCAAATCATCCAGCAGGGCTATTTTCAGAGTTGGCCCCAAGTAAATGTTGCAAAAACAATTGGTGGCAATCACACTAGTTGATGTACTGTTTCTACAGCATTAGTGAATTCCGGTGCCGCAGGAAACTTTATTGACCAGACCCTTGCCTTCTCTCTCAACATCACCTCATACCCGCTCTCCTCTCCTTTGCCGGTTCAAGCCCTCGATAATCGGCCATTAGGTTCTGAAACCATCACACACATCACCAAACCACTCACCCTCACCGTGGTGTCCATCCATCAGGAGAACATCCCCTTCATCACCAGCTCACGAGATTCTCCTTGGCTTCAATGCCACAACCCCACCATCTCATGGTCGAGAATGAAAATCAGACTGGTCACCCGAATCCCGGAGGACCTGCTTCCCCATCCCCTGTGGTTCCATGTCGGTTGAGAGTCCTGTGGTTGCCCTTCAGCCCAACATCCCGGAGGTAAACCAGGACCTGTGGGAGGTATTTTCCATAACACATGCCACCTGTCTCCCTCCTCATCACCCCTGGGACTGTGCCATCGACCTGCTTGCAGGCTCTGCGCCCCTGCGCAGACGCATCTACCCTCTGTTGGTGGCTGAAACCCATGGAGGATTACATCCATGAGGCGCTCCAACAAGGTTTCATCCGCACGTCCTGCGTCAGCAGGTTTCTTCTTCGTGGCCAAGAATGATGGAGGGTTATGCCCATGTATTGATTACAGAGGACTCAATGAAATCACCAAGTACCGTTACCCTCTCCCGTTGATACCGGCAGCCATCGAACAGCTCCACGGTGCCCGGTTCTTTACCGAATTGGACCTGCGGAGTGCATACAATCTCATCCGCATTCGGGAGGGGGATGAATGGAAGACAGCTTTTAGCACGATGTCTGGTCACTATGAGTTCTTGGTGATGCAATTTGGCTTAGCCAATGCTTCGTCAGTGGTCAAGGCATTCGTTAACAAGGCGTTCCGGGACATGCTCGGATGCCAGGTGGTCGTGTATATCGACGACATCCTAGTCTACTCGGCTACCTTGGAGGATCACATCGCTCACGTCCGAGTAGTCCTGGGATCAGTTTCAGGAGCTCAGTAAGCAGGTGATGGCTCGTGTGGATATGAGAGGGGATGTGGATAGTATGAATAACTGGGTGAGAACAGCATTAGTTGGGGCAGCTACTGAGGCTGTACCTAAGAGTTCAGGAAGGAGGAGGAAAGCAGTCCCATGATGGATAGAGGAGTGTGGGGCAGTGGTGAGGAGTAGGGACAGGGCATTTAGAATACTGAAAAGGACGTATAACTTCAAACATCTGAACATGAGTATAACATGAGTATAACTTCAAACAACTTCAAACATCAGTATAAGCAGGCCCATGCCCTGGTGAGGAGAACTATTCGTCAGGCAAAGAGGTCATGTTGGCATCGGTTCTGTGACACCATTGGAAGGGCAACACCTGTGGGAGAAGTGTGGGGGATGATTAAGAGGATGAGCGGGGTCAGAAGGGAGTGGGATTATCCAGTGTTGACGAAGGAGAAGAATGTGACAGTAACAGATGAGAAGGCAGAGACGATGGCCAAAGCATTTGTCCAAGTGCATAGCTCAGCAAATTTGTCAGAGGAGGGGGAGAGAGAGAATGAGAGAAGAGCATCCCAGAGTGCTGGATAGGAGGGAGGATGTAAATGATGTATTGAATGCACCATTTCATGGCAGAGGTGAAAAGGGCAATAGGTAAGGCTGGATTAACTTCACCTGGGAAAGATGAGGTGTGCTATGCTATGTTAGCCCATATTAGAGATAAAGCACTGGATAAGGTATTGGTGTTGTACAACAGAGTGTGGGAGGAGTGGAAACTACGAGGCAGCTGGAAGGAGGCAGTAGTGGTGCCAATCCGGAAGCCAGGGAAATACCCAACGAGGCCAACAAGCTATCGGCCAATAGCTTTAGCATCACATGTATGTAAGATTATGGAACGTATGATTACGGAGAGGCTCACTTTCTTCCTGGAGAGCAGGGCGCTGGTATTTCCACATCAGGGGGTTCAGGAAGGGTAGAGGAACTATGGACCCAGTACTCTCCTTAGAAGCAGAGGTCAGGAAGACTCAGGTGAACAAGGACACTTTTTTGATGATTTGGAGAAGGCGTATGATAGGATGTGAAAGGAGGGGTTGTTAATCAAGCTTGATATTATTGGGGTAGGAAGAAGAACGAACAACTGGATAAAGGATTTCCTGTTTGGAAGGTCTATCCAGGTGAGGGTGGGGAAGTCTCTATCAGGCAGCTACCTGGTGGATTATGGTTCACTTTAGGGGATCGTGATTAATCCTCTGTTGTTCTCAATCATGATCAATGATGTTTACTCTCAGGTACAGACGGATATTGGGAGGTCATTATTTGCAGATGATGGGGCCTTGGAAGAGGGGAAGAAATTTGCCTTACATAGTCAGGAAGGTACAGGAATGAATTGATGAAGTAGAGCGGTGGGTATTAATCTTTACCAGGAGGAAGGTGGAAGATGAGGTATGCTTGAGGTTATATGGGAGAAACTTGGAGAAGGTGACACTAGACTCACCTGGGCAGAACACATTGAGAGAGTGGTGGTGGTAATGTGTAAGAAGGTGCTAAATGTGATGCGCTGTCTGACGGGGAAGGAGTAGAGGGCTGGGCGTTCCTCATTGAGGACCATGTATGTTGCATTCATCTGATCTGTAATAGACTATGGCAGTATAGCGTATGGTTCGGCAGCCCAGACATCATTGGAAAGGCTAGATGTCATACAGGGGCAAGTACTCAGAAGATGTAGTGGGGCGTTTCGGACCTCCCCAGTGGCTGCACTACAGGTGGAGATGGGGGACATGCCATTGAGAATTAGGAGACAGCAGCTGGCATTGATTTATTGGGTCAACCTACAGGGGCATGGGGTGACTCATCCTGAAAAAGGGATTTTACAGGCATGCTGGGAACATGAGCGAAGACAGAACACAAGCTTTGGGTGGGTGGGTAATACCCAGACGAATGAGATGGGACTGTATGGAAGGGAGTTTAGTCCAACAGTAGCTATTCCTGTAAATCCACCATGGCTGCTCCGGCCTTCAGTAGTTGATCTAGAAGTGTTGGAGAGACTACAGAAAGATAGGGAGGTGTTGATCCATCTGATCTGTTTAAGAGACATCTGGATACTGTGCATCAGGATTTTGTGGCCATTTACACAGATGGTTCAAAAGATCCAAGGACAGGATGTACTGGGTCAGCATTTGTAGTACAGGAATGTGGGGTGGCAAAACACCAGTCTCAACGTCAACAGTGAAGAGGCGACTCCGGGATGCTGGCCTTCTAGGCAGAGTTCCTCTGTCAGGTGTCTGTGTTCTTTTGCCCATCCTAAGCTTTTATTTGCCAGTCTGAGATATGGCTTTTTCTTTGCAACTCTGCCTAGGAGGCCAGCTTCCAGGAGTCACCTCTTCACTGTTGACGTTGAGACTGGTGTTTTGCGGGTACTATTTAATGAAGCTGCCAGTTGAGTACTTGCAAGGCGTCTGTTTCTCAAACTAGACACTCTAATGTACTTGTCCTCTTGCTCAGTTGTGCATCGGGGCCACCCACTCCTTTTTCTATTCTGTTTAGAGACAGTTTGCGCTGTTCTGTGAAGGGAGTAGTACACAGCGTTGTACAAGATCTTCAGTTTCTTGGCAATTTCTCGCAAGGAACAGCCTTCATTTCTCAGAACAAGAATAGACTGATGAGTTTCAGAAGAAAGTTCTTTGTTTCTGGCCATTTTGAGCCTGTACTCAAACCCACAAATGCTGATGCTCCAGATACTCAACTAGTCTAAAGAAGGCCAGTTTTATTGCATCTTTAATCAGAACAGTTTTCAGCTGTGCTAACATAATTGCAAAATGGTTTTCTAATGATCAATTAGCCTTTTAAAATGCTAAACTTGGATTAGCTAACACAACGTGCCATTGGAACACAGGAGTGAAAGTTGCTGATAATGGACGTCTATGTAGATATTCCATTTTTTTTTTTAATCTGCCGTTTGCAGCTACAATAGTGATTTACAACATTAACAATGTCTACACTGTATTTCTGATATATTTTATGTTATTTTAATGGACCAAAAATATGCCTTTCTTTCAAAAACAAGGACATTTCTAAGTTACCCCAAACTTTTGAACGGTAGTGTATATTGTACAATAATCCTGAAAGTCACCATTTCAAAATAAAAAATATATAAACCAAAAGTTAACATGTTCACTCAGGTATCTTTACTCTCCAGAAAAAGCCTTAGTGTGTTTGATTCAATCGGTATGAAACATCTTGGCCGAAGCACTGCATTTGTCTGATGTGGTGGATCCCAGACTGGATCGTTTGATGTATTTTTAATCTGAGAGGTGTGGCACCTAAAATGCTTAAATAAATATCTAGCTGTACATATACAGTACATATGACAACAACAAAAAAACTGTCAAAGTCCCTGCACGGTCTCTCAGCAAAAAATCATTTAAAATCCCTACAAGTACACACATTATTGTGCCATCTTCGTAACATAATTTTTTTGATGATTCTGTCTCTTGACACTTTTTGGATTAATTTGTGATCCTTAAAAATAACAATAAAAACCTTAATTATTGGCATTCCTCAATCAATACCCCTTACAGCACTTACGAGAAGAGCCAGATGACACTATATATACAAAAGTATGTGGACACCCCTTCAAATTAGTGGATTCGGCTATTTCAGCCACACCCGTTGTCGACAGGTGTTTAAAATCGAGCACACAGCCATGCAATCTCCATAGACAAACATTGGTGGTAGAATGGCCTTAATAAAGAGCTCAGTGACTTTCAACCTGGCACCGTCATAGGATGCCACCTTTTCCAACAAGTCAGTTCGTCAATTTTCTGCCCTGCTATACCTGCCCCGGTCAACTGTAAATGCTGTTATTGTGAAGTGGATACGTCTAGCTGTGGTAGGCCACACAAGCTCACAGAACGGGACCGCCGAGTGTTGAAGCGCGTAAAAATCATCTGTCCTCGGTTGCAACACTCACTACCGAGTTCCAAACTGCCTCTGGAAGCAACGTCAGCACAAGAACTGTTCGTCGGGAGCTTCATGAAATGAGTTTCCGTGGCCAAGTAGCCACACACATGCCTAAGATCACCATGCACAATGCCAAGCGTCGGCTGGAGTTGTGTAAAGCTCGCCACCATTGGAAACGCATTATCTGGAGTGACGCTTCACCAACTGGCAGTCCGACAGACAAATCTGGGTTGGGCAGATGCCGGGAGAACGCTACCTGCCTCGATATAGAACACACGGTTAAGTTTGGTGTAGGAGGAATAATGGTTCAGACTGGGCACTTAGTTCCAGTGAAGGGAAGTCTTAACGCTACAGCATACATTCTAGACGATTCTGTGCTTCCAACTTTGTGGTAACAGTTTGGGGAAGGCCCTTCCCTGTTTTAGCATGACAATGCACCTGTGCAAAAAGCAAGGTCCATACAGAAATGGTTTGTCAAGATCAGTGTGGAAGAACTTGATTGGCCTGCACAGAGCCCTGACCACAAACCCATCAAACACCTTTGGGATGAATTGGAACGCCGACTTGCGAGCCAGGCCTAATCACCCAACATCAGTACCTGACCTCACTAACGCTCTTGTGGCTGAATGGAAGCAAGTACCCGAAGCAATGTTCCAACATCTAGTGGAAAGCCTTTAAATGTTTGTCATTTAGCAGACACTTTATCTAGAGCGACTGACAGGGGCAACTAGGTTTAAGTGCCTTGCTCAAGGGCACATCGACATACTTTTAATCTAGTCGGCTCAGGGATTCTGCCACCTTCCCAGAAGAGTGGAGGCTGTTATAGCAACAAAGGGGGACCAACTCCATATTAATGCCTGTTATTTTTGGAATGAGATGTTTGACGGGCAGGTGTCCACATACTTTTGAACATGTTGTGTATCTTGAGCAGTTACTCTGCTGCTGCTGATGTTTGCTTCTCTCTGGATATCTGTCTGTAAACAATTCAAATTCAGGGAAATATTACACTTCACTCATCCAGTTTTAAAGCCTATGCTGTTGCCCTTAATCAAATGTCAATTTTCAAAGCCTATGCTGTTGCCCTAAATCAATTGTTCAATCACACAGGCACATATAGGTTTGTTTCTATTGTCCTGTTCCCTTCTGGGACAATTTCTCAGTAGTAGTATCCTCAGATGTCAATGATGGCAAAGATCTCGGGCTTGTCGATGTCATGGATCTGCATGGCTGAGTAAGTGATGGCCTTCACTTCTGTCCCCTTTAGGGACAATATACACATAGTTTAGTGACACTTTCAAAAACACAAACTACTGTAATCAGATGACTCCTGAATCAATGAAAACAGTCTATGCCTACTAATCATGTATGTAGTATAATATTTCAGTAACAGAATACATATCACAACCACTGTTGGATAAACAATCTTCATCAGGTCATAAACAGTAATTATGCCTTATGGCCAGGAGGGAGTCAGACAGCAGACCTCTTTGTGGTCAGATATGGTGAAATATATCAGGTGCATCTCCCATTCGCTCACCTGTGGATGCTTGACCAAGTTGAACTCTTCTCCCCACCTACAACAGCAGAGGAAAACAATGTGAGGCATGGAGGGAAGCTGAGAACGAACCAGAACTCCTGGCATAGGAACTCGGGGAGGAAGTAATGATAACATGCAACCCTTGTCTTTCTCAGGGGTAGAATGTTCCAACTAAAACCAACCCACCATATCCCCTCAGACCGTTTCATCTAGGAGTAATGTACATGGCTCAAAAGTCAATGATCAATCACATGCGAGTATAAATTAGCACCACCTAGTGAGCAAAAACTAAATCCTGACGTGTGTAACTTTAGATCAACTTACCCGATGGAGCGGATTTTGAAGTGCATCCTGTCAATGTGCAAAACTTTAACCTCCTAGAAGACATAAATTAAGTTAGGCAATACCTTATTATTGTAACTGCTAAATTAAATTGGTAGGGGACCAGTACGGGGTAAATAAACACTTGTGGTAAATGTAATGATATGTTACAGTGGGGGAAAAAAGTATTTGATCCCCTGCTGATTTTGTACGTTTGCCCACTTACAAAGAAATGATCAGTCTATAATTTTAATGGTAGGTTTATTTGAACAGTGAGAGACAGAATAACAACAAAAAAATCCAGAAAAACGCATGTCAAAAATGTTATAAAATTATTTGCATTTTAACGAGGGAAATAAGTATTTGACCCCTCTGCAAAACATGACTTAGTACTTAGTGGCAAAACCCTTGTTGGCAATCACAGAGGTCAGACGTTTCTTGTAGTTGGCCACCAGGTTTGCACACATCTCAGGAGGGATTTTGTCCCACTCCTCTTTGCAGATCTTCTCCAAGTCATTAAGGTTTCAAGGCTGACGTTTGGCAACTCGAACCTTCAGCTCCCTCCACAGATTTTCTATGGGATTAAGGTCTAGAGACTGGCTAGGCCACTCCAGGACCTTAATGTGCTTCTTCTTGAGCCACTTGTTGCCTTGGCCGTGTGTTTTGGGTCATTGTCATGCTGGAATACCCATCCACGACCCATTTTCAATGCCATGGCTGAGGGAAGGATGTTCTCACCCAAGATTTGACGGTACATGGCCCCGTCCATCGTCCCTTTGATGCGATGAAGTTGTCCTGTCACCTTAGCAGAAAAACACCCCCAAAGCATAATGTTTCCACCTCCATGTTTGACGGTGGAGATGGTGTTCTTGGGGTCATAGGCAGCATTCCTCCTCCTCCAAACACGACGAGTTGAGTTGATGCCAAAGAGCTCCATTTTGGTCTCATCTGACCACAACACTTTCACCAGTTGTCCTCTGAATCATTCAGATGTTCATTGGCAAACTTCAGACGGGCATGTATATGTATTCTTGAGCAGGGGGACCTTGCGGGCGCTGCAGGATTTCAGTCCTTCATGGTGTAGTGTGTTACCAATTGTTTTCTTGGTGACTATGGTCCCAGCTGCCTTGAGATCATTGACAAGATCCTCCCGTGTAGTTCTGGGCTGATTCCTCACCGTTCTCATGATCATTGCAACCCCACGAGGTGAGATCTTGCATGGAGCACCAGGCCGAGGGAGATTGACAGTTCTTTTGTGTTTCTTCCATTTGCGAATAATCGCACCAAATGTTGTCACCTTCTCACCAAGCTGCTTGGCGATGGTCTTGTAGCCCATTCCAGCCTTGTGTAGGTCTACAATCCTGTCCCTGACATCCTTGGAGAGCTCTTTGGTCTTGGCCATGGTGGAGAGTTTGGAATCTGATTGATTGATTGCTTGCTTCTGTGGACAGGTGTCTTTTTTTTACAGGTAACAAGCTGTGGTTAGGAGCACTCCCTTTAAGAGTGTGCTCCTAATCTCAGCTCGTTACCTGTATAAAAGACACCTGGGAGCCAGAAATCTTTCTGATTGAGAGGGGGTCAAATACTTATTTCCCTCATTAAAATGCAAATCAATTTATAACATTTTTGACATGCGTTTTTCTGGATATTTTTGTTGTTATTCTGTCTCTCACTGTTCAAATAAACCTACCATTAAAATTATAGACTGATCATTTCTTTGTCAGTGGGCAAACATACAAAATCAGCAGGGGATCAAATACTTCCCCCCCCCACTGAATCTTCTAGTTGTAATCAGGTTTCAAACCCCATTTCTTTTTTTTGCAATGCAATTATGTGCATGCTCCTTTGACATCATACAATTATACATACAGGCACCAAGAAATCTATACATCTATTGATGGGGGGTAGGAGAGAGAGAGAGAGCTCCATGTAGCCTCTGGAATTAATACATTGAAGGCCCTTACTCTGGGAATGAAGAAAAGATCTGCACTGAATTTGAATAACCAGTCGTCTAGGAAGTGGAAGAGAAGAGATTCCATGTCATCACCTGGTCAGGAAACAAACAGACATAAGAAAGTATTCAATGCAATGGTAAGTAAAATATTGACCCATATGAAACATATTTACATTACATTTGTCATTTAGCAGACACTATTATCCAGTGACTTACAGTAGTGAGTGCATATATTTCTTCCCCCCGTACTGGTCCCCCATAATCTACTCCAGACATGTCCCTATGAGTATTATGCCTGTTTTCAGTCTGTTATTCCATCTCACCTTCTGACTCCACTTCTACTGTGTCAATGGGCTCCACTGTCTCTGTATCTGTCATATACCCAAACATTGCCATGGCACACTGCTCAAAGGCCTCCTCCAGCGAGTCTCCCCAAGAGTGGAGCCTAGGAACATACATAAGAGTGATGACACAGATGCAAGACAAACCCACTGGGCACAATTCAACGTCTATTCCACGTTGGTTCAATGTAATTTCATTGAAATGACGTAAAAACAACGTTGATTCAACCAGTGTGTGCCAAGTTGGAAGCCACTCCGTACGGTCAAGTCACAGATCGCTGCTCTGCATGATCAGGTAGGCTTTGGGGATTTCGCAATAAAGGTGTAACCACCACAGCTAAGGGTAGGAGCAGCAGTTGCTGTGGTTCATGGGTAGTCAGTCCACTTACTGTACATCAGCAGTGTGGTCCAAATCTAGAGAGAAACCAAATTACATGATGAATAGATAGATAGATCAATTATTCAACTCATGTTACTACAATAAAGTAGAGTGGGCTATAGGTAAACATTCAATCCAATATGTGAGGGTATTCATCTACTAGGCCTGGCTACAATATCAATGTGTCAATGAAGCAATTTCTGGTGGTAGAGCTGTCTCCTCCACTAAAGATACTCTTCCACTGAACATTTCAACAGAAACCCATTCATGTACTACTACCTGGTGAACAATCTCAAATCAGAACCAAAGCAAGCTAACTAGCTAAAAATGTAAGTATAGCTTGTCATCAAGCATGTTCATAACAGATTAGCTACACAAGTGCGCAACTCACATTCATACTTCTTGTTGATCGCCGGGTATTTCGACTTGGTATCTTTCTGTGACTCGGTGAGATCAAGCTCACGATCATCCATTGTGATTTATTTAGTTGATTTAAACCCTAAACGACTGGAACGTATACTTGCTGTTGCAACAACGTGTATTGTTTCAGGAAGTATTGTCAGTGTAGTGACCAATCATGGTACCAAAGATAGCTCGCCTGCTACTTCTTTGATATAATGGCGTTCGCAACAAGTATATGTGTATTCCGCCACCTACTGTACGGGTGGATAATAAATATCCCAGAAATGAAATAATGCGGGGTAAAAATATCGCTTTTTGCTGTGTCGTCACTAGTTACCACAGCCACGGAGCCATAACCCCCCCCCTTTTTTAAAACAATTTATCTTATTAAGATTTGATTTTAAACCTAACCAATAACATTAACCACGCTGCTAACATTGTGCTAACCCGAGACTTAAACTAAGACCAAAAAGCTAATTTTGGTTTTCATGAATTTTTACGATATAGCCACTTTGTAGCTGTGCTATCTAGTGGAAACATTTTTGTTAACCCGGAATCCTGTCGGAGTCTTTTCTTTGACGAATACATATACGACATCTTCCGGTTTAGTTGACGGTGATTGGCTATTTAACCTCCATAGCGTTCCCGCCAAGCTAGCCCGGCTGCGTGCTTGTTCTCCGCGAAGCGCTATTTCTGAAAACAAAGCTACTTGTGTAATATTACCAACGCCATGGCTGATAAAGAAGGTAATTTCATTCAAAAGTGAATACGCTAGCTACCAAGGTAGGACGGGGGCTCCCGGCGTATCAATCGTGAAGATAATTAATTTATAATTGTATACAAAGAAAAGTACCCAGCTAGCTAGTTAGCTAGCTAGCAAGCAAGCTAAATGTATTCAAAAGCAAAGCGTTGTTTAATGCCAGAGACAAAACCTGTTTGGGGGAGTGTAATGGGTTAGCTAACATTCGCTCAATTTGTCAGTACGTTTGCTAGCAACATCGGGAAAACCCTACTCAATGGGCGTAACTATTAACTAGCTAGCTAAGACTTTCTCAATGTTAATAGGGTGCCCTCAATCACAACTATATTTCCTTTGACTGGGTTGCTGCTAGTATGAGTTACATTTAAATCTCTCGGTTGACTTTCATTCTGTTTTACAGCAGCGTTTGATGATGCTGTGGAGGAGAGGGTGATAAATGAGGAGTACAAGATATGGAAGAAGAACACGCCCTTCCTCTATGACCTGGTGATGACACACGCCCTGGAGTGGCCCAGCCTCACAGCACAGTGGTTGCCTGATGTCACCAGGTAGGGTTCATTTGGTACTTTCAAGACAACTGGGAACTTGAAAAAAACGAGGTGAAAACATGAGTGATCTTCAGGGAGGAAGGTCAGAGGTCTAGAAATATGCCAGAATTTCTTAATTGGATGACCATTCAAAACTATTTTTCCCAGTTGGAGCCCATTGTCTTGAATGCTGCAACTATCTGTGCATCTCAATATAGGAATACATAGCTAGCTATAGTTCCCATGAATACCAAATACTTGTGCTGATCACAACTGCCTTTGCTAGATTACTGAGAGTGCTAAGGTGTCTTCCAGAAGATTGTTTTTGGTCTCCATATGTGTTGCGAAGATATCCTTGTGTGGACCATGTTGAGTTTCTAATGCCCTCTATTACATAAAAAAAAGGAAACTGTTTAAATGTATCTGTTTTGGAACACCTTTTTTCTCTAATTTTAGACCTGAGGGGAAGGATTTCAGTGTACACAGGCTGGTTCTTGGCACACACACATCAGATGAACAGAATCACCTGGTCATTGCCAGCGTGCAACTGCCCAATGACGATGCGCAGTTTGATGCTTCTCACTATGATAGTGAGAAAGGCGGTGAGAGAATGTTTTTGCAACAATTACAACATTTCTGTCTAAATGTTTTAAGGCATTCAAAATATTTTACTGGTGGTAATATACATTAGTCCTTTTTGCTGTAGGTCACTGATCTCTGACTCTCTCGCTCCCTTCAGAGTTTGGAGGCTTTGGCTCAGTCAGCGGTAAGATAGAGATTGAAATCAAGATAAACCATGAGGGAGAGGTGAACAGAGCCCGCCACATGCCCCAGAACCCCTGCATCATCGCCACCAAAACCCCAACCAGCGACGTGCTTGTCTTTGACTACACCAAACATCCCTCCAAACCAGGTGGGTCTGCTTACTGCACATTTAAAGTGTATGGCCAGGAAGTCCAAGTCCTGCTTTAAACATGTTTGGTAATAATGTGTTTGTGTACTACAGATCCATCTGGAGAGTGCACCCCAGATCTGCGTTTGAGGGGACACCAGAAGGAGGGTTATGGTCTCTCCTGGAACCCCAACCTGAGTGGCTGCCTTCTCAGCGCTTCTGATGACCATGTGAGTGACTTGTCACTTGACCCAGAGCAAGTGCTTGAACACTCTTCCTCCCTCCATGTCTTTCCTTTTCTCACCTTGTTTCCCATCTGTCTGCAGACGATCTGTATGTGGGACATCAGTGCAGTTCCTAAGGAGGGGAAGGTTGTGGACGCTAAGACCATCTTCACTGGACACACAGCCGTTGTGGAGGACGTTTCTTGGCATCTACTGCACGAGTCGCTCTTTGGATCTGTAGCTGACGACCAGAAACTCATGATGTAAGGCTCCATGAGTTAACTCCCCTACAGAAAAAATACCTTTGAATGAGCAGCAGCATTGTTTGGTCTTGCTCATTGAACAATAACACTGTTGGTTACTGTGTTTACTGTGCAGTTGGGACACGCGATCAAACAATACGTCGAAACCTAGCCATGCTGTGGACGCCCACACTGCAGAGGTCAACTGTCTGTCCTTCAACCCTTACAGCGAGTTCATCCTGGCCTCAGGCTCAGCAGACAAGGTGGGCTGGATCTCTTACTGCTCTCATTTCTTCCAAGATTCTTTCATATTGTAGTTAGTGAAGCAGTAGTGTGGATTTAATGGTTTCTCCCTTTTAAGACTGTTGCTCTTTGGGACCTGAGGAACCTGAAACTGAAGCTGCATTCATTTGAGTCTCACAAAGATGAGATCTTCCAGGTATGTTAAGTCATGAAGTGGACAATTATTCCCTATGAAGTCTGTTTTGCACAAGCTGCGTGTTGAACCATCTATGACTAAGTTGTGTCAAATATTTCTGTTCCTTTCCTCCCTTAAGGTCCAGTGGTCTCCTCATAATGAAACCATCTTGGCCTCCAGTGGCACAGACAGGCGACTCAACGTGTGGGACCTCAGTAAAATCGGAGAGGAGCAGTCGCCAGAGGATGCTGAGGATGGTCCACCTGAACTGCTGTTCATTCACGGTGGTCACACAGCTAAGATCTCAGACTTCTCGTGGAACCCCAACGAGCCCTGGGTCATCTGTTCGGTGTCTGAGGACAACATCATGGAAGTTTGGCAGATGGTAAGTCCTTAGGACAGACGGTGCTCTGTCAAACAGTGGGAGGCTATAGAGAATAGTTTATTCATTTCATGAGGCCTAAGTAACAGGTTTGCAGGGATGGCAGAAGCACTACCATCTTAGTACTACTAGTATTACCATCTTACTATAATATGTATAATCATTTTTTTATTTTTTATTAGTAGGAGTACTAAGAATGTCTTTCCATTTTCCAGGCTGAGAACATCTACAATGACGAGGACCCAGAGGGAGCAGCAGACACTGAGGTCCAGGCATGAGTGAAACTGTTTAGTCACACAACCCTCCATTGATCACATCCTCAAAACACTTTTTTTTTTTTAATAGGATGCAATGTTTAAATGTCTTTGAAAAAATACATGGTTCATAAGAGTGGGTTGTTTTGCATTTTTGTAGGGGGAAACAAATAAATGTAGGGGGAAACATCTTAAATGATGCTCATTGTGTTAGTAACATTTATACAATTTAATTTCATAAGAAATTACATAGATTTTCATTTCATTCCCTTGACAGCTGTATTGTAGATTTCCCCAATCACCTTTGTATGACTAGTATCCCTGTCTATTGCTTTGTATGCCACATCTGCATCTGATTTCTTTTTGCTGTGTATGTGTATTCATAATAAACATTGTTTTTACAGTAGACCTTCCATGCACAGTGCAGTTTACAGTTAAGACATGCTGATCTCACAGCCAAGGCCAACTTGTTTGTGATATCATAATGGCATTGTTAATGTATTAAGAGCAGTTTATGTAAACCAATCACTGACATTATTGGCTAAATGCACAATCAAGGACACTTGCAAACAATACATGTTCGGTCTGGAGGGGTTGTGGGTATTCCAGGTGTTTTGTCAACTGTCCTGTACTACCATGGAAAAGTTATGATTCCCCTTCAGCAAATGTCTTGTTTACTTCAGTACAGCCATGTAATAAAATCACCTTGAGACTCCCAGGAATGTTAATTGTACATGTCAGCCTATCTATACAGTAGTACAGTCTTAATATTAACTTGATAAACCTTCATTCTTAAGGGTCAAAAGGATGGTCTACTAGTTCTCTACATCTCATGGCCAGTAGCATACCACATCCTACCTCAAAATTCTTCCAATTGTCTGTTTTGCCTTTTTCTAAAAATGAGCCTTCAGCTTCCTCATGGTCTCCTAAACTGAGTCCAGTCTCCTGATGAGAAGAAATTAGAACAGTTACACCACGCCTTTACTGGCTCGGGGTGTCCTTCCCTGCCTCTTCCGGAGCAGGGCTAGCAGGCGCGGCTCATACCAGCCTTCTAGATTCCTCATGCTGCCGCTGCAGGCACAGAAGTCGTTCACGGCCCGGTAACGGGATGTTCAGCTGGTTGTTCCGGGTCTCCAGAAGCTGGGCTACCTCTGTGATACTGGACATGGGCCTGAAGCTCCTCCTGGGGGCAGAAAAAAAGAATAAAAGCAAGTTACCACTCATGCTAACAGTGATTAACTCTCAATGACAGGCAGCCGTTAACAGCAATAACAAATCTGTGGTAGCACCCATCAACATAACACATGTCAACACAATGAAATGTCACAAAGGGATGACAAAAGAAATCACAGGAAAATGCTGAGAAAATGTCAACACCCATCATACTGTAACCCTTTACTCAGGGTACATGAACTGCATTCTCACAAAAGCTTACATGCAATGTTGTGGGGTTTCCACTGTACTGGGCCGTCATACTGTTGTGCAGTCAGTGTTAGCTGGTTCTGAATACAGTCTGGCCGTGACAAATAGCTTACTCTTCACCTGTCCCACCTCTATCTGCAGATGAATATACTCCAACTGGATGCTGGTAAGGACTCTATGTGCCTCTAACAACTGTCCCCTCAGAGCCTCCATAGCCTGCAGCATAGGCTGATCCAGGTGCAATAGCTCCCATACCAATTCATCCCTCCGACTTTCCAGACGGCCCACCTCTATGCACACCTCATACTGTCCATGCTACCCTCCAGCTGGACAAAGGTATGTTCCACCTCAGTGATGCGTGCTTGAACCATATATCCGGCACTGTATATGCTTCTCTCAGAGTGGGTTAGTGCTGCCGTTAGGCTGCTCTCCACAGAATGTGCCTCCTACATAAACTCCTCTTCAGAGAGCAAGTCCTCTAGACTCAACTTCCCTCCCTCGCTGTAGATCCGTCATTGGTGTCTCCATCACCTGTCAAAAGAAGTGGAAGTAGACAAGGATAGGAAGAAGAGGAAAGGGTAAGAGAGAGTTTGTGTTGCACTCACAGATCATCCAGACTGATAAGTCATGGGATCCACAGTGAAATAGCAAGACTAATGATTCATGGGAATCAGAGCTCTTTCAAAGCCAAGCTTAATCTATGAAATTGCACAAGAATAGACTGAGAAAAGCACAAGGATCCAGTCAACATTAGAGATCTGTTTTTGTGATTCCACCATCCTATGAGCTTCTGCCTAGACATAGTGTATATTCCTCTCTTATCACTTCTACAGTACGCGTCTGTGCTCCTGATATCCAAGTCGGTCTACTCTTACCTCTATCTGATCTTGATATGATATAGACAGTGACATTCTCAGACACTGTAATATACATGAAGTGTACAGGCAGCTGCATGTCAGAATTTTACCCATGTGTAATTCCAAATTGGACATGAAAACATCTCCTAAAATCATCTTTAATTCGCTTAGCATATTTGTCAGATAAAGCTATTCTGAACATCGGTTTTATCTTTATAGTTATTTGTAAAGTGAACGACAAACAGTGCAGACAAAAACAAAGTAAAAATGTGTGCAGGTGAGGTTTGAAACCCAAGAGGGCTTATATGAAAACCGCACCCAAAAAATAACAATATACACTGAGTGTACAAAATGTTAGGAACACCTGCTCTTTCCATGACATAGACTGACCAGGTGAATCCAGGTGAAATATATTAGCCCTTCTTGATGTCACCTGTTAAATCCACTTCAATCAGTGTAGATTAAGGAGAGAATACAGGTTAAATAATGATTTTTAAGCCTTGAGACAATTGAGATATGTATTGTGTATGTGTGCCATTCAGAGGGTGAATGGGCAAGACAAAATATTTAATTTCCTTTGAACGGGATATGGTAGTAGGTGCCAGGCGCACCGGTTTGAGTGTGTCAAGAACGGCAACGCTGCTGGGTTTTTCACACTGAACAATTTCCCGTATGTATCAAGAATGGTCCACCACCCAAAGGACATCCAGCCAACTGGACACAACTGTGGGAAGCATTGGAGTCCACATGGGCCAGCATCCCTGTAGAATGCTTTTGACACCTTGTAGAGCCTATGCCCCAACAAATTGAGGCTGTTATGAGGTCAAAGGGGGGTGCAACTCAATATTTGGAAGTTGATCCTAATGTTTTGTACACTCAGTGTATATACTGTATGCACAAAGGTTCTAAAAGTGTCACTGGCACCTTCAACTACAGTGGCAAGAAAAGGTATGTGAACCCTTTGGAATTACCTGGATTTCTGCATAAATTAGTCATCAAATTTGATCTGATCTTCATCTAAGTCACAACAATAGACAAACATAGTGTGCTTAAACTAACAACACACACATTATTGTATTTTTCTTGTCTATATTGAATATATAATTTAAACATTCACAGTGTAACTACAGTTGAGTTGTTTGGAAGAAACACACAACACTGTGTGGAGAAAAAAAGGCACAGCACACCAACATCAAAACCTCATCCCAACTGTAAAGTATGGTGGAGGGAGCATCATGGTTTGGGGCTGCTTTGCTGCCTCAGGGCCTGGACAGCTTGCTATTATCGACGGAAAAATGAATTCCCAAGTTTATAAAGACATTTTGCAGGAGAATGTTAGGCAATCTGTTCGCCAATTGAAGCTCAACAGAAGTTGTGTGATGCAACAGGACAACGACCCAAAACACAGAAGTAAATCAACAACAGAATGGCTTCAACAGAAGAAAATACGCCTTCTGGAGTGGCCCAGTCAGAGTCCTGACCTCAACCCGATTTGAGATGCTGTAGCATGACCTCAAGATGGCAGTTCACACCAGACATCCCAAGAATATTGCTGAACTGAAACAGTTTTGTAAAGAGGAATGGTCCACTATTCCTCCTGACTGTTGTACAGGTCTGATCCGCAACTACAGAAAACATTTGGTTGAGTTGCTGCCAAAGGAGGGTCAACCAGTTATTAAATCCAAGGGTTCACATACCTTTTCCACCCTGCACTGTGAATGTTTACACAGTGTGCTCAATAAAGACATAAAAACTTATAATTGTTTGTGTGTTATTAGTTTAAGCAGACTGTGTTTGTCTATTGTTGTGACCTAGATGAAGATCAGATCAAATTTTATGATCAATTTATGCAGAAATCCAGTTATTTCCAAAGGGTTCACATACTTTTTCTTGCCACTGTAAAAACCAAAAACCAATATAAATACACATATACATGTATATATACATATATATGTAATATATATATACACACATACAGAATATATATGTGTATATACAGTACCAGTCAAAAGTTTGGACACACCTACTCATTCAAGGGTTTTTCTTTATTTTTACTATTTTTTACATTGTACAATAATAGTGAAGACATCAACACTATGAAATAACACATATGGAATAATGTAGTAGCCAAAAAAAAAAAGTGTTAAACAAATCAAAATATATATTTTATATTTGAGATTCTTCAAAGTAGCCACCCTTTGCCTTGATGACAGCTTTGCACACTTTTGGCATTCTCTCAACCAGCTTCATGAGGTAGTCACCTGGAACACCTGGAGTGCATTTCAATGAACAGGTGTGCCTTGTTAAAAGTTAATTTGTGGAATTTCTTTCCTTAATGCATTTGAGCCAATCGTGTTGTGATAAGGTAGTGGTGGTCACTGGAAGTTCAACATGGCACCTCATGGCAAAGAACTCTCTGAAGATCTGAAAAAAAGAATTGTTGCTCTACATAAAGATGGCCTGGGCTATAAGAAGATTGCCAAGACCCTGAAACTGAGCTGCAGCATGGTGGCCAAGACCATACAGCGGTTTAACAGGACAGGTTCCACTCAGAACAGGCCTCGCCATGGTCGACCAAAGAAGTTGAGTGCACGTGCTCAGCGTCATATCCAGAGGTTGTCTTTGGGAAATAGATGTATGAGTGCTGCCAGCATTGCTGCAGAGGTTGAAGGGGTGGGGGGTCAGCCTGTCAGTGCTCAGACCATACGCCGCACACTGCATCAAAGTGGTCTAGATGGCTGTCGTCCCAGAAGGAAGCCTCTTCTAAAGATGATGCACAAGAAAGGCCGCAAACAGTTTGCTGAAGACAAGCAGACTAAGGACATGGATTACTGGAACCATGTCCTGTGGTCTGATGAGACCAAGATAAACTTATTTGGTTCGGATGGTGTCAAGCGTGTGTGGCGGCAACCAGGTGAGGAGTACAAAGACAAGTGTGTCTTGCCTACAGTCAAGCATGGTGGTGGGAGTGTCATGGTCTGGGGCTGCATGAGTGCTGCCGGCACTGGGGAGCTACAGTTCATTGAGGGAACCATGAATGCCAACATGTACTGTGACATACTGAAGCAGAGCATGATCCCCTCCCTTCGGAGACTGGGCCGCAGGGCAGTATTCCAACATGATAACGACCCCAAACACACCTCCAAGACAACCACTGCCTTGCTAAAGAAGCTGAGGGTAAAGGTGATGGACTGGCCAAGCATGTCTCCAGACCTAAACCCTATTGAGCATCTGTGGGGCATCCTCAAACGGAAGGTGGAGGAGTGCAAGTTCTCTAACATCCACCAGCTCCGTGATGTCGTCATGGAGGAGTGGAAGAGGAGTCCAGTGGCAACCTGTGAAGCTCTGGTGAACTCCATGCCCAAGAGGGTTAAGGCAGTGCTGGAAAATGATGGTGGCCACACAAAATATTGACACTTTGGGCCCAATTTTGATATTTTCACTTAGGGGTGTACTCACTTTTGTTGCCAGCAGTTTAGACATTAATGGCTGTGTTGTGTTATTTTGAGTGGACAGCAAATGTACAATGTTATACAAGCTGTACACTCACTACTTTACATTGTAGCAAATTGTAATTTCTTCAGTGTTGTTACATGAAAAGATAAACTCAAATATTTACAAAAACGTGAGGGGTGTACTCACTTTTGTGAGATACTGTGTGTATATATATATATATATATATAGAACAAAAATATAAACGCAACATGTAAAGTGTTGGTCACATTTTTCATGAGCTGAAATAAAAGATCCCAGAAATGTTATATGCAACGGTATTGAGACATTGCCCAGGCAAAACACAGACCAACAAACTCACCCATATGAAACAATTCACATTGTCACTAACTTTCAAGACAACGATCCAGAGAAATGTTTATCCCAGCAGGTAAATAGCCAGACTGTTTCCTCTTAGACCACCTTCTGTGTGGCTCTTTCTGTCTCCAGATAAACAGAGATTCTGTTTGTGTTTAGAAATAAGCTGCGAGGGAGGGGGAGAAATACTATCCTTCCCCCCAGGTAGACTTTCTCACCCCCCACATGGTAAACTGAGGTCACTCACTGTGTCAGAAGGAGAGTGAGTGAGAGAGGCCTAGACATTGTTCATGCCTGTTACGCACGCCTCTAGAAAGAGGGAACGCAACACCCTGCTACAACTTAACTCTCCTTGTTGTGAATAAGGTAGGGAAGTGTAGGTGTGAACAAGGATGACAAATAGGCAGAGAATACCGTTAACAGGGAATTTATTCCTTCACGTGGTAAGGTTGGGGAAAAGGGGCTGGACGGAACCAAAGCAAAGAAAGTAAATATCAAAGCCCTCTCTCCTACCTTAACTGCCTACCCACTACTTACCTAACTAGCACCACCTGGTGCACTAACCAAAATACAGGGGATGGTCCGCCCAGGTCTTTCCTAGTGTGCATAGACAGCAAACTACTACGGGTATATGTATGCCCGCGGGCCTCTTGCCTAAGCACTCCCTAGGTGCCTTCCCCTTCCCCCCTGGGAACAAATGAAACAGAATTACACAAATGTAAGTCAATAATCAAAACACTGCATCCTATTGACACACACAACCAATCAGCTCCCTCAGCAACAACATACCAAAATTCTTAGAAACAACCAACATGCTATAACCCTCTGCCATTAGCCTTGTCTCTCAGCAATCATCTCTCCTTCTGAGCAACAGAACTGGGGCTTATATAGCTTCAGAAGAAGTTAGTAATTGGAGACAGCTGCGTCCTGATGAGGGGGGTGGGGTCAGCTCTCCAAACAATCAATGTTGATTGACCAATCAGCTGTTCGTAGAGAATTTCAGGAATCCATTTCCTGAAATACATACATGATAATACACAAACCACAACACAGAAACTGGGGAACGTAACAATGCCATTGCTGACACGTATCTAGGCCAGCCTGTGCAGAACTATGTTACAGAATATTTAGGCTTTTTAAGGTCTGTCATTTATGATTAAGTAAGATAATATTGATCTCATGGCCTCCATGTAGATCAGTATAAAGAATCATGCACCAATGGGACAAAATGCTGTCCGAGTTGTATGATCATTACCACACGTTAGATTGAAGAGAAGCCTATTTGTGCTGATTTATCTGGTCCTTGTATATGCTGTTTTGGTGATAATGAGATTAGATAACTTAATGTATGGCACCTATGATAAACAATTCAATTATCTGGTGAAAATAAATCTAACCTTAATCACTCTGACAGCTGTCAAAATAAGAAGTTACACTATATTCATGTGTCAGAAGTATTTGTTATCATGTCAATCTAAAAGTCGTATCTACACACCAACAAGTGATAATGCAATCTTTAATAAACTTTTGTCGGAGGGCAATAATAAAGAAGAAAAGAGAACGATAACACGTTATATGAGGGATATTGTCCCCGCCACTAGGCGGCCGTCCTCAACATCATCGGTAATTCCTTTCATGTCCTCACCTGTGCGCGCACTACAGCCATAGGTTCCTATGGTACAGACTCAATCATTTTGTCATTTGTTGGAAACATTTGGAGCGTCCGTGTGCAAAACCGATTGCTCTAGTTTGTACAAAACAATTATTGTAGCGTCTCAGCAAAATATCACTAGTCTCCTCCTGTGGCACATTTTGCGGATATGGTTTACCTGGATTTTCAGTCCAGGTTCTGAAAATAAACTTGAGAGGAACGCAGTGGAAACGCTTCAAATGGAAAGCGGATAAGGAAGACTTCTCTATCAAATCGGGACCTAAAGCTTTTTTTCTAAAGGTAAAACGAATTCCTTTTGAATTCTTTATGTTCCTCATTTTATGGTCAAAAAGTGTGTGTAGCACTGCAGAATTTCGCTTTTGTGTGATAATGAGCAAAGGAATGTAACTTGGTGTTTTATCTCAGTCTTGATTTTTTTTTTTAAAAGAGTTCTGACACTTATCCAACTTGTAAATTCATAACTTTCATCACAGAATAACTTTCTTATTAAATAGTGAGGAAACATAAGATCTCATTGAGGTATCAAGCTTTTAGAATGTGTTAGGCTTTTTGAAATATGCTATATTGGCGGATGATGGTACAGTACAGCTAGAGCGCAGACTAGTCTAAAGACCAGACGTTGAATACATTTGAATTCTACGTCAGGCATAACTGAGCTTTTGCATCAGGAAAGATTCCTCTTATGACCTCTACAAGCCAGAATGTTGAATACAATTATATTTTAACTTACTTTATCGGTTGTCTGTGTGGTTGGTCCCTTTGCTGGTAGGAATGTGAGACATTATATGCACAGGAAAGTATAATTACATCAACTTTTCAAAGCACTGGTAGTGCATTCAGATTTCTAGCACAAGATAAAAATACAGAAATCTGAATGCGCTGTAATTATACTTTGCTGTGGATATATTGTCTCACATTCCTACCTGCAAATGGACCATCCGCACGAACAACCGGTAAAGTAAGGTGGATATATTGTCTCACATTCCTACCTGCAAAAGGACCAACCACACGAACAACCGGTAAAGTAAGTTAAAATCTAATGTTATTCAACATTCTGTCTTGTGGAGGTCGCGAGAGGAAACTTAAAACGATCCAAACGTTAATTTATGTCTGACATTGAATCCAATGCCAGGTCTTCAGGCTAAGCACAGAAGGATCCTTCTAGTCACTGAGTCAATACTTAAAACAAAACAAAAAACACATCTTAAACCCTTACTGTGTACTTATGTTTGTCTTCTGTTGTTGCATGCCTTTCTTTGTTTTCTGAAATCCATGCTTTTTAATTAAACGTTTCTCATACAACCACCGACTGTTTCCTCATTGCTGTTGCTCTATTGCTGTTGCTCTAAAATGGCAACTCAGTACGAATGCGCAAATTGAATCTCAACAAGGAAACACAGTTGGTGGTTGTGTTTGATTAACATTTTATTATAAAGTATGGATTTAAGCAAAGAAAGGCATGCAACAACAGAGGACAAACAGGTACACAGTAAGGGTTTAAGAATTTGTTTTAAGTATCGATGCATAGCAACTCAAAGGAGTCTGAGGTTAATAAAAAGTAAATAAAAAAAAACTCCAGTCTTCGCTCAACTCAGTGGAGGAGTTGAGGTACTTGGCTAAGGTACAGCCAACCATTGGCATTTTGTATTTCTTTTATTTAACCTTTATTTAACTAGGCAAGTCGGTTAAGAACAAATTCTTATTTACAATGGCGGCCTACCCCGGACGACGCTGGGCCAATTGTGCGCCGACTGATGGGACTTCAGATCACGGCCGGTTGTGATACAGCCTGGAATCGAACCAGGGTCTGTAGTGACGCCTCTAGCACTGAGATGCAGTGCCTTAGATCGCTGTGCCACTCGGGAGCCCAACATGAATGTCAGAAGTGGGATGAAGGGTCAGAGGGGGTGGAGATTTGTGTAGCTTGGCCTTTGGTGATCCAGGAACAGTTAAACAAACAGGTAGAAAGACATAATCCTAAACAAGATTTACTAAGGAGGTCTTTGCAATGAAAGGCTAAATCAGTTTTTCTATTAATTATCTGAGCAGTACTCATGGACACTGACAGTCTTATGGCACTGGTGATGTTGGTTGGCACGATCTCGCCCAGTAAATGGCCACATGGAAGTCTAATTTATTTCCTATATCCTTTATCTTGAGTGAAGATAACCTGATGTTCTCAGTTCCCCAGGGTCTCCCTCTGTTTGCAGACATACTGTACATTGCCTGTCCATGGACTTTGAACTGGAAGCTTAAAGCATAACATTGTTTTGACTGCAGATCAGTTGGGAAATGTATTGGTGTCTTTCCATGGATAAAGAGTCCTTTTTGGAGACAAATTGGCCAGATTTATCAGTCGTGCTAGATGTCGTCACATAATGTCAGTTGCTTGTTCTTTCTCATTAATGTTATTATGGACAACTACAACCTGATAATTAGCAGTAATTACCAGTGTAGTCTGCTAATGAACATTGGCGTATAGTCTCTTTCCTGACCATTTCACCCCCCCCCCCCCCAATCTAACCTCTGCCCTTAATGAGCTCACCCTGACCTCTACTGAACAGTCTGAACTGTAGTGGAGACTAGATACTTTTGTTAAGGAAGGGTGTGTCCTTTACTGGTGGTGCTTCCTTCTCACCTGGCCGCAAGCCAGGCCATGGCTTGTTTCCATGGAGATAACAGGTGCCTTATGTAACCACAGAGCCAGGAGGGGATGCCTCTGCACAGCTAGGGCCCTGACTTTTCCCCCAGGTTGGAACTTGACCATGAAAAACTCAGGACACTAGTAAGAGAGGGGTGAGGGCATGACAGACTGAGGGTGCTAAGAGGAAGAATAGCTCAGTCTCTAGACTGTAGTCGGTGTTGGGAGAACTCAGTAGAATGACCACAGTAACCATTGCAGCAGTGGAAAGAGAACATCCCGCTATTATGATGGGCTGTAGACGTTCTAATCACAGTCTGGAATGGGCGACAGTCTTGTGAGTGTAGTGGAATCAGCAGTGACTCAGGTCTGCAGTGTAGTGAGGAGCCTTCTGTGTGTAGACTGAGTGGCAGACAATAGGTTTAATCAGTGGGATTGGCTGAGTTACTCATCTGTCATCATTGAACCTTTTATCAATATTAATGAGTTAAAACATTGCCCCTCAATGTGTGTGTCTCATGTTCTGTCTGACTGTCCTTGACGGTGCATAAGTATAAGCTGGGGGACTGTGTTTCAGTAGTATTTGCCAAATGGGACATACTTTCTTCTAGTTGCCCATTTAAGCCTTCTGAAATGTAAAAAAAAACATTTACATAGAACATTTGCATCTTTCCACTGCTGGATTAGACTGTTCTCCTGTATTTCTGCATGTCCCATCTAGTTTCCACTATATGGTTTCCTAGTCCTCTCAGCATGCTCAGTGGGTGTGTGTGTGTTATTGTGGTCAGGGCACAGAGGGCTTGTTTTATCTGGCGAGAACAGAGGCTAGAGGTGGCAGGAGAGGATGTATTTTAAGCCACAGCTGTGTTTTTTCCCAGTAGCCACTGTCAGTACTGTCAAAATACTTATTCTCCCCTGGTTTTCTTCCAAAAATACAGAGGTCCAGGCTTAGGCCCACAGCAACACTGAGGTCTAGAAACAGGCAGATTCAAGTGCCCAGTCGTGAGAAAGGAGAACGAGAGAGAGAGGCTGAAGGAGATTTGGAAAGGGGAGTTCCTCAGCAATTATCAATCTCTCAGGAATGCAGCCTCTACTCTTAGACAAGCCGCTGCATGGCTACAGTGTCCCAAAAGCACTCAGACTTGAACAGATTTGTGCTCGGCTCCACGTATTCCCCCTTACAGCAACAATGACCCCGAATGAGAGTAGCAGAGGGGTGGGATTAAAAACCTCATGATCGGTAGTAGTTATTACTGAAAACACTATGTATACTGAACAAAAATATAAACACAACATGTAGTTTCATTTCATGAGCTGAAATAAAAGATCCCTGACATTTTCCATATACACAAAAAAGCTTTTCTCTCAAATTGTGTTCACAAATTTGTTTACATCCCTGTTAGTGAGCATTTCTCCTTTGCCAAGATAATCCATCCACCTGACAGGTGTGGCATATCAAGAAGCTGATTAAACAGCTTGATCATATACACAGGTGCACCTTGTGCTGAGGACAATAAAAGGCCACTCTGAAATGTGCAGTTTTGTCACACAACACAATGCCACAGAAGGCTCAAGTTTTAATGGAGCATGCAATTGTCATGCTGACTGCAGGAATGTCCACCAGAGCTGTTGCCAGTTAATTTAATGTTAATTTCTGTACCATAAGCCACCAACTTCATTTTAGAGAATTTGGCAGTATGTCCAACTGGCCTCACAAACGCAGACCACGTGTAACCACGCCAGCCGTGGACCTCCACATCCGGCTTCTTCATCTGCGGGATCTTCTAAGACCAGACAGCTGATGAAACTGTAGGTTTGCACAACCGAAGAGTTTCTGCAGAAACTGTCTCAGGGATGCTTCTCTGCATGCTCGTCATCTTCACTAGGGTCTTGACCTGACTGCAGTTCGGCGTTGTAACTGACTTCAGTGGCCAAATGTTCGATACTGGCACACTGGAGAAGTGTGCTCTTCACAGATAAATCCCAGTTTCTACTTTACCGGGCAGATGGCAGACAGCGTGTATGGCATCGTCTGGGCGTACGGTTTGCTGATGTGAACATAGCGCCCATGGGGGCAGTGGGGTTATGTTATGGGCAGGCATAAGCTACAGACAACTAACACAATTGCATTTTATCTATGGCAATTCCAATGTGCAGAGATACTGTGACAAGATCCTGAGGCCCATTGTCTTGCCATTCATTCGCCGCCATCCCCTCATGTTTCAGTATGGTAATGCACGGCCCCATGTCGCAAGGATCTGTACACAATTCCTGGAGGCTGAAAATGTCCCAGTTATTCCATGGTCTGCATACTCACCAGACATGTCACCCATTGAGCACGTTTGGGATGCTCTGGATCGACGTGTATGCCATTTCCCACCAATATCCAGCAACTTCGCACAGCCATTGAAGAGTGGAACATTCCACAGGCCACAATCACATAGAGTTGATCAGGCTGTTGAAGGTGATGTGTTCCGCTGCATTAGGCAAATGGTGGTCACCAGATGTATTTTTTTTAAGTGCTTAAAACTTTTAATTCTGTTACCAGATCGGTAATGGAATTTCCAAAAAATCGGTAACAGAATTTCTGCAATTGAATTGGCTAAAGAGTTAAATCATAGTCACAAACCACTGTTGGGTTCACAAGTTTGAACAATACAGTAGAGTAAAGAAAAGTAGAGTTCAGTATAGTAAACAGTAGAGCACACTAGAGTTGACTACACTATAATGTACTGAACTCTATTCTACTGTGCTGTACTCTGATGTCCAAATTTGTGAAACATAGATGTCTATGATTAGTTCAGATTTGGTCCGGACCAACCAAATTTGGTGTTGTTTGGGGGAAGAGCTCATTAAAATAATAGCCAGTGTGTAGAATAATACCCAAGTATGCAAAGGAGGATATTGCTTATTTCTACATTTGTGTACCTATTCAGGAAACATCCCCATGAAGAGAATGCCATTCATATCCACAACTATGCATTTCTGCGTAGCACAGATAAGGGACCCATGATGAAATTTTGTTTCCGCTATTCCGTTAGTGGGAGTAAATCCACTTTACTTACTGTAGTTCAATAACCCTATTCTTTCTGCAGACACCATTGAATCTTAATTCGGACCAAAGATTAGAGTTTTTTTTGGAAAACGTGGACTCGTAAAAAAAAGTGAGGGAGATTTTACAGAAATTCTGTTAAACTTTGCATCTGCACAGTTCTTCGTCAATGGGTTTTTGTACAATGTTCTGTGTAAATTAAGTCTTCCCTGTACATAGTTGTATGGTTTGTTAAACTTTGAAATCAATAGTTTTTTGTTTGGCATACATTTTAAGTGAAAAATCTGAGTCTGCTGTGGAATTGCCCATATGTAACAAAAAATCTGTAAAAACAAAAATGTAAAGCAAAGTTACTTTTGTCCTCCAAAAAGGACAAAAGGATGGGCCCCCCCCAGAAAGTACTAATAAAATAACAATGACCCTGATTCACTGTCGACGGACCTTATCTCACACTTCATTGGCATGTACTGTTGTTGCATTTTTATCACTATCCTGATCCACACATCTTTTAATAGCAAAGACAAAACGTACGTAAGGGATTTCCTCTCAAGAAAAATGCATAGCTCTATACAGTATTCTTGAAATCCTGGCATTCAGCCTCTCTCTTTTGAAGGCCATTTGTGTCTTATCGGATGTATTTCAATGCTTCCTCTTTTTCTAATGTTTTGCACAAAAAGTAAATGGGAAGACTAGGAACTGCCCAGAGCCATTTGCACAACATAACAAAATGTTTTAGAAACCACCACCCGCTGTTATTGCTTCATGTGACTATCCTTCTTAGGAAATTGAATTCATTGGATTATTCCAGTGTTCCCCTATAGTGGTGCCTCACCTACAGCAATCGACATACATAATGAATGCATGCACGTCTCTTGTTTAGAATGTGTATGGTGTTCTAAATTGACCTCTCTGTAGAATGCCCTTTATTTGAGTGCGGCTGCTCTCCTTTGTTTGATAACGGCTACAGAATAAAGGCACACCCTGATTTATGAAAGAACAGTAAAGCCACTTTCACACTAGTAAAATGTTAACACTCTATTATAGCAGCACCTCACATTATTTCACAAAGTGTTACTCTATTCAAAACTGTAGCTTATACTACCCTGGGGAGCCGTTGGGTTGGAGGGGATGCTGTACTGAGTCTGACTAGATCTTAAACTCTGCTCTGCCACTTTAAATCCTGGAGCCCAAACTCCTATATAAAGGTGAATGTACTCCTGCTTAAACCAAGCTATACTCACTCTTTAAACAAAGGCGTCTGTTTCACTGCCACACCCTTTTTGACTTGTCCCCACGGGCACATGTACCAGCCTGGTCTGCTTCTTCACTCTGAGTCACTTTTGCAACAACTCCTGTAGTGTAAACTTATTCCAACCCTCACTTACACAATACTTCAGAAAGTATTCACGCCCCTTGACTTTTACAGTATTTTGTTGTTTCAAAGTGGGATAAACATTTATTTAATTGTCATTTTCTTTTGTCAACGATCTACACAAAATACTCTAATGTGAAAGTGGAAGAAAAATTCTAACATTTGTTAAAAATAAATACAATCATTAAAATAAACTGCTAATATATCTTGAATAGATAAGTATTCAACTCCATGAGTCAATACATGTTAGAATCACCTTTTGCATCGATTTACATTTGTGAATCTTTCTGGGTAAGTCTACAAGAGCTTTCCACACCTGGATTGTGCAATATTTGCCTATTTTCAGTATTCTTCAAGCGCTGTCAATTGGTTGTTGATCATTGCTAGACAACCTTCTTTTCACTGTCAATTAGATTAGTGTTGTGGAGTAACTACAATGTTGTTGATCCATCCTCCACTTTCTCCTATCACAGCCATTAAACTGTAACTGTTTTAAAGTCAACATTGGCCTCATGGTGAAATCCCTGAGTGGTTTCCTTCCTCTCCAGCAACTGAGTTAGGACACCTGTATCTTTGTAATGACTGGGTGTATTGATACACCATCCAAAATGTAATTAATAACTTCACCATGCTCAAAGGGATATTCAATGTCTGATTTTTTTTTTTTTACCCATCTACCAATAGGTGCCCTTCTTTGCGAGGCATTGGAAAACCTCCCTGGTCTTTGTGGTTGAATCTGTTTGAAATTCACTGCTCCCTGCTCGACCTTACAATTATCTGTATGTGTGGGGTACAGAGATGAGATGGTCATTAGAAAATCATGTTAAATACTATTATTGCACACAGTGAGGCCATGCAACTTATTGTGTGACTTATTAGTATTTAGGCTTGCCATGACAAAGGGGTGGAATACCTATTGACTCAAGACATTTCAGCTTTTCATTCCCCTTTGACGTTATGGGGTATTGTTTGTCACTGGCCTACACACAATCTTAATTTTAATCCATTTTAAATTCCGGCTGTAACGCAACAAAATGTGGAAAAAGAGTGAATACTTTCTGAAGGCACTGTATAGGTTGTGCTGTTGCATTACACTGGTCTGTATATGTCTGCCATAGCAGGTTTGGTTAACCAAACCAAAGTCGCACAAACTGGTCCGTCTTTGCTGTGTTACATTTGAACCAGGAAATATACACCCTTCAATAGCTGGATTGGGATACTCGGGATGAGCTGCACTGCAGATGTTGGATATGTGGCCTGGTTTACGTACATAGTGGTGTGTGGGTCTGATGGTTGCTTCAGGCAAAGCAGCTTTTCACTGCTTCACTCCCCAGGCTTCCTCATAAAACGGGAGACCTCCAGATCCCATGGAATTGATGTGGGTCGATGACATACGGTAGTGCAAACTGTCAGGGCCCTCGCTGCTCCAAGATATACAATCACAAGCCGTTCAGTTCTCAAAGAAGGGAGGCAAACACAACATTCTATCCGATACACTGTCTTGTAGTTACTGATGAGCTATTTAGCTGCTGTTGTGCTGTGTAGGACTGTTAAGTAGACGTTTCTCCTGGCCAATGTGAAAGCACCACATCTATTGTGAGGGCAAAGTAAACAGCATGTCAGAGCACAGGTCTGCTCCAGCAGGATTGGGCTGGGCTGGAAAATCACAGGGGAGGCCAATGATTGCTCGTGTGTGTGGATGCAGGTAAATCAATAGCCACGTATTAATCAATGTTTATACCTTAAAGTCTCAAGGAACGTGTGATTTTTGTCCTTAACCCTCTTTTTTGTGTGTATTATTATGTGTGTATCATTTGCGTCAACACCCAGCCACCATTGAGCTGTGTGGTTTGGAGTACTATAATTACAGTGCCAATGAAGCAACTGTGTAATTTTGGCAGGGGCAACTTTGTGTGACAGAGTTTTGGTGTGTCCTGATTCTTAATTTGTGTGTGTGAGAAAGAGGGTCTCTATGGTAACGTCCCGACTAAAGTGTTCACAATAGTCCTAAGTGCTCTGTTGTATACTTAGGCAAACATGTATTTATCTAAGGATTGGTCATGACTGTACAGCAACAGCATTGTGATTAGATCCACTGGAACGATATACAATGTTGTCATTAATGATCTCTTATGTGCTAATGTGAATGTGGTTTAGACTTCTTACTTATAAACGCATAAGCTAGTGATGCGCGGGTCAGCTGTTTGTTCACCTGCACCCGCCCGCAATTGCTAAGAACCTATCCGCAACCGCCCGACCACAGTACCACAGTCAAAAGTGTGGACACACCTACTCATTCAAGGGTTTTTCTTTTATTTTTACTATTTTCTACATTGTAGAATAATGGTGAGGACATCAAAACGATTAAATAACATATGGAATCTGTTGTCAAGGCAGTGCAAAGCTGTCATCAAGGCAAAGGGTGGCTACTTTGAAGAATCACAAATATCAAATATATTTGTAGTAACTTTTGGTTACTAGTACCAGTCCGTTTTGTGACAAGGTAGGGCTGGTGACTACCTCAACCAGATTCATGAGGTATTCACTAGGAATGCATTTCAATTAACAGGTGTGCCTTGTTAAAAGTTAATTTGTGGAATTTATTTCCTTAATGCATTTGAGCCAGTCCGTTTTGTGACAAGGTAGGGGTGGTATACAGAAGATGGCCCTATTTGGTAAAAGATGAAGTCCATATTATGGCTAGAACAGCTCAAATAAGCAAAGAGAAAAGACAGTCCATCATTGACTAACACTCATGTCTTAAAGTAATCTGTAAAATGTCAAGAACTTTGAACCAAATTTAAGATTTTTGGTTCCAACTGCTTTCTTTGTGAGATGCGGAGTAGGTGAACGGATGAGCTCCGCATTTGTGGTTCCCACCGTGAAGCATGGAGTAGGAGGTGTGATGGTGCTTTGCTGGTGACACTGTCAGTGATTTATTTTGAATTCAAGGCACAATTAACCAGCATGGCTACCACAGCATTCTGCAGTGATATGCCATCCCAACTGGTTTGCCCTTAGTGGGACTATTTGTTTTTCAACAGGACAATGACCCAACACACCTTCAGGCTGTGTAAGGGCTATTTGACCAAGAAGGAGAGTGATAGAGTGGTGCATCAGATAACCTGGCCTCCACAATCACTCGACCTCAACCCAATTGAGATGATTTGGGATGAGTTGAACCGCAGAGTGAAGGAAAAGCAGCCAACAAGTGCGCAGCATATGTGGGAACTCCTTCAAGACTGTTGGAAAAGCATTCCAGGTGGAGGTTGAGAGAATGCCAAGAGTGTGCAAAGGTTGGCTACTTTGAAGAATCTAAAATACACTGCTCACAAAAATAAAGGGAACACTAAAATAACACATCCTAGATCTGAATGAATGAAATAATCTTAAATACTTTTTTCTTTACGTAGTTGAATGTGCTGACAACAAAATCACACAAAAAGAATCAATGGAAATCCAATTTATCAACCCATGGAGGTCTGGATTTGGAGTCACACTCAAAATTAAAGTGGAAAACCACACTACGGGCTGATCCAACTTTGATATAATGTCCTTAAAACAAGTCAAAATGAGGCTCAGTAGTGTGTGTGGCCTCCACGTGCCTGTATGACCTCCCTACAACGCCTGGGCATGCTCCTGATGAGGTGGCGGATGGTCTCCTGAGGGATCTCCTCCCAGACCTGGACTAAAGCATCCGCCAACTCCTGGACAGTCTGTGGTGCAACGTGGCGTTGGTGGATGGAGCGAGACATGATGTCCCAGATGTGCTCAATTGGATTCAGGTCTGGGGAACGGGCGGGCCAGTCCATAGCATCAATGCCTTCCTCTTGCAGGAACTGCTGACACACTCCAGCCACATGAGGTCCAGCATTGTCTTGCATTAGGAGGAACCCAGGGCCAACCGCACCAGCATATGGTCTCACAAGGGGTCTGAGGATCTCATCTCGGTACCTAATGGCAGTCATGCTACCTCTGGCGAGCACATGGAGGGCTGTGCGGCCCCCCCCAAAGAAATGCCACCCCACACCATGACTGACCCACCGCCAAACCGGTCATGCTGGAGGATGTTGCAGGCAGCAGAATGTTCTCCACGGCGTCTCCAGACTCTGTCACGTCTGTCACATGTGCTCAGTGTGAAACTGCTTTCATCTGTGAAGAGCACAGGGCGCCAGTGGCAAATTTGCCAATCTTGGTGTTTTCTGGCAAATGCCAAACGTCCTGCACGGTGTTGGGCTGTAAGCACAACCCCCACCTGTGGACGTCGGGCCCTCATACCACCCTCATGGAGTCTGTTTCTGACCGTTTGAGCAGACACATGCACATTTGTGGCCTGCTGGAGGTCATTTTGCAGGGCTCTGGCAGTGCTCCTCCTGCTCCTCCTTGCACAAAGGCGGAGGTAGCGGTCCTGCTGCTGGGTTGTTGCCCTCCTACGGCCTCCTCCACGTCTCCTGATGTACTGGCCTGTCTCCTGGTAGCGCCTCCATGCTCTGGACACTACGCTGACAGACACAGCAAACCTTCTTGCCACAGCTCGCATTGATGTGCCATCCTGGATGAGCTGCACTACCTGAGCCAGTTGTGTGGGTTGTAGACTCCGTCTCATGCTACCACTAGAGTGAAAGCACCGCCAGCATTCAAAAGTGACCAAAACATCAGCCAGGGAGCATAGGAACTGAGAAATGGTCTGTGGTCCCCACCTGCAGAACCACTCCTTTATTGGGGGTGTCTTGCTAATTGCCTATAATTTCCACCTGTTGTCTATTCCATTTGCACAACAGCATGTGAAATGTATTGTCAATCAGTGTTGCTTCCTAAGTGGACAGTTTGATTTCACAGAAGTGTGATTGACTTGGAGTTACATTGTGTTGTTTAAGTGTTCCCTTTATTTTTTTGAGCAGTATATATTTGTAGTAACAAAACACTTTTTTGTTACTACATGATTCCATATGTGTTATTTCATAGTTTTGATTTCTTCACTATTATTCTATAATGTAGAAAATAGTAAAAATAAAGAAAAACCCTTGAATGAGTAGGTGTGTCCAGACTTTTGACTGGTACTGTATATGTGATAAAGTGAAAATCTGAGGCCCGCCCCTGACCCTAACCCGCAAATATAGAAAATGCCCAGTCAGAGATGGCGGAACAATTTTTTGATAGGCATATGTTTCTTCATATAATTTCCAACATTTTGGTAGGCTATTTGTTAGTCAACTTGTCTATAATTAGATACATGCAAATGCAGCTTCTCTTCTGTCATTACTTGTTACCCTAGAACAGGTATTCCCAAACTGGGGTACGCGTTGTGATTCACTTTATTTTTAAAGAAAGAAACATCTATATTCTGCACATTTTTCAAACGTCCATTTATATTTTCCAACGGGGTTATACATTTGGGTGAGTTTTTTTCTCACCTGAGTAGCCTCGTTTCACTGCCAAAAAGAACATTTAAACCATCTAGTGTTCAGCGAAATAACACAATGTTAAATACAGGTAGCCTAGTGAAATAATTAACATCCAATCACATTAACCATTACTCTCTCGCGGGATTCCTCTAACGGTCCGTATGTAGCCAAACATAGCTGCTGCTCATTCCGTTTGCTCGAATATTGATAAATGGTCAAAAAAAAGTAAGGCCCACGTCCATAGTGACACATACCAGCTCTACTGGTAGTACTGCTACTACCAGCTCTACTGCACCTGTCGACGACAAGTTGTTCTGCTTCCACGAGCACATCCAATGCTAACATCAGTAATTCTACATTTGTTGTTAGCCCAGCTAGCATGGACACTGACAGTTGTGAATCTGATGCAGCCGAAGATCTACTGCCCCCTTACCCGGGAAAGCACCGAACAACAGACAGGGACGTTGGACCATCTAAGAGGCGCAAATATGATGAGAACTACATTGATTTGGGGTTCACTTGTATTGGGAGGAGTGCCTTTCCTTAGCCACAGTGTGTTATCTGTGCAAAAGTACTCTCTCACAACTTGATTAAGCCTTTAAGCAAAACATGGCAATTTGAAAAATAAGCCACAGGAGTTTTTTGTGCGAGAATTAAGATTACTTTTGAGTAGTAAGACTTGTATAAAAGCAACAAATAACATTAATAAGGGGCTAGAAGCGTCTTGTATGGTGAGCTACCAAGTGGCTAGGACAGGCAAGCCCCATACTATTGTGGAGGACTTAATTCTTCCTGCTGCTGTGGATATTGCTGGTGGAAAAGACCAAAAAAAACTATACAATGTCTTCATCAAACAACACTGTTTCACGATGCATCAGTGACATGGCAGGAGATGTTTTGAAACAATTACTGCTTTGCATACAAGGCAGTGAATTTTATGCGTTACAGCTGGATGAGTCAACAGACTTGCGGGCCTGGCACAGCTCCTGGTATATGTCCGTTATGTTTATGGGGGTCAATTTAAGGAAGACATCCTCTTCTGGAAACCAGGACAACAGGAGAGGATATTTTTAAAGTACTGGACAGCTTTGTGACATCAAATGGACTTTGGTGGTCAAGATGTGTTATCTGTACTGATGGTGCAAAAGCCATGACAGGGAGACATAGTGGAGTGGTAACGCACGTGCAAGGAGTTGCTCTGGACGCCACTTGGGTACATTGCAGCATCCACCGAGAGGCTCTTGCTGCCAAGGGAATGCCTGACAGCTTGAAAGATGTGTTGGACACTACAGTGAAAGTGGTTAACTTTGTTAACGCAAGGCCCCTGAACTCATGTATTTTCTGCACTTTGCAATGATATGGGCAGCGACCATGTAACGCTTTTACAACTTACAGAAGTGCACTGGTTATCAAAGGGCAAAGTATTGAGACATTTTTTGGAATTTAGAGATGAGCTTAAAGTTGTCTTTACTGACTATAATTTTCACTTGTCTGACTGCTTGCATGATGACGAGTTTCTCACACGACTGGCCTATCTGGGTGATGTTTTTTCTCGTCTGAATGATCTGAATCTAGGATTACAGGGACTCTCCAACTATAGTCAATGTGCGGGACAAAATTGAGGCTATGATTTAAGAAGTTTGAGCTCTTCTCTGTCTGCCTTAACAAGGACAACACCCAGGTCCTTCCATCATTGTATGATTGATTTTTTAAATTTTTTTGTGTGCAAATGAACTCAAGCTTATGGACAATGTCCAATGTGATATAGCGAAGCATGAGTGAGTTGGGTGCGCAATTACGCAGGTACTTTCCCGAAACGGATGGCACAAACAACTGGATACGTTATCCCTTTCATGCCCTGCCTCCACTTATCGATATCTGAACAAGAGAGCCTCATCGAAATTGAATTTAATCAGAAGCCACTGCCAGATTTCTGGATTGGGCTGCACTCAGAGCATACTACCTTGGAAAATCGTGCTGTTAAGACACTGATGCCCTTTGCAACATGCCTTTTGCAACCACTTACCTATGTGAGAGTGGATTCTCAGCCCTCACTAGCATGAAAAATAAATACAGGCACAGACTGTGTGGAAAATGATTTAAAACTGAGCCTCTCTCCAATACAACCCAACATTGCAGAGTTAGGCGCATACTGTCAAGCACACCCTTCTCATTAACCAGTGGTGAGTTATTCACAATTTTCGATTAACAAATTAGGTTTTATATGTAGGATGGTTAATTAAAGAGCTAAATTATTATTTGTGCCTTGGTCCTATAAGAGCTATTTGTCACAACCTGGCTTGTGGGAAGTGACGTACTCTTATGTTTAATAAATGTATAGTGTGTGTGTGGCAGGTTTACAATGATGCAAAAAACATTTGAGAGGGCGCTGACCCTGGTGCTAGAGGGGGTACGCAGCTGGAGGTTGAATGTTTAAAGGGGTACGGAACTATAAAAAGTTTGCGAACCACTGCCGTAGAAGACTAATAAACTCTTACTCACCAGAATGTCATAAATCAATAGAATGCTTCAATCTAGTTGACATCGCTAAGGTTTCTCTTTCCTCTTTCATATCTGCTTCTCTCGGCCAGCAAAGACGTTTAGGGACCAGGGAGAAAACGTGAAAGATTTGACCAGTTTAAAGGGATATTTCCTTTTTTTATTTTGCATTTTAGACATTTCCACTTACTTTCAGTGTTAAAGCATCATCCAGACAGTTATGGTCAGAGTTCCATTCCTGAGATTTCTTTGGCTGGCTTAGTTGCTTGCATGAGCCATGCAGTGGCCAGACTCACCCCCCCCAACCATAGTTTTTCTTAACATCCCCACAAACTCGGGGAACTGGTGGTGTAAATGTGAAAAATCTGAGAGAAATTCAAGCCAATGTTGACCGAAATTGAATGTCTGTGCTGTTCCGATTTGGACTTGATAATGCCAACCAAAGACACTGATGATGTCGATCACAGCACAACAGTCTGTGTGACAGATCATGCAGAGCTCCTAGCCCTTATCAACCCAGGAGTAATTGAAATGTTTTTCCATGTCCCTAAGATCAACTTAAAATAGCGACCATGTCCAGCTGTACCAAGCGGGCAGCTGTCCATAGAGGAAGTAAACATTTGAAATTGAACTTATAAATAATGTATACATATCAATTTTAATGTATTTTCTGTTTCATATAATGATCCCTTGTTGATATTTTCCGCTGTTCCATAGTAAATATTGTCTTGTTGCATTTCGCATTGTGATGGAATGGGCACTCAAGGGAGTAGCTTAGAAAAGGTAACAGACAGTGTTACTCGTCATGCGTCGTTGAGGCCATCCGTAGAAAGTATCCTTTACCTTCAGGAGTATACGTTGGATTCAAGGCGTCGGCGGACGCACACCCGCTTCTCTGAACCACTTGATTCTGAAGAATGTATGAAGACTGAACTTGGTGTTATTACACAACATGGCTGTAACCATGTAAATACACGGTGTATAACTGGCTATGTGTATGTGAACAACAAAGTTACTTGTTCTTCAACATGTTCCCAAATAAAAGCTTGTTTTTATGAGACACAAACATGTTCCCAAATAAAGACGCACTGTGCAGGTATGTGTTTTTGACAATACATTAGTAATATAAAGGTGTTGACACAACACATACAACTAATAGAAAAAAAACACTTTTGAATAAGTTAAAGAACATAGAAACATGTTATATCCCTACAAACGCACACAAGGGGGTACTTAAGGGGTACTCCGGGCAGAGCAAAATTCATTTGGTGGTACAGTAACCAACAACAAAAAACCCGACAACTCATCCAGAACGCCGCAGCCCGTCTGGTGTTCAATCTTCCCAAGTTCTATCACGTCACCCCGCTCCTCCGCACACTCCACTGGCTTCCAGTTGAAGCTCGCATCTGCTACAAATGAAATCAAATGTATTTATATAGCCCTTCTTACATCAGCTGATATCTCAAAGTGCTGTACAGAAACCCAGCCTAAAACCCCAAACAGCAAGCAATGCAGGTGTAGAAGCACGGTGGCTAGGAAAAACTCCCTAGAAAGGCCAAAACCTAGGACGAAACCTAGAGAGGAACCAGGCTATGAGGGGTGGCCAGTCCTCTTCTGGCTGTGCCGGGTGGAGATTATAACAGCACATGGCCTAGATGTTCAAATGTTCATAAATGACCAGCATGGTCAAAATAATAATAATAATAATAATAATAATAATAATAATAATCATCATCATAGTAGTTGTCGAGGGTGTAACAAGTCAGTAACACAAGAGTAAGTGTCAGTTGGCTTTTTCATAGCCGATCTTTGAGAGTATCTCTACCGCTCCTGCTGTCTCTAGAGAGTTGAAAACAGCAGGTCTGGGACAGGTAGCAGGTCCGGTGAACAGGTCAGGGTTCCAGCAGGTCTGGGACAGCAGGTCTGGGACCGGTAGAATGTCCGGTGAACAGGTCAGGGTTCCATAGCCGCAGGCAGAACAGTTGGAACTGGAGCAGCAGCACGGCCAGGTGGACTGGGGACAGCAAGGAGTCATCAGGCCAGGTAGTCCTCCGAGAGAGAGAATTAGAGAGCATATTTAAATACACACAGGACACTGGAAAAGACAAGAGAAATACTCCAGATGTGACAGACTGACCCTAGCCCCCTGACACACAAACTACTGCAGCATAAATACTGGAGGCTGAGACAGGAGGGGTCAGGAGACACTGACCCCTATAAGACCATGGTATTCTGCGGTTGGTGTGTTTTGTAATGATTTAAGTGACCATTGTGCTATTGTTGCTATTAGAAATACTAAGATTCCTAAGACTAACCCACGTTTTATTCGTAAGAGAAATCTGAAGTGTTTTAATGAGCAGGCTTTCTTTCATGATTTATTTTATTTTGACTGGAGCAAGATTGAGCAAGATTGAGATTCCCTGATGTGGAAACTGCCTGGAAATTCTTTCATGATGGTTTTCTCCAAATAGTAAATAGACATGCTCCATTCCGCAGGTTCAGGGTTAAAGGGAGGGATAATCCATGGTTTTCTTCTGAGCTGTCTTGCATTGTTCACGACCGTAATCTAGCCTGGGCTAAAGCAAGGAAATCGTGTTCTGATGCTGATTGGCTTGTTTTTAGGCAGTTACGAAACAAGTGTTCTTTTCTTCTTAGGAAGGCCAAGTCTGAATATTTTATGTCTGTTACCACTGATAACCTGAATGACCCTAGAAAGTTTTGGGAGGCTATTAAGTCTATGTCTGGTAACAGTAATGCTAATGAATTACCGTCATGTGTTTTGAAGGACTCTTTTGCTGTATATGACAAAACTGAAATGCTGAATTGTTTCAATGAACACTTTGTATCATCTGGTAGGCTGTTTGATTCGGTGTCCTCTGTCTCTGTACAACCTTGTGTGGATGAACCAGTGAGAGCTGGTCAAACTTTTAGTTTTTTGCCATTCTCAGTGCAGGTGGTACATAAAGCCCTGAAATCCTTAGATCAGAGAAAGCCTGCAGGTCCTGATCTTTTGGATCCCTGCTTTTTAAATCTGGCAGCTGATTTCATAGCTGAACCACTTACATATCTGTTTAATCTAACCCTGGAATGTAATGAAATTCCAAAGATCTGGAAATCAGCATTTGTCCTGCCACTTTTAAAAGGGGGAGGTACAACTCTTAAATAATTATAGGCCAATCTTAAAGCTGTCACCCCTGGTGAAAATACTTGAAAACCTTGTGAGTGAACAGCTAAAAGAAATTAGGATTTTATTTTGGGAATAAGGCTTGTTTTTCCTTTTGAAGCCAGAAGGAGGCTAGTATCAGCTACATTTATGCCTTTACTAGACTATGGGGATATTTTATATATGAATGCTTCCACTCAGTGTTTGAGATCAATTGACACCCTTTACCATGGCACTCTGAGATTTAAATTGCAAAACCCTTACGCACCACTGCACTTTGTATACCAGGGTTGGCTGGCCTTCTCTAGTCACTCGTAGGCTCAGTCACTGGTATACTTTTATTTACAAAGCCATTTTGGGTTTACTACCTTTTTATTTGGGCATTTTTATTGTTCAGAAATGTGGTGGGTACTCTCTTCGTTTGCGGGACTTTATCCTGCTAACTGTTCCAAACCGAACTGAATTTGGTAAAAGGGCTTTTATGTACTCTGCGCCATCGTCTTGGAACGCCTTACAAAATACTTTTAAACTGGAAGAACTTGTCCCGATTGGTATTTTTAAATCACTGATGAATGATCTTGAGACTGATTCCCTGACATGTCAATGTTTTTAATTTGCTGTTTTTGATTTTGTTATACTCTTGTGAATTCTATGGTTTTTACTAGATTACTTGTAGTTTTTCATGTTTGTCTGTAATTTTTGTAATGACTTGGCGCTGCCTATCTTGGCCAGGACGCTCTTGAAAAAGAGATTTTAAATCTCAGTGAGCCCTTCCTGGTTAAATAAAGGTTAAATCAAATAAATAAAATAAATGGTGCTTGCCTAGGGAGCTGTGAGGGGAACGGCACCTCCGTACCTTCAGGCTCTGATCAGGCCCTACACCCAAACAAGGGCACTGCGTTCATCCACCTCTGGCCTGCTGGCCCCCCTACCTCTGCGGAAGCACAGTTCCCGCTCAGCCCAGTCAAAACTGTTCGCTGCTCTGGCACCCCAATGGTGGAACAAGCTCTCTCACGATGCCAGGACAGCGGAGTCAATCACCACCTTCCGGAGACACCTGAAACCCCACCTCTTTAAGGGATAGGATAAAGTAATCCTTCTAAACCCCCCCCCCCCCCCTCCCAAAAAAAAAAGATATAGATGTACTATTGTAGTGGTTGTTCCACTACAATATGACGTAAATGTAATAAACTACTAGGGATAGTCTACATGTCCCTAGCTAGGACAGGGATAGTCTACATGTCCCTAGCTAGGGACATCTAGGCTGTCCGTATCCCTGTCATAGATATGGACATCTAGGCTAGCCGTATCCTTATCTCTGACATAGCTAGTGCAATGCTGCTTGTTTTCTTTATCCGCTGTTGACAAGTGAGACATGACATGCCAACTCTGGAGCGTCATACTTGTTGCTCGTGCAAGCGGAACAACACTGGTAACGTACTTCTGCTGAAATAGGTAGTCCTATATCACATTTTTCTACAGGCCCCCAGAAAACGTAATCGTCTGTAGAATTTTATTTGGAGTCATTTTGAAGCACGTTTTTGGTGAGTCTCACCTCTACCACTATTTGGCTCATGCAAGCAACTAAGCCAGATGAGACACATCTCAGGAATGGAACTTTGAACAAAACAACTGTCTGGATGATGCTTCAACACTAAAAGTAAACACAAAAAAATGAAATATCCCTTTAAGGAAATGAAAAGCTGTTAAAACGACCCAACATGATTTTTTTTTTTTTTTTAATTATAAGATCTCAGTTCGGCTTGGATGCATATTTTTATGTGGTTGAAATACTATCAGATTTTATTATGCTGATAAAGATGGCACCTTTACAGACGATCCTAACCACTCATTCATTCTCTCAAGATGCTGAAAGAAATAAATATTTCTCCACTCCTGTTCCTGAGTCAAAATGTACATTTTTGATGTGTAATTTTATGGTAAGAAATGGTTATTTCTGCAGGAGTTCATATTACATTAGGCTATCTGAGAGGTTATTGACCAAGAGTCAGTGTCCAGATTTCAGTTAGGCTACTACTCCATTTAACCCATCTGAACAATACAGTTCCCTTGACGTGCCATTTTAAAGTCTCTGTCTTGTGACTGTCTAATTTCTATAGCACCTCACAATCACACATAACTTAACAGTGCTGGCTAACATCATCTCTTACCACTTCACCAAATCTTTCCCAACATTAGACTACTGTCCTGGCTCTCGCTTCTATTTATTTTCAACCCTCTATTTTGCAGCTTTTCTCCAACATTGTCCTTTTTGCCTCAGTGGATCGACGTTAACTTTTTCTGCCCAAGTTCCCAAATGCATTTGGCAATTTGTGTGTGTTTGGCGCACTACAGTTAGGCCCTAAAGCTTAGGCTACGCACTAATGCCATATAAAAATAATGAAACACCTCAATGTAGCCTATAGATAAGAATTATGGATTTTTTTAATGCATTGTTTTCTCTCTTCAACCTGCCAGCCCTGCGGGTATGAGTCAAACCACGCATCATTAGCATGAGCCTTTGTCAGACCTAACTTCATCTTGTGCAATGTGTGTAGATCATTTGGAGAAACAGAAAGACATTGGTTTATCAGGTCAGTTCCTTGCGACAAGACTGAACTGAGTCAGGTGGGCGGTCCTCCACTGTATCCCAGGTTGCTTTGCGTCTCCCAGGAGATGTCGGACCCCCAAAGTGTTCGACAGCCATCCCATCTCTTCACTGCATCTACACATTGTCAAATGTAGCCACTGCTTAGATTAACGGATGTCACTCATCCCTAAATTACTGTAATTTGCATTGAGAGAAACACAGGGCTCACTGCAGATGGATGAAAGGGGATGGGACTTTTCACTAAAGGATACCCACTTTACTGGCCTTGTTGGCCTTTCACTGCAACTCAAAGTATGGCTTCTGAGTCTCATGTACTCTCTCTGATGTTTTCTTATGAGAAACATTTACACTCATGAGCTCCTCTCCAGCTATCCTCTTGATTCTTTCACAGACCATGCATGGGGAAAGTCCCCTCATTTCCGATTAGACAATCATGTGATATGAACTTGTATATGTCTCTTGACATTGCTTGTGGAATTCCCTGCTGGGGATGGCAGAGCCAAGCCGAGCCTGAGCAGTATTGTCTTTGGTGTTAGTTCAGTGATGGTCACTGTCTGGGTGGGTGGGGATGAGATGTTTACCCATATTCCTCCATTTAAGAGCAGTTGGAGGTTCCAGTGGTTGCATGCTGACGTTCCTCCAGGAAATTGGAGTGATTAACGGTTCATTTCTGACCAGTGTGAGGGGCGTCTGGCAGCCTGCGTCTGCCTACAATCATTTTAGTGTGTTATAGCCAAACCAGGGCCTTAATTACAGTACACTACTTCTCATTCCAGATCCTCAATACTTTATAACGGAGTGCTGTTAGAGAAGAGACCATTTTATGATCATTTTGAAACCCATCTTAGAAGGATTAGAGGCCTAAAGGCTCCTGGACATTTTGCTATTAAGGTACAGGGACATCTTGCCAAGTGATTTTGGGGACTTATGTGTTGGTTTCATGTCTCAAGCACACATTCTATCTGACGAATTGAGATTTGGCTGATGTGCTTTGCATGTAACTTGGCTGGAGTCCCCAATCCTAGCCGCCAATCGGTTATAGTGAACTCCTTTGCCGCCTCCAAACCATCATCACATACGATAAAGCCCAAGGGTTGGGAGAGATTCTCTAATGCTTCCCAAATCATAGCTTGTATGGCGATGAGTGTCAAATAAAATCCTCAGCTGGAGTGAACCCAACACAATGGGTCCCCAGGAGCGAGGTTGTGAAACCTGCCTTAGAGGAAAGAAGTTTGACAGGAAGGAAGAGGGGGGGGATGAGCTCATTGTATCGGTGTTGTTGAGAGAAAGCCAAAGAGAGACCATAACAGAGCGAGGAAAAAGTGAGCTAGTTTTGGAGATGGATGCTGTCAGTTCTCTGGTATTGTGCTGGAGTATACGTGGGTGTACATGTGTATATGTTTGTTTAGTGTCTGTGGGTATGTTTGTGTGGCTTCGGGTGGGGCACTGAATTATGACTACATGTTCAGGAATGAAGAGGGCGGTGCCAGTTCTTTGCAGAGGCAGTGAAGTTTGGTTGAGAGGCAGGGCAGAAGGGGGTTGAGTGGGCTGGGCTCTGAGCTTCCCCACACCCTAACATTGAGAGAAGGGCATGATCAAATGTGTTGAAGTAAATTGAAACCAATGGTGCAATGCTTGTGTGCAATTGATGTAGCAATTGGAATAGACAATGGTGAAGTATTTATACAAAGGTTTTTCCTCAATGAGTGGAATTGCTAGTATTGTGTTATATTAATATGGTGGTGTTTGTCTAATTGACTCCTCTCTCTCTCCTCTCTCTCCTCTCTCTCTCTCTCTCTCTCTCCTCTCTCCTCTCTCCTCTCTCCTCTCTCTCTCGGAGTAAGTCCAGTGTGAGGTGGGATGTCTAGCCGTGAATCTGTGGGGGACCTGATCCCCCAGGACCTGGCGGAGGTATTTGCCCATGAGAGGCTCACCAAAGGGGGCCGAAGGAAGAAACGTCGAGGCTCCCTGGGCCGGGCATTCGGCTGGCTCAAAGGGAAGAAGAAGAAGGACGTCAATGCCAATGGACAGAGCCAGGACTTTAATCCGGGCCGGCCGATGACGGGCAAGACCTTCACACAGGGCCACAGCCATGGTAAGATCAACCAGGGAACCCAAGAGATTATTGCCATGTAAATCCTCACTCTCCACTTTGATTGCTAAACAATGTTAAACATAGTCAATCACTATGTTTACTGCGCGCTCGCTCTCTCTCTGTCTCTCTCGACAGTATTTGAGGATGTGGCTATAAATGTTTTTTGTTTATTGGTATAATTTCAAGTAGGCTAGGTGGCTATATTCTACTATAGTCTAGTCTCTAGAAAGTGCACATCAGAAACAGTTCAATATCCTGATCTTGCGCTCCAAGGCATGTTTGCTCTCTGGAGAACTGTTTGAACAGTCTCTGACTCACCAGCTGCCCTTTGACCTCCCCCAGCCATTGAATGCCGTGAACAAATTTCCATTGGTCCTGTTCTGTGTTACACACAGGTTGCGATTCCATACTGTAAAACAAGGAAGTAGACTCCGAGGGGATGCAATATGGCACGCACACACAGGTTAAAACATACAAAAATGTACACATTAAGACATGCATAAACTTACACACTTTTAGACCATAAATGTATGTTTAAACATACAGAAACGTACCCCCTTTAAGACTAATACACAATACCTGCAGCTGGCTGAATATCCTACTCAGGCATAGTCTTATTCAGCAATGCATGTTGGAGCTTGTGCATGTACATTTAAATGAGAGAATGTTGAATAATGTCAGTCCTTCAATGTTTTCTCAGTGTACTGTATCTTGTGGTATTGCCACGTTAAGTGATGTTTCACTTTCAAATTCCGCAAATTCCGCCATGTTTTGAAAATCACACCTACAATCCAAGTAATGCAAGCAGCACCACACAAACATGTTCTAGTGCTGTTTCAGACTAGAGTGAACCCACCCCTCCCTGCAGTCACACAGCTGGAAACGCAGAGCTGCTAGTTGACGTGGAAAGGTGTTTGGATTTCCAGTGGGCCCTACTACTACACTGACTCTCACAATCAAAACATACTCACGCATGAACATAAATACACACACGGGTACGCACACTAGTGATGGGGTAAAAATCGATCATTACATATCACAGTATTATTTTTGGATGATATATTGATATTTGACTCCAAGTAGGCTATCGATTTGTAAAAGTATTTATTTTTGTTGCTACTATAGGTAGCATTAGCTAGCGCCAGTCGGCTGTACCTGCGCCAAAACTCTTGTTTTTTTCATTCCTCATCTTTTTAAATAGTGAGCATTTTTTTATTTCACTGATTTATCAAAACTTGCTTTCTCTTGTCTCTGCAGCAGACATACCAGCACATGTTTGGAACGGTACTTGCGTATTGAGCAAGAGACCAGATGCTATAATTTAGAAGCTTATTATGCGTAACTCATCATAATTAGCCAAATATATGGCTAACACTGCATTGAATTTATTACCTGAAAGCGGTAGGCTTGGATATAGATAGATAGCGCTATCTCGCAATCTAGAACAGGATTATTTATTTTGGATGCAATTTGAATGGCGTTGATGGAGAGGGATTGACTGCGAGAGTGTGCACACTGATTTTAAAGCAACGATATTTGAGTGATGGGCTGTTTTAAAACTCTGCAGCTGCAATTACAAATAAAATCATCTTTACAATTAAAAAACAAGGTCACCCTGAAAGCCAGATGGAGATTGGTAAATTAGACGCGCATTCAGTCTTTATATTACTCTAGCATCGGCTATGCTGCAGCAAATGTTAGCCTACCTGTCACAATAAAAGAAGTTGCCATGAGATGATAGGTCTACATTGTGAACTGCGCTCCATACTGAGATGGGCTGCCTGTCCCCACCCTGAGCGTTGATTCATCATGCAGAGGCAGTAGAGAAGCCACATTTAGACATTGCATATAATTTAACAGTTCCATTTCACGCCATGCTGTTCACATAATTTATTATAATTTACCGGTTTCTCGCAGTTATTTATCCCGGGAAAATCCGGTATATCTCGGTAACCGGGTTCCTGCAATTAAACCCTAGTGCCTATTCATGTTAGTGGTTGGCTGTTAAGAGCTCTGCGAGAGAATGTAAACTGAGTGGGAGAGAAAGTATTTCTCCCCTTGCCAAGGTCAGCACAGGATACCTCCCCACATTGTGCACAGCAGGGCACAGGCCTCCCATGGAAGGTTTTTCCTCAGGTTTCTCCCTCAAATCTCTTTTAACCCAGTTCAGAGCAAGTTTAGTGTTCTCATTTGTGTGTTACCAACAGGTGGGGCTACGAAATGAATGGACTTCTGCCATCCAGTGGTGTACTGCTGTAATACCTGAAAATGTTACATAGGTAAACATTATCTGTTGAAGGAGATTGAAAAGGGAAATTTCAAATTTGACCAGAGGTGTTGTGTGGCCTGAGCAGGGGCGCTGTTTCAAACGGTGGGATATTGCTGTTGTGCTGCCTGTCTGAGTGGATTACTCACAGATGCAGCAGTAATAAAGAGGTAGGCCTCAGGTAAAGCGTCCCTTCAGGTAACAGATACTGTCATAATAACAAAGTCTTCCTTTTTCTATATAATTTATAGTCCAGCTGTTATTACGCAAGGTAGCCCTCAGCGATGAACACGTGGCATGTTCTGTGTTTGCTCTGGCAAGTAACTCCAAAAGGCAGTTTGCTTTTACCAACAGCATGACTTGCTCAAATAAGAAAGCAACTAACATTTTACAAGATAGCATCTAGAAGTATTGTGCCTGGGATCAGATACTGAAATGCTCCTGGAAAAGCTCACAGTATCCCCACAGAAGGTTAAATTCCTCCAGATAAGCCATATTAAAATGTAATGGCAGCTTATTCTGGAGGTGATTCAGTCATACCAAAGAGGATGGGGCCTATTGCCTGGCCTGGCCAGAGGGCTGGTGTTGGCATGCACCCAGTTCATTAAAACCCCAGCCAGAACAGTTACAGGAAGTAGAAACAAGTGGTTCTGTTTCTTATTATGACCCAGCCCTCCCTCACATAGATTCCTCACCCTCCTATGAATGAGCTGAAATGGGTTTCCATCAGAGATCAAAATGTGTCTGGCTGGGGATTGTGTGTTGTTGTGTCCAAGCAATGCTATTATTATAAACCTCAGTCTAACCGACAGCTGATGTGTGTCCTGAAACAATATACTCCATGTCATGGGGAATATTGGTTTGTTTAGCGTTGTTAGGGTGTCATGGGCATATGGCCTCTTGTTCACAACTTTTGGTGAGAAATTGAGGATGTGTTTTGTAAATCTTTCTTCCAGTGCAACTCCCTTAAAATAGTATGTTCACCCCACCTTTCCTCTTGGTGGGAATGTATTGGTAAACATGGACCACAGAGTTTGACCCAGACATCATGTTTGAGTGCATAGTAGCTTGCAGAGATGAGTGTGCTCCTGGACCCTCCATTGTAATGTGGGGTAACCCACTGGCCCAGTAAATGTGTTGACACAGCCTTCTGTGATGACCCGGACAATGCCTCACATGGTCCTGGGACACACAATCCCATAGGCTTCTGACCCTTTGTGTGTTTGCTGTACATGCATGATTTACCTGTGGGTACTGCACACTTCACCTGCATGGGCCTCCGTGCTTCTACCGTGTGTTATTTGCCTGCATTTCTCTTGGCCCAGTTGATCTTGTAAGCCACCAAGTAAAGCCAGGCTGTTAGCTGGCCTAATGCTGCTGTTGTCGCTCATATCTTGTGCTCTCTACAGCTGAACTTTTTCAACAGGTTCACACTAAGCTGACTGATAGGGGTATAAGGAGAGGGGGAGTGATGCCAGAGTGATTTGGTTCTACTGTTCTCCTGGCACCTGTAGGTCACCTGGATTCTTGATCTGTAGATGTTATACTCTCACCCGGAGATTCCATGCATTCCTCAGCTCTAGACACACAACTCCTCTGAGCCCAGAGAATGGTAGCTCTTTGTACTGGTTTGTCAAAAGTTATCACAGCGATTTTTGTCTTTTTAGTCCTAAAGTTTGCCCGATTTTGCCACACCTGGGCAATGTCCTGCAATATTGTAGTCATACAGAAGCACAGGAGGAGTGCTGTTCAGTATTTCAGCATGACTTTCAATGTTATCTTACATACACTTGATTAGCTGCGTTTATACACTGAGTTTGGCATGACATATAGTTTCATAATGTGACGGTGTGTATGCATGGGTGTGGGTGACTCTGTACAGCATGAATAAACCTCTGAGCCTTGGATGAGCACATAAAGGCTGGGGAGAGCAGGGGAACCGGTTTTAGCACCTGGATACTGTTTCTCTTTCCTCAGCTTATGGCGGGAAACAAACACACCGCCCAACTCTGCATTGTTACATTGCCCCTGGCTGCTGCAGGAGTTTAACAGTACTTGCTGTGGTGTATGTGCTTGTCTTTCCTGCTTTGGTCTTATGGGAAGGCAAGGACCTCTGCCTTACCACTGTGTGTGAAATCCCTGAATGTAACACCAGTCTGTCTGAAAGCAGTCACCATGACACTTCCCAACGTCACCTCTCCAAGGTCATGTACAGGGGCAATGTATGCCTTGGCTCCTAATGACAGGGGCTGAAACACTCCTTTGGACATTGAGCTAGAGATGCCCATTATTTTATGTGCAACAGCTCAAGCACAGCCTGTCGCTTGTAGGATTTTGCTTCCTGCCTAGTAATTAACAATACAGATGAATGGGAAAAAGTTGTATGACATAGCATGTAATAACATTTTCAATTAGAATACTTGGGAATATTAATCAGCACACCCTGCTTTTTATATAAAGTGCCAGCATGCATGCCCTCTAGTCCTATTTATATGATGTGTTGGATTCCATCTCTCATTTCTCTCTTTGTAAAAGTCTAATGCTTAGTCTAATCGTTACCTGGTCAAGCCTGATGGCGTTCAGCAACCGTTATTTTTCATGAAAGAATCTAGCATTTATTGTAATGTAACACAGATGTGTTGTGTTACACCGGCTACTCTCACCCTCCAGACTATTGTCATGGCAGAAAAACCATTTGAAACTCTGCCAGCCCACAAAAGATGATGAATGCATGACAGAAGTTGAGTGATAAATGGGGATTGTATCTTTTTGGATGACAGTATCTTTATACATCATGGCATGCTAGATGAATGGAACCATGCAGCTTTTGATCATGTCAGTCTCGCTTTGACAAAATGGTAGCTTAAAGTCATAGTGGTTAAACTGGTAAGTTTTCCCCTCCCAGAACGTCATGTTCTTTTCATGCCCTCTCAAAGACTGAGGTAGTGATAAGCAGCATGTACATGTGCACACAGAGAGAGACCTGCCCAGTGGAAACCACCTAGCACACCCACTGTGCTTATGCTGCTACGCCCATGGTACCGTGCTGAGCTTTACTGCCTTCTGCAGGCGTTGTGGAGCAGTGGTCTCAAATCAGTTTTGCTGGTTTATATGCTCCCAGACTAAAGCTCCACGCCATTTCCCAAACGAACAGGTAATATACTGTACGTAATAACATCCATCAACCTTCAATACGGAAAAAATTATGCTTTTTTTAATATAGCTAATATGAAGAGTTCTCCAAAAACCAGACGTTCTTTACAGAACAGCTTGCCATAGGATATCTAGAAATCATGGAAGCCTAACACTTGTCCTTGAGGGCATAGTGTCTACTGCCTGGGAAATTCTCCCTGCTGGTCTAGTAATGTAGAGTTTAAGCTCCTAATGTAGTGTGACCTGCCTGTCAGTAGGGGCCTACCAGAGCTGTGCCTTCCTGAAGTGTGCGTGCCCTAGCAGGTCTGACTCTGCGTCTTTCACATTTTCTTTCATTCTCCTCCTTTCTTTTTAATGGGATTTTATCCAGAGCTCATCACTAGCTTAGCCCTTGCTGTGGTGCTGCCTGGCAGGAAAGTGGGATACAGGAAGTTCAGTCACTCCTGACCTTTTTAAGTGTTTCTAATTAGAGAACAACAGGGAAGTACTCTGTACACATGACTTCTGGCCTTAATTGGTGTAGTTACTGTGATTATTACATGTTTACTGTGCTTGGCTGCTAATTCTGTCTGTGTGTGTATACGTGCGCGGGTCACACGCGTTTGAGTGAAGGTTAATGTGTATGCTGTGCGTGTACAGACATGTTAAAACCTGACGGATTGTTCTGATCTGCAGTGTCTGAAGGTGAAATGAACTGAAACGAGGTAGGACAGACATTTGTAAGTACACTATACAGTGCATTCGGAAAGTATTCAGACCCCTTCCCTTCTTCCAAATTTTGTACGTTACAGCCTTTATTTAAAATTGATGAGGAAACAAAATATTTAATCCATCTACCCACAATACCCCATAATGACAAAGCGAAAACAGGTTTTTAGATTTTTTTTACAAAATAAAATATACCTTATTTACATAACTATTCAGACCCTTTGCTATGAGACTCAGTGCATCCTGTTTCCATCCATGAGATATGTCTACAACTTGATTGGAGTCCACCTGTGGTAAATTAAATTGATTGGACATGATTTGGAAAGACACACCTGTCTATATAAGGTCCCACAGTTGACAGTGCATGTCAGAGAAAAAACCAAGCCATGAGGTCAACGGAATTGTCCGTAGAGCTCCGAGAAAGGATTGTGTCGAGGCACAGATCTGGAGAAGGGTAACAAAACATTTCTGCAGCATTGATGGTCCCCAAGAACACAGTGGCCTCCATCAGTCTTAAATTGAAGAAGTTTGGAACCACCAAGACTCCTCCTAGAGCTGGACGCCTGGCCAAACTGAGAAATCTTGGGAGAAGGGCCTTGGTCAGGGCGGTGACCAAGAACCCGATGGTCACTCTGACAGAGCTCCAGAGTTCCTATGTGGAGATGAGCAATCCTTCCAGAAGGACAACCATCTCTGCAGCCCTCCACCAATCAGGCCTTTATGGTAGTGGCCAGACGGATGCCACTCTTCAGTAAAAGACGCATGACAGCCCGCTTGGAGTTAGCCAAAAGGCACCTAAAGACTCTCAGACCATGAGAAATAGGATTCTCTGATCTGATGAAACCAATATTGAACTCTTTGGCCTGAATGCCAAGCATCACACCTGGAGGAAACCTGGCACCATCCCTACTGTGAAGCATGGTGGTGGCAGCATCATGCTGTGGGGATGTTTTTCAGTGGCAGGAACTGGGAGACTAGTCAGGATCAAGGGAAAGATGAACGGAGCAAAGTACAGAGATCCTTGATGAAAATCTGCTCAGGACCTCAGACTGGGGCGAAGGTTCACCTTCCAACAGGACAACGACCCTTAGCACACAGCCAAGACAACGCAGGAGTGTCCTTGACTGGCCCAGCCAGAGCCCGGACTTGAACCCGATCAAACATCTCTGGAGAGACCTGAAAATTGCTGTGCAGAGACTCTCCACATACAACCTGACAGAGCTTGAGTGGATCTGCAGAGAATGGGAGAAACGCCCCAAATACAGGTGTGCCAAGCTTGTAGTGTCAGACTCGAGGCTGTAACCCGTTTTTGCTTTGTCATTATGGGGTATTGTGTGTAGATTGATAGGGTAAAAAAACAATTTAATCCATTTTATAATAAGGCTGTATCAAAATGTGGAAAAGTCAAGTGGTCTGAATACTTTCCGACTGCACTGTGTAGCCGTAGAAGCAGAGTGACATATCCTCAGTGTGGTTATATTTGTGGCTTATTGGGGGTGTGGCTTTCAGTTAGTTATTTTTGGCCACCCATCCCTTGAGTGAATTTCTTTCCAGTTCATCTGAATGTCATTCCGGTGCACTGCTTGCTCTGAGGGTGTTTAGATAAAAATACAAATGTCATTTTTGTTGTTGTTGCTTAATCTGATTGTGTGGGCCTGGCTCCCTAGTTGGTGGGCCCGGGCACACCCCACCCGTGCCTACTTGGCTGAAGAAGGGTTTTAACAGTTTGGGGTTGCGAGGTGGGGGTTTGTTACTACGCAGATAAATGACAATATCCATCTGGACTTTTGCCACTTAGGACATTTGTGTGACTGGACCATCTCAAGGAGAACTGGAGTACCCCTGCTAGAGTCCTACAACACATACATGGCTCCTAGCCTCCCACGCATAAGGCCACTTTCTGTCCCTGACATTAAAACTGAAGCTAAATAATATAAAAATGAAATATAAATGTTTTTATCAAACTGAAACCGAATAAAAACGAGTAAATCAAGCCTGAAAATTAACTGAAACTAAACAATAAAATTTAAAAAAAAGAAAATAAATTAGAAATAAAAACTAATAGAAAATCACAACTATAATAACCTTGTTGTGCTCACTAAATGAAGTCTCTGTCGTTTTTTAAATTTTTTATTTTACCCTTATTTAACTAGGCAAGTCAGTTAAGAACAAATTCATATTTTCAATGATGGCCTAGGAACAGTGGGTTCTGCCCCTTGAACGACAGATTTTTACCTTGTCAGCTCGGGGATTCGATCTCGCAACCTTTCGGTTACTAGTCCAACGCTCTAACAAATAGGCTACCTGCCGCCCCATCAGAACAACACCGATGACTGTGTTAGATCCTGAGGAACAGGCATGAACTCATTCTACTGATTTCTCTCTCTTAAATTGAGTCTGTTGAATAATCATGTCATTGACATAATTCCTGAAAGACCTAGCAATATACCAATAGTCTGTATTACCAACTACTGATGTAACTGTAATGTAATGGCACATGGCTAAATGCTCAGTATGCGTCGAATGTACAATAATATCACCAGAAGTCTAAAATCGTATGTTTTTTTTTAAATTAAGACTGTAAACTGATCTTTGATGTCTATTGGATATCATGCATATTAGATTGGGTATCGTCACCGAAATCCGTGGAGTAAACATTCGTTTGGGGTCTCACAAGATTTACAACCCCCCCATAAATCCTGCTGATGTTCCATTTAGACTCAAGTGACAGATGGGGTATTACTGTGATTAATATGAACATAATTATAATAGGCTCAAATAAGTACAGATGACATGACCCCCCCCCATCCACTATTGACTATCTCTGTTTGACTGTTGTATTCATCTTTAAATCTATTTGTCATTTTGGCTGTACCTACATTTCCTATTTTCTCCTCCTGTACCTGTTTTGTCCCTACCTACAAAGGTCTCACCTCTCTCTTATCTATGAATGACAATGACAATGTCATGTTAAATAAAATAAAAAGCCATTGATGGCCCACGTGAGTCATATTGCCTAAGAAAGTACCATTCATCCTGGTGAAATACCTGTAGCACTGATGTAAAGAGTTATAGCTACTGAGCATGACGATAACATGGAAATGTTTGCTTACTGCATCAGGAAGTAAATATACCACTTTCCAAGGCGCAGATTGAGGTTTGTGCGTCACAGTAGAACACATTTTCAGACATATCCCTCGTGCGAATAAGGAATGTCAATTGTAGATTTGCTAAAGGGATGTAAAGTAGTAACAGATATTAGCCTCTCCACAAAATTCATATCAGCAGTAAATCACAGGGAATTATGTATTCAGTTGATTATTTTAGTCCAGTGAGAGCCCATTGACTGTGTTGGTAGATAAAAGTAATTGGGGAACATGATTTCATTGTGTAACATTATTATATTGTGTAACAGACAGATAAAAGTGTTCAGAACATTCTCTCCCAACAGGATCTGTCTTGTTTGAATACTGAAACCTTCATACTGTCTCGCTCCTTTACTCCACCGTGTGGGGAATGTGTGTGGTGAGAATCAGACTTCGAGGAACTTGTTCTTCAAGGATTCCTATAGATCTCCTCTGTCAGTTAAACCACATTAGTTGTCAGAAATGGCACAGTAGCTAGTCAGTATGATTTAAATGGTTGCTTCAAGCAGATGAGAGCTTAGACTGTCTAACCATTATTTCCCTTTTGCGTACGTGTGTGTGTTTTGAGCGATTTGTTTCTGATCCCAGCATGGTCAGTGTCATAACCACGCTCTGACCAATCCAGGGTCAGCATGTCCACAAACAGAGAGCAGTGGGGATCAGTCGCTCAGGGACATAAGGAAGGGGGTGCTTATTCGAAGGGTTGGGTAGAATTAGGTTTCTGGGATTAGTGTGAGAGTTTGCATTGTCTAGTGATGGAACCACTAGATCTGGGTGGTAACAACAACAACGGAGATCTCTTCTATCTGGATCCACTGAATTATTTTGTCTGTATCGGATGATGATCTACCCTAAAACAAAATTAAACTCTGGAAAAACAAAAACTTACTGGGATAGTTTTGAACTCCTGTTTACTTTCGAAGGATAAGATCTGTTTTTATACATTTTTGGGGATTATATTACCATGGTATCTCAGAAGCTATGGTGGTGCTTTTGACTCAGAATGTTTACTGTCTGGCAGTGCCTTTGCTTTTCAAGAGGAATGGTGAGTTACAGTATAGGCTAAAGCAATGGGCTAAGTCCTGGATATTATCAGACAGTGTTTTCATTTGATACGTACCTTGAATTCCCTTCTTTGAAGTTTTATGGCCAAGCAAGTGTTGGCCATAAAACCTTTTCTAGGTCCTTTCTAGGGGATAAGGGAAGGGTGGTTAACTGGTTCAATTGATATGAGTAAGACTGTAAAGTGACTAGTTCATACCTGTAGTCATGAAATGTGTTAACTGTTAGCTATTGGTGGGATACAGAGGCATTGCAAACCCTAATGGACCATTGAATTTGATCTCTTCTTATGATGTTAAAATGTTGTCTACATGTATTTTGGTGAATGTCTATCACTGAGAGCTTGTATTTCCTTACTTTGCTGTGGTACTGTCACTGTTTCTGCAAAACACTTAATTCATCAATCATTCTGACTGAATTGACAGTTTGTGTGAACTTGTTGTTATTATTAGGAGGATATGGTAAATGTGGTCAATGGTATAATTCCAGAGAAATAAAGAGATGGTGATGTGTATAGCAGGGATCATTGAGGGCACATGGTTGAGAGGACTAATTCCAGCATGGTCCTCCTAGCCCAATCGAGTATGTACAGGACGTCGCTACATTTTAAAGCAGCTTTGTTTCACTAAAGATGACGGCTTACCACACGGCCACGGCTGCCCCGCACTCTTAACATTATCTCACTGATCCTAGATGTCAGGACGGCTGTTCTGCAATGGGTACTACTACTGTTCTCATGATAACCCTACGACACTGCTTCTCTGAATTATATGAGAGTAGGAATGTTTGGGGAATATACTGGCTGATCATCTCAATGAAGCCTGCTGGGACTTGTGGCTAATGTAGTTGATGAATACCATTTAAATGTTGAGGACAATTACCCATTATTTTGGGTTGTTGCATCGTCTTTATTGCACATAGCAGATATTGTATAGTGAGTTATATAAAGATTGTTTTGGAACAGGATTGATAAGTAGAGACGTATCAGTTCACATTCAACCTTTGTGGATATAATTAATATCCGATTATTTTTGATACAATGTAGTTTTGTCATTGATGTTGTGCATTTATTTACACATGCTGTAATGAAAATGCATGCATAGACATACACAGTATGTATGTATGTATATCCACTCACATTCTCTCTCCTCCCAGCAGTCCCAAAGCATGAGGATGTTGGGACTCGCGTCCCTCCACACTTCCAGGAGAATGTGTTCATCGAAGGCAGTCGGCCCAAGTACCTGGAGGACCTGCACACTGAGGCCCTGGAGGGACTCAAACTGCAGCAGCAGGAAGGTACTAAACACCCTGTAAATCCATCCAAATACTGACGCTTACTCCATCACCTACCCCTGATTACATTAACTAATTAAGTACATTTACCTCGCCACTCTATTTGAAAAATGTTGAGCTTTTATTTCAGAAACCAATAATTGGGTGGATTACCAGGATGACCAAAGCGTCACAGTAAGTTTCCCATTCTACATTTCAATCACGGTGCTACATCAAATCACTAAACATTATCCTGTTACAAGTTCACACCAAACCTGCTTTAATTAAGCGTATTCTAATGGTTGACTGTTGAACTTTCTGGGATTCCTATAGTCGACAGTGACCCGGCTGCCAGACGACACTGAGAGTGACAGTGAGAGGAGAGGCTATCTGTCAGACAGCACCATACCAGACACAGCGTCACAGGTCTCAACACGTTCCACTGTCTCCACACGGTCCTCGCGGTCAGGACTGACCCGCCAAGGTAACCTGACATGACCATAACCAGAGAATGATTCATATCGGAGCCACTATAACACCTTGTCCAACCAGTGATTGTTTGATTGTATGGAGTGAAAGTGCCTGTTGTTGGTGTTGGTCATTCTGACCTAATATTTCTCTCCTGCTTTTTGTCTCCTTCCCCAGCATCAACCTTCAGGCCCCTGAAGCCAGAGAAGGCCAAGGCCAGGAGGAGACACAGGAGAACCACAGTTATGGGGATACCACATCACGTCCAGAGGGAACTGGGTACGCTACTCATTATTTATGCTTTAAGTGGATTGAAATGTGTCAATATAGGCCATTGTGAAGATGCCTGTGGATAATTGCACCCTTAATACAAGCACATACTTTTCTATTGGCTTGTGTAGCTGTATATGATCCTATCCTGATTTGTCCTGTTCCTCACTTAAGGGTTGGACAGAGCCTCATGGGCAGATCGTCAGGTTATAGATGAGGGTGGGCTCCCTAACGGTGAGAGTCTGGACTTCCCCACCATCGATGGGTCTCACCTGGCTGGTTCCCAGGAGGGGGTGAGGATGTACCTCCAGTCCGTAGAAGGCCTGCAACCTGTCTGTGAGGACCAGATCCAGAAGGTCCCCTCCCGGGCCGGACACAAAGACGACCTGGCTCTCCTCCAGCACATGGGCCTCCAGCTGTCCGACCTGAATCGGCCCAAGTCCCTGGCTGTCCCCTGGATGACCACAACCTCTAGCCTGCTTCAGCTGCACCCCAGCCCCGTCATGTCCATGTCCCCCCAGGCCACCTACATGTCTAAGATCATCCCCAACGCTGTGCTGCTACCCTCCATAGACGTGGTGGAGATCACCCGGAACCGTAGTCGGAGCAGCGTTCGTACTGTCAGTAAGAGCAGCCTGCTGCTGGCCAGCCCTGCCTCCTCCCGCGCCTCCTCCCGCGCCTCCTCCCGCGCCTCCTCCCACGCCTCTACCATGTCCTCCGCCTCCCGCTACAACCCACCACACTTCTCTGACAGCTCTGGATGGAGCCACTCTGAGTCCTCTGAGACCCTGGTGTCTGACTCTTCCACCATCTCCTCCAACAGCACCACCAGACAGGGGGGCTCACAGAGGGGGGGTGGGGAGGGTTCATCCAGGGAAACGTCCCTGGACAGCAAGAGTATCCACTCCTCTGTCAGTAAGGCCTCCAGGACCTCCGCCACCAATGGCAAAGGGAAAGCCAGAGGGGATGATGGCAAACAGGAGGGGCCCTTCGCCCGGAGCATGTCTGTGATGAAGTCCAAGAGGGCACCGGCCCCACCCAGCCGCTCCTACTCCCTACACAAGGACAACATGAAGAGGCACTCGCAAGACCTGATTGACAACATGGTTACTGCCCCTCCCCATAGCAGCCCATTCCAGGGCGGGGAGGTTAAGGCTGTCAGTGCTGGGGAAAGTAACAACTTTAGCCCTGGCTACACAGCAGACACCAGCTCTCTGGATGAGTCTTCAGGCTCTGTGACAGCCAGCCCCTTCAACACCTCACAGCAGGCAGCCAGGGAGAAGGTGAGGAACGAGCAGCCAGGCTCCACAGGCTTCTCTCCCCAGAAACAGACCCCCCAGGAAAATGGCCTGAAGAATGTCTCTCCCTCCAGCGGCTACTCCAGCCACGGCTGCACGCCTACCCTCCTTTCCAAACAGACCCATAACCCATCTCCAGGGAAAAAAAGAGGCATCCGAGCAATCATCTTCCCAATGGCACCATCGCCGGCAGCTTCAGCCCCATCGCTTGTCATTCATACCCAAGCCTCTGACAGCAGCAAGACGCCTGAGCCAGTCGACACTGTAACTCCCTCACCTTCAGTCATGTCACTCAGAGAGCTGTTCAACATCCCGCCCCCACCCAAGGTGTCTGCCCCCTCTCCTCCTCCCCCGGAGGTATGGGCACACAACAAGTGTACATTTGAACTGCTGCTAGGTCCCCCGGCCCCCAACAACACGGATACGGTGGTGCGAAAGAACCCAAAGGATCGACGACAGCAGAGGCAGTCTCCTTCCACATCAAGAGAGGGTTATGTTAAGAACTTGTCACCTGAGAGGAGAGATGAGGAGGCAGCACCAGAGCAGGAGGCAGGAGGTGTGCTGGAGAGGGTCACTGAGCCTCAAGCTAAAGAGCAGACAGGTCCAGCAGACCAGGAAAGGGTACAGTCTTCCATTGTGGAGACTAGTAATCCAGCAGCGCATACGTTTGCGTCAGGAAAGGGTCAGGAGAGTGAAGTAGCACAGAAGGTTGAAAAGAGGGTCCAGGGAAGTCATTTGGGAGTTGAAGAGAAGGTGCAGGGAAGTCAGTTGGTGGTTGAACCAGAGAGGGTCATTGTAAATCAGTTGATAGGTAAACTAGAGAAGGTCCAGACAAGTAATTTGGTAAATGGGAAATCAGTGAACGCCGCAGTAGCTCCAGGAAAGGGCCTAGAAAAAGTAAAGACAGAAATACAGACTACTACTCCTGCTGCAGCCAAAAAGACTGAATTCCAACCTAAAATGGACACGTCTATGGTAAGCCCTGCTCGAGCACACATATCTCCGTCTCCTCCCCCAGCACACTATCCTCCCCTTCCCCCTTCCAAACAGACCCCACCTGTGGCCCCCTCAGACTCTATGCCTGCTCCAGAGCCGCCACTACTCTCCGCCACTGGGGAATCCTCCTGGCCCCCTCCCCCTTCTCCCATTGACTTGGCCACCCTTGGCAATGAGCTTGACCTGCCCATTCCCCCACCACCAAGGGTAGTTATAACAGAATATGTGCCCCCTGTTTCATCTATACTACAGGGAATCCCACCTCCACCCCAGGTTATCCCACCTCCACCTCCCCAAGAAGCCCCGCCTCCACCAAAAGCAAAGTTTGGTCCTTCTTCCTACATCCCTCCACCTCCCCAAAGTATTCCACCCCCACCTCCACTGGAAAACATACAGCAGCACTGTCCAGTGACCACAGAGAGACAGAACCAAGAGAAGTCGTCCCTCAGCAAGGGCTCTTTCTCTCCCACTCCCCCAGAGGAGGGCTCCACTCCCGTGGTCACCCCCACCCTTCTGCAGACGGTCAAGCTGAGGTCTGTCAATAATGGTGACCAGGATCAGGAAAAGGACCAGGGACAGGACTGGACAGGGGTCACTTTGAGGGCCAAAAAACCCAGTAACAGTGAGGCTCCTCAGAAGCCTATTCGAAGGTCTCTGTTCATGACATCTCCCCCTCCCACTGTCACATCCCCAACTACGACTGTTTTCTCACAATCTCCCATAGCCCAACCCCCAGAGGCAGCCCCAGCCCCCGTGGCAGCCCCAGAGGCAACCCCACAGGCAGACTCAGAGCCTGCCCCAGCCCCCGTGGCAGCCCCAGAGGCAACCCCACAGGCAGACTCAAAGCCTGCCCCAGCCCCCGTGGCAGCCCCAGCCCCAGAGGCAACCCCACAGGCAGACCCAGAGCCTGCCATGGCCACATCCCCAGAGGCAACCACAGCCCCGGAGGCAGCCACAGCCTCAACTCCAGAGGGAGCCACAACCCCAGCCACAACCCCAGAGGCAGCTGCAGAGGCAGCTGCAGAGGCAGCTCTAGCCACAGTCCCAGCTGAGGCCCTAGAGGTAGCCACAGCCTTAGCTGAAACCCCAGCCAAGCCCCAGCCCAGCATACTTAATTTACCCTTAAAGTCATCCACTGTCACCTCTCCTACGAGGAAGTCACCTCCTGCCTCAGCCACCACCCCCTCCATGAGGATGCAGGAGGCCATCCGCTTGAGGACAGCATCCAGAAGTAAAGAGGGGCCTCCCTCTCGTCTCAGTCTGCACTCTCCAACAAGTCTCAAGTCTCCCTCCTCCACCGCCAGTTTCATCTTTGCCAAGAGCACAAAGAAGATTGTCATAGAGACCCCCTCATCCCCTGAGGCCCAGGCCAATCTCACAAAGAACCTGATAGCTGAGCTTTCATCTGTGTCTATTCCAGCCAAGTCCACAGAAACACAGAAGGTGGTGGTCAAGGTGCCTCCACCTGTGTCAAGGAAACCCAAGCCTAAGGTCAAAGAGACAGAGCCCAGTGTGGAGACTGAGCATGTGCAAACTGCGGGTCAGGAAGCATAGCCAGCAGACAACACTGAGGGTAAGGGATCTGTGATTGTGACACAACCATACTTGCCTAAATTGTTACAGCTAATGTCCATTTGCACTGTTTTTTGATCTGATCTGACTGATCTTTCTCTCCTGTCAAAGGTGCTCCAGAGGCTCCAAGCGGGACAGCAGTGCCACCATTATCCTCCACATGAGCAACACTGCCACTAAGCAAGGATTAATCATTCACAAAGACATTGACTTTTATCTGTACATTGAGAAGACACCATATGTCAAGCACAATATGCAAGAGGGAGAGAGAGATGGATTAAAAAAAGAAGTGAGTGGAGGACACATACAGAGCCTTCTGAAGACAGGGCAACTGGACATAACTAAATGTAACCCTCTCACATAGGAGCTCTTTGAGTTTGAAATCCTTTGTGTATTTAAAATGGTGTTGGTCTTTAATTTTTCTAATACTCTTGTTGTATTTTGGAGCATTTTTCTTTGGCAGAGGGACTTCTTACTGGTCTGATTTAATAATGGACAGTCAGTCAGTCACAGTGCATGCTGGTCTAGGTTGCCCTCTAGTGTCAACTATGGAATGTCACAGCTACTGCTGTTGGGTACCTTGATTATATACCACAATGTTGGACGTTGGGGGGGGGGCAGTGCCTCTGTGACAACAATTGTGGCCCCCGTAAATGTGGAGTATGAAATCATTTTTACATAACTCATTTTTGCTATTGTTCTTTTTTTTACATCCGTTATTAGACAGTGGCAACACGGAACATGGTCTTTTGCCTGCTAATGCCTGCAATGCAGTGAAGAAAACGATATGACAACAATAACGTCTAATGTAACTGGCCCCTCTAACAGTACAACTGGCCCCAGCTTGGCCCCCCCAGTTGAAATGGTCTAGAACCGCCACTGGTGTTGAGTTCTTATTTCATCCATCTTGTTTGTTATAATAAAATAATTTACCTAAATTATTTGTTCTGTAGACATCTTCCCATTAGATTTTGTGGGAAATGTGATGTTGTTTTCTATGTCAATATGTGGCAATCTTTCCTGATGTTGTCATATTTCCTTATCTCCTTAGCTACTAAAATGCTATCATCAGAGCTGAGTGATGCCACTAGTTCTAGAATGAGGATGAGAATCCCAATTTTTATAGTCATGTTTTTCTTTTGTTGGCATGAATGTACAGACTTTTACAGGAATCTCACCCTGCATGTAAATCAAATCTCACAGGTTTCATCTGAAGCACAGTTTATGAACTTAACTGGTCATTTAAAAAGACTATTGGGGCAAATTTTTGTCTTGCTTTTAGTTATATCCTGCACATTTTGATACATTTCCTTTCAACCAGATGGGAGCTACATTATACATTGCATTTATGTTAATAATTTGTTCAGAAATTGGGATATTGCTCAACAATGAAACATCTGCTTTGAAAGTACATATTATCCAGTGATTTCAATGATTGTAGAAAAGTAATCTGACAAATGATTATGTATAGTTTCATTTATTTCAAGGTAACAGAATAAATGTATTTCTTCACAATGAATTCATTCAGCCATTTCATTATTTCTACCTTGTTTCTGAAACCTTTTGAGAAATGTTCCATCAATGTTTTGTGAGTCACACAAACACCCTGTTTCCAGGTTTCCACCTTTTGCGTCTTATCAGGATGTCTTGAAACCTCCCATGTTCACACACGTCTGGGTTTTCAGTATCCATCTTAGACATATCTGTATGTTGAATTTATAGTCCAAACTAGGACTATATAAACTAGATTTTGACTGTATACAGTGAGCTCAAACTATTAGACCAGTGATATTTTTGTTTTGGCTCTGTACTCCAGCACTTTGGATTTGAAATAATACCATGACTATGTACAGACTTTCAGCTTTAATTTGAGGGTATTTAAATCCATATCGGGTGAACCATTTAGGAATTACATCACTTTTTGTAGATAGTCCCATTTTAGGGGACCAAATGTGGATGCTACCATGATTACAGATAATCCTGAATGAATAATGAGTGAGAAAGTTAGAGGCATAAATATGATAACCCCCAAAAAATGCTAACCTCCCTTGTTATTGTAATGGTGAGAGGCTAGCATGTCTTGGGGGTGTGATATTTGTGCATCTAACTTTCTCAATCATCATTATTCACGATTCATTCAGGACTATCCGTACTTATGGTAGCATCCACATTAATCTAGAAGTGTTTAGAAACATATTCTATTCTTATTTACAATAAAAGTGAATCCAAAATGACACAGTACATTATTTACCATTAATTTCTATTGGGCACCAAATTATCTGAAACACAAAAAAAAAAAAACAGCAAATGCATCCAAGTTTGTAGAGTCACAAGCTTGATGTAATCATTGTGTGCTAGGAATATGGGACCAAATATTAAACTTTTGACTACTTTAATACACAAAGTGCCTTCAGAAAGTATTCACACCCCTTGACTTTTTCCACGTTTTGTTGTGTTATAGCCTCAATTTAAAATGGATTATTGGATTTTGTCACTGGCCTACACACAATGCCCTATAATGTCAAAGTGGAATTATGTTTTTTGAAATGTTAAATTAATAAAAATGAAAAGCTGAAATGTCTTGAATCATTAAGTATTCAATGCCTTTATTATGGCAAGCCTAAATAAGTTCAGGAGTGAAAATGTGCTTTCAAAGTCGCATAGTAGGTTGCATGGACTCACTCTGTGTGATATAATAGTGTTTATCAGGATTTTTTATGACTACCTCATCTCTGTACCCCACACATACAATCATCTGTAAGATCCCTCAGTCGAGCAGTGAACTTCAAACACAGATTCAACTACAAAGACAAAGGTTTTCCAATGTCTCACAAAGAAGGGCAGCTAGTGGTAGATGGGTAAACATTTTAAAAAGCAGACATTGAATATCCCTTTGGGCATGGTGAAGTTATTAATTAGACTTTGGATAGTGTATCAATATAATCATTATAAAGATACAGGTGTCCTTCTCAACTCAGTTGCTGGAGAGGAAGGAAACCACTCAGGGATTTCCCCATGAGGCCAATGGTGACTTTAAAACAGTTACAGAGTTGAATGGCTGTGATAGGAGAACGCTGAGGATGAATCAACAACATTGTAGTTACTCCACAATACTAGCTTAATTGACAGAGTGAAAAGAAGGAATCATGTACAAAATACAAATATTCAAAAACATGCATCCTTTTTGCTACAAGGTACTAAAGTAATACTGCAAAAAATTATACAAAGCAATTAACTTTTTGACCTGAATACAAAATGTTATGTTTGGGACAAAACCAATACAACAAATTACTAAGTACTACTCTCAATATTTTCAAGCATAGAGTTGGCTGCATCATGTTATGGGTTATGGGAGCTTGTAATCTCTAAGGACTGGAGAGTTTTTCAGGATAAAAAAGAAACGGAATGGAGCTAAGCACAGGGAAAATCCTAGAGGAAAACCTGGTTCAGTCTGCTTTCCACCAGACACTGGGAGATTAATTCACATTTCAGCCGGACAATAACCTAAAACACAAGGTCAAATCTACACGGGAGTTGCTTACCAAGAAGACAGTGAATGTTCCTGAGTGGCCGAGTTACAGTATTGACTTAAATCTACCTGAAAATATATGGTAAGTCTTGAAGTACAGAGCCAAAACAACAACAAAAATGTGTATAGCCGAATCCACTAATTTGAAGAGGTGTCCACATACTTATGTATATATAGTGTATCATCACGTGGCTCCAAGTTTACTTCGATATAATGGTAATTATATCAACATTTGTGTATAAAGGCGTATCCACTGACATTTCTCACATAATTAATTTTACTCACAAAAAAAGATTCCACCATGTGGAACAACCGAATTGTCTGTCGGCATTTATAAAATTGTACCGGTATATTCTGTTTCCATTAGCCCGGTCGTGACTTTTTTAATGCTTCATCTGCAAGAAATGTTTGGATGGAAACTACTGTCCCAATGCTTTTGGAGATCACTGTATGTATACAATGTATATTTAAGTATTGATATTATTTTGAATTTATATAAATCATTATTTATATTGGAATTTCTCCTTTTTTTGTCACCTGGGTAATGGGTCAAACCATCTGTTACCTCTGTAGATTATTATTTTTAGATCATCTCCTATCAGAGGGTGTGTCTGAGAGTTTGTACAACTCTCATGCTCATACATGAAAGTGTATGTCTGCAAAGGGAATCCTTGAGGAATAATGGATTGAATTTATGTGAGCGGCTGGATCTATCTATTGCCTTTATATGATCATAACATAATGTGTGGATCCTGATTTACAATGGTAATATGGAGGTCATACTGTAGAAGATACTAAAATAACTACTGCCTTGTACCTCGAAAAGGAGTGTCAGGAATATTATGGAAAAAAATGTCTTGGGAACGTCACTGACGTTGTGCGTCATCGGGCACGTCTAGCCTCTGTGAGGAGCCAGGGCTAGGTGGAGTAACAAAGGGACAATAGTAGATCAGTTGGTGTGTCATTCCTCACCATAAACTGTAAGACACTAGTGCCTGGACTGCTGTTGATTCATTGAAGGACTTGATTTTCTACTATTGCTGGCTGAATACAGTAAACTCTGTCATGAGCTGGCAATGCTGGTTCACTCAAAGTTTTTTTAAACTTTATTACATTTAGTTTTACAGGAACAGTGCACATTAATCAACATTACTGTAAAAGTGCCAGTTTTAGCCAGCCAGCTAATTTTCAACTGCAGTCCCTTATTAACAGGTTATCAAAAAACAATTAAAATGCAAACAGACAATGAGCACATCCAGAGCAGCAGAGTACAACAGGACAAGGAAACATATGACAATTAAGACTTAGCAAGCAGACATAGAGAGCATGTGACAGAAAAATAACAAGCATTATTTGTTATCTTCTGTCTTTCAATACTGGTGAGACACTTCTATGGTACTCCTTCCTCCAACTTTAATAACAGGACTGATGTATCTGATCCAGGCACGGCGCCAGGATATCTTATCTCCCGGGGCTAAGGGGGGGCTTGACCAATACATGGGGGTGCTAAGAAAATAGTTGATTTTCATGACTTCAGAGTTATAAGGAAGTTCTCGTTTTTCAATAAAAGCAGATATGGCACACAGCACATTCGATATAGATGTAGTTTTTAATTGAATTTGGCCAAAGAATATTCAACAAAATAGCTATAAGCCTAATACAAGTGACCACAAGGCAATGACACAAACGCCTTTCACGTGCAAAGGTGATATACTTCAGTATCGGACAGCGCCCATGCACTGAAGTCTTTCAGCAATAACAATACAATACATCCAAAATGCGACAACACCAAGAAGTGCATTTATTCCATATGCATAATCAGACAACTGTGCATTGGTAATAATGTTTCGGATGAAATGGCTATCACAACGTCAGAAATGAAATTAATAATATCCAAAGTGCAGCCACAACGAGAAGTGCAATACATTTAGCCTATGCCTGTTAACTGTGCACACACTTGTAAAACGAACTGGCTATAATCACAATCTTAGTTATTATATTTCTATTGCAAAAATACTTGAGACTGGCCGACAATATGCATGCGTCTTCTTGTTCCATCCAGATCAGCGCGATTGAATCATGTTCCCGCCACCGGACAGGCGCGCTCTGTCAATAAATAAAAGGCCTTTCAGTTACAAATTCATAATAATACATGAGGCTACGACAGGCGCACAATATACAAAATTACCCAACTTAATACCACATAATATTTTATCGTATGGCATATTTATAATAAATGAATCAGTTACTCACCAAGTGTTGTTTTTTTTAGAAGGACGACGCGTCTGTTGTTGTGGTTCAGTGCAAATGAGCCTATCATTTTCTGGACATCCTGGGCTTTGGTTCTTTCTGCGTGTATGGACAGGCAGGCAAGGTTGCTGAGTCGAGGGTTTGCCATTCTGTTTCTCGGGTAGGTTTTTACACGCCGCATGCAGGAAAAACTGCGCTCACATGACGCGGAGGTTACTGGCAGTGTGACAGATGTGTGTGACAACAAAATCCCCCGCTGGCTTCACGTTTCTGACACAGTCCACCAAAACAAGATTGAGACGGTGTGCGCGGCAATGAATGTAGATTGCCTGAGGGACGGCGCCGCCATGCAGTGTGATCAGTGTTACATTTACTAAGAGTCTCTTTGATCGTAGCGAAAAGCGACTCGGCATCTAATCCATCAACTGGAGTGAAATGAAATAAATTCCTGAGGTCCTTACTCTCATCTACCATCAATGCAAATAGTTTAGCATCTTGTATTTCACCACTTATCTGATCCCTAATCTTATTTTCCATAATGTCTAGTATTTCATTCTGTATATCATGATGCGTGTACTTAACATTTCTAGGATTATCTGATATTTTCTGTGCAACTGTTTTGTCGAATTTGCCTATGACCTGTAAAAGTTCAAGGAAGTTTCCCTGGTTGACAGCCATGTCGTTTTCTATGTCTCCTCTCTGTGAAAGTCCCTGGTATGCAGTGAAACGCAATGACTCCACAACTGCTCTCATATACTCTCTGTTGTCTCGGACTATTTTCGAATGTTCATCACTTAGAGCATTGCATATTGTTGAGCCAGACTCTTTCTGAATAGTCCACTCATTCCACGCTGTCATTGCATAGTTATGCTCCACGCTAGCATTGTGTGTCTTGAACGAACGTGTCGCCTTCTTCCAGTTCTGGTAGCCATCGTGGGCAAATGTCGCTTTCTTTCCACCATGGTTTCCTGGACGTTGAAAGTGGCGGCATGCAAAGCAGAAAGCATGGTCCTTTCAAATATAATATTTCAGCCATTTGTAATCCTCATACCATCTACGATTGGAGTAGCGATCCTGCTGTCCAACTTTTGTGGCTGGAAAACGCCGAAGAAGAGGGCGCCTTGGTTCTTCAACAGGTGACTGGCTTAAATCAGAGGGTGGCTGTGCTAACAGTGTAGCTAACGGTGGCTGTGGAGCAGCTAGCAGCGACGAACTGCTCTGGTGCTCCCTCACGTCGTGGCTCACGAGTTTCTCTCTCAGACTCATTTTTCGTATCTCCCTCTTCTTTGGCACCCTCGGAGACAGGGTATAGATTTTCCATTTCTACCCGCACTCTTCTCTTGGTCAGAAAACGTCCCACTGTAACGGGGCGAGATGCGCGACTAACAAGCTACAAGTTAGCTCATATAACGTAGCCTAACGTGCGCGAGCACACACACCAGACCTAGCTGATTATTGAGTTGCTGCTGTTAGTGAAAAGCATCTGAAATATGTGTGAAGATAATGTGTCTCGAGTCTAATTTAAAATGTTGAGACAAGAAGATGTGAGGCGAAATATAGTTTATAAGGCGCGTCTCTCTCCAGAATCCACTAAACTTTCTCCCGACAATTATTGCGCATTGTTATTTAGTTTAACTAGGCAAGTAAGTTAAGAACAAATTCTTATTTACAATTACTGTCTACCCCGGCCAAACGCTGGGAAAATTGTGCGCCGCCCTATGGGACTCCTGATCACGGCTGGTTGTGATACAGCCTGGGAACAGAACCTGGGTCTATATTGACGACTGTAGCACTGCGATACAGTGCCTTAGACCGCTGCGCCACTCGGCGCACCTGATTAACACAGTCTCCGCTGAACAGTTGATGTTGAGATGTGTCTGTTACTTGAACTCTGCATTTATTTGGGCTGCAATTTCTGAGGCTGGTAACTCTAATGAACTTATCCTCTGCAGCAGAGGTAACTCTGGGTCTTCCTTTCCTGTGGCGGTCCTCATGAGAGACAGTTTCATCATAGTTCTTTATGTTTTTTTGCGACGGCACTTGAAGAGACTTTCAAAGTTCTTGAAATGTTCCTGATTGACTGACCTTCATGTCTTAAAGTAATGATGGACTGTCATTTCTCTTCGCTTATTTGAGCTGTTCTTGCCATAATATGGACTTGGTATTTTACCAAATAGGGCTATCTTCTGTATATCACCCCTACCTTGTCACAACACAACTGATTGGCGCAAATGCATTAAGAAGGAAAGAAATTCCGCAAATTAACTTTTATCAAGGCACACCTGTTAATTGAATTGCATTCCAGTAGTAAAAATAAAGAAAAACCCTTGAATGAGTAGGTGTGTCCAAACTTTTCACTGGTACTATATATATACAGTACATTCGGAAAGTATTCAGACCCCTTGACTTTTTCCACATTTTGTTACGTTACAGCCTTATTCTAGAATTGATTCAATTGTTTTTTTCCCTTCATCAATCTACACACATTACCCCATAATGATAAAGCAAAAGCTGGTTTTAGTAGACATTTTTGCAAATGTATTAAAAATAAAAGACAGAAATATCACATTTACATAAGTATTCAGACCCTTTACTCAGAATGATGAAGGCCACTGTGTTCTTGGGGAACTTTAATGCTGCAGAAATTGTTTGGTACCCTTTCCCAGATCTGTGCCTTGACAATCCGGTCACACACCTGTCTATATGTGGGGTGGCAGATAGCCTAGTGGTTAGAGCATTGGGCCAGTAAATGAAAGGTTGCTGGATTGAATCCCTGAGCTGACAAGGTAAAAATCTGTCTTTCTGCCCAATGTTCCCTGGAAGGCTGTCATTGTAAATAAGAATGTGTTTTTAACTGACTTGCCTAGTTAAATAAAAGCATAAATTATTATTTTGAAATATAAGGTCCCACAGTTGACAGTGCATGTTTGGGCAAAAACCAAGCCATGAGGTCAAAGGAATTGTCCGTAGAGCTCCGAGACAGGATTGTGTTCGATGCACAGATTTGGGGAAGGGTACCAAAAAATGTGTGCAGCATTGAAGTTCCCCAAGAACACAGTGGCCTCCATCATTCTTAAAAGGAAAAAGTTTGGAACCACCAAGACTCTTCCTAGAGCTTTCCGCCCAGCCAAACTGAGCAATCGGGGGAGAAGGGCCTTGGTCAGGGAGGTGACCAAGAACCCAATGGTCACTCTGACAGAGCTCCAGAGTTCCTCTGTGGATATGGCAGAACCTTCCAGAAGGACAACCATCTCTGCAGCACTTTCCGTATGCACTGTAAACGTAAAATAAATAGTAATTTATTCATATAACAAATCCCTAATTTTGTGGATTAGTTGCATCTCAGATTAGCTCTGTCTCTTGTAAGTAGGCCTAGCAGTTTGTTGAAACTGCTATAATATTGTAGTTGCACTGATCATAATGATTGCTGTGATGGCTGCTGGACCAACTGATGTCCTCTTACCATGGAGGAAAACATATTTTGGACCATCACAAAAAAATATTGCCTTTCAAACAAAAAACATCTACTGCACTTCATAAAGCAGAAAAAGGGAACACATTTATGAATGGATTAATTCATGGATTTATTGGCTTTATATAATTTTACACTGTCTGCAATATTTTTCCTACAGTATGAGTAGGTGCTGTATTATTTTATAGTTTTTTTCAAACAAAACAATGTAGAATAGAGGATGGTGATTGGCTTGAAAATGAAGCCAATGGCATTGGTTAGAGAACGAACAGATCTGGAACCAGGCTAGCTAGTCTGTTCACATTCTTATCTAAATGTGTTGCCATGGGTGCACATTGTATCCAGCTGTATCTGATTACTGGTGGTGGGAAGTTGTTTGCTAAGGAGTGGACTCTCAACTCATTCACTGTTAACTGTAATTTTTAGAGAAAAAAAAGAGAAAAATCCCACGGAATCAACGCTAAATGTTATTTTATTGAGCAGGGGGTCTTTTTGAAAGCTGAAAGGGTCCTACAGTATCAACCAAAAACAAGGTTTTACCCAGAATTGTAATTTATTTTCAGCATGTCTGGGTTCACATGATTTTGTCATGTGCTGGTGTCACAGATGATGAGTCATAATACAGTAATCTTGTTTTAAACAAAGTTGTATGTGTTCTGTGTCCATCTTTGACACATCTATGTGTTGACTCAACATAACTAAAGCAGAATATGAAATTGAGTTTGACAATGGTATATGTCAGTATGCTTAATGTCAAACATGTTTTGTCAGTCCAAGCTGTTATTTGTCCACTTGCTCTTAGTTGGATGTAAATGTATATACAGTTAATGCTGTTCATATTGCATTTGTCTCCTGGGTATTTAGTGGTACAAAGCTCATCTATGTTGAGATGTAAGGCCAGATGTTTATTTGTCATGGTTACTGAGCTGCCAACAAAACTGAGAGGGTGTGTGTGTCTAGTTCGAAGGAAAGAAACCTGTTCCGACATGAATAGGTGGACAGTTGAAGTCAGAAGTTTACATACACCTTAGCCAAATACATTTCAACTCAGTTTTTCACAATTCCTGTTATTTAATCCTAGTCAAAATTCCCTGTCTTAGGTCAGTTAGGATCACCACTTTATTTTAACAATGTTTAATGTCAGAATAATAGTACAGAGAATGATTTATTTCAGCTTTTATTTCTTTCATCACATTCTCAGTGGGTCAGAAGTTTACATACATACAACATGATGCTGCCACCCCCGTGCTTCATGGTTGGGATGGTGTTCTTCGGCTTGCAAGCCTCCCCCTTTTTCCTCCAAACATAACAATGGTCATTATGGCCAAACAGTTCTATTTTTGTTTCATCAGACCAGAGGACATTTCTCCAAAAAGTACGATCTTTGTCCCATGTGCAGTTGCAAATCGTAGTCTGGCTTTTTTATGGCGGTTTTGAAGCAGTGGCTTCTTCCTCGCTGAGCGGCCTTTCAGGCTATGTCGATATAGGACTTGTTTTACTGTGGATATAGATACTTTTGTACCTGCTTCCTCCAGCATCTTCACAAGGTCCTTTGCTGTTGTTCTGGGATTGATTTGCACCTTTCACACCAAAGTACGTTCATCTCTAGGAGACAACGCATCTCCTTCCTGAGCGGTATGATGGCTGCGTGGTCCCATGGTGTTTATACTTGCGTACTATTGTTTGTACAGATGAACTTGGTACCTTCAGGCGTTTGGAAATTGCTCCCAATGATGAACCAGACTTGTGGAGGTCTAAAATTATTTTTCTGAGGTCTTGGCTGATTTCTTTTGACTTTCCGATGATGTCAAGCAAAGAGGCACTGAGTTTGAAGGTAGGCTTTGAAATACATCCACAGGTACACCTCCTATTGACTCAAATAATGTCAATTAGCCTATCAGAAGCCATGACATAATTTTCTGGAATTTTCCAAGCTGTTTAAAGGCACAGTCAACTTAGTGTATGTAAACTTCTGACCCACTTAAATTGTGATACAGTGAATTATAAGTGAAATAATCTGTCTGTAAACAATTGTTGGAAAAATTACTTGTGTCATGCACAAAGTAGATGTCCTAACCGACTTGCCAAAACTATAGTTTGTTAACAAGAAATTTGTGGAGTGGTTGAAAAATGAGTTTTAATGACTCCAACCTAAGTGTATGTAAACTTCCGACTTCAACTGTATGTCTGCACAAAAGAGAATTCTTAAATGTTCTTACAATAATGGATGTGTCTCTGTCGGGGGCTAGAAACTAAATTATTTTTTATGATCAAAATATAATGGGGTTGGATCTTGATTTACAACAATAACTGAAAAAATAAGTCATCCAGGAAAGGAATGTAAGGAATGTAATGGAGCGTCATGGAACCTATTAGAGGGTGCAGCCAAGGTGTGAGAAAAAGTAGAAGAGTACAGTAGATTGCGTAGATCAGTAGTTCATTCATTCTTCAAGACACTTTGTAAGACACCAGTGGCTGGACTGCTGCCGATTCATTGAAGGACTTACTTGAATTTGACAAATACTGGTTAAATACTGTGAACTCTGTCATGAGCTGGAAATCCTGGGTCGCTCAAATATGTTTTGTTTCTCTCCTCATCATCAAGGCATCCTATTCTGGTAAGACACTTCCATGGTACACCTTCTTTTACGGTCAATGGTGACTAACTACTTTAATACTTTAGTGTAATGAGTAATGTATCTAATAGAAAGGGTCACTGTAATCATGCCATCTCTTAGATGGGGTAGTAAGATTGTCTGTGTCCCTCTGTCTATAGTTGAATTTGAGATCAGTGTTCCTCGTGAGCCTCAACTTGCCATCGTGGGGCAGTATGTGGTCCTAGACTGCAGCTTCCCTGTGGGAAAGGCCTGGGACCTGGACAACAGTGTGATAACATGGCAGAGAGGCCTGGAGGTGATACACAGCTTCTACCACGGACAGGACCAACTGGACAGACAGAGCAGTCACTATACTAACAGAACCAGCCTGTACCACTCTGAGATGGAGAGGGGTAATGCCTCTCTCAGGCTGGACCGTAGCAACCTGGGGGACAAAGGAGACTATACCTGTTCCGTGAGCACACCGCTGGGCAGTGGGACGAAAACCTTTGCCCTGAAATTAGCAGGTGTGATATCATATTAAACATGGTTTTCTGCTTTGTGGACTGAGAAATTACTGATGTACTAGAAAATGAGTAATTTACACACTAATTAGGGTTCCTTGTGATGTACTGTATCATGCTTACTGAGATACTTGTATATTCTTTCATGCCATTAAACTGTGTCCATTGCCTCTTATTTCAGCATACTACCCTGAGCCACACCTGAAGTTCACAGCATCTCCAAGAGATGTGGAGCTACTCTTGACCTCACAGGGAGGGTACCCGCGACCCTCAGTGCATTGGCTGGATGACAGCGGTGATGATGTCACCAATAACACAGTCACAAACATCTCAGAGGACACACAGGGACTATACACTGTGTTCAGTACACTAAATCTACAGGGACAAGTCAACGAGACCATCACCTTCGTCTTAAAGAACAAGGACCTGGGACAGGAGATCAGGAGAGAGATCACACTTCACTCAGGTACATAGACAATATCCTGGATTTGAAAAACACTTGACATTGCCTCTTTACTGAACGAGAGAGAGAGGAGAGAGCGATCAAGCGAGCAAGAGAGAGAAATAGAGTTCAGTTGTTTAGACATGCAGTGTAATCACAATGTCCTAAATTTCTCTTCACAGCAAATGAGAGGTCGTCAGTGGAAAAAGGCAGAATTTCTGGAGACAGCAAGAAGAGATGGACAATTCTTGTTCCTATAGTGACATTTGTACTGCTGTTGTTTGTACTATTAATGCCAGCACTGAGAAAAATGTGCCATGGCCATCACAGAAACCATCATCTGTCTACCAAACACCATCAGGATCATCAGTCATCACAAATGCCTTTTAAATGTACTTTATAACGGAGAAAAATACAAGACATTTAGGAATATATAATGAATGGATCTATGGCGTCAATATGATTCTTGCCAGTGTTTGCAATACAGCCCGTAGTATCTTTCCAAGGAGTTACTGCCATAGTACTTTATAGTTTACCATGTAAATGTGGGCGCTACTTAGTTTCTTCTAAAAACACAGACATGTTTGCCAATTTATTTATTCAGAGAAAGAGACAAAAAGCTGAATAATACAGATTTATTTAAACGTATGGATTAAGTGCATCATTGACTAGCTGCGTCTCAGTTAAATCTGAATTCTTATAGTGAATGTACAATAGATGTACAATATATCCAGTTAAAAGGTACAGTGATTGTATTTTACTTAACTAAGCAAGTCAGTTAAGAACAAATTCTTCTTTACAATGACGGCCTACCTCGGCCAAACCCTAACCCGGACGACGCTGGGCCAATTGTGCGCCACCCTATGGGACTCCCAATCACAGCCAGTTGTGATACAGCCTGGAATTGAACCAGGGTCTGTAGTGATGCCTATAGCACTGAGATGCAGTGCCTTAGACCGCTGCGCCACTCGGGAGCACCTGTATGACTCACACACATTTCAGACCAACCGTCTCTTCATGTCATGTTAATGGAATGTGACAACGGTTATTCATAGCCTACTGTACCTGTATAGTACACACATAGTCATTATATTATGGCACTTATGAAGCACTTAGTGGGGGTATTGTGGAGACCACTTATCTACACGTGGTTTGTTATCCCATCATAAGTGTTGTGGTTGAAACAATGTTGCACTTTAACACTCATTAAGCTAGTCATAGGGGTGTACAAGCAAATATTGAGGCCAATTGTCTGACTGGGAAAATAATGGTATCTATTGATGATTGTAAAGAGGCAGTTACCTTATCAACATTCCAAGGACAAGGAAATAACTGTTTGCTTCCTTCATAGATGTTAGTTCAGAAAGTATTATTTATCAGGGAAATGTCCTAACCAAATCCATTTGTCTTAAAAATTTAACAGGAGTTGTATTGACTTTATTTCAATTGAGTTTTTACTTCAAATGAGTCAGGTGTACAGTGGTATAGAAGTCTATGGTGTTGAATGAACCACTGTATGGTCTCTCACTGACCCTACCGCCACTTGAAACGCCAAACCCGGGCAAGTCTATTCCACCGACAATCCCAGTCTCTACCAGTTCATCATAATCAAATCGAACGTTATTTGTCACATGCACCGAATGCAACAAGTGTAGACCTTACCGTGAAATGCTTTCTTACAAGCCCTTAACCGACAGTACAGTTCAAGAAGAGTTAAGAAAATATTTACCAAATAAACTAAAGTAAAAAATAATCGAAAGTAACAATAAAAGAACAATAACGAGGCTGTATACAGGGGGTACCGAGTCAATGTGCGGGGGTACAGGTTAGTCGAGATAATTTGTACACGTAGGTAGGGGTGAAGTGACTATGCATAGATAATAAACAGTGAATAGCAGCAGTGTATAAAACAAATGGGGGGGGGGGGTCAATGTAAATAGTCCATTTGATTAACTGTTCAGCAGTCTTATGGCTTGGGGGTAGAAGCTGTTAAGGAGCCTTTTGGTCCTAGACTTGGAGCTCCAGTACCGCTTGCCGTGTGGTAGCAGAGAAAACAGTCTATGACTTGGGTGACTGGAGTCTCCGACAATTTTATGAGCTTTCCTCTTATAGCGCCTATTATACAGGTCCTGAATATCAGGAAGCTTGGCCTCAGTGATGTACTGGGCTGTACGCACTACCCTCTGTAGCGCCTTACGGTCAGATTCCGAGCAGTTGCAATACCAGGCAGTGATGCAACTGGTCAGGATGCTCTCGATGGTGCAGCTGTAGAACCTTTTGAGTATATGGGGACCCATGCCAAATCTTTTCAGTCTCCTGAGGGGGAAAAGGTTTTGTTGTGCCCTCTTCACGACTGTCTTGGTGTGTTTGGACCATGATATTTCGTTTGGACCCGACCACTACAGCCCCATCGATGTTAATGGGGGCCTGTTCAGCCCGCCTTTTCCTGTAGTCCATGATAAGCTCCTTTGTCTTGCTCACATTGAGGGAGAGGTTGTTGTCCTGGCACCACACTCCCAGTTCTCTGACCTCCTCCCTATAAGGGTCTCATCGTTGCCGGTGATCAGGCCTACCACTGTTGTGTCGTCAGCAAACTTAATGATGGTGTTGGAGTCGTGTTTGGCCATGCAGGCCACGCATAATCACCCAAGATCTCCCCACAGACTCCTCCCTTCCTTCCTTCCCCTTATCCAGTAGCTGCTCCTCGCCCACCCAAAATCCCTATTCCTTCATGGACTGTGAAAGCACCTCTTCCTGTGATACAGACTTCTTCCCCATCCCTGATCCCAGGGATGAGGACTCTTCATTCCCTCCCACTAGAGCCCTCCTCCTCTATCAACAATGATCCCTCCCTCTCTCTATAAACTCTGCCCCCTCCTCAGCTCTAAACCCTGACCTTCTCCCCTTATCAACTCTGAATCCCTCATACCTGACCCATGTGTACGCTCATATGTACCCCCTTTTCAAAATACCATCTGAACCACGTCTGACTCCTCACCCTCTAAGGGCACGGCTTCATCCTCCTCTAAATGTTGTTCCTTTTCCGTGGAAGAGTGTAGCGCTGCTCTTCCTTATCATGATACTTCTCCACATCAAAAGGTTCCAGTATATCCTCTGGGTTGTCAAACTCATCCATCTTCCCATCCATTTTGGTGTCAAACCAGACAACATCTTCATCATCATCATTGACCAGTGAGAGACTGACTGGTAGGAAATCACCCTTTGGTGTGGATAGTTGATCTGAGAGCAGCAGAAGCCCAATGCTGGCAAACCCTAAAGGATATGGAAATAAACAGGGTTAGAAGTGTGATCACCATTGGAGGTCTTATCATCACTACTCCCTACAAATCACTTAGTCCCATGGGCTATTTGAGCACAAGGGAGATGTCAGTGCTGTTTACTCAAACCAAACAGAGGTAGTATGATTATGGGTTGTTAGGTTGACAGTCACTCACCATACATCATAGCTCTTTTGGGTTTGGACGTCACACATTTGGAGTCTGTAACGATGTACGCTGAGAGTCGGGAAGCAAGTTCAGGGAGTGAATACATTTAATAAATAAACGAACACAACAAGAAAAACAAACAGCACACCGACATGAAACAGCAACAATGACGACGGGAAGAAACCAAAGGGAGTGACATATAAAGGACAGATAGTCAAGGAGGTGATGGAGTCCAGGTGAGTGTCATTATGCGCGCACCGCTGGTGACAGGTGTGCGCCCTAACGAGCAGCCTGGTGACCTAGAGGTCGGAGGGAGCACACGTGACAGAGTCACAGCAGTCACATATGGAATCCTCTTCCATGAGGGATCTCCACATACAGAAGGGGAGTCAGAGACTTACATTTACATTTTCATAATTTAGCAGACACTCATCCAGAGCGACTTACAGTTAGTGCATTCATCTTAGGGTTTATAGGTATGACAACCACATCTCACAGTCATAGTAAGTAAAACGTCCCTCAATACAGCAGCCATCACCAAAGTCAGTGCTAGTAAGAAAAGGCAAATGTTAGTGCATGAAAGGTATGTACAGATGTAAAGGGCAGAATGTACATTTCCCAGAGTGCAACATTTACCTTACGTCAGCGTACCTGTTCGCTCGGTAGGTGCATGAGTTGTGCATGGGGCCGTGGTCCTCTGATGTCACATGCAGTGAAGGAAGACCAGGAGGAGATGAAAAGATTACCTTTGATACAAGAAATTGACCAATTCATGTCAATTATTGTATTGGTCAAAGGCTGCAATTTGCTTTATTCTTTACAATAAAAAACACTGTTTATTGCATAGATGCAACAGAGAGTGATTGAAATTCAATGATAGATTATAAGTCTCCCATGCTCACCGGTGTGTCTGGGTTAGAGGTAAACTGGAAGGCGCTGAGGGAGAACCGGAGGGCGCAATCAGTTCTGGGGGTGACAAACAGAGCCACCAGGGTTATTTTGGCTCTCCAGCATGCAGCTGTGGATCAGAACAGAATGGGTTTTCACTCAGGTCATGAATAATAATAATTTTCCTATTGTGTCCTTTTTGGGAAATGTGTATTCCCAGTGAGCACCGTCCGGCACCGATGTCCATGTTGGCTCTGGCATTGATTTCAACGTCCACAGACCAAACACAGACGTCTATAATTGGATCAGATTTGGTCCGGTCCAGCCTTGATTTCAAAGTCCACCAACGTCTGGTCTAGACCGGCCTCGATTTGGCCCAAACATAGAGATCTATGATTGGTTTAGATTCGTGCCGGACTGGACCAAATCTGAACCAATCATAGATGTCTATGTTTCACAAGTTAGGACAGCACAGTACAGTAGAGCACAGCACAGTACATTGAGTAGCCAGCCAAATAGAAAAAGTAGTCAGCCAGGAAGTTCCGGACTGTGAATTTTGGATATCGCCTAGGCCTAGATGATCACGACTATTTTCTAAGTAAGAGAACCTTTAACATTAAACCGGTCTTCTCTTGCGATTCAATTCATATTTACAGTTTTTCTGAAAGATATGAATTGCCACAATGATGATTGTTCTTCAAATTATGTATTTGGCTCCGCTGCTGTGGACACTTAAGCTAAGGAAACGAATGTGTCATTTTATTATTTGAGTGAATTATCTCTAACAGTTTGGCCTCTCAATTAATCCCTGTAGGTGGGATTGTCAGGGAAGGGGGCAGGATTTTTGTGAGTCAGATTTGGTAGGGTTTAAGACCGGTCAATAAATCACTGTGGGTGGGACTTTGAGGTAAGGTGGTAACTGTTTTGAAGAAAGAAGAAAACATCTATTCCCGGTTGAGAAACAATATAGAATTGCAGGAAATTGCATCTTAATAATATCTTAGAAGTATTCTAACATAAGCTTTTATAACCTTCAATCTGTTTATCATATTTTGGGCCCTCTTCATTACCTATTGTTCCTGCAGTGAGGATTCAACATCTTCATCGAATGCAGATAATAGCCAAAAAGCAGTAGTAGCCTACCAGTATGCAAATTAGAGAGCCAAATGAACGGCTCTCTCACCGATGCGATCCGTTCAAAAAGAGCTGTTCGTTTGCGAACAACCCATCACCAGGCTGCACTGACGAGTCACTTTAGCGGTCACTTGCAAGTCTCAACATGGGCTTTGAATCCTAGGAAAATACAAAGAAGACCTTTAGCTTACGTGTCCTGATGCAATACCATGGACATATAACTACGTTGTTTGATTGGTTTATGAATGGCAAAGGGGTGTAGGAGATTGAGTCAGTTCAACCCCTTTCAGAAACTATTCAACACAAGCTGTTGGTCCTCAATAAATGAACAGTACATTTTGCCCCCGACTCTGTGGCTGGCTAAAGAAATATGGAACACGCAAAAGAAAATAAAGAATGTGCCACAAAACAATAATTAAGTGGAGTTCAACTCATCGTTACCTCTTACATTACATGGAATGTCTAAATTCAGACATGATTATGAAGGTAAAATAATGTTAAGTGTACAAGCATGTAAAGTATGATTTGCACATGTAAAATATGAGTTGTGTCTGTATAATTAGTTTAGTAGTTGCAAAAAATATTTGCAAATATGTAACTTATTTTGAGAATAAATGCAACTACACTTGCAAACATGGAACTTGATATGTGAACAAATCCAATAATATTTTGCTGGTGAATCTTCATCTGTAAATCAAAACTTAATTTTCCTGCTAGCTCTGTCCATGCTTTTCCTAGAAAATGTCTATCTGATACTGTAGCTATCTAGTTGATGTTGTTCTAGCTATCTCACCCAAAGCAGGCATTTCTCCTCCTTGCTGGTCTGCAGATGCATGATCATGATGTTGTGGCTGTAACATTTAATGGACATTGCACTAGAACAAAAACTAGCTAGCTATATCAGATATACAGTGCGTTCAGAAAGTATTCAGACCCCTTCACTTTTTCCACATTTTGTTACATTACAGCCTTATTCAAACATTTCTTAAGTCTACACACAATACCCCATCATGAAAAACCCCAAACAGGTTTTTAATGATTTTTGCAAACGTATTAAAAAGAAAAAACAGAAATAGCTTATTTACATAAGAATTCAGACCCTTTGCTATGAGACTCGAAATTGAGCTCAGGTGCATCCTGTTTCCATTGATCATACTTGAGATGTATCTACAACTTGATTGGAGTCCACCTGTGGTAAATTCAATTGATTGGACATGATTTAGAAAAGGCACACACCTGTCTATATGAGTTCCCACAGTTGACAGTGCATGTCAGAGCAAAAACCAAGTCATGAGGTCGAAGGCATTATCCGTAGAGCTCTAAGACAGGATTGTGTCAAGGCACAGATCTGGGGAAGGGTACCAAAACATGTGTGCAGCATTGAAGGTCCCAAGGAACACAGTGGCCTCCATCATTCTTAAATGGAAGAAGTTTTGAACCACCAAGAGTCTTCCTAGAGCTGGCCAAACTGAGCAATCGGGGGAGAAGGGCCTTTTCTTTCCTAGATCGCTTGATGATGGTCGACAACATAACTTGTTTGTAAGTCGCTCTGGATAAGAGCGTCTGCTAAATGACTTAAATGTAAATGATACATGATTTGTGTGCCCATGAGAACTGTTTACACAGTGAAACATAATTACATTTTACACAAGCATAGTTACATCCAACATTTCTTCATCGCCCACCCCCCTTCTAATGCGACTAGCAGTTATGGCTGCTTCATGTGATGTATTGTTGTCTCTACCTTCTTGCCCTTTGTGCTGTTGTCTGTGCCCAATAATGTTTGTACCATGTTTTGTGCTGCTACCATGTTGGGCTGCTACTGTCGTGCCTCTGACTGATTAAATTATATTACAGGCTATTTTCAAATCAATTACCTAACGTTTGATTGATTACGTGATTTAATTAAACCATAAAAAAATTAACTCGTTTATAACCTGGGGCACCACAGAAGAGTGTTTATAGAGGTGCTGTCTCCCGAATAAACTCTTAAAGATCTGAAGATCTTTTATATCAATTGCAGTCAATTATTAATCGTCAACTTATTCAGTCTCATCTGAATGTTGTAAAATTCTTGGTTATCTTCACGAACCCTGGCTAACAAGTTGAATAGCAATACAAAAATTGGCTTAATTATTTATTTATTAAATACCTAAATCTACACAGGATGGATCATACATCCATTACTAATCATGTCATAAAAGAAAAAGTCCCTAGCAGGCGAAACCGATATGACAGCTGGTTACACAAAGAAAGGGGGTTGGGTTTGAAAGAAAGAGCGGGAAGACTGAGGGACAAAGGGAATTAGGTCTCTATCGGACCTTTAGGAGCTATGCTAACGTAAATACAGAATCTTATGCATTCTAGTAGCCGCCCATTCCGAAAAGGAAAATGCAAGATATATATTTACACTGAGCTGCACTTCGATAGATGGGTCCTATCATCAGATATAATGTCCCAGACACCAACTGATCTGACATCATATTCTTTAAGTACCAACAGACACTTTCAACTGGTTGGATTACAAAAATATTGTACCTTTCCCCAACCTTTTGATGTTAGCATATGTTAACTCTATGTTAACAAAAGGCTTTCCAAGAGTCCATTCTGTAGAGTGGAGAGAAAAGGGGGAAAGGTATTTATGGGGGTCATAAACCTCATACAACAGGGCAACGTCATGACACTACCATGTTGTTATGTTGTGTTGCTACCATGCTAAGACAACAACATAGGTCTCTCTTTATGTAGTGTTGTGGTGTCTCTCTTGTCTGATGTGTGTTTTGTCCTATTTTTTTATTTTTATTTTAATCACAGCCCCCGCAGGAGGCCTTTTGCCTTTTGGTAGGCCACCATTGTAAATAAGAATTTGTTCTTAACTGACTTGCCTAGTTAAATAAAGGTTCAAAATAAATAACACTTACAGTGCATTTTCCGAGATCCATAATTCGTACAGGGTTTAACGTCAATGTTCTAATTCAACTGTTAAAGGCTTAATAATGACAAATAACATTGTCATAAATGTCGTCCTTAATGTAAGGAAAGAAAGGTAGTATTTTATGTCAAACGATCTGTGAAGACTCCAAGCATTAACCCATGAACTATGGACAACTCATGAACTAGGTTGTAAAACATGTTTTGATTCAACACATCATGTATTGAATGTAGGATACCTATTTTGCCTGTGTTCATGTGTTTAAAATTGCTTTGGCTGAGACGGTAGGCTACCCGCAGTGGTGTAGGCTTAGCGTAGAGTAAACGCTGTTTACCCCCCCCCCCCCAAAAAAAAATGCATTGAAAGTATATGGAGCATACATTTTTTTCACCGCCACCGGCAGAGTTTACCCACCTATTTTATTTTTTTACACATCACTGGCTACCAGTAGGCCTATTTGAAGTTGATGTTAATACACATTGTAGCCTAGTTTATTAAGTTGACGTGTGTGTGTTAGTGTGCCCATCCCGTTTTTCCCTGCACAGTTTCAGACCCATTTTAGGTGTCCCGATTTTTCAGGCTACATTTGTCAGCAAGACGCATCAATTAATGTAGGCCTAATCAATGGCACACTTTTTGGTGTTTTGTTTTTAACAGATGTCTATTTCCATTAATCAAATGTTGCCAGTTTGGATGCTGGATTTATTGTAGAGTGGATGAACATTCCCACTTTTTGAAGTGATTTGTTTGACAATCAAAAGAAAATATGATTGGTTGTGTTCATGCCACATTAAATGGTAATATAATTTTACATTTTAAATTAAAGTATTTATTTATTTATTAGGGCCATGAATAAATGTGCACTCCAAACATGTAGGCCTACACCAAAACAGCACCATTTTCACTTGAGAGAGGAGCACATTGGATAAGGCCCTTAAAGTAAGAGTTCAAAGTTCATACCATTTTGCCATAATCAGTTCACGCTGAATTCTGGCTGGTCTAGTAGGCCCTTAAAGTGTACTTAAAGTTACCACATTGTAGACTACTTACTAGCCAAAGAAAATTCGCCTGGCTACCCACGGACGTTAGCTTCTTCTCAGCAATGAGTCTGGATCCGAGTAGGCTACCTCCCAGACTATTTCTAAAACGCATTCTAACCGTTCTGATTGAACCCAGAAACTGATGGGTTGGATCAGAACACACTTGGGCAAAGCGGCGTTTTGAAAATTAGTCGCGCAAATCCCGAGTTCAAAACAATTGGGAACTCGGAAATCTCTGACTTCCGAGACTTCAAAACTACTGGGAACTCTGAAAAAAAACGAGCTCCGACTGGGGAAAATAGACTTCAACGATCATCCAAATCGGAATTCCGGGGCTCTTTGTAGAGCTCTGACTTTCCGACCTGGAGATCATCGACGTCATTATTTGACCATGTATTTTTCCGAGTTCACAGTTATTTTGAACGTAGCATAACTACCTCAAAGTCTGTTCAAGAACGTACAACATTTTTTGGGGTAACGTGTCGCGTTCCGCAACGTAACAAACGTTAAGGTGAACTGAATGCGCCTTCATCATGAAGTAAGCTGTGCAGCGAACATAGACAGCGGAATAATTTGAGTCGTCAGGAAAAAATGAAATTGATACCGTCTAGGATTTGTCAAAGTTAAATATTACAGTACTTGAGACATTCAAGAGTAACAATCATTTTTAGAGTTCTGTTTTTTTGATATGTCATATAAACAGTGTTGGGTAGTACGCTACATGCAATTCAACTAGAAATGTAACTACATTTTGCAGTAGCTTGGTAGTAGTTGAACTAACTTCTGATCTTGGTAGTGTTTTCAGTAGTTCATATAACTTTTTGCCATGTACCCAACTACACACTACTTTATTTCTTTTTTTAATGTGTGAAGTAGGCAATCATTTCCATTCTTTTTCGGCATCAGACGTACCGGATTCTCACTTGAAACAGTTTGTATATTTAATAGGCAAAATGATACATTATGTTAACATCTGACTGCAGAGTGATCTATATTTCAGATTCATTTCCCAACACTGCTGATAAATAGAAAACTTGGCTTGGGTCTGCTCAAAGATTCATACAAGTATAAATACAATCAAATGAATTGTTTGTCACATTACACACAACACAAACCATTCACAAGAGCAGGACACAGCTTCAACTGACAGATCTGACAATACTTCTAAATAGGTAAACAAGTTAAGACTTTAAATACAAAAAAAAACAGCCCATTACCTTGTGATAAAAGTCACATAATTCGGATTATCATACAACACACATGCATGTTGTATACACCCATAGCCAAATAAACTTGTCTATACAAAAATGCACACATCCATATTCACAGACAACTGTGTACAGATTATGTAATGTGCCAAATTAGTAATGCGTGTGCTTTCTTTCACACAACTAGTTTTAATAAATAGTTAGTGAAAATGCTGTGCTATTAATCTCTCCATTCAAGGCATCAAACATTAATTTAGAAGTGAGATCGTTAACTCAAACTCGTTAGAAAGCTTTCCCACTCTCCAAGAACGGTTCTACTTTTTAAAGGGTGACTTTGGGAGAAAAACTGTATATCAATGCATCATGATACCAGGTCATTTAATGCTTAAAAACAAAAATATTTTCATAAGATATTTGGCTACAGATGCCACTTCTTACCCATCTGTCCAAAAACTAATCCTGTGAAATGTCAACACATACTGGAGATTGAGATTTGAGTTCCCAGTTGTTTTGAACGCAAATCTCAAACTTCTGACTTCAGTGCATTCAAAACGGGGAGGGGGGGGAAAAAAATAAGAAGCGCTGACTGGAAAAAAAAAAACCCACCGATTTGAGTGGTCATCCAACTCAGAATTCCATCTCGGGAACTCGGGCCTCTAGAAACAGATCCGACTTTCCAACCTGAAGATCACTGGCGTCATGATTTGACCTTGTGTTTTTCCCGAGTTCCCATTCTAGCTAAAGTGGCTAGCTTAGCTGACGAACTATACTGAACAGAAATATGAATACAACATGCAACATTTTTACTAAGTCACAGTTCATATAAGGAAATAAGTCAACTGTTATAAATTAATTTGGCCCTAATCTATGGATTTCATATGACTGGGCAGGGGTGCACTTGAGCCAGACCGAGCCAATCAGAATTTTAAAAAAAATCCCCACTAAAAGGGCTTTATTGCAGACAGAAATACTCCTCAGTTTCATCAGCTGCCCAGGTGGCTGGTCTCAGACGATCCCACAGGTGAAGAAGCCGGATGTTGAGATCCTGGGATGGGGTCTGCAGGTGTGAGGCCGGTTGGATATATTGCCAAATTCTCTAACAACATTGGAGGCGGTGTATGGTAGAGAAAAGAACATTACTCTGGCAACAGCTCTGTTGGACATTTCTGCAGTCAGCATGCCAATGGCGAAGTTGGACTGTTCATGCTCAAGTCAACTTTAAAAAAAAAGGGAAGTCTTCACCGTGTGAGAGAAACAACTTTGACCAAATAGAATTTAGTAAAAACTGTTATACAGAAAATCTCATTGCAATTACGGGGTTTCCAAAGTACAACATGTGTTAAGGCAGTAATAATAAGGTGGAATTCAGCTAGCCTAGATACAGTAAGTCTGAAATCCAGACATCATTGGCAATGTTAATGAGTTCATTAAGGTTAGCGTTTCCTTTTCCCCACAAGACACCAATATAATTCCAGTGAATGGATAAGATTGAACAGTTATGTGCTCTCCACATCCCTAAAGAAGGCTATTACTCTCACGATAAGTGAAAAGGATTTACATTAAAACGTAACCATTAACACAGTCTAGATAAAACAAGTCACTGGTATGCCCTAAAAATTAGGACTGAAATCTTCACTCTGAGGACCATCCTTTCTGGATGGAAAATCTTTTTCTTCTGCTGAGAAAGGCTTCCCCCCTTTGAACTAATACTTGGTTCAGGTAGACAAATCATTCAAATGTTAGATTTGAAGGGTAAATGCCCCCCCCCCCCCCCAAAAAAAAAAATCCCAAACCAACATTTCTAATGCAAACAGACACATAAACCAACACCACAAATACATAGTACAGCAGGCAATAGACAGGGCACAGAGAGAGCGATGACTCACTGTCCAATAGGGGTCTCTGTAAGCCTGTTGAATCCTTTGGAGACTAGGGCCATTGCGTTCATGTAGCAACAGGTAGGAAGCAGCCACAGTGTCATCTGGTTTTTCTACTGTTAGTTCCAATTAAACCCAAACACTCCAGCCTGCCAGTGCAAACACGCGGGACAGTTGTGGCCTTTCGGCTCCTCTCCCAGGACTCCTACACAACGCTCCCAAGCTCTGTATCGGAATCCTGATTGCTGTCCCTGTTTCAGAATAGGAACACAGCCAAGAGTTAGACACAAAGGACTTGGCTTGTTCAAGATATTCATGGCAGAGAGGCTAAGAACTAAGGCTTAAAGCATGTCCTTTGCATTTAGCTGAGGTAGAGAGAAAGATGCCAGAAAGGAACTAAGTTTAGTGTCCCCCTGCAAGATCATTTAGTTCCCCAGTGCACTTAATTTAGGAAAAAAAATTGCTCAGGTCGTGCATGAACACTGTTCTATTACAATGAGTGTCTGGCTTAGATACCCCCAATCAGCCCTAATCGTGGGTGTGTTTGGCCTGACTCACCGCATCTCCTGCAGTAGTTTCCTGTTGCCTTGCCTCCTCTCCTCGTCAATGGGGTAGGTCTTGAATATCAACAGCCCTAGGAATATCAGAACAACAGGAGCAGCTGAGACCAGCACCTTCAGGGTTAAATTCACTGCATCAGGTTGCGAGCAGCCTCTTGTCACAAAGCCGGCAAAGCTGAACAAAATTTACAGGGAGAGAGAAGAAAAGAAAGCAGATATAAGGTACAGTTTGGCTTGATTATGAATGTGAGGATTACGTTATGGTTCACCACACGAGTGGCCCAGTGGCCCAAGGAAAATGCAGCTATCCTACAGTAGAATTTAGGCAATTGTTTTGAAAATATGATTCACTAAGCTGTTAGGAGTCCTGCAAAATAGAGTTAGATTTCAAGCTAAGCTCAGCATGCTCAGTTTATCATGTACAATACAAGCAAGAGAGCGAAACACACTTACTCGAGACTGAGAGTGGAGATGCCGAGAGAGATTCCTGAGGCAAACTTGGTGAAGAAGACATAGAAAGAGTAGAAAATGGCCTCGTGGCCACTAGAGTCTGGATTCTTCACTTTGAAATCATCCACCACATCTGGGAGCATTGACCTGAGAAACAGAGAAAGAAGACAATGTATACAAAAAAAAGGCACGACCCACCACAGACTGGACATAGGTAAAGAGACACTGGCGATATGATAGAGATCTATAGGTTGCTGTGGGTATACAGAGGTACATTCAGACAGTAGGAAACTTACCAGGGTAGGAGGAAAGCTGCAGCCACACTGACTCCTGCTGCCACAGAGACCACATAGGCCACAATCAGACTGCTCTCAATGCAGACGATCAGGATCATGAAGGGCACTGCCCACTGCGGAGAGAGACATGAATAAAACAAGCCACAAGAGAGCACCCCATACACACCAGCTTTGAGATGAAGCGCCACAACACACTGCTTACCGTGATGCCAATGTAGACTGCAGTCTTTTTCCCAAATCTGGTCAGGAACCATTGCCAGAACGGAATGGACAAAGTCCCAGAGAGCTACAAATTAAACACCAAAGAAGAGCATTAGGATATTTAACTTTTGAACCATTTCCATAAAAATACTCATCTAAGCACTGTGGGCAATGTGGGTACAGAAAAGTTCAGACTGACCGATAGGCTAAAACATAATGTGAGAAGGACACAATGTGAAAGGGCTCTTTATTTAAACCTGTAGGGGGTCCATGACCCTTGACCTGTTAGAGGTGTGGTCAACCCAGGGGCGGAAATCCCGTGGGGGGGACACGACCCCCCCCATCCTGGGAAAAATATGATTTGTCCCCCCCCAATATATCACTGAAACATAACTATGTAATTTAAATAATACGCAATGAAAGCAATTGTGCTGATTATAGACATTTAATAGCGCATTTTTAAGTTTCAAAAGATTGCGACCACCCCCACCCTTTGCCTCACAATGGTTTGATCCACTGCCAGTTCCTTAGTTGGCAAGGTAACAGAGGGGTCGTGTCTACTGTCTGAAAGGCACTCAATGAACGTAACTGACGTGAGGTTAATCCAGTCAGTCGCGCACACCCACTAGCTGAATATGCAGAGCTAGCGCACAAATATTAACTATTAAGCTAGCTAGTACCTATTCCATTTGTGGCCTCGTCAAAGATGGAATCTTTGCTATCGTCAATTTATTCCAAGATCAGCATGCAGATGTAAATTAGTGCTTCAAAGTCCCTGTGATAAGGTTAGCGATAAACTGAAGTCCAAACTGAACTACACTCTCTTCTACCATTGTCTTAAATATATTTAATGGTCTCGGTACAAAAGCTAAATTGTCGCAAGGGAACTTTTATTTATTTATATTTCACCTTTATTATTTAACCCGGGTAGAAAAGATTATAGCAAACACCACTGAAACGGAATTGGTGCTCGCTAGCTTTGCAAATTCAGCTATTGTTGGAAGCCAGCCAATATGAAACAAACTATTAAAATTACAAAACGTTGTAGCATATGTTGTGTAAATGGTGAACTCATACAGCTGTCAACTCTTGTCATTTTAATCCGTTTCACATTTGCTAGCTACCTTTTAGATCGAAGCCCAAATAGAATGATTGAAGATGATAGAAGCCCATCTCCTACTGTAAATAACCTACACTGTGTGTGTGTAGCCAGCCAGCCAGGTAGAAAAATGGCAGAAAAATAAAAGACGGACATCAGAGTATTTTTCAACACACCAAAACGCAAAGTAAGAACCCTAGTAGCCTAATATCTCAAAGACTAGTTGATAAAATGTTCATAAGAAAGAAATGAAATTCTAATGGAAATGTTTCAATGATGTCATTAGGCAGAGCAGGCAACAGATGGCACACAGACAGCAGAGTTGGGGACAGATATGCAGGGACAGACTGGCAGAGACAGGGAGTCTCAGGTAAGTTTGTTGAGTCTTTGGCAACATTATGAAAGGTTCTCCATTTTTTGTACTTGTAAAATAGGAACATAATTGGAAAATGCCATGGATACCCCCACTCTCAACTTTAACAAATCTTAGTTCAGTCACCAGTTAAAGGCAATGGTATTGCTGTTGTGATTAGTTGTGTAGTTTTGGGTACCGGTAGTTAGGAGTACAGCAAACACCTTATTTCTTTGGTTCCTCAATATACATTTACCATATTACAATGTAGGCTGTGTGTTACAGCACTACTTTTGGTGTCCCCCTCAGGAATTGCTCTTGAGAAAATGTCATGTAATTGTCCCCTCCAAAGTTGATATCAGATTTTCACCCCTGGGTCAACCCATGTGTCAAATGACCACACAAGGTTTAGCTAGCAGCTGAGCACTCAGCAGTATTAGAAATATCTAACACTATGCTGACCAAAACCAGCCTTGCATGTATGGCAGTTGGAGGAGTTGGCTAAATCACAAAGATCTGGTGACCGGGCTACTAAGGACCTTTCTAAACTCCCACATTTCCTGCTCCAGTGGCCAGGGCGGTGCAGGGCAGGTCTACATCCTACTCAGGCAGAGGGAGAAGCGACGGTGCAGAAAAGAAGGAATGGTAAATTGGAAGGAAATGCCAAAGCATGTTCCCATGGCGGTGCTGACAGATAGCCCGAGCAACAAAAGCCCCTCTGTGCTCCTTTCTTACCCCTGCTCTCTCTATTAGAGTGAGAGGGTGACAGGTTCCCAGGGACCACAACCACCTCTCACCCCCCAAAAAATTTGCCCTTTCCATTCCATAAAACACCATGGAACCACAGACATTACGCCACCCCACAAGCTGACATTTCAGTCAGCACAGAATGTAGTCACTGATGCCTTTGTGTTACACCTCTAGTGGGAGTGATCCCTAGACTCACCATAATGACCAGGAGAATGTTTTGGAAGTCATTTCTGAAGCCCATGGTGTAGCTGATGAACAGGGCAAAGTTCCCCTCCAGGAGCTGCAAGAAGGACAGCAATGACATGAACATCAACCACTGAACATACAGGAAGTCATATACTGTTGAAGTCGGAAGTTTACATACACTTAGGTTGGAGTCATTAAAATTTGTTTTTCAACCACTCCACAAATTTCTTGTTAACAAACTATAGTTTTGGCAAGTCGGTTAGGACATCTACTTTGTGCATAACAGGTAATTTTTCCAACAATTGTTTACAGAAATTATTTCACTGTATCACAATTCCAGTGGGTCAGAAGTTTACATACACTAAGTTGACTGTGCCATTAAACAGTTTGGAAAATTCCAGAAAATTATGTCATGGCTTTTGAAGCTTCCGATAGGCTCTTTTGACATCATTTGAGTCAATTGGAGGTGTACCTGTATTTCAAGGCCTACCTTAAAACTCAGTGCCTCTTTGCTTGACATCATAGGAAAATCAAATCAGCCAAAACCTCCGAAAGAATAATGGTAGACATCCAGAAGTCTGGTTCATCCTTGGGAGCAATTTCCAAAAGCCTGAAGGTACCACATTCATCTGTACAAACAATAGTACGCAAGTATAAACACCATGGGACCTCGCAGCCGTCATACCGCTCAGGAAGGAGAGAGGAATGTAATTTGTTGCGAAAAGTGCAAATCAATCCCAGAACAACAGCAAAGGACCTTGAAGATGCTGGAGGAAACGGGTACAAAAGTATCTATTAGCCACAGTAAAACGAGTCCTATATCGACATAAACTGAAAGGCTGCTCAGCAAGGAAGAAGCCACTGCTCCAAAACTGCCATAAAAAAGCCAGACTATGGTTTGAAACTGCACATGGGGACAAAGATCGTACTTTTTGGAGAAATGTCCTCTGGTCTGATGAAACAAAAATAGAACTGTTTGGCCATAATGACCATCGCTATGTTTGGAGGAAAAAGGGGGAGGCTTGCAAGCCGAAGAACACCATCCCAACCGTGAAGCACGGGGGTGGCAGCATCATGTTGTGGGGGTGCTTTGCTGCAGGAGGGACTGGTGCACTTCAAAATAGATGGCATCATGAGGGAGGAAAATTGTGGATACATTGAAGAAACATCTCAAGACATCAGTCAGGAAGTTAAAGCTTGGCCGCAAATGGGTCTTCCAAATGGACAATGACCCCAAGCATACTTCCAAAGTTGTGGCAAAATGGCGTAAGGACAACAAAGTCAAGGTATTAGAGTGGCCATCAAAGCCCTGACCTCAATTCTATAGAACATTTGTGGGCAGAACTGAAAAACCGTGTCCGAGAAAGCCTGACTCAGTTACACCAGCTCTGTCAAGAGTAATGGGTCAAAATTCACCCAACTTATTGTGGGAAGCTTGTGGAAGGCTACCCGAAACATTTGACCCAAGTTAAACAATTTAAAGGCAATGCTACCAAATACTAATTGAGTGTATGTAAACTTCTGATCATTGGGAATGTGATGAAAGAAATAAAAAGCTTAAATCATTCTCTCCTATTATTCTGACATTTCACATTCTTAAAATAAAGTGGTGATCCTAACTGACCTAAGACAGGGAATTTGTACTAGGATTAAATGTCAGGAATTGTGAAAAACTGAGTTTAAATGTATTTGGCTAAGGTGTATGTAAACCTGACTTCAACTGTACATACAGCAAACCAAACACCAGGGTTACACAGCCTATAGCTTATCATAAATCATTTTTGGTGCAACTGTATCCCACTCTAGGAGTATGAGTCACCATGAAGGCCAGCGACGTGAAGAGGAATCCCATGACCAGTTTGACATACGGCCCATATCCCATCACCATCCTCATGCCCTCAAAGAACGACATGGGCTCTGTCTTCAGACGACCACACTCTATGACCAAAACAAAGATGGTGATTAAAACTGATTAAATGCACTGTGCCAAACATCAGCTGAAGACTTATCTGATGTGCTTATCCCTCGTCTATGACATTTACTGACTGCCAAAATGTGGCCTTCTCCTAGTTACTTGTAACAAAGAATTCTTGTAACATTTTAGGGTTGAGAGGAAAGGATTTTCTGAGGATAACAGCTGTTATACTTTTCTCATATTTAGAGTACATTTGATGTAATTAATGTGAATAAAATTATGTAAACAACTTCCATTAATCAAGTCACACCTTCCTGCTCTCTGACTCCCAGGAACAGGACTGCTGCACAGAGAACATACATGACACAGATGACTGCTGAGGCGATGAGGTAGGCTCGTTTCTGTTAGAGGGACAGGAGGAGCAGGGTTAGGGTCAAATGACACTTCTAACATTGCCATTACAATGTTACACAACATGTCATCCCTGGGGTCCCCCTCTCACCGTTTCATCCAGGGATATGTGGGAGATGTTGACGTCTGACCCCAGCAGTGTGGTGTTACTGTTGTCAAGGACATCCAGGTCACCCGGGAGACAGGGGGCGATCGCCCCACCCACAATCTGCCCCTGAATTGCTGTGCCAACCACCGTGCCCAGCACCTCCACCGTCATACCTGAACAAGAGAGAGAGAGTTGAATGAAGACCTCATATTACAACCACATGAGATGCTACATAACTGCAAAGATGTACAGGATGACTTACGGTAGGCCGTGGCAGAGTCCCTCTCTTTCTGGTCCATGCTGATGAACATGGTGAGCGCTGAGTATGGCACATGGAAGCACTGCACACAAAAATAATCAATTCCTGGCACAAAATAGCTGTATGTAGCAGTAGAAGTAAAAGTATTGTCTGTTAGTTTACGCCAATCAGGGTAGGGATGGTAGGGAAAAAGTATTAAAAGGGATTAGAAATAACAATTATATTGATAGAACCCACATTAAAGCAGATCTACCCACCCACACAAATATATTGTTTAATTACATTTACGTCATTTAGCAGACGCTCTTATAATTACAACCATATCACAGTGGAGATTGAGGAGCAATGTATTGTAACATGTGCCCCTTCTTATTAATAACATTTGTTCACTAACAATAGTGTGTGTATAGGGGAGACTGACCGTCTGCAGAGACTGGAATAGGCAGTAGAAGATCAGATACCACAGGACCTTCCACTGCTCCACTGGAGGGACATACCAGATCAGGAAGTACGTGAGTACTGCAAAGGGAGTGGAGATGAGGATCCTGTGAGGAAAACAGAGGAGCATTTTAATGTTTTGGTGTCTAAGTAGGTCTATTTCATCTCTGTGACTGGAGAAAATGATACCATTTAAAATATATATATATATATATATATTTTTTTTTTTAAATTTTCCCCAGTATTGAAGCAGTAAATATTTGTTCACAATTATGATTTCCATGAGTCCCTGCCAGGCTAAGTGTGGCACCTGGTAGTTATGGCAGTAGTGCTACCATATTTTGGGCACTAACTTGTCATCTGCACAGGGTTGAGATATATATATATATATATAAACACTGAACAAACATAAGGAAATCAGTCAATTGAAATTCATTAGGCCCTAATCTAGGGATTTCACATGACTGGGCAGGGGTGCAGCCATGAGTGGTCCTTGGGGGGGGGATTTTTAAAATTGTATTTAACTAGGCAAGTTGTAATAGAGCCCGGGATTGAACCAGGGTCTGTAGTGACACCTCTAGCACTGAGATGCAGTGCCTTAGACCACTTAATATGCAACACCTGTCAGGTGGATGGATTATCTTGGCAAAGGAGAAATGCTCACTAACAGGGATGTAAACACATTTCTGCACAAATTTGTAGAGAAAGAAGCTTTTTGTGCAATTTTCAATTTTTATTTCAGCTCATGAAACAATTTACATGTTGCATTTATATTTTTGTTCAGTATATAAAGTATTTAACTTTTATTTAACTAGGCAAGTCAGTTAAGAACAAATACTTATTTACAATGACGGCCTACACCGGCCAAACCCGGACAACGTTGGGCCAATTGTGCGCCGCCCTATGGGACTCCCAATAACGGCCAGTTGTGATACAGTCTGGATTCGAACCATGGTGTCTGTAGTGATGCTTCAAGCACTGAGATGCAGTGCGTTTGACTGCTGCGCCACTCAGGAGCCATTGAACCCTGTCGTTTTCTAATCTTCTTACATTCCCAGTCCCTTTTTTTAATTCTTTCTCTGCATTGAGATCTATAACCCTTAATCCCGTTTGGGGCTGTGTATGGAGAAGGGGCTCAGAATGGGCTCACTGTGGCCCTTCTCTCTGCACTATGCCTGCCAACAGGGAGATTGTGGTGGGCTGTCCTTGTGGTGGCGCCATACTGACTCGCCTCACTCTATAGGCACAATTACACAATACACCTGACCAGCAAACCAATTGACTCCAGCTAGAAAAGCAGAACATCCATAGAGAACAAAGGATCCACTACTGCAGTGGTCTCCAACACGTAGACCATTAGCTCAACAATCAATTCTGAAAGTACATGCATTCCATCTCAAAGCTCACAGCTACCATCCAATCAAAGCAACATTGACATTATCCCACCCCTGGTTAGCCACTATTGGCTTAAAGCCAAATGTAACAATATCTGCCAATTACCAGCAATATTGCCCCTCTGTCTGTTTGGTGCGTACAGTTGTCCATCAGTCAGTATGTAGCCAATTAGCGATGTTAATGATAGTCTACACACAAGATGCTGGGTGTCTTTCCCCAAAAACCTTCTCAATTAAATGTAAACTGCGAAGTTGGCTTCCCAGACAGAACTATCATGATTAATTAGGTCATTGTTTTTCAAACTCTGCCATGACGTGTTCTGCAGCAGTAGGCCTTATTGCTAAACCGACACATTACTCACTCGTTTTGATCACGCGGACTGGGATATGTTCAGAGTAGCTTCAGAAAATAATATTGACACATATGCTGATAAACTCATTCACTGTATCAGGAAGTGCATAGGAGATGTTGCACCCACTGTGACTATTTAAACCTACCCCAAACCGTGTATAGATGGGAGCATTTGCGCAAAACTGAAGGCGCGAACCATCGCATTTAACCAGGGCAAGAAGACTGGGAATATGGAATAATACAAACAGTGTAGTTATTCCCGCCGCAAGCAATCAGGCTAAACGTCGGTATAAGGACAAAGTTGAGTCCCAGTTCAACGGCTCAGATACGAGGCTCAGATACGAGTTGTATGTGGCAGGGTCTACAGACAATCACGGATTATAAAAGGAAGACCAGCCACGTCGCGGACACCGACGTCTTGCTTCCGGACAGGCTGAACACTTTCGCTCGCTTTGAGGATAATACAGTGCAACCGACGCGGCCCGCTATCAAGGACTGTGGGCTCTAATTCTCCGTGGCGGCCGTGAGTAAGACATTTAAGTGTGTTAACCCTCGCAAGGCTGCGGGCCCAGATGATATCTCTAGCCGTGTCCTCACAGCATGGCTGGCGTTTACAGCTATATTTAATCTCTCCCTATCCCAGTCTGTTGTCCCCATATGCTTCAAGATGGCCACCATTGTCCCTGTACCTAAGAAAGCAAAAGGTAATTGAACTAAATGACTATCGCCCCGTAGCACTCACCTCTGTCCTCATGAAGTGCTTTGAGAGACTAGTCAAGGATCATATCACTCTACCTTAACTGACTCCCTAGACCCACTTCCATTTGCTTACCGCCCCAATAGATCCAGAGAATCCAATCACCACCACACTGCCCCATCCCATCTGGACAAGAGGAATACCTTTGTAAGAATGCTGTTCATTAACTATAGCGCAGCATTAAATACCATAGTACAAGCTCATCATCAAGCTCGAGGCCCTGGGTCTGAACCCCACCCTGTGCAACTGGGTCCTGGACTTCCTGACGGGTCGCCCCCAGGTGGTGAAGGTAGGAAACACCTCTTCGCTGATCCTCAACACAGGGGACCCACAAGGGTGCGTGCTCAGCCCCCTCCTGTCCTCCCTGTTCACCCATGACTGCGTGGCCAAGCACGCCTCCAACTCAATCATCAAGTTCGCAGACAACAGTAGTAGGCTTGATTACCAACAACGATGAGACAGCCTTCAGGGAGGAGGTGAGGGCTCTGGGAGTGTGGTGCCAGGAAAATAACCTCTCACTCAACAGAAGGCGGGGTCAGTAGAGGTGCATCAAAGCTGGAACCGAGAGACTGAAAAACAGCTTCTATTTCAAGGCCATCAGACTGTTAAACAACCATCACTAGCACAGAGGCAAATGCCTATAGACCGATTAGGAATCACTGGCCACTTTAATGTTTCTGTATCTAGCATTACTCATTTCATATGTAAACTGCACTCCACACCATCTTAGTCACTTTTAAATTGTGCTTACATATTGCGTCACCCATTTCATATGTACACTGCTCCAAAAAATAAAAGGGAACGCTAAAATAACATCCTAGATCTGAATGAATGAAATAATCTTAATACTTTTCTCTTTACATAGTTGAATGTGCTGACAACAAAAATCACAAAAATAATCAATGGAAATCCAATTTATCAACCCATGGAGGTCTGGATTTGGAGTCACACTCAAAATTAAAGTGGAAAACCACACTACAGGCTGATCCAACTTTGATGTAATGTCCTTAAAACAAGTCAAAATGAGGCTCAGTGTGTGTGGCCTCCACGTGCCTGTATGACCTCCCTACAACACCTGGGCATGCTCCTGATGAGGTGGCGGATGGTCTCCTGAGGGATCTCCTCCCAGACCTGGACTAAAGCATCTGCCAACTCCTGGACAGTCTGTGGTGCAACGTGGCGTTGGTGGATGGAGCGAGACATGATGTCCCAGATGTGCTCAATTGGTTTCAGGTCTGGGGAACGGGCAGGCCAGTCCATAGCATCAATGCCTTCCTCTTGCAGGAACTGCTGACACACTCCAGCCACATGAGGTCTAGCATTGTCTTGCATTAGGGGGAACCCAGGGCCAACCGCACCAGCATATGGTCTCACAAGGGATCTGAGGATCTCATCTCGGTACCTAATGGCAGTCAGGCTACCTCTGGCGAGCACATGGAGGGCTGTGCGGCCCCCCAAAGAAATGCCACCCCACACCATGACTGACCCACCGCCAAACCGGTCATGCTGGAGGATGTTGCAGGCAGCAGAACGTTCTCCACGGCGTCTCCAGACTCTGTCACGTGTGCTCAGTGTGAAACTGCTTTCATCTGTGAAGAGCACAGGGCGCCAGTGGCAAATTTGCCAATCTTGGTGTTCTCTGGCAAATGCCAAACGTCCTGCACGGTGTTGGGCTGTAAGCACAAGTCCCCCCTGTGGACGTCGGGCCCTCATACCACCCTCATGGAGTCTGTTTCTGACCATTTGAGCAGACACATGCACATTTGTGGCCTGCTGGAGGTCATTTTGCAGGGCTCTGGCAGTGCTCCTCCTGCTCCTCCTTGCACAAAGGCAGAGGTAGCAGTCCTGCTGCTGGGTTGTTGCCCTCCTACGGCCTCCTCCACGTCTCCTGATGTACTGGCCTGTCTCCTGGTAGCGCCTCCATGCTCTGGACACTACGCTGACAGACACAGCAAACCTTCTTGCCACAGCTCACATTGATGTGCCATCCTGGATGAGCTGCACTACCTGAGCCACTTGTGTGGGTTGTAGACTCCGTCTCATGCTACCACTAGAGTGAAAGCACCGCCAGCATTCAAGTGACCAAAACATCAGCCAGGAAGCATAGGAACTGAGAAGTGGTCTGCAGAACCACTTTTTTGGGGGTGTCTTGCTAATTGCCTATAATTTCCACCTGTTGTCTATTCCATTTGCACAACAGCATGTGAAATGTATTGTCAATCAGTGTTGCTTCCTAAGTGGACAGTTTGATTTCACAGAAGTGTGATTGACTTGGAGTTAAATTGTGTTTAAGTGTTCCCTTTATTTTTTTTGAGCAGTGTATATACTGTATTGTCTTCTATACTACACCACTGACTGTTAAACAGCCATCTCCATCACATCAGAGGCTGCTGCCTATAGACAGATTAGGACTCAATGGCCACTAAGGAAATGAAACACTATCCACTTGAATAATGTCTCCGTATCTTGCATTACTCATCTCATGTGCAAACTGTACTCTATACTATTCTACAGTATCTTAGTCACTAATTGTATGTAAATACTGCATCACCCATCTCATATGTATATACTGCACTTTATACTATGCCACTGTATCTTAGTCCAATGCAGCTCTTACATACAGCTACAGTTGAAGTCAGAAATTTACATTAGGTTGGAGTCATTCAAACTCATTTTTCAACTACTCCACAAATTTCTTGTTAACAAACTATAGTTTTGGCAAGTTGGTTAGGACATCTACTTTGTGCATGACAAGTAATTTTCCCAACAAATGTATCACAATTCCAGTGGGTCAGAAGTTTACATACACTAAGTTGACTTTGCCTTTAAACAGCTTGGAAAATTCCAGAAAATGTCATGGCTTTAGAAGCTTCTGATAGGCTAATTTACATCATTTGAGTCAATTGGAGGTGTACCTGTGGATGCATTTCAAGGCCTACCTTCAAACTCAGTGCATCTTTGCTTGACATCATGGGAAAATCAAAAGAAATCAGCCAAGATATCAGAAAAAAAAAAATTGTAGACCTCCACAAGTCTGGTTCATCCTTGGAAGCAATTTCCAAATGCTTTAAGGCACCACATTCATCTGTACAAACAATAGTACACAAGTATAAACACCATGGGACCACGCAGCTGTCATACCGCTCAGGATGGAGATGCATTCTGTCTCCTAGAGATGAATGTACTTTGGTGGAAAAGTGCAAATCAATAGCAAAGGACCTTGTGAAGATGGTACAAAAGTATCTATATCCACAGTAAAACGAGTCCTATATCGACATAAGCTGGAATGTCGCTCAGCAAGGAAGAAGCCACTGCTCCAAAACCGTCATAAAAAAAGCCAGACTACTTTTTTCAACTGCACATGGGGACAATGAACATACTTTTTGGAGAAATGTCCTCTGGTCTGATGAAACAAAAATAGAACTGTTTGGCCATAATGACCATCGTTATGCTTGGAGGAAAAAGGGGGATGCTTGCAAGCCGAAGAACACCATCCCAACTGACGCACGGGGGTGGCAGCATCATGTTGTGGGGGTGCTTTGCTGCAGGAGGGTCTGGTGCACTTCAAAATAGATGGCATCATGAGGGAGGAAAATTGTGGATACATTGAAGAAACATCTCAAGACATCAGTCAGGAAGTTAAAGCTTGGCCGCAAATGGGTCTTCCAAATGGACATTGACCTCAAGCATACTTCCAAAGTTGTGGAAAAATGGCGTAAGGACAACAAAGTCAAGGTATTGGAGTGGACATCACAAAGCCCTGACCTCAATCCTATAGAACATTTGTGGGCAGAACTGAAAAAGCGTATGCGAGCAAGGAGGCCTACAAACCTGACCCAGTTACACCAGCTCTGTCAGGAAGAATGGGCCAAAATTCACCCAACTTTTTGTGGGAAGCTTGTGGAAGGCTACCTGAAGCATTTGACCCAAGTTAAACAATTTAAAGGCAATGCCACCAAATAGTAATTGAGTGTATGTAAACTTCTGACCCACTGGGAATGTGACGAAAGAAATAAAGCAATCATTCTACTATTATTCTGACATTTCACACTCTTAAAATAAAGTGGTGTTCTAACTGACTTAAGACAGGGAATTTTTACTAGGATTAAATGTCAGGAATTGTGAAAACCTGAGTTTAAGTGGATTTGGCTAAGGTGTATGTAAACTTCCGACTTCAACTGTATATTCTTAATCCATTCTTTACTTAGATTTACGTGAATATGTTCTGAAACTGTTAGATATTACTGCACTGTCGGAGCTAGAAGCTACACCCGCAAATAACATCTGCTAAACACGTGTATGTGACCAGTAACATTTTATTTGATAGATTTACAATAAAAAAAAGGGGGAAATTACACCAACAACAAAAATCTAAATGTGATCGTTTTTTCCCCAAACAATTGTCTTCTGATGCGATTTAAGCATTGACATGACTCAGAACATTCCTTTGCTGTTTCTCTATGAATAATTGTTATATTGAGAGTAGAAAAAAAATCAAATACCAGCAAGAATAAAACTGCGAAAATAGAATTCGAAAATACTAAAGATTATTTGGCATGACAGGTCCCATAAAATTCATATTAACCATTAGATTACCAGGTATATTGATAGAAAACACATATATACACACCAAAGACCCAGGGAAGAGTTGCAGGGTAGAGAAGAATGTGCGTATCTGAAAGTAGCTACCATGCTAGAAAATGTTGGCGACCCCAGCACTAATGGGTTTCCAGCAGACCAGTCCACTAAAAATAATACAAGTCAGGGGGATTGCTGGCAAGGTATTTTGGAGACAAATATGCATCAACAAAGACATTTCTATGCCTGCAGGGCAGTGGGCGTTCCACTCGTCTCATCCTCTCACCAGTTGAGAACAGTGGTTGCTGTAACATTGCATGCTCATCTGCCAAGTGTTTTAATCACTTCAACAGCATTAATACTTTAGAACAATCTCTCGCTAATAAGTAATGTTTCTTTCTATCCATAATCTATGCTTGACCTGCAATTATGGTGCCTACAGTCCTCAGGGGGCCTATCAGCTAAATTAACTGAAAATGCATGTTTGTCTGACATGACGACCCCACTCACAAAATGGCCAGTCAATGGGAATAGCCCATCCTCAGCAGCCCACACCAACTGAACTGGATAATCCCCCTCCATCTTGTTCCTTAGACTATGTGGGCTGACAATGGGGTTAATGAGAGTCAATAGGCTGATCTGACTGGAAATAGAGGTCAGATTTCCCCTTGATTGTCTGCATTTTGTAAACCGTCACTCCGGTTTAATACACCAAGCTCACAGCATGAGCTCGACGGCAGCCCAACACCAATGACCTTGAGGCAAAGACATACACAACACACCTCAGGGGGTAGAGCAAGACACGAGAGAGGAAAAGGCTCAGGGTTTTATTTTGCAGACTGGATCATCTGCCTGTGAGAAACATTCATGTGCTTGTTCAAGTTGTCAACATTGTCTTATCAATATCATAATACTTAAAAAGCGAAACTATTAAAGTACTGATCAGCAGAGCCCATTAAGATAACATTGTGTTCCCTCTCTTATAACAATGATCCTTTTGATGTAATTTTTAAATCACAACCAATCAGATGATTATTTAAAATTGGTCTTGCAGGCAGATACATGGAAGAGGGTTCTAGAATTCCACAGTGTTTAGGACTAATGAATACAATTCTGGGAAAAACATCTTCCACTTACAGTGCCAGTAAAAAAGGCTGGTACATTCAGATGGGGAAAGAGCTTTAGTTAAGTAATGCATTATTGTTAGTGGGGAAGACATCTAAATCTCCTAGTCTGTGCTAAGGTGCGGATAACAAGCTTTGTGGTTTGTACAGGCCAGAAAACTGCCACCTAACAGTGACCTACCTCATTGACAAGCAGCCAAGAATCTCCCCTCTACTTGACCTGTGGTAACTTCTCTGAATTTGGTGTCTCGTGTGGCTCAGTTGGTAGAGCATAGTGTTTGCAACGCCAGGGTTGTGGGTTCGATTCCCACGGGGGACCAGTACGGAGAGAAAAAAAAAAGGTATGAAGTGTATGCATTCACTACTGTAAGTCGCTCTGGATAAGAGCGTCTGCCAAATGACAAATGTAAAAATGTAGGCAAACCCCCTCCCCACCTGCATTCTGGAATCACACACACACACACACTTCAGGCCCCCCATTGGCCTAAATCCAGTGGTGTGTTGAGGTTTGGACCAATCAGAGAGGGAGAAGCCAGTTCTCTCCACCTGGCATCCTACATTACACGCCCAGGGTCCTAAGATATCAAGCGAATCCAGCTTGATATCTTGACAGAATTCCTAGACAGTCACAGTATAATGCCAAATATACATTTTAACCACAATTTCACTCCATCCTCTTGTAGAGGAGTATGTGAAAATATACATTAGTATGTTTTATATACACACATTAGTATGTTAAATGTAAAAGATGTTCCCTCTGGTTTAAATAACTTTGGTCGGTGCAGGGTCACACAGTCGCAGTACCCAAAGGCCAGAGAGGAGTCAGGGATGAGTGTTTCTCTTGACCACATGGGGTCATAGAGTTTCACAGGTCCATATAAAGTAGGATGCAAAGTGCTAGGTAGCAGGGGTAGGATGCTGTTAGAGGATCTATCACCATCGAGATCATCTCTCTTTACAAACAACTGTCTCACAATGTTAAATACCTCCCATTATGGAATTCCTACAACCAGATGTCAAATAAGACTACTGCCTTGATAGAGCACACCTAGCAACAAAACAGTAACGGTTAACAATGACGTTTTTTTGACGCGAGGATTACTTTAGCAGTAGCATTGCCGAATCTTATATGCAATGCTCATGTGTTTAGATGATCAGTGTGTGACACTGGAGCTCTGGTTTCATCAACTAGTGACAGATATTCTGGGCTGTTGTACTCACTCCAAAATGCACTCCTATTACTTTAGAGAGGGAACTCACCGTTCTCTTCCATTCCTGACACATAGCACCCACCACTTGGCTTAAGTCTCGATTAGGGCATCTGGGGGAAAAATCATAGCATTTCTACCATCCAGAACTTTGTGGAACCTCACAGTGGCAGCTCAGAAAAAAAAGAAAGAAAGCACCTGGGTATTCTAAAACTAACTAAAATAAGATTTAGCTCCATTCCAGTCTGTCCTGGTTTGCACCCAGAGGAGAAGTTAAAAGCTACTACAATCTAAGACAGACAGTACCCAACTGCAGATAAAGACAGTAATAGCGACAGGGGATACTGAGGTCAAATAGAGAACAAGTTATGCATATCAGTGACAGCCTGTTCTCTCTATTCAATCTGTTTCATTTCAGCTTCGTTGTCACGATAACCACCTATATTTCCATTTCCACTACTGTTCTCCCTCGAAGCGTGACGAGAGGTTATGCTTTAAATCTCTGAATGACTCCTCTCCCCCTTCCGCCAATATCCTATTCTTGTTTATGTCCTCTGTTTTCATTTCCTCTTTCATTCCTGCCTGCTGTAAGGATGTCCACTGGGTGACCGAGGCGGAGACACCTACCAGGGCATCATCCGGCCACACCGGGTCCATCTGCTCCGGCTCACCAGGAAGCCCACCGTTGGGTCGGTCACTGCATCCCAGGCCCGGCCCACAAACAAAATGATAGAGGCATAGAATGGGTCCAGCTATGGAGAGAGAGTTAAAGGGAGAGAGAGAGAGAGAAATCATTCATTGTCTGTCAGACCACTACAACCACAGACATCAGCCATCACCTCTCCTCACAGAAGCTGTGGCCATTGACACAGAAATAAAAAAGCCATCTTTTGCATCTTAGCAACAAGATGACTAAGAGGATATTTAGTGAGTTGCAAAGGTTGTGTAAGAACAGTCAGGGATACATGGTGTGGCCACATTGACAACATTACCATCAGAACAGTGTGGTGTTTAAGACAATTCCAAGGAGCTCATTATCTCTCTGGTTGAATGCGTTGTATTCAGTGTGCACAGTTTATCACTTGCTAATTGAGAGACAAAGCAAAGCAGTGGGGAGTCAGAGTTAAAGTGCTTCACTAGATGAGTCATGCCAGAGGCTGGCAAAATGAAACCAGCTCTTTGGCCTTGCCCATTAAAAAGTAAAAGGGGAACTGATTTTGTGACAGTGAGCTCAGAAATGTTACAGTATTCAGAAAATAAATGAGACAAAATATATACACCGACTTTCTATGTTGTGCTTTAAATGACAATTTCAAGACAAGGACTGATACAGTATAAAGCTCATTAGATGGACACTGAAATACTGAACGTGAACTACAATTTTCAGTTCTGCCCTAGGAACACTGCTCTTTGTCTTGGGGATTTATTAATTACAGTGCCTATATAGGAGATCAGTGGTGGGAAAAGTACACAACTAGTAAAAGTAAATATACCTTAATGGAAGATGACTCAAGTAAAAGGTCACCCAGTAAAATTCTACTTGAGTAAAAGTATTTGGTTTAAAATATACTTCAGTATCAAAAGTAAAAAATTATTTCAAATTCCTTATATTAAGCAAACCAGATGGCACCCAATGTATTTTTATTTATGGAAAGCCACAGGCACACTCCAACATAATTTAGAAACAAAGCATGTGTTTAGTGAGTCCGCCAGATCAGAGGCAGTAGGGATGACCAGGGATGAATTTGAGTGCGTGAATTTGACTATTTTCCCATCCTGCTAAGCATTCAAAATGTAACGAGTACTTTTGGGTGTCAAGGAAAATGTACGGAGTAAAAAGTAGAATATTTTCTTAAGGAATGTAGTGAAGTAAAAGTAGTTAATATAAATAGTAAAGTACCGTAATTTCCGGACTATTAAGCGCACCTGAATATAAGCCGCACCCACTGAATTAAAAAATATATTATTTTGAACATAAATAAGCCGCACGTCTATAAGCCGCAGGTGCCTAACGGTACATTGAAACAAATGAACTTTACACAGGCTTTAACGAAACACAGCTTGTAACAAAAAAAATAATATTTGCAGTAAGCTTTAGTTGTCTTTTTGCACCGAGTCAATTCCTCACACTGCTGTTTCCAACGTCTTATCATCGACTCATTAAGACCAAGCTCCCGTGCAGCAGCTCTATTTCCTTATCCAACAGCCAGATCAATCGCCTTCAACTTGAAAGCTGCATCATATGCATTTCTCCGTGTCTTTGCCATGATGAGGGTGACAAAATGACTACCATAATCAGAATGATGGGAAGTTTGAGAGCGCTCGATTTAATCTAAACAGTAAACAAAAAAGTTGTTTGACCTTAACCCGTTCGGCAATTTCATTGGTCTAATGAAAGCTTCATGCCGCCAAAAAACTGAGCACGTCACAGAATGTGTTTTTTTGAGAGAAAAAAAATTTAAAGCGGGAAAAATCCAAAAATTATATTGTTTAAGCCGCGAGGTTCAAAGCTGGGAAAAAAGTTGCGACTTATAGTCCGGAATTTACGGTACAGATGCCCCCAAAAAAACAAATTTAGTAGTACTTTAAGGCATTTTTACTTAAGTACTGCACACCACTGATAGAGATGCCTAGCTTGAGATTCTAACCCAAGCCTTCTATGTCCCCCACCCTGGTGGTTTTGCCCTCTGTCTCAACCCCTGTCCCACTCACCTGGGCCACATCCAGCAGGTAGATCTGGAGGAAGAAGCCCAGAGCACTGCCAGTGATCTGATAGGGAGCCCCTCCAATGGCATAGCACAACTTACTGCACACTGATAGACGGCCGCTGTCGTCTCGCCGCTGGAGAATAGGGAGAGAAGACTCACATAGCAGGACGATAGGACAATGTTTTGTCATACACAAAATACAGAAATGAAGAACACTTGAATTAAATGGGTTGCTATTGATACACAATTTAGCTGTGTTGTGATACGGGGCTCTGTGTATGTCCATATCCAACTCGGACTTTGTATTAAAAACTGACAAAAATGTGGGAGGCATTTCATTTTTATATATTTAGCCAGGATAGTCCACTCTAACAATTGCTACAGTTTTCTAGGGAGTCCTGGATTCCATATAATCAATAAAACACACCATACACAGAAGCATATACAGCAAATCCATTAGCATACATACAACAGCACAGCTACAATCACAGCACACACAGAAGCACACACTTCATACTTGGTTGGAGACTTCCACCTGAACAGGTCTGATATGTATTCATGCAGTTTGTGCTGTGTCACCTTGGAAACAGTCACTAAGGTGTTGTAATGGATCCTGCTTGTCTGTGGTTCGATTCTAGCTTCTTGCACAAAAAATAAAATCTGTGTTCCCTCCGTGAATACCCAGTCATGATAGAAGCAGCCCTATTGATGATACGTTGTAGCTGGTTAAGACCAGTCTTATTGCACTGATGCATGGTGGGAAGCCACACTGTGGTTTATCACTTAATAATGAACAAACCTGATCAGTAAAAACTAACTGGTAGGTCTAACTTTACTTCGGTGAAGAACTGTCATCATCCTCCCTTAAGGATGTGGGTTTTTGGTAACGGCACAAGGCAACGTTTCTTAAACATACAGTATGCAAACAATTCCTCCAAAACAAAATATAAAAGTGTTGATATTAGTTGGTAGGGGTCTTTACTTCAATATTATATTTGGATGCATTTCTAATACCTTAAGACTTTCTGCTAGATGTTATCTAAGACTGATTTTCCATCTGCTTGACCAGAAATCATAGCCTTTGCTTAGTCCTAATTTTTTGGGATGGAAAATGGTTGAAAAATGTAACTGCATTAATTTCTCCAAAATAGACTTCACTTTCATTTGACATGCTCTTATGAGCTTCACATGTTGGTCCTCATGGGTCCTTTTAGATAGAAATTCCCTAAAACATTGTGAGGCCAACCCTCACCCCATTTTTAACATCAGATTAGCACCAAATCCCTCTGACTATGCAGTCTGGGCCACAAGGAGTTTAGAAACTGGTGTGAGACTGGGAGGTCACTGCACAACTCTGCTTGGTGCCGGAGGCAGCGATTGATTGGCTCTGGCTATGTGATGAGGCATTCCGACGTTCCATCAGCGGCCTGAGTGCCCCAGCAGTCTGCAGACAGTCAGGAGTGCACACACACCCCTCCTTCCAATCACAAAAACATCCTACTGGTCAATGAGTAAATAAACCCAGTCCAATAGCATCTATTCTGACACCGTCCTGTCAGTCAGTGTTGTTATAAGCACCTCTGACCCATTCATAGTACTTTCCCAGGTGAAATACGCCCGCATAGAACAGGAATTACATCCCACATTGCCTTCAGGAATGCAGCCTGAAGATATCCTGTGTAGGACAACTTGTATGGAACATACACAAAAGTATGTTGACACGCCTTCACAATAGTGGATAAGGCTATTTCAGCCACATGCCTTGCTGACAGGTGTATAATATCGAGCACACAGCCATGCAATTTCTGCCCTGCTAGAATTGCCTCGGTCAACTTTAAGTGCTGTTATTGTGAAGCGGAAACGTCTAGGAGCAACAACGGCGAAGTGGTAGGCCACACAAGCTCACAGAATGGGAACGCAGAAGCGTGTAGTACATAAACATCCTCTGTTGAAACACTCACTATCGAGTTCCAAACTGCCTCTGGAAGGGACATCAGCACAATAACTGTTCGTCTGGACCTTCATGAAATGGGTTTCCATGGCCGAGCAGCTCTACAAGCCTAAGATCACCATGCACAATGCTATGCGTCAGCTGGAGTGGTGTAAAGCTCGCCGCCATTGGAGCAGCGTTCTCTAGAGTGATGAATCACACTTCCCCATCTGGCAGTCTGGGTTTGGCAGAAGCCAGGAGAATGCTACCTGCCCCAATGCCAACTGTAAAGTTTGGTGGAGGAGGAATAATGGCCTGGGGATATTTTTCATGGTTCGGGCTAGGCTCCCCAGTTCCAGTGAAGGGGAAACTTAACGCTACAGCATACAATGACATTCTGTGCTTCCAACTGTGGCAGTTTGGGAAGGACCTTTCCTGTTTCAGTATGACACAGCCCCCATGCACAAAGCAAGGTCCATACAGAAATGGTTTGTTGAGGTCGGTGCAGAAGTACTTGACTAGCCTTCACAGAGCCCTGACCTCAATCCCGTCGAACACCTTTGGAATGAAATAGAACGCTGACTGTGAGCCAGGCCTAATCGCCCCACATCAGGGCCCGACCTCACTAATGCTCGAGGCTGCAGCAAGTCCCTGCAGCAATGTTCCAACATGTAGTGGAAAGCCTTCCCAGAAGAGTTGAGGCTGTTATAGCAGTTGGGGACCAACTCCATATTAATGCCCATTATTTCTGAATGAGATGTTCGATATGCAGGTGTCCACATACTCTTGGTCATGAGAGATATCTATCCACACACACCAAAAACATAAATGCAGTACCTCTGCATTTGGCAGAGGTACTTCCAAATGCAACAAGCTAATTTCTCACATTGTGCACAAATTTGTTTACATCCCTGTTAGTAAGCACTTCTCCTTTGCCAAGATACTGCAAATCCATCCACCTGACAGGTGTGGCATATCTGGGTATAATAAAAGGCCACTTTAAAAATGTGCAGTTGTCACAACGCAATGCCACAGATGTCTCACGTTATGAGGGAGTAAGCAATTGGCATGCTGACCGCAGGAATGTACACCAGAGTTTATTTCCCCAGATAATTGAATGTTCATTTCTCTACCAACATTTTAGAGAATGTCAGTAGGTCCAACAGGCCTCACAACAGCAGACCATGTGTAACCATGCCAGCCCAGGACATCCAGATCAGACTTCTTCACCTGCGGGATCGTCTGAGCCCAGCCACCTGGACAGCTGATGAAACTGTGGGTTTGCACAACCGAAGAATTTCTGCACAAAGTGTCAGAAACCGTCTCAAGGAAGCTCATCTGCGTGCTTGTCCTCACCAGGGTCTTGACCTGACTGCAGTTCAGTGTCGTAACTGACTTCAGTGGGCAAATGCTCACCTTTGATGGCCACTGGCACGCTGGAAAAAAGTGCCCCCTTCACAGCTGAATCCCAATTTCAACTGTACCTGGCAGATGGAAGACAGCGTGTATGGCGTTGTGTGGGCAAGCAGTTTGCTGATGTCAATGTTGTGAACAGAGTGCACCATCGTGGCGGTGGGGTTATGGTATGGACAGGCATTAGCTACAACAAACAGAATTACATTTTATCTATGGCAATTTCAATGCACAGAAATACCGTGACGATAGGCTACCTGCCATCGGGGCAGCAGGTAGCCTAGTGGTTAGAGCATTGGACTAGTAACCAAAAGGTTGCAAGATCAAATCCTAGAGCTGACAAGGTAAAAATCTGTCATTCTGCCCCTGAACAAGGCAGTTAACCCACTGTTCCTAGGCCGTCATTGAAAATAAGAATTTGTTCTTAATAACTGACTTGCCTAGTTAAATAAAGGAGAAAAAAAATATCCTGGGAGGCCCATTGTCATGCCATTCATCCGCTGCCATCACTTCATGTTTCAGCATGATAATGAACAGCCCAATATCACAAAGATCTGTATACAATTCCTGGTAGCTGAAAATGTCCCAGTTCTTCCATGGCCTGCACGCTCACCAGACATGTCACCCATTGAGCATGTTTGGGATGCTCTGGATCAATGTGTACAACAGTTCCAGTTCCCGCCAATATCCAGCAACTTTGCACAGCCATTGCAGAGGAGTGAGACAACATTCCACAATCAACAGCCTGATCAACTCTATGTGAAGGAGATGTCACACTGCATAAGTCAAATGGTGGTCACACCAGATAGTGACTGGTTTTCTGATCCATGCCCCTACTTAAATCAGCCAATTTATTTACATTGACTGATTTCCTTATATTAACTGTAACTCAGTAAAATCTTTGAAATTGTTGCACTTATAAATTCTCTGAGAGAAAATTCAAAAACAAACCCAATTTTGATACACTCCCATATCTACTGGGTGAAATACCAGTGTGCCACCATAGAAGCAAGATTTGTGACCTGTTGCCACAAGGGCAACCAGTGAAGAACCAACACCATTGTACATTGTTACAACACTATTTAGACATGACATTTGAAATGTCTATTCTTTTGAACTTCTGTGAGTAATGTTTACTGTTCATTTTTATTATTTATTATCTACTTCACTTGCTTTGGCAATGTTAACACATTTCCCATGCCAATAAAGCCCTTAAATTGAAATTGACACAGACAATCAGTGACACCTCTAAAATGGTGTTGATGTGCCACATTGCACCTCCCTGCCAGTCAGAATGAAAGGTAAATAGCATTTGAGCTCATCAAGCAGCTGAGACTGGCATGGGACCAGAGATGAGGCAAAACTTTGACGGAGCAGCCAAAACATTACACACCGGAAATCAACCCGTTACAAGGAAATCCAGTGTGACAGCACAGCACTGATGCCGTGTTCAAACACTCGTTGGGACTAGGAAACTCAGCAATGTCCAACTTGCTAACTAACTGGTTGAACGCAGCACATGTAAGTAGCAAGTTGGAAATGTCTGAGTTTCCTAGTTCCTACTAGCACCTGAACGCGGCATTATGGTGCTTTCAAGACAACAGGGAACTCAGAGGTTGAATCATAACATCAGTGATGTTCAGGTCGGAGCTCTAGAAATAGGCCAGAGACCCGACTTGGAATTCGAAGTTGGATGACCGTTAAACTAATTTTCCCAGTCGCAGCTCGTTTTCTTCGGAGTTCCCAGTTGTTTTGAACGCACTGAGGTCAGAGATTTCACAGTTCCGAGTTCCCAGTTATTTTCAACGCGGCCCATCGAGACAATTACTGACGTCATATCAGTGAACGTCAGTAAAACATTAGTCTTCGGTTCTTATTATAGACAAATGTAGTGCATTCAGGACAACTGGGAACTCGGGGGAAAAAAATCAGTTCTGATTGGGAAAATGTCTTGAATGGTCATCCAAATCCGAATTCCAAGTCGGAAACTCTGGCCTAGTTCTAGAGCTCTGACTTTACAACCTGAAGATCACTGATGTTATGAGAACCACATTTCACCCCCCCCAGAGTTCCCAATTGTCTTGAAAGCACCAATAGGTCTATGTATGCTGTTCTTTTTAGAGTTTGAGTACGTCAGCTGGTCAACATTATCCTTCAGACAATATTAATCATAGCTAAAATACAGGTTTAATGAATGCATGTCCCTTTAAAAACGGTAAAGTTTCTCTCTGAAGACCTACACTCAGATTGCTCTAACGTGGTGAAATTCAATCCCCGTCAACGAACATGGAGGGCATTAGTGTACTGTCAGCTATGGTTTAGTCACAATTACACCAGTAACCTAAGCCACTCATTGTAAATGCCTATCATTTGAAGGCTAATTGACGTTTGAAACGTGACTGCAGTAAGTAACCAGCCCAATAAAAATAGCACATAATGGCACCACATGCCCTCACTGCCAATTACAGCGGCTTTCCTAATAGCCTAATCAAACCGGTCTCAATCTTATCTTGATATCACGGTCAAAATATTTCAGTGAATTTGTGTGCGTTGAAAAACCCATTATAAAAATGCCTATTTAAGCTACAATACAGCCCATATTTATCCATGTGGATATGGTACTAAAACAATACCGTGCAGATATCCGTATAGCCTACATAACAGTATTGTGAAGATAATTTTAGGCCATAAATTAATAGAATTCCTCGCACTTACCTTGGCAATTTTGATTCCATCTTGACTTCTTGTTTTTTTTCTTAACAGACTTGACGCGGAATATTGCTCCGCGCACTCTCCTTTTACCATATCGTTTTAAACCGATAATTTCTTTCAAAAGCCTTAAAAAATGTTTTTGCTCCTCACTCAGTATTGGAACCGCACGGGTAAGCCACGGTTCAAAGCTCTGTGTGTTGCACACTCAATTTGGGAGGCTGGTCTCCTTGGTTTGATATGGATGGATAGAGCGCGTCTTTGCCCTCCCCCGCTCATTCATCCACGCTTTCAAATATTACGCCTCCGACGTCATGTTAACCCTTTAATTGACTAATTGGATTCAATGCAAGGTAGCCTACACTAAAGGAAACATAGCATACCAACAATATAGGCAGAAATATTTGTCTGCATCAATTTTATATTATGACATAGTGCACTTTGGGTTATAAAAGTGTGGGTGGGACATGACCTGGCGGGTGGGAGGTGCCTCCCCCAGAATTTTTGAGCCATATAAAGCAAATTTCGGAACTTTTTACCCAATCGAATATGTCGTCTCTATTTGCAACTAAAAGTCAGCAAAAATGCCCACAGTCATCAAGCTAGGTAAAAAACGAGCTCTGACTGGGAAAATATGTTTTTAACGGTCATCCAACTCCGAATTCCAAGTTGGGAACTCATGCCTCTTTCTAGAGCTCCGACTTTCCAACCTGAAGTTTTTTTATTATTATTATTTTTTAGACATTTAGCAGACACTCTTATCCAGAGCGACTTACAGTAGTGAATGCATACATTTCATAATTTCTTTATTTTTATTTTCTGTGCTGGCCCCCCGTGGGAATCAAACCCACAACCTTGGCGTTGCAAACACCACGTGTTGCAAACACCATGCTCTACCAACTGAGCTACAGGGAAGGCTGTAGTTCACTGATGTTATGATTCAACCAAATTTTGGGGGGCATCTAAAGCTAACTTTCTGTATTTTTACACAATCAAATATGCCATCTCTATTTAGAACAAAAAGTCAGCAAAAATACCCACAGTCATCAAGCTAGGTAAGAGATCATTACTAAACATGTTTAAGTGGTTAATAAGACTGAACTAGATCAAAGGTAATTCAATAATAAATATTGTGTTCCACCTTTAACCAATAGCCTAACATATGAGCAACGCTTAAAAAAATACAAATACTTTTGATTGTCTTTATTAAGACACCCTCTGTATCAACTTTCAGCCAGACCGACCAGCCAGCCCGAGCCGCCTGCACCCCCGACCCCCACCAATCTAGTCAATAATTCAACTCTCTCCCAACACAATTTCCTTCCCAGTTCACACCTTACATTTTTTTAATTCCCAAGGGAAAGGATTGGGGAAAAAAACCCACATACACCTCAAATATGCATTAACACACAGAAACACAGAAACAGCAAATCCTCCATATAACTAATATCATAGGACTAATAGTACTGTAGAGCTCTTTTTACCTGTTCCTAGGGGTCCACCACTCTGGAGGGCCCCAACCAAACACACCCCACTCAGCTTTAGGATCTTAATGAAGCATTCCTTATTGGTTTTAAGTGTGTTAGGCCAAGGCGAGAGTGACAACCCACAGAATGGCAGAGCCCCGATGCCAGGACTGTGCAGCCCAGCAGCTAGCGATTGCCTAAATAGGTACAGTGCATTCAATAAGTATTCAGACACCTTGACTTTTTCCATATTTTGTCAGGTTACAGCCTTATTCTAAAATTGATTCAATTGTTTTTTCCCCCTCATCAATCTACACACAATACCCCATAATGACAAAGCAAAACAGATTTTTAGAAATGTTTGCAAATATATTAAAAATAAAAACCATAATATCACATTTACATAAATATTCAGACCCTTTACTCTGTATTTTGTTGAAGCACCTTTGGCAGAGATTACAGCCTCGAGTCTTCTTGGGTATGACACTACAAGTTTGGCAAACCTGTATTTGGGGAGTTTCTCCCATTCTTCTCTGCAGATCTTCTCAAGCTCTGTCAGGTTGGATGGGGAGCGTCGCTGCACAGCTTTTTTCAGGTCTCTCCAGAGATGTTCGATCAGGTTCAATTCCGGACTCTGGCTGGGCCACTCAAGGACATTCAGAGACTTGTCCCGAAGCCACTCCTGTGTTGTCTTGGCTGTGTGCTAATGGTCGTTGTCCTGTTAGAAGATGAACCTTCCCCATAGTCTGAGGCCCTGAGCGCTCTGGAGCAGGTTTTCATCAAGGATCTCTCTGTACTTTGCTCTGGCCCTGTGATCATCTGTCTCCCAGGCTAGGCATGAGTACTTCATCATCATCATCGTTCTCCGCCAAACCCTGCCAAACCCTTCCTGGTTTCCATTTCACTGGCTGGCTGTCCCTCAGGTGTTGTCTTTACTGCTCGAGTGGACTCTGGTGCCACGGGGAATTGAATCGACCAGGTCCTCGCCTCCTCCCTGAACATCACCTTGTACCCGCTCTCCTCTCCTTTTCTGGCTGTTGACCTGGGCACACACATCCTTCGCGGCTGGACACCCAGGTATCACCCGCACTATTCAATCCATCATCGCTAAGTACTGGTGGCACCTCTTGGCACAGGACGTCGCCCACTATGTCAACTCCTGCTCCGTATGTGCCCAAATCAAATTTCCCCGGCACGCTCCAGCAGGGAAACTCCTTCCCCTTTCCGTGCCTCAGCGGCCTTGGTCCCATCTGTGCATAGATTTCGTTAGATCTACCTCCGTCTGATGGTTTCACCACTATTATGGTTGTTGTGGATAGATTCTCTAAATCTTGCCATTTTATCCCTCTCTCTGGTCTCCCTACCACTCTCCAGGTCACTGAGGCACTGTTCCAGCAGGTCTTCCGGCACTATGGCCTTCCAGAGGACATCGTCTCCGACCGTACACCACAATTCACGTTGCAGAGCCTTCATGGAGAAGCTGGAGGCCACGGCCAGCCTCGCATCCGGGTACCTGCCTCAGTCCAACGGGCAGGTGGTGAGGAACAACCAGGAGCTGGGGAGGTTCCTTAGGAGTGACTGCCAGGACCAGCAGGGGTAGTGGGCCCGGTTCCTTCCCTGGGCGGAGAATGCACAGAACTCACTTCGTCACTCCTCCACCGGGCTGACTCCCTTCCAGTGTGTCCTGGGATATCAGCCGACTCTAGCCCTGTGGACCCTGAGCCAGACCGAAGTCAGAAGGAGCAGGCAGACTGCCACCACAGTGAGGCTCTCGTGTCCCATCCTGGTAATCGCGTCTGACTCTCCACCAGGAACCTCCCACTCCGCCTGCCCTGCTGGAAGCTGAGCCCCTGGTTTGTGGGGACCTTCAAGGTCCTATGGAGGGTCAACGCGGTAACATACCATTTACAACTCCCCTCAAACTACCGGATCTCACCCTCTTTTCATGTTTCTCTCCTCAGGCCGGTGGTTCCAGGTCCCGTGGCTAATGCCGTCCCCCGTGACAGTCCTCCACCTCCACTGGACATTGAGGGGACCCTCACCTATGCTGTCAGGTCCCTCCATTACGCGCACCTGGACCTCATTATCACCTTGATTACTCCCCCTTTATTTAGCCCTCGGTAGCCTCAGTCATCAGGCAGTATTGGTTTTGTCTCGTTCAGTACGCTTCTCCTGTTTTGTTTATCTGCCTATTATTATTATTATTAAACTCAAGTTCTGTACTTTCTTCCTGACTCTCAGCGATTACGTTACAAACATATACTCTTTGTCCGAATTTAGCCAGCCTTCACAAGACCATAACATGGAAATATGTCCCCTTTAGTGTTTTACACCTCCTGCAGAGGAATTACATTTGCATGTAATTCAGTTTCACTGGCATATAGTATGTTCAATGGATGGTCTTAAACTGCAGTACTTTATGTCTGAGATGATATGAACATGACTGGGCATTCAAACATATCTGTATCCATTCATCATCATCAATAGCTTATATCAGGTCTTCCTCACATTTTTGTTTTATATATTTTGTGCCATCGGGGAAAGCCTCTATCAACCCTTGATACAGTTTGGAAATCAACTTTGGAGGTTTGTCAGACTGCATTAATATAGCATCTGACTTATCCAGTGTTTGCTGCACAGAGGGAATAAAGTCTTGTATCTGCAAAAAGTCACCAAAAATCTGTCACAGACTGGTCCTCTCTGGCTGCCTGACCCTGCTGAGACCACTGTCAACATCTGATCTTCCTAAAATGAGGCATGACAAAGATTTACCTTGGTGTAAATTTATAAATTATATTATCCAAGAATATAATCAATGGTTCAATAATTGAAATTACCATTATTCCCAGATCACAGACAGTAACTTTGAACTTAAGCTGCTGTCCTGTAGCTACTGTAGGTCTACAATTCAAGATGGGACTTATATAATTCACTGATATTGTAAATATACTGCAAAATTCACCTGAGCTCTGTAGACTGGTCTTCCCTGGCTGTCTGACCCTGCTGGGACCCCTGTCACCATCTGATCCAGCTAAGCCATGATGAACATAATGTTGTGTACTGACTGCACTAAAGGGCTGCATTCCTGTGGGATGCCTGCGAGACCTGCAGGTCCTGACAGAGATCATTGCGGGCCCTCGAGCCATGCTCCAGTCTGCTTTTTTCATGCTGCTGGTGGGAGCGGGCAGTCAGACAGACGACTTTGGGATGAAAATCTTCAATGTGCGGGGGTACAGGCTAGTCAACATAATTTGTACATGTAGGTAGGGGTAAAGTGACTATGCATATAATAATAAACAGCGAGTAGCATCAGTTTAAAAACAAAGGGAGGGGGGGGGGGGGGGCTCTATGTAAATAGTCCGGGTGGCAATTTAATTAATTGTTCAGCAGTCTTATTTATTTAAAAAAATAATATTTCACCTTTATTTAACCAGGTAGGCTAGTTGAGAACAAGTTCTCATTTACAACTGCAACCTGGCCAAGATAAAGCATAGCAGTTCAACACATACAACAACACAGAGTTACACATGGAATAAACAAAACATACAGTCAATAATACTGTAGAAAAACAAGAAAACAAAAAGTCTATGTACAGTGAATGCAAATGAGGTATGATTAGGGAGGTAAGGCAATAAATAGGCCATGGTGGCGAAGTAAATTGCAATATAGCAATTAAACACTGTAATGGTGGATGTGCAGAAGATGAATGTGCAAGTAGAGATACTGGAGTACAAAGGAGCAAGATAAATAAATAAATACAGTATGGGTATGAGGTAGTTGGATGGGCTGTTTACAGATGGGCTATGTACAGGTGCAGTGATCTGTGAGATGCTCTGACAGCTGGTGCTTAAAGCTAGTGAGTGAGATATGAGTCTCCAGCTTCAGTGATTTTTGCAATTCGTTCCAGTCATTGGCAGAAGAGAACTGGGAGGTAAGGCGGCCGAAGGAGGAATTGTCTTTGGGGGTGACCAGTGAGATATACCTGCTGGAGCGGGTGCTACGAGTGGCTGCTGTTATGGTGACCAGTGAGCTGAGATAAGGTGGGGCTTTACCTATCAGAGACTTGTAGATGACCTGGATCCAGTGGGTTTGGCGACGAGTATGAAGCAAGGGCCAGCCAACAAGAGCGTACAGGTCACAGTGGTGAGTAGTATATGGGGCTTTGGTGACAAAACAGATGGCACTGTGATAGACTGCATCCAATTTGTTGAGTAGAGTGTTGGAGGCTCTTTTATAAATGACATCGCTGAAGTCGAGGATCGGTAGGATGGTCAGTTTTACGAGGGTATGTTTGGCAGCATGAGTAAAGGATGCTTTGTTGTGAAATAGGAAGCCGATTCCAGATTTAATTTTGGATTGGAAATTCTTAATGTGAGTCTGGAAGGAGAGTTTACAGTCTAACCAGACACCTAGGTATTTGTAGTTGTCCACGTATTCTAAGTCAGAACTGTCCAGAGTAGTGATGCTGGACGGGCGGGCAGGTGCGGGCAGTGATTGGTTGAAGAGCATGCATTTAGTTTTACTTGCATTTAAGAGCAGTTGGAGGCCACGGAAGGAGAGTTGTATGGCATTGAAACTCATCTGGAGGTTAGTTAACACAGTGTCCAAAGAAGGGCCAGAGGTACTCAGAATGGTGTAGTTTGTGTAGAGGTGGATCAGAGAATCACCAGCTGTAAAGGTCTGGGTGTAGCTGGTGCAGAGGAGTCAGGCGCAGGACAGCAGAGATGAGTAATAAAAGTAACTTTACTCAAAATTACCAAATACATGTAGTAATACCAAGCCCACACAAAAGGACCAAAATACATAAAACAAACATGCACAAAAACCATGGAGAAAACAGAGGGTTAAATAATGAACATGTAATTGGGGAATTGAGACCAGGTGTGTAAAACAAAGACAAAACAAATGGAAAATGAAAAGTGGATCGGCGATGGCTAGAAGGCCGGTGACGTCGACCGCCGAACGCCGCCTGAACAAGGAGAGGGACCGACTTCGGCGGAAGTCATGACACCAGCAGCAAGAGCGACATCATTGATGTATACAGAGAAGAGAGTCAGCCCAAGAATTGAACCCTGTGGCACCCCCATAGAGACTGCCAGAGGTCCGGACAACAGCCCCCCGATTTGACACACTGAACTCTATCTGAGAAGTAGTTGGTGAACCAGGCGAGGCAATCATTTGAGAAACCAAGGCTGTTGAGTCTGCCAATAAGAATGTGGTGATTGACAGAGTCGAAAGCCTTGGTCAGGTTAATGAATACGGCTGCACAGTAATGTCTCTTATCGATGGCGGTTATGACATCATTTAGGACCTTGAGCGTGGCTGAGGTGCACCCATGACCAGCTCTGAAACCAGATTGCATAGCGGAGAAGGTACGGTGGGATTCTAAATGGTTGGTGATCTGTTTGTTAACTTGGCTTTCGAAGACCTTAGAAAGGCAGGGTAGGATAGATATAGGTCTGTAGCAGTTTGGGTCAAGAGTGTCTCCCCCTTTGAAGAGGGGGATGACTGCGGCAGCTTTCCAATCTTTGGGAATCTCAGACGATACGAAAGAGAGATTGAACAGGCTAGTGATAGGAGTTGCAACAATTTTGGCAGATCATTTTAGAAAGAGAGGGTCCAGATTGTCTAGCCCGGCTGATTTGTAGGGGTACAGATTTTGTAGCTCTTTCAGAACATCAGCTATCTGGATTTGGGTGAAGGAGAAATGGGGGAGGCTTGGGCGAGTTGCTGTGGCGAGTGCAGGGCTGTTGACCGGGGTAGGGGTAGCCAGGTGGAAAGCATGGCAAGCCGTAGAAAAATGCTTATTGAAATTCTCAATTGTAGTGGATTTATCGGTGTGACAAAACTTATGGCTTGGGGTTAGAAGCTGTTAAGGAGACTTTTGTACCTAGACTTGGTGCTCTGGTACCGCTTGCCGTGCGGTAGCAGAGAGAACAGTCTATGACTTGGGTGACCGGAGTCTGACAATTTTTTGGGCCTTACTCTGACCACGCCTAGTATATACAGTACCAGTCAAAAGTTTGGACACACCTACTCATTCCATGGCTTTTATTTATTGTTACTATTTTCAACATTGTAGAATAATAGTGAAGACATCAAAACTACAAAACAACACATATGGATTTATGTAGTAACCAAAAAAGTGTTAAGCAAATAAAAATATATTTTATATTAGAGATTCTTCAAAGTAGGCACCCTTTCTTTGCCTTGATGACAGCTTTGCACACTCTTGGCATTCTCTCAACCAGCTTCATGAGGTAGTAACCTAGAATGCATTTCAATTACCAGGTGTGCCTTGTTAAATGTTAATTTGTGGAATTTCTTTCCTTCTTAATGCGTTTCAGCCAATCAGTTGTGTTGTGACAAGGTAGGGGTAGTATACAGAAGATAGCCCTATTTGGTAAAAGACCAAGTCCATATTATGGCAAGAACAGCTCAAATAAGCAAAGAGAAACGACAGTCCATCATTACATTAAGACATGAAGGTCAGTCAATCTGGAAAAGTTCAAGATCTTTGAAAGTTTGTTCAAGCGCAGTCGCAAAAACCATCAAGCGCTATGATGAAACTGGCTCTCATGAGGACCGCCACAGGAAAGGCTCAGAGTTACCTCTGCAGCAAAGGATAAATTCATTAGAGTTAACTGCACCTCAGATTGCAGCCCAAATAAATTCTTCACAGAGTTCAAGTAACAGACACATCTCAACATCAACTGTTCAGCGGAGACTATGTGAATCAGGCCTTCATGGTGGAATTGCTGCAACAACAAAAAAACACTTCTAAAGGACACCAATAAGAAGAACAGACTTGCTTGGGCCAAGAAACACGAGCAATAGACAAACATTAAGACCGGTGGAAATCTGTCCTTTGGTCTGATGAGCCCAAATGTGAGATTGTTGGTTTCAACCGCCATGTCTTCGTGAGACGCAGAGTAGGTGAACCGATGATCCCTGCATGTGTGGCTCCCACCGTGAAGCATGGAGGAGGAGGTGTGATGGTGTGGAGGTGCTTTGCTGGTGATACTGTCAGTGATTTATTTAGAATTCAAGGCACACAACCAGCATGGCTATCACAGCATTCTGCAGCGATACGCCATCCCATCTGGTTTGTGCTTAGTGGGCTTATCATTTGTTTTTCAACAGGACAATGACCCAAAACACCTTCAGGCTGTGTAAGGGCTATTTGACCAAGAAGGAGAGTGATGGATTGCTGCGTCAGATGACCTGGCTTCCACAATCACCCAACCGCAACCCAATTGAGATGGTTTGGGAAGAGTTGGACCGCAGAGTGAAGGAAAAGCAGCCACAAAGTGCTCAGTATATGTGGGAACTCCTTCAAGACTGTTGGAATAGCATTCCTTATGAAGCTGGTTGAGAGAACTTTTTGAGGATCTGGTGACCCATGCCAAATCTTTTCAGTCTCCTGATTGGGAAAAGATTTTGTTGTGCCCTCTTCCAGACTGTCTTGGTTTGTTTGGATCATGATAGTTTGTTGGTGATGTGGACTCCAAGGAACTTGAAACTCTCGACCCGCTCCACTGTAGCCCCATTGATGTTAATGGGGGCCTGTTGGACCCTCCTTTTCCTGTAGTCCACGATCAGCTCCTTTGTCTTGCTCACATTGAGGTCCTGGCACCACATTACAATGTCTCCGACCTCCTCCCTATAGGCTGTCTCATCGTTGTCAGTGATCAGGCCTACCACTGTTATGTCATCAGCAAACTTAATGATATTGTTGGAGACGTGCTTGGCCACGCGGTCGTGGGTGAACAGGGACTAAGGATGCACCCCTTGAGGATCAGTGTGGCAGATGTGTTGTTGCCTACCCCTACCACATGGGAGCAGCCCGTCAGGAAGTCCAGGATTCAGTTGCAGAGGGCGGTGTTTAGTCCCAGGGTCCTTAGCTTAGTTATGAGCTTTGTGGGCACTATGGTGTTGAACGCTGAGCAGTAGTCAATGAACAGCAGTCTCACATAGGTGTTCCTTTTGTCCAGGTGGGAAAGGGCAGTGTGGAGTGCGATTGAGATTGCGTCCTCTGTGGGTCTGTTGGGGCGGTATGCGAATTGGAGTGGGTCTAGGGTTTCCGGGATGATGGTGTTAATGTGAGCCATGACCAGCCTTTCAAAGCACTTTATGGCTACTGACATAGCCATGTAGGCAGGTTACCTTCGCTTTCTTGGGCACAGGGACTATGGTGGTGTGCTTGAAACATGTAGGTATTACAGACTTGGTCAGGGAGAGGTTGAAAATGTCAGCGAAGACACTTGCCAGTTGGTCTGCGCATACTCTGAATACACGTCCTGGCAATTCTTCTGGCCCCGCGGCCTTGTGAATGTTGACCTGTTTAAAGGTCTTGGTCACATCGGCTACGGAGAGCGTGATCACACAGTCGTCCGGAACAGCTGGTGCTCTCATGCATGCTTCAGTGTTGCTTTCCTCAAAGCGAGAAATAAATGGCATTTTGCTCGTCTGGTAGGCTTATGGCTGGGTTTCCCTTTGTAGTCTGTAATAGTTTGCAAGTCCTGCCACATCCGATGAGCGTCAGAGCTGGTGTGGTAGGATTCAATCTTAGTCCTGTATTGACACTTTTCCTGTTTGATGGTTCGTCTGAGGGCATAGCAAGATTGCTTATAAGCATCCGGATTAATGTCCCGCTCCTTGAAAGCGGCAGCTCTAGTCGTTAGCTCGGTGAGGATGTTGCCTGTAATCCATGGTTTCTGGTTGGGATATGTACATTACCGTTCAAAAGTTTGGGGTCACTAGGAAATGTCCTTGTTTTTGAAAGAAAAGCAACTTTTTTGTCCTTTAAAATAACATTAAATTGATCAGAAATACAGTGTAGACATTGCTAATGTTGTAAATGACTATTGTAGCTGGAAACGGCTTATTTTTAATGGAATATCTACATAGGCGTACAGAGGCCCATTATCAGCAACCATCACTCCTGTGTTCCAATGGCACGTTGTGTTAGCTAATCCAAGTTTATCATTTTAAAAGGCTAATTGATCATTAGAAAACCCTTTTGCAATTATGTTAGCACAGCTGAAAACTGTCGTTCTGATTAAAGAAGCAATAAAACTGGTCTTCTTTAGACTAGTTGAGTATCTGGAGCATCAGCATTTGTGGGTTCGATTACAGGCTCAAAATGGCCAGAAACAAAAAAGTTTATTCTGAGACTCGTCAGTCTATCCTTGTTCTGAGAAATGAAGGCTATTCCATGCGAGAAATTGCCAAGAAACTGAAGATCTCATGTGCCATGCTGGTAGAAATTGGGTAAAATGGATTTAAGTTTATTTAGGCCTATTTCTACAGTGGGGGAAAATAGTATTTGATCCCCTGCTGATTTTGTACGTTTGCCCACTGACAAAGAAAGGATCAGTCTATAATTTCAATGGTAGGTTTACTTGAACAGTGAGAGACAGAATAACAACAAAAATATCCAGAAAAACGCATGTCAAAAATTTTAGAAATTGATTTGCATTTTAATGAGGGAAATAAGTATTTGACCTCCTCTCAATCAGAAAGATTTCTGGCTCCCAGGTGTCTTTTATACAGGTAACGAGCTGAAATTAGGAGCACACTCTTAAAGGGAGTGCTCCTAACCGCAGCTTGTTACCTGCAAAAAAAACACCTGTCCACAGAAGCAATCAATCAAACAGATTCCAAACTCTCCACCATGGCCAAGACCAAAGAGCTCTCCTAGGATGTCAGGGACAAGATTGTAGACCTACACAAGGCTGAAACGGGCTACAAGACCATCGCCAAGCAGCTTGGTGAGAAGGTGACAACATTTGGTGCGATTATTCGCAAATGGAAGAAACACAAAAGAACTGTCAATATCCCTCGGCCTGGGGCTCCATGCAAGATCTCACCTCGGGGAGTTGCAATGATCATGAGAACAGTGAGGAATCAGCCCAGAACTACACGGGAGGATCTTGTCAATGATCTCAAGGCAGCTGGGACCATAGTCACCAAGAAAACAATTGGTAACACACTACGCCGTGAAGGACTGAAATCCTGCAGTGCCCGCAAGGTCCCCCTGCTCAAGAATACATATACATGCCCGTCTGAAGTTTGCCAATGAACATCTGAATGACTCAGAGGACAACTGGTGAAAGTGTTGTGGTCAGATGAGACCAAAATGGAGCTCTTTGACATCAACTCAACTCGCCGTGTTTGGAGGAGGAGGAATGCTGCCTATGACCCCAAGAACACCATCTCCACTGTCAAACATGGAGGTGGAAACATTATGCTTTGGGGGTGTTTTTCTGCTAAGGGGACAGGACAACTTCACCGCATCAAAGGGACGATGGATGGGGCCATGTACCGTGAAATCTTGGGTGAAAACCTCCTTCCCTCAGCCAGGGCATTGAAAATGGGTTGTGGATGGCTATTCCAGCATGACAATGACCCAAAACACACGGCCAAGGCAACAAAGGAGTGGCTCAAGAAGAAGCACAGGTCCTGGAGTGGCCTAGCCAGTCTCCAGACCTTAATCCCATAGAAAATCTGTGGAGGGAGCTGAAGGTTCAAGTTGCCAAACGTCAGCCTCGAAACCTTAATGACTTGGAGAAGATCTGCAAAGAGGAGTGGGACAAATCCCTCCTGAGATGTGTGCAAACCTGGTGACCAACTACAGGAAACGTCTGACCTCTGTGATTGCCAACAAGGGTTTTGCCACCAAGTACTAAGTCATATTTTGCAGAGGGGTCAAATACTTATTTTCCTCATTAAAATGCAAATCAATTTATAAAATTTTTGACATGCGTTTTTCTGTATTTTTTGTTGTTGTTATTCTGTCTCTCACTGTTCAAATAAACCTACTATTAAAATTATAGACTGATCATTTCTTTGTAAGTGGGCAAACGTACAAAATCAGCAGGGGATCAAATACTTTCCCCCCCCACTGTAGGTAATGTAGTAAACTATTGCCTAGTCATAGGCCTAAGTTTCCTCCTCAAGATAACTACCCCGTGCTTCTCCGCCCATGCATAGGCTATAGCCTACTCTATTTAACCCTTGTGTGGTGTTCGGGTCTGTGCGACCCATTTCAATGTTTACTAAAATAAAAATTATACAACTAATAATTTGATCAACTTGAGACTTATTGACCATGGCTCATTTTCTGTGAAGAACATGTAAAATAACACATTTTCATTGAGTGCACACTTTGCACCCCCCCTACACATTTATATTACATATGTGGTGTTTGGGTCCACTGGACCCAAGGGTAATAAAAGTGTGTGTGTGTGTGTGTACGCAGCAACAAGTAAAAATGAAACAAAAAAGTTTGCTTATGAGAGCACAAGGCGAGACCCAGATGCAGACATGGGAGGCAGATGTTTCGAGTCTCTGATATTTATTATAATCCAAGGGGCAGGCAAGAGAATGGTCCTGGACAGGCAAGAGATCATAAACAAGGTCAGAGTCCAGGAGGTACAGAGTGGCAGGCAGGCTCGAGGTCAGGGCAGACAGTATGGTCATGCAGGCGGGTTCAGAGTCAAGGCAGGCAAGGGTCAAAACCGGGAGGACTAGCAAAAGAGAGAAACAGCAGGCGCACGGAAAACCACGCTGGTTGACTTGACAAGACGAACTGGCAACAGACAAACAAAGAACACCGGAATAAATACCCAGGGACTAATGGGGAAAACGGGTGAAACCTAGGATGTGGGTGGAGACAATCACAAAGACAGGTGAAACAGATCAGGGTGTGACATTGCTGTGTGCCTTCACTCTGTCTTCCTCCTCCCTGGGCCTGCTGTTTCAACATAGCAGCAATAACCTGTCTGTCTCCTTGCCTGTCTCCTGCTTTTCTCTCACTCTTTACCCTTTGTAGTGTGTGAAACTACACAATGTCTTGCGGGAACCTGCGCAATGTTATTACAATACATTATTTCGATACATTATTTCGATACATTCAAAAAAAAAGAAGATTTTCCCACACTCTACCCCAGCCAGGTGTAAATTAGGGGAGGGACACAACAAATAAATAGCTTTGAATGTGTGGCTCCTTACCACAATCAATCAGTATGGCAAAAATAATCTCTGCTCAGAGGGCCTAACAAATAATCTTTGCAGAGAGAGAAGCTAGTGTGGAAGGAGCGTCTTCCACTTTGGGAGATGAACATTTTTCGGAATATGAGGATCATGTCTCTGTCAATCCGGAGTCTGACAGTGAGTTGGAAGAAGAGGATGAGATTGACCCTCAGCCAGCCCCAGGACCAGCCCGTCAGCAACCATCTCATCAGCAGCCTGCAGGAGGAGAAATATGGATGTAAAAAATTTGTGAAATTGAATGGCCTTCTTGCCCAAGGAATGAGCAACCCTGCATGGCTGCCAATGTGATAAGGATGCAACCAGGGCCAATGGGATGGCGGTTACTCATGTGCAGGACATAAAGTCTTCTTTTGAACTGTTCAACCCAGACACCATCCAGAAAATCATTCTGGACTGCACTAATTTGGAAGGAAAGCGTGTTTTTGGAGAGCGATGGAAGGAGATGGACCAAACTAATTTACATGCGTGCTTTGGGGTTCTTGTCCTTGCTGGTGTTTTCAGATCCAACGGGGAATCCACATAATCCCAGTGGGATGCAGAAACTGGCAGAGAACTTTTCCGTGGAACAATGTCTGGAAAACTTCCACATAATTTCCAGAATTATCCGCTTCGATACCGAGACACCAGACCAGCTCAGCGGCAGAGAGATAAGCTAGCTACAATCAGGTCAGTGTGGGACCAGTGGGTGGACCGCCTTCCCCTGTTTTACAACCCAACATTACTGTTGATGAGCAGCTTATGCCGTTTAGGGGCCGCTGCCCCTTCAGGCAGTGCATATCGTCTAAACCCGCAAAATATGGAATCAAGATCTGGGCTGCCTGTGATGCTGCTTCATCATATGTGTGGAACTTGCAAGTGTATTGGAGGAACCAAGGTATGCGGGTTGTCCTAGATGTGACAGAGGGACTCCGTGGCCACAACATCAAATGCAATAACCTTTTAATTCACACAAGTGGAAGCTGACGATGGTAGGAACAGTATGAAAAAACAAATCAGAGCTCCCACCTCAGTTGTTGAATACACGGAGCAAGCCTATCAATTCCTCTAAATTTGTGTTCACGGCCGACACGTCCCTTGTGTTCTATGTGCCAAAGAAAGGCAACAATGTGGTCTCATGAGCACGCTACATAGGGATGAGAGAATCTGTGGCCAGAAACATCAAAAAACAGAAATCATAATGGATTACAATGCCACATGTGAGAGAAAAATTACAAGATTATGTTATAAAAGTGTTTATGCGTCAAATAAGGTTTGATGAGTACTCTTTCATCATGTGTCTGTGGTGCTTGAGCTGACAATTGTGTTACAGCCCGCATTCCATAGACTAGATGGGGTGGGTGCAACCGAGATAGATATAGCTTAGGAGTAGAACAATCCCTCATTGTCTCAAAATCATCCTTGCATCTGGGAGACTAAGCCAGGTGGGGGTTAAAAAAGCACCATGTGCAGATAACCACAATATGAACCCAAAGTGGCTTATGATGCCCCAGATCTGCATGGGAGGGGTGGAACCAGCCATGACTAAGCATTTTTAATGTCAGCTATATAAGAAACAGCATTTTCTTTAAGGTTAGTCTGCTCGGCCCAACAGTCAAGAGTGTTGCATTGACTAGTCTCATTATTGCAATAATTAATCAATATATTGAATAAAGATGATTGTTTGAATAAATGACAAAGTTTCTTGCAGTATGAATTTTCACGACACACAAAAGGAGGGGTGACTGGTGACTGGCTACCGCTGCAAAAAAAGAACCTTACGCTGGCCAATTGTGATATTCTTCAACATCTTGGACATCTCGGCGTACAGTCGTGGCCAAAAGTTTTGAGAATGACACAAATATACATTTTCACAAAGTCTGCTGCCTCAGTTTGTATGGACAATTTGCATGTACTGCAGAATGTTATGAAGAGTGATCAGATGAATTGCAATTAATTGCAAAGTCCCTTTTTGCCATGCAAATGAACTGAATCCCCCAAAAACATTTCCATTGCTGTCACGTCCTGACCAGTAAAAGGGGTCATTTGTCATTGTAGTATGGTCAGGGCGTGGCAGGGGGTGTTGTTTTTGTGTGTTTTGGGGTTGGTTTGTTTCATGGGGATTTGTTCTAGTTTTCATTTTCTATGTTCATTTTCTATGTGTGGCCGAGTATGGTTTCCAATCAGAGGCAGGTGTCTTTCGTTGTCTCTGATTGGAAGCCATACTTAGGCAGCCTGTTTTTTCCTTTGGGTTTGTGGGTGGTTGTTTTCCATATAGTCTGTGAACCTTACGGAACTGTTTGCTGTCGTTTGGTTTTTCTTTGTTTAAGTGTTCTCGTTAAATAAATAAGCAAGAATGAGCACTCTACACGCTGCGCCTTGGTCTCATCAATACGACGCTTGTGACAACTGCATTTCAGTCATGACACAAAAGGACCAGCTGACATCATGTCAGTGATTCTCTTGTTAACACAGGTGTGAGTGTTGACGAGGACAAGGCTGGAGATCACTCTGTCATGCTGATTGAGTTTGAATAACAAACTGGAAGCTTCAAAAGGAGGGTGGTGCTTAGAATCATTGTTCTTCCTCTGTCAATCATGGTTACCTGCAAGGAAACATGTGTCGTCATCATTGCTTTGAACAAAAAGGGCTTCATAGGCAAGGATATTGCTGCCAGTAAGATTGTACCTAAATCAACCATTTATCAGATCATCAAGATTTTCAAGGAGAGCGGTTCAATTGTTGTGAAGAAGGCTTCAGGGCGCCCAAGAAAGTCCAGCAAACGCCAGGACTGTCTCCTAAAGTTGATTCAGCTGCGGGATCGGGGCACCACCAGTACAGAGCTTGCTCAGGAATGGTAGCAGGCAGGTGTGAGTGCATCTGCACGCACAGTGAGGCAAAGACTTTTGAAGGATGGCCTGGTGTCAAGAAGGGCAGCAAAGAAGCCACTTCTCTCCAGGAAAAACAGCAGGGACAGACTGATATTCTGCAAAAGGTACAGGGATTGGACTGCTGAGGACTGGGGTAAAGTCATTTTCTCTGATGAATCCCCTTTCCGATTGTTTGGGGCATCCGGAAAAAAGCTTGTCCGGAGAAGACAAGGTGAGCGCTACCATCAGTCCTGTGTCATGCCAACAGTAAAGCATCCTGAGACCATTCTTGTGTGGGGTTGCTTCTCAGCCAAGGAAGTGGGCTCACTCACAATTTTGCCTAAGAACACAGCCATGAATAAAGAATGGTACCAACACATCCTCCGAGAGCAACTTCTCCCAACCATCCAAGAACAGTTTGGTGACGAACAATGCCTTTTCCAGCATGATGGAGCACCTTGCCATAAGGCAAAAGTAATAACTAAGTGGCTCGGGGAACAAAACATCGATATTTTGCGTCCATGGCCAGGAAACTCCCCAGACCTTAATCCCATTGAGAACTTGTGGTCAATCCTCAAGAGGCGGGTGGACAAACAAAAACCCACAAATTCTGACAAACTCCAAGCATTGATTATGCAATAATGGGCTGCCATCAGTCAGGATGTGGCCCAGAAGTTAATTGACAGCATGCCAGGGCGGATTGCAGAGGTCTTGAAAAAGAAGGGTCAACACTGCAAATATTGACTCTTTGCATCAACTTCATGTAATTGTCAATTAAAGCCTTTGACACTTATGAAATGCTTGTAATTATACTTCAGTATTCCATAGTAACATCTGGCAAAAATATCTAAAGACACTGAGGCAGCAGACTTTGTGAAAATTAATATTTGTGTCATTCTTAAAAATTTTGGCCACGACTGTACAACGCATTTGTCATCTGGATGGTGTTGAACCCAGATTGGAAGAGGGAAGCTCCAGAAGAGACGGCTGTTTCTCGAGGAGCTGGGCAAGGCATTGGTAAGACCTCAAATCCAGAGGAGGTAACATATCCCATGGACACCAGCTTCTGCAGCCATCATGAGGAGGATTCAGGAGGAGGAGGCTGGTTCCCCGTCCGCCCGTCCGCCCGACCCACAGAACCAACAACTCCAATACCGGAAGTAAGTGTGCGTGAAGTTGTTGCATGTGTGTGTGTCTGACTCTCCTACCTTGACCTGCTGTAATTATATATGTGAGTGAGTGAGATGTTAGTATAATTCCTGAACTAAATGTTTTCATAATTCTAGATTGCAGCTGGTAGCAACAAGAAGAAGCGCTAGGATGTGTGTGAACCTAAAAAGGACAGGAAGACACAGTACACATGCATCAAGTGCAAGAAATACATTTTCAACACACACACAGTAAACTCTGTCCCTCATGTGGTGTGTAGACCAGCCTTAATTTGTGTTCAATCGGGCTCATTTATCATTTCCATAAAATTTGTCCTAAATAAACATCAATAGTGATGAAAACCTTGTTTCATTTATATTTGTTCAAGATAAACATGATTTATTCCACCCATGTATTGATTATAATTGATTTTTGTTAACAAAAATCACATTTTATACAAAAAACAAATAGCGCTTTTATCGATAAATGTGATCTAGCAGAGGTAAATGGCAAATATTAACCATGTATGCTGTCTACATTGCTTGTAATTGATATAAGTCAGCATCTACAGTTGTAGTGGGAAGTTTACATACACTTAGGTTGGAGTCATTAAAACTAGTTTTTCAACCATTCCACAAATTTCTTGTTGACAAACCATAGTTTTGGCAAGTAGGTTAGGACATCTACTTTGACACAAGTCATTTTTCCAACAATTGTTTACAGGCAGATTATTTCACTTATAATTCACTGTATCACAATTCCAGTGGGTCAGAAGTTTACATACACTAAGTTGACTGTGCCTTTAAACAGCTTGGAAAACATGGCTTTTGAAGCTTCTCTTATGCTATTTGACATAATTTGAGTCAATTGGAGGTGTACCTGTATTTCAAGGCCTACCTTCAAACTCAGTTCCTCTTTGCTTGACATGATGGGAAAATCAAAAGAAATCAGCCAAGAAGGCTACCCCAAACGTTTGACCCAAGTTAAACAATTTAAAGACAATGCAACCAAATACTAATTGAGTGTATGTAAACTTCTGACCCACTGGGAAGGTGATGAAAGAAAGAAATGCTGAAATAAATCATTCTCTCTACTATTATTCTGACATTTCACATTCTTAAAATAAAGTGATGATCCTAACTGACCTAAGAAAGGGAATTTTTACTTGGATTAAATGTCAGGAATTGTGAAAAAGTGTGTGCAAACTTCCGACTTCAACTGTAAGTGAGTATTTAGTATTTTTACGTAAATTGTTTTGGCTGTATTGTTTTAAAAACCCAATAATGTTGTGGGTGCATCAGATCCGCAAACCTTGGGTGAATAACCAAAACATAAAGACCACACAAGGGTTAATTGAGACCACACACGCAACTGATCTTGGAGGTATGGCTACTGAACTGGAAGCAGAGAGAATGATGACAGCGACACTTGCTACGTTTTGCATAGGCCTATAGGATATTGACTACCTTTTAGGTTGATGATTTGCAGGCAGAGACAAATAAATGGGTAATCAATGCTTATTGAAAATGCGCAACGCTTGCTCACCATAGTAGCCTAACTAACCTAATGTATGTGCGCGTTGTGCCTTTTCCTTTTCAATTATTACATTTTTTGATTGTACTTCGACTCACGTTGGTTGAGCGCCCTCCACTTCTTTCCATTATCAATATTTATTTTCAGACACTGTAGTAAACTACAGTCTAATCATTTTAAAGTTAATTTTATATTCAAGTTGACTGTCACGTGATTATTTATTTATTTTATAAATGTTATATTCCACTTGGCTCCTGATTGGCGCAGCAGTCTAAGGCACTGCATCTCAGTGCAAGAGGCGTCACTGCAGTCCCTGGTTCAAATCCAGGCTGCATCACATCCGGTCGTGATTGGGAGTCCTATAGGCCGGTGCACAATTGGCCCAGTGTCGTCCAAGTTTGGCCGGGGTAGGTCGTTATTGTAAATAAGAATTTGTTCTTAACTGACTTGCCTAGTTAAAATAAAACCTTTTTTTTTAGTTCACACAGACCGAAATCCCACTAATTTACCATGCTTGCTTCTTTGTGTCTGCTTTCTGGTATATCTGAAAGGGGTAGGGGGTAAAAAAAAAAAAAAAAATACATGGCAAATTAAAATCCACCTAATCATGATTCCTACATTTTCACAGACCCTGTAACCAAAATACAGGTATCAATCTGTGTAAGTGGTTCTTTGCTTTTTTGCAGGTAAATTCATTAACACTTCCATTGTTTAACACCTCCCTCATTTGAAAATGCAAACAGCCCCCATGGTTTACCAACACCCCCCCATCCCTCCCAATTTGCCTATTACTCACTCATATGTATAAAAGGGGTATCCAGTACCTGCAAGAAAGTGGTGAATAAGGGGCTGTTTGAAAGGGGGTCATATAAACATTGCCGTAGATTTTTGACAGGTAATATACCACATCTTCTGTCTGAAATGGGTATTAGGAATCATGAGTCACCCATAGGCTTAGCCTCTCTATTTACACAACAAAGGCCTAACTAAGTAAGGGTTTAAGCTTGGCTAATGGGATAAGTTTTGTAGCCTATGTTAATACACAAGAGAGATACTGACACGCTGAGAGGATTTCACGTATATGCATGTCCCTCTTCCGCACATACATTACAAGTCTTCAGTAGCGAATGTGTCAGAGGAAGGATGCAATACGTTTGTCCCGTACTGTAGGCTCGGCCATAATTCATGTGCTCTCTGTCACCTGGAGTTGCAGGGCAAATAGTTCAGGATCACAAGGAAAGCACAAAGGACAACACCCATGGACTACTAGTCAGCCCTTCCCCCTCTGAGTGGCTAAAATGTATCTCTCTGTTACAGTATCCAGAGGACTGACTATTGCATGTTTGATAGAATAATGCTATAGTATCCATGTTTGGTATATATCTGAAACGTGTTCACTAAGAATAACTCTGATGCTACCTATATGTATGTATGATCTCTGTGGTAAATTGTATTTGTACAGGGTGAACTCTGAATTACTCTATGCAAAGTGTTTTACTGTCCTCCTAGGAATTCTGTATTATTTCCATTGGTCTCATCCCCCACACAAGCATTTAGATGCTGTGACACCCTGTGGAGATTAGGCCTTGGTGGTCAGATTAGGCCTTGGTGGTCAGGTTACTGTAAACTTGGTTTTGTTTGATTGGTCAATGTTTGTTGGTTTTGGATTGAGACGGTTACACCTTCAGATGCTATAAATTGAATTAAATGGCTTTGTTCTCTCTTTTACCCTGTATCCAGTCCATGGAGGAAGGTTGTATGATCAATTCTCATTTCCTAGGCTTCTAGGCCTAATAGGCATCTCTTTGTTCATGCTTTGTCTTGTAAATTAACTTTAGGATCTATCTGCCTCTAAGTATGCTTTGTTAATGTCAGTATTGCCTTGTAACTTCAGCTTTATGCCTTGTATGTGAATCCATTCATTGTACAATGTAAATTAATTATCTACCTTATGGAGTAAGATATTTCATTTAATGGGCTAATTGCATAGTCTTATTACGGTTTGCATGTGAGGTATTTATAATATAATATATTTATCAAAAAAGAACCTACTACAATATGACTGAGTGGCAGGTGCCACCTTCAGGTAGTTCCACTTCAGTGTTCTCAGGACCACTGAGGAAGGATTTAGACTAGCTGTTCAGGCCTGTGGTAAAAATGGACCTAGTACATTGTGCAGAACTAGTGCACTGAAAGGTCTTAAACACAATTATATGAGGTCAAGAAGACCACCACATGTGGTCATTGCTTATCTACAAGTGGAGTGCCACTTTTTATTATTGGTTCCTTGACCATTGCCTGTTGCACAGACAAAATAATAATGGGTCCACTCAGTGAAGGGGCCTGGTCAGTAGAACTCAGTTTGCTTTCTATTCCTGAGTCTGGATTTTACAGATGTCTGATCTTAATTTGACCCATTTTGTCGCATGGGGAAAATAATCATGCAACAGGAGGATTTTAATGGATATTAAATATTTAGAATCGCCACCAGGGGGCAGCTGGAAGCAGTGTTTTTAGGCTATAAAATAACTTAGACTGCAGGTCCATTGGGCATCAGTTCAAGTAGTTTATATAGGTTACTCATGTGAATTATTAGGTGGATTATAATACATTTGCATATTTGTAGGGGGTAGATGTATTTTTCGTTTCTTTTTTTTTAGATCAATGGTTTTAATATATATTCAAGACAATCAAAAAACCAAATACATTATTGGTTGGCTCAGTGCCTATATGATCTAGCCGTTAAACATTAAACACATATGCCATAGTTGTCATGTTCGAATCTTGCCCACTGCCCTTAAAATTTTTGGAGGAACTAGTACTTTTCTAGTAAAACTCTGTGGGCTGTACTTGTACTCTTACTCAAGTCATTTCGGGAGGTAGTGGCTTACGTTTTGCTCCGTTACATTTTACCAAATCACTTCAGTCACATAGATTTACAGTGCCTTCAGAAAGTATGAACACCACTTGACTTTTTCACATTTTAGATTTTGTGTCACTGATCTACATACCACATAATGTCAAAGTGGAATTGTGTTTTTAGAAATGTTTACAAAAACATGAAAAGCTGCAATGTCTTGAGTGAATAATTATTCAACCCTGTTGTTATGGCAAGTCTACATAAGGTCAGGAGTAAAAATATGCTTATCAAGCCACATAGTAAGTTAAATGGACTAACTTTGTGTGCAATTTTACATTTACATTTAAGTCATTTAGCAGACGCTCTTATCCAGAGCGACTTACAAATTGCAATAATAGTGTAGGGACCCCACACATACAATTATATGTAAGGTCCCGCAGTCGAGCAGTGAATTTCAAGCACAGATTCAACCACAAAGACCAGGGAGGTTTTCTAATGGTTCGCAAAGAAGGGCACCTATTGGTAGATGGGTAAAAAAAGAAGCAGACATTGAATATCGCTTTGAGCATGGTGAAGTTATTATTTACCCTTTGGATGGTGTATCAGTACACCCTGTCATTACAAAGATACAGGCACCCTCCTATTTCAGTTGCCAGAGAGGAAGGAAACCTCTCAGGGATTTCACCATGAGTCCAATGGCTTTTTAATGGCTGTGATAGAAGAAAACTGTGGATGGATCAACAACATTGTAGTTACTCCACAATACTAACATAAATTAGAGTGAAAAGAAGGAAGCCTGTACACAAAAATTACAGAGTGAAAAGAAGGAAGCCTGTACACAATAAAGATATTCCAAAACATCCATCTTGTTTGCAACAAGGCACTAAAGTAATACTGCAAAAAATGTGGCAAAGAAATTAACTTTTTGTCCTGAATACAAAGCGATATGTTTGGGGCAAATCCAACACAAGCCATAACTGAGTACCACTCTTCATATTTTTTTCAAGCATGGTGGTGGCAGCATCATGTTATGGGTATGCTTGCTATTGGCAAGGACTAGGAATTTTGGGGGGATAAGAAGAAACGTAATAGAAGGACAATTCTAGAGGAACACTTGATTCAGTCTGTTTTCCAACAGACACTGGGAGACAAATGAACCTTTCAGCAGGACAATGACCAAAAAAACAAGGCCAAATATACACTGAAGTGTAAGATGACATTGAAAGTTAATGAGTGGCCTAGGTACAGTTTTGACTTAATTGGTCTTGAAAATCTATGGCAAGACTTGAAAATGGCTGTCAAGCAATGATCAACAACCAACTTACAGAGCTTCAAGAATTATTTAAAGAATAATGGGCAAATATTGTACAATCCAGGTGTGCAAAGCTCTTAGAGACTTACCCAAAAAGACTCACAGCTGTAATCACTGCCAAAATATTGTACAATCCATGTGTGCAAAGTGCTTAGAGACTTACCCTAAAAGATTCACAGCTGTAAACGCTGCCAAAGGTGATTCAAACATTTATTGACTCAGGGGGTTGAATACTTATCTAATCAAGATATATTTCTGTTTTTTTTCCATTATATATAGTATATATTTTTTTATTCTTCTGAAGGCACTGTATATTATTATATCATCACTGTCGGATTGTATTTTTTATTTATTAATAATCCCGATTAGCTGTAGCCAAGGCAGGAGTGTGTGCGTATGCATCTGTGTGTCTGTGTCTCTTCACAGTTCGCTTGTTCCATAAGGTGTAGTTTTATCCATTTTTTTTATCTGATTTTACTGCTTGCATGAGTTACTTTATGTAGACTAGAGTTCCATGCAGTCATGGCTCTGTGTAGTACTGTGCGTTTTCCAGAGTCGCCTGGTGGCATGTCTTGTGGGGTATGCATGGGTGTCTGAGCTGTGTGCTAGTCATTTGAAAAGACAGCTCTGTGCTTTCAACATGTCAATACCTCTCACAAAGACAAGTAATAATGCAGTCAATCTTTCCTCTACTTTGAGCCAGGAGATATTGACATGCATGTCATTGATGTTAGCTCTCGGTGTACATTTAAGGGGCCAGTCGTGCTGCTCTGTTCTGGGGCAACAGTAATTTGCCTATGTCCTTCTTTGTGGCACTTGACCATATGACTGGGCAGTAGTACAGGTGTGACAAAACTAGGGCCTGTAGGACTTGTTTTGTTGATAGCAATGTCAAGAAAGCAGAGCAGTGCTTTAATACAGACATACCTCTCCCCATCTTAGCTACCATTGAATCAATATGTTTTGACCATGACAGTTTACAATCCCCAACCTGCTCAATTTCTACGTTGTTCAATTTCTACATTGTTCATAGTTGAGGTTTAGGGTTTAGTGAATGATTTGTCCCAAATACAATGCTTTTAGCATTATAAATATTTAGGACTAGCTTATTACTTGCTACCCATTCTTAAACTGACTGCAGTTCTTGCTGTGACAGGTATAATGTTGTCATCAGCATACATATACACACAGGCTTTACTCAGTGTCAGAGGCAGATCACTAGTAAAGATTGAAAAAAGTAAGGGCCCTAGACAGCTGCCGTTGGAAATGCCCGGCTTACTTGGATTATGTTGGAGAGGCTTCCATTAAAAAACTCCCTCTGTGTTCTGTTAGACATATAGCTCTTGGTTCATGATATAGCAGAGGTTGTAAAGCCATAACACATACGTTTTTCCAGCAGCAGATGATCGATAATGTCAAAAGCTGCACTGAAGTCTAACAAAACAGCTCCAACAGTCTTCTTATTATCATTTTATCATTATTATTATAATATTATCATTATTATTTCTTTCAGCCAATCATCAGTCATTTGTGTAAGTGCCGTACATGTTGAGTGCCTTTCCCTATATGCGTGCTGAAAGCCTGTTGTTCATGTGTTTTCTGTGAAATAGCCTTGTATCTGGTCAAACACAATTTTTTCCAAAAGTTTACTAATGGTTGGTAACAGGCTGATTGGTCGGCTGCTTGAGCCAGTAAATGGTGCTTTGCTATTTTTGGGTAGTGGATTGACTTTTGCTTCCCTCCAGGCCTGAGGGAACACACTTTCCTGTAGGCTTAGATTGAAGAGATGGCCAATTGGAGTGGCAATACAGTCCGCTGTCATCCTCAGAAATGTTCCATCCAAGTTGTCAGAACCAGGTATACAATAATTTTTTCACCTCTTCCACACTCACTTTATGGAAGTAAAAATGATATTGCTTGTCTTTCATAATTTGGTCAGTTATGGATGGATGTGTAGGTTCAACATTTGTTGTTGGCATGTCATGCCTAAGTTTACCAATCTTGCCAATTAAAAAATAATTGAGGTAGTTGGAAATATCAGTGAGTTTTGTGATGAATGAGCCATCTGATTCAATGAATGATGGAGTTAAGTTCGCCTTTTTGCCTAAAATGTCATATAGGATGCTCCAAAACGTTTTACTATTATTCTTTCTATAATTTATCTTTGTTTCATAGTACACTTTCTTCCTTTAGTTTAGTCACACGATTTCTCAATTTACATTATGTTTGCCTATCAGCTGTGCAGCCAGACCTCTCAACCATAAAATTGTTAAATTCTTCATTAGTCTTAATGGTTGCATAGAAATCATTACCAAAACCTCTTGCGTGATCTCTTAAACACTATATTAGGCCCAGTCTTTGGAACTTTGGTTTTCCTAGATATGGCTACTATATTATGATCCTGTGGATTTGGATACTGCTTTAGAGCAGATTTCTGCAGCATTAGTAAAGATGTGATCAATACATGTGGATGATTTCATTCCTGTGCTGTTTGTAAATACCCTGGTAGGTTGACTGATAACCTAAAACAGGTTGCAGGCACTGATTACAGTTTGAAGCTTTTTCTTGAGAGGACAGCTTGATGAAAGAGAAGTTTTTCTTAGATATAATTCTGCTGTTGAAATGGTGTTTTGAGCAGGGGTGTGGTGCTGCCGCAGCACAGAGTAGCGCTGCTCCCTCACTTTTTACACTTTTTCTGGAAAATGTATTTTGATAACTTCTAAATAAATTATATTTAATTACCACTAAAATTCCATGAAAAATGATTTGACAAAGCAAATAAATATGTATAGCAGCCTAGATGTAGGTAAATGGCCGTTTCTTCCCTGTCTTCTCTCTGACGGTGGCAAGATGAAGAACTATAGGTGTGTGTACTTCAGAGGCCCGTCGATGGCTTTAACATTTTGGTCAATCAGAACGTTGGGGAAAAAAATCTAAATTCACTGTGTGTCTGCCATCGATGTTCATAAAACTCCATGGAACCCCACTTGTGCAGTAGAACCCAGAACGGTATGTGACCACTTGATAACTGCAATACCATTCTGCCGAGAACACCAAAACCAGCGGCCACCTCAAAGCCCAAGGAGCCTGAGCCTCTCTGGAAGATGCTGTAGCCTTGCTTGGGATATTTAGCCTACATTGTCTACTGGTTGAGACGCTTGGTATGTTAGGATGGGCACTTGAAAATGTGAATTGGGCCAAGTTGGAGGTAATAATGCATTTTGGTTATAGTTTATTAAGATACATGAATACAAAACATCAAAAGCTTGATTTTATGGCTGTTTTAAAACAAATTTCCTGCATTTCTACTTAGAAATGATTTATGTTGACTACTTGGTCAATTGAATTGATAGCATGTTTAATCTATGCAAATAAGCTCACCTCTGTTTTCTTTTATTCTGTAATAGGGTAGACTGTAGCCATGTGTTCAAGCTAATCAAATAAAAGTTTATTAAAACAGCGTGTAAGATACACCAAATAATGAAATGCCTACTCACAATAAATATCTCTTTGTAAACAATACAATGATATTAAGCTATATGTATTTACATTAGGCTGTAGCCTACAAATAGCTATATCACGTTATAGGCCTACTGCAAATGATTGTTGTTTGTTTCTGAACTGGCCAAATGGCAGAACTATCCTTCAGCACCACAAGTTGGTTTAACTCTTTAACATCATTGCACAATCCTGGCGCTGTCCTTTCAGCACCACAAAGGATGCTCCAATCGCTTAAAATTACATCTCATCAAGATCGGTTGCCTACGCCTAATAGTTATACTCATCACTTATTACAAATAGAAGATTATCACTTCTCACAATGGTGCCCGTTTAGTATAGTTAGATGAAAGTTGAATCAATGTCTTGCAAGATCACATAATGATTAATTAGCATTTTATATAACAGAACTGAATATAATACCATAGCATAGTAGGCCTATAACGTTACACCAAAAACACCCCATTTCTAATGAGATGGTTAGCTGAAGCAGAATAGTCCCCCCAAAAATATCATGCCCCAAAACTCAACACAGCATGCAAATAGGCAGAATACAGTGCCTTCAGAAAGTATTCATGCTCATTTATTTATTTTTATTGCACCTTTATTTAACCAGGTAGGATAGTTGAGAACAGGTTCTCTGTCACGACTTCTGCCGAAGTCGATGTCCCTCCTTGTTGGGGCGGTGCTCGGCGGTCGACGTCACCGGGCTTCTAGCCATCATTGATCCATTTTTCATTTTCCATTGGTTTTGTCTTGTCTTCCTACACACCTGGTTCCAATCCCATTCATTACATGTTGTGTATTTAAACCTCTGTTTCCCCTCATGTCCTTGTCAGAGATTGTTTGTTTGTTATGTGCTCGTGTTGTTGTATTGGTGCACGATGGGTTATTATACCCATGTTTATTTTAGTATGTACGTTGGTTTTGGAGTTTGTTTTTAACTTTATTAAACTACTCCAGTTCCACCAAGTTGGTTTCTCCTGCGCCTGACTTCCCTGCCACTTACACACACGTCTTGACATTCTCATTTACAACTGCGACCTGGCCAAGATAAAGCAAAGCAGTGCGACGCAAACAACAACACAGAGTTACACATGGAATAAGCAATCATACAGACAATAACACAATAGAATAAGTATATTTACAGTGTGTGCAAATGAGGTAGGATAAACGAGGTAAGGCAATAAATAGGCCAGAGTGGCGATATAATACATATATAGCAATTAAACACTGGAGTGATAGATGTGCAGAAGATGAATGTGCAAGTAGAGATACTGGGGTGCAAAGGAGCAAAACAAATACATATAAAAAAATAACAGTATGGGGATGAGGTAGTTGGGTGGGCTATTTACAGATGGGATATGTACAGGTGCAGTGATCTGTGAGCTGCTCTGACAGTTGGTGCTTAAAGTTAGTGAGGGAGATATGAGTCTCCAGCTTCAGTGATTTTTGCAATTTGTTCCAGTCATTGGCAGCAGAGAACTGTAAGGAAAGGCGGCCAAAGGAGGAATTGGCTTAGGAGGTGACCAGTAAAATATACCTGCTGGAGCGCGTGCTACGGGTGGGTGCTGCTAAGGTGACCAGTGAGCTGAGATAAGGCGGGGCTTTACCTAGCAAAGACTTATAGATGACCTGTAGCCAGTTTGTTTGGCGACGAATATGAAGCGAGGGCCAGCCAACGAGAGCATACAGGTCGCAGTGGTGGGTAGTATATGGGGCTTTGGTGACAAAACGGATGACACTGTGATAACAAATTGGATGCAGTCTGAGTAGAGTGTTGGAGGCTATTTTGTAAATTACATCGCCGAAGTCAAGGATCGGTAGGATAGTCAGTTTTACGAGGGTATGTTTGGCAGCATGAGTAAAGGATGCTTTGTTGCAAAATAGGAAGCCGATTCTAGATTTCATTTTGGATTGGAGATGCTTAATGTGAGTCTGGAAGGAGAGTTTACAGTCTAACCAGACACCTAGGTATTTGTAGTTGTCCACGTATTCTAAGTCAGAACCGTCCAGAGTAGTGATGCTGGACGGGCAGGCAGGTGCGAGCAGCGATCGGTTGAAGAGCATGCCTTTAGTTTTACTTGCATTTAAGAGCAGTTGGAGGCCACGGAAGAAGAATTGTATGGAATTGAAGTTTGTCTGGAGGTTAGTTAACACAGTGTCCAAAGAAGAGCCAGAAGTATAAAGAATGGTGTCGTCTACGTAGAGGTGGATCAGAGAATCACCAGCATTAAGAGCGACATCATTGATGTATACAGAAAAAAGAGTCGGCCCGAGAATTGAACCCTGTGACACCCCCATAGAGACTGCCAGAGGTCCGGACAACAGGCCCTCCGATTTGACACACTGAACTCTATTTGAGAAGTAGTTGGTGAACCAGGCAAGGCAGTCATTAGAGAAACCAAGGCTGTTGAGTCTGCCGATAAGAATGTGGTGATTGACAGAGTCGAAAGCCTCGGCCAGGTCGATGAATACAGCTGCACAGTATTGTCTCTTATCAATGGTGGTTATGATATCATTTAGGACCTTGAGCGTGGCTGAGGTGCACCCATGACCAGCTCGGAAACCAGATTGCATGGCGGAGAAGGTATGGTGGGATTCGAAATGGTCGGTGATCTGTTTGTTAACTTGGCTTTCGAAGACCTTAGAAAAGGCAGGGTAGGATAGATATAGGTCTGTAGCAGTTTGGGTCTAGAGTGTCTCCCACTTTGAAGAGGGGGGATGACCGCGGCAGCTTTACAATCTTTGGGAATCTAAGACGATGCGAAAGAGAGGTTGAACAGGCCAGTAATAGGGGTTGCAACAATTTCGGTGGATTATTTTAGAATGAGAGGGTCTAGATTGTCTAGCCCAGCTGATTTGTAGGGGTACAGATTTTGCAGCCCTTTCAGAACATCAACTCTCTGGATTTGGGTGAAGGAGAAATGGGGAGACTTGGGCAAGTTGTTGTGGGGCGTGCAGGGCTGTTGACCGGGGTATGGGTAGCCAGGTGGAAAGCATGGCCAGCCGTAGAAAAATGCTTATTGAAATTGTCAATTATTGTGGATTTAATCGGTGGTGACAGTGTTTCCTAGTCTCAGTGCAGTGGGCAGCTGGGAGGAGGTGCTCTTGTTCTCCATGGACTTTAGTGTCCCAGAACTTTTTGGAGTTTGTGCTACAGGATGCAAATTTCTGCTTGAAAAAGCTAGCTAGCCTTTGCTTTCCTAACTGCCTGTGTATATTGGTTCCTAACTTCCCTGAAAAGTTGCATATCGCGGGGGCTATTCAATGCTAATGCAGTACGCCACAGGATGTTTTTGTGCTGGTCAAGGGCAGTCAGGTCTAGCGTGAACCAAGGGAACAGAAGCATCTGTTCCCAGTTTTAAAAAAAATTGAATGGGGCATGCTTATTTAAGATGGTGAGGTAAGCACTTTTAAAGAATAACCAGGCATCCTCTACTGATGAAATGGTCAATATCTTTCCAGGATACATCAAGCTTAGATTGTAGGATGGCCGGGGTGTTAAGCATGTCGTAGTTTAGGTCACCTAACAGCACAAGCTCTGAAGATAGATGGGGGGACAATCAATTCACATATGGTGTCCAGGGCACAGCGGCAACGGTGAGAGACTTGTTTCTGGAAAGGTGGATTTTTAAAAGTAGAAGCTCGAATTGTTTGGGCACAGACCTAGATAGCGAGACAGAACTCTACAGGCTAACTCCGCCCCCTTTGGCAGTTCTATCTTGTTGGAAAATGTTATATCATTAGGGATGGAAATTTCAGGGTTTTTGGTGACCTTCCTAAGCCAGGATTCAGACATGGCTAGGACATCCAGGTTGGCAGTGAAGCAGTGAATAAAACAAACTTAGGGAGGAGGCTTCTAATGTTAACATGCATGAAACCAAGGCTTTTACAGTTACAGAAGTCAACAAATGAGAGCGCCTGGGGAATGGGAGTGGAGAAAGGCACTTCAGGGCCTGGATTCACCTCTACATCACCAGAGGAACAGAGGAGGAGTAGGATAAGGGTACGGCTAAAGGCTATGAGAACTGGTCGTCTAGTACGTTCGGAACAGAGAGTAAAAGGAGCAGGTTTCTGGGCGCGGTAGAATAGATTCAAGGCATAATGTACAGACAAAGGAATGGTAGGATGTGAATACAGTGGAGGTCAACCTAGGCATTGAGTGACGATGAGAGAGGTATTGTCTCTAGAGACACCATTTAAACCAGGTGAGGTCACCGCATGTGTGGGAGTTGGAACGAAAGGGTTAGCTAAGGCATATTGAGAAGGGCTGGAGGCTCTACAGTGAAATAAGACAATAATCTCTAATCATTGACTTATTCCACAAGTTGTGTTACAACCTGAATTAAAAATGGATTAAATTACAGCTGTGAGTCTGAGTGAGTCTCTCAGAATGTTTCACACCTGGATTGTGCAACATTTGCCCATTATTCTTTTAAAAATTGTCAAGCTCTGTCACATTGGTTGTTGATAATTGATAGACAACTATTTTCAGGTCTTGCCATAGATTTTCAACAATATTTCAATCAAAACTGTAACTCGACCTCTCAGGAACATTCACTGTAATCTTGGTAAACAACTCCAGTGTAGATTTTGCCTTGTGTTTTAGGTTATTGTCCAGCTGAAATGTGAATTCATATCCCAGTGTGTTGGAAAGCAGACTGAACCAGGTTTTTCCTCTATGCCTTTGCTTAGCTCCATTAAGTTTTTCTTTTATCCTGATAAATGTCCCAGTCCTTAACGATTACAAGCATACAGAAAATAGAACATGACTAATATTCACACCTTCGAAACTTTGGGTTCTCTGTCTATATAATCCTTACCCAAGGCTTATGGCCCTGGTCCCAACATTATAATCACACTCTTAATAATTCCCCCGTCTGTCACTACCCCTCCTATTGCACAACTGATAATGACATTTCAGCTGGAGCTCTTGACTTTCTCTTCCTCCTTCGGGTCCATAAGAGGGTGATTGCAACAGACTTGGAAAGAGAGAGAGAACACAAAATATTGCAATTGTTATTAAGGGGTTAAGCTCCACAAAAAAATCTAAGTTTGACCACATGACGATTCCTATTGTCCCTTATCCTGACTCTATAGCGTCGGGATACTTTCTCCTGGGGTCCACAAAAATAAAGGCTCTATACACCTTCTCATCCTTGTACCCAGACGTCCCTCTCAGGCTGCAGGTTTACAGGAGGTGTAAACCTCACCTCGCCCTCAATCTCCCTCCATGGCCACATGAGACACGTGTTGTAGCCTTAAAATCAGCTTTACCTCATCTTGGGGCAAATCTGCACTGTATACACATTTCAGTATCATAGCTTTCAGAAGGTGATATACTAGCTATGCCAACGTTACTCCTGCTACCACTAACACTGCCCATGCTACATACTTCAAGACATTCCTAACTTGCTCAGTAGTCCAATTCCAGGATGTTACTATAGTATTCTTCACCACCCCTACAGCTCCCTCAGTTGTCCACTCTCCTATCCATTGTATTGGCCTTGAATTAAAGTCATGATCGTTGCTCCCATAGGTCACGACTGCTGGTGCTAGGAATACAGTTATCAGTACACAGGTGGATGCTGTTATGACATCACTTTCTGAACATAACTCTCCAGTCTCGTCTCCTCCAGCTCACCCAAAAGACAACCGCATCTCGTTTCACATGAGAAGTATGGACCCACCTGAGGAGACGCTGTGTTTCTCACTGCTGCGGGCGAGGTGAGGAGAACAGTGCGAGCCCGGACCAGTGCTGTCCGGACACTCCGGCCTGGTGGACATTGATATACACTCGGTTCGCCGAACTCAGCGCTTGTTCTCGGTTATCTCGTGGGGTCTGCTGTGTTCACCTTTGATCACACACACTGCAATGCATGGGTCAGTTTCTGACAGTATGACAACATTAATTCGCGCCCATTTTCAATTGGTGTTACAATGTTTATTTTTTATTTGGGGCTATAGCAGTCAATTGACAAAACATTCTAACAGTATTTCTGATTGTCTTCAACTCACCGTCACATACTTTTAATGTGGGGCAGTCAATTGCAAATTAGTCTGATATGTCGTCTCTTATCTCACCACCAATGAGATAGGTGTGCTTGATGCATGTTGTGTCAGAACTTCTCGAAGTCAGGGGGTGTGGTTGAAAGTGTGCACCTCATCTCAGCTGTCACATCCAACCTGGATCAATATTTGATTTTAATGCAGATGAGAGTACTAAATCCAGCTTCACACATATGAGCTGGCGAATGGTAGCCTACCATGAGTTTTATGGTGCTTTCAACTGAGATATATGAGGTCAAATCATGACTTCAGTGATCTTTAGGTCGGAAAGTCAGAGCTCTAGAAAGACGCCTGAGTTCCCGAGTTGGAATTCGAAGTTGGATGACCGTTCAAAAGAAATTTCCCCAGTCGGAGCTTGTTTCTTTCCCAGTTCCCAGTTGTCTTGAATGCACTGAAGTCTGAGCTTTCAGAGGTCCCAGTTCAGAGCTCCCTGTTGTTTTAAAAGCGCCATTAATGCTCAGGGGGAGACAGCAGGGTATTTATTCCCTTTGGTCTGCCTGCCATCCCGTGATAAATGGAGCCCCATCTGTGCAAAAGTCCACCGTTCAATCCCATATGGAATCTGTCTTTTGTCAGTATAGCCACACAACACAGTGAACATCCCATGTTGCGTTTTATGCTCGGGAATTGAGACAGAACAATATGTCCTCATGAATAGCATCCCCCTACATGTATAGTGAACAAAAGTCAATGCATGGGTATCTCGGCCCTCACAGCTAACGTCCATTTGGAGAGCATAAACTGGGGAGTTTGAGTTCAGTCAGAGTTTCCTCTTGATTGCCAGCAATAGCGTAAATTCTTTGTTGAACAGTGTTATCTAACAAAGGTATTGCTGTGAGTTTCTGTGCCTCTGCCTCCCCACACATTGTTTTCTTCATATCAATTGTGGCTGGTAATATCAAAGTCTCTGCAATAGTGTGTGGTTTCATAGCGTAGCGGGCCTAGTCATTCACCATGGGAATGATTCAAGTGCAACGTTCAAGTGCGGACTTTTCCATGATCTAAGGGTGCTCTCTGGTTGACTTTTATCTTTGAATAATTTTCATAAGGTTAACCACATTACAAAGATTGAGATACAAAGACGATATTAAAATATACCTATTATTATATACCCCATTTTCACACATGGAGTTCGCGACCCCTAGTTTGGGAACCGCTGCTTTACCCCTTTGTAGATTTGTTTCTTGCAGATCGGAGCGTGGTTTTGGAGTGATTTGGTCTCAGTCACACATGTAGATCTCTCTCATTGGGCAAGGGCATTAATGACGCAGGATTCAGAGCACCAACTTGGAATAGCAAAATTTCACTAACTGCTCTCCCAAGGCAATAACCTTACGAAGCATTTCAAAAGGAGCGATAGAGACACCACATACTCTTCTGGAAGAGAATATAAACATTTGGGATGTTTTCACTATGCCAAATCTTAATCCGTCCTAAAAATCTTACTTTCTTACTCACTTCCACTCTTCCCAACATGAAAAAGCTCTCTAATACCTTACCAGGTGAACCAAAAAGGTTTTAATTACAGAAAAAACAAAACATTATCGCTTCTGTTCACAGGGAGATCGCTGTCTCCCCTTTACTCCTTTCTTATTGGAAGGTTTCATCTGTAATGTTTTACTGTATATATTTATTACCAATCCCCTTTGGATAGTCACTATTTGCTTCACACTCATTAATGTCTATTATTTTTTTATTAATATGTAATGTTAGCCAGATACCAATGTTCACCTAATTAAAATGTACTGTATCGATTGGACTACCCCCTACCGCTTTCTATGTCGTCTCCCATTTTTGTCCAGCGGGCACTAGTAACGTACGAGCTTTGTATGGTTACCGATAGTCGCTACTGCATGTGGAACATACGAACCTACTTTTTGACCCATAATAATCGAAGCGGTGTAATGCAGAAGAACCAGTTGTTTGTACTAATAGGCCCTGAGACTAAAGATTCGCTCCAGTACATGACTGGTCTGCTTTACCTCTATGATTCTGCGTAACTACCGCGCTACAGTGCCCATCCTATTCATGCACACAAATTGAAAAGGGTAATTCTACCCCAATGTAGGTGCTTAACACAATTGTTTCTCTAACCAGTCTATTTTGTCGTGGGGACCCCTCCCTTTCTTCAATTCTGTTACGCTATTTCAGAATAAGACGGAATAAAGTGTTTCACGAAATTACAAACCCCCAGGGACTTTGAGCGTGCAAGGAGTGTTTGGTCGTGCCAACTTCAACTTGTTACCTTTTAGAATCCATTCCCCTGGCATTTCGCACAGATTATCCAAACCCAAAATCGGTTCTACCCCAGCTACCATAAATAATGAGCCCTGTGCCGTTACCGGACCCATTGTAAATGGAATTGGTTAGTAGTTGCATAACTTTTGATTCTGTCCTTGTTACTCCAATGAACGTAATTATTTTTCTTGTGGTAAATTTAGGCAATATGAACCACTGCACAGAGGCCATACATCCCTATGCGTCACCCCCCAACTCCGGCCGCTTTAGTCATGTTTGCTGTTGCTCACTAGACAGCTAAGAAAAGGCTGCATTTACCCCAGAATGAGTCATCTTCAAGGTTTAAATGGCAGACTACAATCATAAAGTGTATTGCTGCCACCTACTGTACGAGGTAGTAAAATATTCCCAAAAACAAAACAAGTTTTGGATGAACAAATTCATACTAACTACCAAAAACAAAAACTCAAAACACAATTCACGCTAATCACAAAGTCCAATCTGATCCCTACACAGGCTCAGGGGCCGGGAGGTTGGTACTTTTCCAGTCGTCGGAATGAGTCGGCACAGAGGGTTCAGGCTCCATCGTAAAGTCTCTCACCCAATGGCCAAATGCACTGCATTAGTGACAGGGTTTGGTGGCTTTTCGCCGCCAAATGCTTTTGCTGCTACATTTACCTCTCAGCTTGCTTTTATTTTCCTTACTCTTGAATCCATTATCGGTGCTTGGGGTATGGAGAGCAGCGACAACACGCACTGCTGCACAGTAAGCGGAATTAGATTCCACTCAATGCAGCTTGAACCATCTCCACCTATGTGGAGTGTTGGTTCACCACCTCTGCAAATAGCAGTTTTGACGATGGGGTTCAACCCTGCCATCAAAGTGGAAGTACAAATTCACGCATTTTCATCAAAATGATCTGCTAGTGCCAGATTAGTGTGCAACACGTCTTCCATCCTATTGACGTATTTGTGTCCTTTTGACCCTGAGTAGATCTTCTAATTTCATTTCTATCAGGTCTTGCTTTTCTGTTGATAGGACGCTAACATCAAAACGTTGGTGTATTGAGCTTGATTGTTCTTCTATGTCACTGTGCCATCTCACAATAGCATCCGAGTTCTTTATTAGATCGGAATGTTCCGTCAGCAAGAAAGTGCTGACCAATTTTATCAAATTTGCTAAATTTTTCCCATATTCGAGACAAATTGGTAGATTGCACATGTGCCTCTTTTAGTGCCTCTATGGCTTTGTTCAATTTCTCTTCCTCTAGTCCCCCTTTCATGGGAGTGTCAGGAACCCGGGATGCCATTTAAATAGTTGTTATTTCTGTGCCTCTCCTGATGGTGTTAAGGGTGTTGAGATTCTTACCCGCGGCTCTAATACACACCCTCTGTTAACTATTACCTAATTCACCGGAGAGTAGTTACGGTATAGGTGCCTAATCATTTTGTCACGGGACCTGATACCTTTTGCTGAGAACGATGCTGAAGCGTCTGCTAATTTACTACTGGATAATATGGGAGATCTAATGTCTTATACCAGTGTCACGCCTCAAGTATCACTGTTGACAACACATTATTTTATTGCTACACAATCGGTCTCTAACACTCGCCCCAATAGGGCACAAAAAAAGTATTTCCTTATTGCTACTGCTAATACACACAAATCACTTTCAACCAACGTTCTAATATCCTTTCGCGTTTCCAACCATGGAGGGGGCCCTCCTCCAGAACTTATCACCATGCACGTTTCCACTTACTGACAATGTCTCATCTTTAAACACAGATATCCCTGGATACCTCCTATTCTCCACCAGGCTCACTTCCTGCCTTAGTCTTTCAACATGAACTACCTCTCTGCAACCTACTGTACTAGTACACAAATATGTCAATTTCTCCATATACTCCCACACTCTATAGCCTCACGGACACCGTGGCTGGGGCTTTCACCCCACATTAGGATCTTACAGGGGACCACCCCCACACAGAATCTACCCAACACCGTGTGATCACCCACGGATCTGGCAGGGGAACACCCCCACTCAGGACATGTTCTAACTGAACCTACCCTACACCATAGGTCTACAACCGGTCATAACACAATGGGAATACTGAATAAACTCAGGCTTTCTATCCAGCATACAACTCATCTCCACAAGATGTCAGAATGAGTGGTAACAGGTGTAGGAACTGTGCGTACCTTGTTTTTGGCTCCTGGCCACTGATTCGGACTCTTCAGTTCGACTGTAAATCGTGGTGAATCCTGCCGACACCTACTGTTAGGTTTTGAACAGAGTAAAACTCAGACGGATGACTAGAAAAAGCTCAAGCCAAGTTTATTCAACCCACTGGGTGCCTCAACTGCAAGCACATTTTGCACATGATCAAACAACCATTTGTACTGTAAGTCAGGACGAGGGTAGGAGTGCAACTTCTTAACTTCTTATCTGTTGCCCAATATTGCTTAGCTGTTGCGCTGTTGTCTTTGTGGTTGAGCAGTCTGGAAGCAGTTCCTCTTTATCTGGTCACTACTCCTGTCACAAACCTCTTCGTTAGAAGATATGTTGAAATCGCTGTCGGAAAAAGTGGACCAACATGCAGCGGATTGCGTGCTCATCATCTTTTATTTTAAATGTGAACACGAGGAAAAAACAATAACCAAACCAGCAACCAAACCTGCACATAGAAAACTTAATCTAGAACCTACTCATACACCACAAAACCCCGGAACATATAAATAACACACCCCTCTAAGCTATACACAAAAAAACCCACCATACAAAACAAACATACCTCTGCCACGCCCTGACCAAATAATACAAAATCCTCTATACTGGTCAGGACGTGACAGTACCCCCCCCCCCCCCCCCCCCAAAGGTGCAGTCCCCGGATGCACCTTACACAAAACCCAGTAAATACCCCAAAACAAACAGAAAATCCCCCTAAACTAAAGGGAGGGAAGGGAGGGTGGCTGCCGTCGACAACGGCACCTGTGCTACACCCCCCCTCCCCAACCCACCTAAACTGGAGGTGGCTCCGGCTCAGGACTACTGCCCTCCAGACTGCAGACAGACTTGCTCCGTTTCGGGCCGTTGGCAGACTCCCCTTGTTCCGGATCGTAGGCAGACCTCTTCCGTTCCACAGTTAAACCTTTTTATTTTCGGATTGTAGGTAGGCTCACCCGGTTCTGGGTCACAGGCAGATTCCCTCAGTCCCGGGTCGCAGGCTGACCCCCTCGGTTCCGGGTCACAGGCAGACCCCTTCAGTTCCGGGTCACAGGCAGACCCCCTCGGTTCCGGGTCACAGGCAGACTCCCTCAGTTCCGGGTCGCAGGCAGACACCCTCGGTTCCGGGTTGCAGGCAGTCTCCCTCGGTTCCGGGTCGCAGGCAGTCTCTCTCGGTTCCGGACTAGACACTGGTGCCAGATACTCTGGACTGCACACTAGTGCCGGATACTCTGGACTGCACGCTGGTGCCGGGCTCTTGAGGCTGGGCTGACGCACTGGAAGCCTGATGCGTGGTACTGGTACTGGATGTGCCAGTCTGGAGATACGCACCTCAGGGCTAGTGCGGGGAGCGGGAACAGGCCGAGTCGGACTGGGCTGGCGCACTGGAAGCCTGATGCGTGGTGCTGGTACTGGATGTGCCAGTCTGGGGACACGCACCTCAGGGCTAGTGCGAGGAGCGGGAACAGGCCGAATAGGACTAGGCTGGCTCATGGGAAGCTTGGTCCGGGTTGCTGGTACTGGTCGTGCTGGACTGGAGGTACCCACTTCCGGGTTAGCACGAGAGGCGGGAACCGGAAAGACTGGGCCATGGAGGCGCACAGGTGGCCTTGACCTCACCGTCTGCACAACCCGTCCTGGCTGGATGGAACTAGCAGCCCTGCACGAGCGGGGTGCTGGTACAGGGCGAACTGGGCTGTGCAGGGGCCTGATGGTTGCCGTACGTAGAGCGGGCGTAGGGTAGCCTGGTCCTAGGAGGCGTACCGGCGACCAGACGCGCTGCGCAGGCATCCTCCTACCAGGCTGGATGCCCACTCTAGCACGGCATCTGCGAGGGGCTGGAATGGCGCGCACCGGACTGTGCGTGCGTATGGGCGAGATAGTGCGCACCTCAGCAAAACACGGCGCTCTCCACCTCATACGCTCCTCCATACTCTCACGGGTAGCTGGCTTATGGCTCTTCCTAGGCCTAGCCAAACTACCGGTGTGGTCCCCCCCCCAAAAATTTTTTTGGGGGTGCCTCTCTGGCTTCCTCGCCAGACGTGTCCCCCGGTAGCGTTCCTGGTCCACCCCGGCCTTCTTCCACGGGCCCTCTACGGCCAGAATCTGTTCCCAAGTCCATCTCTCAGTATAGTCCACATATTCCTCGTGCCGCTCCTTTCTCCGCTGCTTGGTCCTGTTGTGGTGGGTAGTTCTGTCACAAACCTCTTCGTCAGAAGATATGTTGAAATCGCTGTTGGAAAAAGTGGACCAATATGCAGCGGATTGCGGGCTCATCATCTTTTATTTTTAATGTGAACACGAGGAAAAACAATAAACAAAACTCACGACAGGAACAGGGTAGCAGGCTAAACAAAAGCAGTGCTAACATACAACTACCCACAAGTGACAAACAAAACACACACCTACTTATAGGACTCCCAATCAGAGGCAACTAGAAACACCTGCCTCCAATTGAGAGTCCAGCAACCAAACCTGCACATAGAAAACTTAATCTAGAACCTACTCATACTAAAACATACACCACAAAACCCCGGAACACATAAATAACACACCCCTCTAAGCTATCCACAAAAAAAACCCACCATACAAAACAAACATACCATACCCTACTCAACAGATCTGGGTCATATACAGTGGTGGAAAAGAAAATGACAAGTAAAAGCAAAAGTCACTCAGTTAAATACTACTTGAGTAAAAGTCTAAAAGTATTTTGCTTTCAAATATACTTAAGTATCAAAAGTAAAGGTATAAATAATTTATAAAAGTATTATATTAAGCAAACCAGAGAGGGTGCAAAGGGTCCAGAACGGCAGGCAGTCTCAGGGTCAGGGCAGGCAGAACGGTCAAAACCGGGAAGGACTAGAAAACAGAAGCAAGAACAGCAGGGGAACAAACACTAGTAGATTTCACGAAACAAAACAAACTGGCAACAGACAAACAGAACACAGGTATAAATACACAGGGGAATAATGGGGAAGATGTGCGACACCTGGAGGGGGGTGGAGACAAGCACAAAGACAGGTGCAACACATCAGGGTGTGACAGTAACATTTTCACTGTAAAGTCCTGGAGATCCAGAAATCTATTTGCTGCCTTGACAATGCCTAGCTTCTTACATTTTTTTATTAGTTTGACTTGTGCAACTCATGACTTGCTCTATAAACGCAACAAAGTCAACAAAGTCCACCTTCTTCACTATTAGTTTGTTGGGATCCTTCTCCTGCATGGAATTCACTGCAGACTGTGGGACATCCGTTACCATCTCCTTTCTACTTCCTCCAGCTATTTTCACTGCCTCCACATAGGAGACCTGCTGGATGGTCCTGATCCTGGCTCGTGCAACCTCCTTCATCCATACAGGGCACTCTGGGAACTCGGGAACGTGATTCCCATCACAATTACAACAACATGCTTCATCTGACTCTTCAACTGCTACATATTTATTCCTTCAAAAAACACTTGCTACGAGTCCAAACTTTTTACAATTGTAACACTGCAATGGCTTCTGTACATACGGTCTCACCGCATATCTCACATACCCAAGTTTTACATAAATTGGGAGAACCACTTCATCAAATGACAGTAAACCCAAAAGGCTTTGCTCAAGCGACGTGCGTCTACCACTCCTGGAATGTTATCCCTAAACCACACAGCCTTTATGTCCAACGAGACACCATAGATGACACCTTTAACCAGGCCCGGCTGCAGGATTAACTCGGCAAGGGGCCATCAGAAATGACTAAGGGGGCACAACTATTTTTGCTTGCTGATTACACAGGATGGATAATAATCGATAGTACAATTACACACAACGTATTCGAGGCCACGCACGGCTGTCTTGCCGCAAGAATACAGGCTACTGCACAGCTTTACAAACATGGACAATTCATGACCGGCTCGAGAAATTGCAAGTTATGACAATGCTACACAGCTACATGCACAATACCCATCAATGCAATGCAAAACAGTTGCTAATTACCGTAATAATACTTCCCCATGCCAATACAAGGCATTTCCAATCGTGGAAAGCAAACAATGCACTACCACGAATTATCAGTACAATGCAGCTGGACACAGCTACCAAGCTGTCTTCCCGCAAGATGCCGTACTACGCAGCGTATGATAACAGAGAAATTAGTATTCCATAGCAATTAGTTGTTTATGGCAACACTACAGCTACAATGTTACTCAACCATTGGTCAAGGTCTGCCCACCCTCATCAATGTAATGCAAAGCACCTATTATAGACTAGTCTATGTCTATTTCTGGCATTTGCCACGCATTTCCAAAAGCTAACTATTAACAAAACAATACAAGCTCAGCCAGGCTGCCTGTTCTTACCCAGATTCAAAAGAGTTGCAGCCGCCTTGATTCTGCGTTGAACCTCCTCAGCAGTCTCTCGTTCCACTCCCCACGGAATTTGCTCGTAAGATCCCTCTCAAATGCCAGTTGAATCAGCTGCGCTTTCCTCCTGTGCAACATGCTCCATATGTGTTCACTGAATACGTTTTTCAATGTTGAAAAAGAGTTCTCGCGAGTTGCTGTGGATGCGCCAAATGTTAATCCCAGCTTCAATGTCATCATCACAGTAGGCATTGCTGTTAGAGGCCCGGAGTATCTATCCAAAATGCTCTGTGTAGTCCATTTTTATTCTCCAGATCGGGTGATTTCAGTCTGTAGAAACTGGCATGCAACAGTAACCTCAGGTATCACAAAGTCTCCTGAGATTAAGTCCAGCAGTGGTTTCACCTTTTCCACATCCATAAAGGTTTCATTCTCTGGGTGATAGGCACACAGGGCCTCAACAAGTTGTCTGTTTCGTTCGTTAAATCCTTCTGACATTTCTCAGAGTACAGCATCCAGATTGCTCATAATCCTCTTCTTGCTGGCCCACATTCGACCACATACAGTATTCTTTCAGATTGCAACTCACTACTATTTGCCATTTGCTTGAACAGGGGTGTCCGGATGCTTGTATTTCTCCCATAACTCATCAAACTCACTGTCATGTCACAGTTTTTCCATGCAATTGTGGGCACAGTGGACGACTCAGATGCCAGTGTACAGATCAGTTGCTTCAGCCTGAAGTAACTTGTTAGGGGGTAGAGCAGGCTGAGAACTTTGTGGACCATGAAGGCAATGAAACAGCTTTCAATAGGCCCCCAGCCTCAAGTCGCACCTCTGTATGGTAGGTGCGGGTACTCTCGATTTCTCTGAGCATGTGGATGATGCTGTCCAGAGATTTTTTAATGACACTCGCTGTGGCCAGATGACCAGTCCATCGCTGCTTAAGCAGCCGTTTCAGTTTCTCTCCCGTATATTGCACAGCCACAGTTGGTTTCCTGAGAGACTTGTAACGGGAATTACACACGTTAAATCATCCAATGCACCCTCAGAGGACATAGCGTTCACTATGACTAAATGCAGCTGGTGGTTAAAGCAATGCACATACGGCACTTCCCGATTCAGCTTGTCCTGCACTACCTTTTGCATGCCCCCATGTTTACCAGACATCCCACTGGCCCCATCATAACATTGACTAAGAGCCTTCTCGGTGCTAAAGCCAACATTTGTTAGCTCTGACAGGACCAAGTTAGTCAGCGATAAAGCATCACATTCTTTACTCGTTGCCATTGACAGTAGCTGCTCATAAATATGGTTGTGTTCGCCCACGTAACGGAGTATAATTGAAACGTTCTCTCACCCGGTTGGGTCTTTAGTCCCATCCACTTTAAGTGTGTACCATGAATCACCTACTTTCTTCACAATTTCCTCTGTGACTACCTTACTCATGAGCCCAATTATTTTGTTCTAGATGTCATGAGATGTGCATGAGGCATTGCGGGGAATTGTGCTTAAGACACTAGCAAGTTCCTTGTCTTTCCTGAACGTATAATCTAACATTGCCAGGAATAGTCCACCGCCCCCCTCCCCTCTGCATCCATTGCATCCAAAGTTCCCCTGAGAGAAAGCTTGTTGACAGCAAGAAATTCCACGATGTCCACAATCGATGACAAATACATACGATTTCTGTCAATCTGTGCAGAATTCACAAGTGTTGAAATCTCTGCTCCCTGTGCATTCCTTGCTTGTCTTTCTGTTCAAAGTACCATGCATTTCAAATGTTCTTTGCTTGATGTGTGCCTCCCCAGTCCCTTGTTGCTATCAATGGCATGTCGCCAGTTATTAAATCCAGTTTGGGTGAATGCCTTATGGCGTTAGCATTGGAACCGATGTAACATTTTCGACAAGGATAGCAGAAAGCTGTAACTGCCTTGCAGGAATATTCCAGCCACTCTCTGCCTTTGAACCATGCGCTACAAAATATCAGTTTTCTCCCACAGTACAGGCGGGTTGGGTATTTCCCCAGACAAATCTGTGCTGGGTCCTCATCACTGAGGTCGTCAGGCACTAACGGAGGCGTCGGTGCTTGTAATATCCTGGCGGTGCTGCTGCTATATTCGGTCTTGGCGGCTGCAAGCCCCTCCTTGGGTTGGTTACCTCCTATGTCACCAGGCTGCAAGACCTTTGCTCAGGTGCCTTTGCTGATGGGCTCGATGGCTTTGACCTTGATGATTAGTGTTCGCTCAGCAGCCTTGGCGTCTGTGGCAGGCTTCTCCCTCTCCCCGCCGCTTTGATCCGATGCTGCCATTGTGCCCTGGCGAAGCCACTTTCTAATATCCATCATGCTATCAGCTACCTACCTAACTGTTAATATTAGCTAAATTCCATCCAGCTGTGCGGTGAAACTTTTTCTTTCGTAGTACGTAACTTTGAAAGTAAACCTTAACGGTCAAATTGACGTGTTTGACATACGTATGATGCGTGCAAGGGAGTTGCATGAATGAAGCATAAATTGGTTGGAAAGGACAGAGGGGGCATATTGTGGGACAAAATATGGATACAAAACTGAGCGGGCACAATATTCGTGGAGCCGGGTCTGCCTTTAACCGGTACCCCGATCTGTAAGTAAGTCATCACTTTCCACATCATATGCCGCCAATTTGTTGAGCCATAGAGCTTTCTCCTTTTGAGCTTTTGACACATACGAAATTAGCATCATACTGTTCCTGGTCACCTATTCCACTTTACCGAATTTGATTCCACTTTACCCAATTCGTCCTTCACCATCTTCGAGACCGCAAACAGGTCATCCAAAAAAACATCATTGCTCACTAGATTATCGCTAGCAGATGTCTCGCTAAACCATCAACCATCAACACCATCACCCGCACAGCTGATCTCAATTGCAACTATTATTGGTCAACTCATTACCACTCCCTAAAAGATGACGTCAGTGTTACTTTAGTCAGAGATCTGTATATAATGACGAGATGCTCAGGTTTCCTCCCTAACAATGGGAGGTATTGTCCCAAGGGCAGGAAGGCAGGTGACAAGCTTAGGTCTGCATATTAAGCCTATAGAATCGCATTGGGCTTATTCTGGACAGATTTTGGTGAGCGTGTGAGCATGTACCCTCTCGCTTCACCTCTTCCTCTCTGACTTAGTCCTGCTTGCAATCAGTCTTGCAACATATGTTCACCTTCTGGTTGGTATTGGCATCGGAACAACTAAGTCCTATTTTAACAGACTAAGGGTGTGTATGACATATGTATGACATGTGCAGGTAGCCTAGTGGTTAGAGCAATGGGCCAGTAACCGAAAGGTTGCTGGATCAAATCCCTGCGCTGACAAGGAAAATAATCTGTTGTTCTTCCCCTGAACAAGGTTGTTAACCCACTATTCCCCCCGGTAAGCCGTCATTGTAAATAAGAATTTGTTCTTAACTGACTTGCCTAGTTAAATATATTTTTAAAAGGGCAAGTTATCTATTTGACAGGTATTCCGTACAATATGAATAAAGTATTTCCTCGTTTAAATCAACCGTGGGAATTTACCCGACACTTTGTATGAATGGAAACTAATGTTGGTTTAGCCTATTATTAATATTTCATTTGTTTCCTATTTATTTTATCCAACAGAGTCTGGTATGGTCATTTCTAATGAAGATCAGGGGTAAAATATCACTGGACTGTCCATATTTTAAATGTGTAACTAAATCAAGTCAAGTTGGTAGATCTAATTATTAGTGGGCCGGACTCGAGCGGTCTATATGTGCGCGCTAAAGACAGCGGCCCCAACCGCTCAACCACCCCAGGCTACGATTAAACAACATTTTGACAGTTCATTCATTCATAACCTTAACCTTTAACCTGGCGACCCGTCATTCAAGGCAGGTGGGGCAGAGCTCCACCTGTTTTGAGCCCCACATTTAGAGCAACAACAAACAAACCAAAAATATATATACTAATGTTTTTTGGGGGGCTTGCATGTTATTTTGGCATTAATACGTGATACATATCAGTTTGCAAACAATGTAAAAAAAAAACATATCATTGAGTTAATAAAGCTGTACAGTCGTGGCCAAAAGTTTTGAGAATGGCACAAATATTAATTTTCACAAAGTCTGCTGCCTTAGTTTGTATGATGGCAATTTGCATATACTCCAGAATGTTATGAAGTGAGCAGATTAATTGCAATTAATTGAAAAGTCCCTTTTTGCCATGCAAATGAACTGAATACCAAAAAAACATTTCCACTGCATTTCAGCCCTGCCACAAAAAGGACCAGCTGACATCATGTCAGTGATTCTCTCGTTAACACAGGTGTGAGTGTTGACGAGGACAAGGCTGGAGATCACTCTGTCATGCTGATTGAGTTTGAATAACAGACTGGAAGCTTCAAAGGAGGGTGGTGCTTGGAATCATTGTTCTTCCTCTGTCAATCATGGTTACCTGCAAGGAAACACGTGCCGTCATCCTTGCTTTGCACAAAAAGAGCTTCACAGGCAAGGATATTGCTGCCAGTAAGATTGTACCTAAATCAACCATTTATCGGATCATCAAGAACTTCAAGGAGAGTGGTTCAATTGTTGTGAAGAAGGCTTCAGGGCACCCAAGAAAGTCCTGCAACCGCCAGTACTGTCTCCTAAAGTTGATTCAGCTGCGGGATCGGGGAACCACCAGTACAGAGCTTGCTCAGGAAATGCAGCAGGCAGGTGTGAGTGCATCTGCACGCACAGTGAGGCGAAGACTTTTGGAGGATGGCTTGGTGTCAAGAAGGGCAGCAATGAAGCCACTTCTCTCCAGGAAAAACATCAGGGACAGACTGATATTCTGCAAAAGGTACAGGGATTGGACTGCTGAGGACTGGGGTAAAGTCATTTTCTCTGATGAATTTCCTTTCCGATTGTTTGGGGCATCCAGAAAAAAAAGTTTGTCCGGAGAAGACAAGGTGAGCGCTACTATCAGTCCTATGTCATGCCAACAGTAAAGCATCCTGAGACCATTCTTGTGTGGGGTTGCTTCTCAGCCAAGGAAGTGGGCTCACTCACAATTTTGCCTAAGAACACAGCCATGAATAAAGAATGGTACCAACACATCCTCAGAGAGCAACTTCTCCCAACCATCCAGGAACAGTTTGGTGATGAACAATGCCTTTTCCAGCATGATGGAGCACCTTGCCAAAAGGCAAAAGTGATAACTAAGTGGCTCGGGGAAGAAAAAAAATCGATATTTTGGGTCCATGGCCAGGAAACTCCCCAGACCTTAATCCCATGAGAACTTGTGGTCAATCCTCAAGAGGCGGGTGGACAAACAAAAACCCACAAATTCTGACAAACTCCAAGCATTGATTATGCAATAATGGGCTGCCATCAGTCAGGATGTGGCCCAGAAGTTAATTGACAGCATGCCAGGGCGGATTGCAGAGGTCTTAAAAAAGATGGGTCAACACTGCAAATATTGACTCCTTGCATCAACTTCATGTAATTGTCAATAAAAGCCTTTGACACGTATGAAATGCTTATAATTATAGTTCAGTATTCCATAGTAACATCTGACAAAAATATCTAAAGACACTGAAGCAGCAAACTTTGTGGATATTAATATTTGTGTCATTCTCAAAACTTTTGGCCACGACTGTATACAAACATAGTCTCGTTTTAGTTTTCTTGAGTAAGGCCGCTCCAAAATACAGGTGTTTCAGCCTAGCTCAGTGCTTTCTGTGGTGGTGGGGCAAGACAGCAGAAAATACGGAGCGTTGCGCCATGATTGGCTTAATGTTCTGTCACTCATGAGGACACATACATTTTACATTTACGTCATTTAGCAGACGCTCTTATCCAGAGCGACTTACAAATTGGTGCATTCACCTTATGATATCCAGTGGAACAACCACTTTACAATAGTACGTCTATATCTTTTTTTTGGGGGGGGGGTTAGAAGGATTACTTTATCCTATCCCAGGTATTCCTTAAAGAGGTGGGGTTTCAGGTGTCTCCGGAAGCTGGTGATTGACTCCGCTGTCCTGGCGTCGTGAGGGAGCTTGTTCCACCATTGGGGTGCAAGAGCAGCGAACAGTTTTGACTGGGCTGAGTGGGAACTGTGCTTCCGCAGAGGTAGGGAGGCGAGCAGGCCAGAGGTGGATGAACGCAGTGCCCTTCTTTGGGTGTAGGGACTGATCAGAGCCTGAAGGTACGGAGGTGCCGTTCCCCTCACAGCTCCGTAGGCAAGCACCATGGTCTTGTAGCAGATGCGAGCTTCAACTGGAAGCCAGTGGAGTGTGTGGAGGAGCGGGGTGACGTGAGAGAACTTGGGAAGGTTGAACACCAGACAGGCTGCGGCGTTCTGGATGAGTTGTAGGGGTTTAATGGCACAGGCAGGGAGCCCCGCCAGCAGCAAGTTGCAGTAATCCAGACGGGAGATGACAAGTGCCTGGATTAGGACCTGCGCCGCTTCCTGTGTAAGGCAGGGTCGTACTCTGCGAATATTGTAGAGCATGAACCTACAGGATCGGGTCACCGCCTTGATGTTAGCGGAGAACGACAGGGTGTTGTCCAGGGTCATGCCAAGGCTCTTAGCACTCTGGGAGGAGGACACAATGGAGTTGTCAACCGTGATGGCGAGATCATGGAACGGGCAGTTCTTCCCCGGGAGGAAGAGCAGCTCCGTCTTGCCGAGGTTCAGCTTGAGGTGGCAATCCATCATCCACAGTGATATGTCTGCCAGACATGCAGAGATGCGATTCACCACCTGGTTATCAGAAGGGGGAATTGAGAAGATTAATTGTGTGTCGTCTGCGTAGCAATGATAGGAGAGACCATGTGAGGATATGACAGAGCCAAGTGACTTGGTGTATAGCGAGAATTGGAGAGGGCCTAGAACTGAGCCCTGCGGGACACCAGTGGTGAGAGCACGTGGTGCGGAGACGGATTCTCGCCACGCCACCTGGTAGGAGCGACCTGTCATGTAGGACGCAATCCAAGAGTGAGCCGCGCCGGAGATGCCCAACTCGGAGAGGGTGGAGAGGAGGATCTGATGGTTCACAGTATCAAAGGCAGCAGATAGGTCTAGAAGGATGAGAGCAGAGGAGAGAGAGTTAGCTTTAGCAGTGCGGAGAGCTTCCATGACACAGAGAAGAGCAGTCTCAGTTGAATGACCAGTCTTGAAACCTGACTGATTTGGATCAAGAAGGTCATTCTGAGAGAGATAGCAAGAGAGCTGGCCAAGGACGGCACGCTCAAGAGTTTTGGAGAGAAAAGAAAGAAGGGATACTGGTCTGTAGTTGTTGACATCGGAGGGATCGAGTGTAGGTTTTTTGAGAAGGGGTGCAACTCTCGCTCTCTTGAAGATGGAAGGGACGTAGCCAGCGGTCAAGGATGAGTTGATGAGAGAGGTTAGGTAGGGGACAAGGTCTCCGGAAATGGTCTGGAGAAGAGAGGAGGGGATAGGGTCAAGTGGGCAGGTTGTTGGGCGGCCGGCCGTCACAAGTCGCAAGATTTCATCTGGAGAGAGAGGGGAGAAAGAGGTCAAAGCATAGGGTAGGGCAACGTGAGCAGGACCAGCGGTGTTGTTTGACTTAACAAACGAGGATCGGATGTCATCAACCTTCTTTTCAAAATGGTTGACGAAGTCATCCGCAGAGAGGGAGGGGGGGGGGAGGATTCAGGAGGGAGGAGAAGGTGGCAAAGAGCTTCCTAGGGTTATAGGCAGATGCTTGGAATTTAGAGTGGTAGAAAGTGGCTTTAGCAGCAGAAACAGAGGAAGAAAATGTAGAGAGGAGGGAGTGAAAAGATGCCAGGTCTGCAGGGAGGCTAGTTTTCCTCCATTTCCGCTCGGCTGCCCGGAGCCCTGTTCTGTGAGCTCGCAATGAGTCGTCAAGCCACGGAGCAGGAGGGGAGGACCGAGCCGGCCAGGAGGATAGGGGACATAGAGAGTCAAAGGATGCAGAAAGGGAGGAGAGGAGGGTTGAGGAAGCTGAATCAGGAGATTGGTTGGAGAAGGATTGAGCAGAGGGAAGAGATGATAGGATGGAAGAGGAGAGAGTAGCTGGAGAGAGAGAGCGAAGGTTGCGACGGCACAATACCATCTGAGTAGGGGCAGAGTGAGTAGTGTTGGAGGAGAGCGAGAGGGAAAAGGATACAAGGTAGTGGTCGGAGACTTGGAGGGGAGTTGCAGTGAGATTAGGAGAAGAACAGCATCTAGTAAAGATGAGGTCAAGCGTATTGCCTGCCTTGTGAGTAGGGGGGGGGGGGACGGTGAGAGGGTGAGGTCAAAAGAGGAGAGGAGTGGAAAGAAGGAAATTAGTCAAAGGTAGACGTAGGGAGGTTAAAGTCACCCAGAACTTTGAGGGGTGAGCCATCCTCAGGAAAGGAACTTATCAAGGCGTCAAGCTCATTGATGAACTCTCCAAGGGAACCTGGAGGGCGATAAATGATTGGGATGTTAAGCTTGAATGGGCTAGTGACTGTGACAGCATGGACTTCAAAGGAGGAGATAGACAGATGGGTCAGGGGAGAAAGAGAGAATGTCCACTTGGGAGAGATGAGGATTCCAGTGCCACCACCCCGCTGACCAGATGCTCTCGGGGTATGCGTGAACACGTGGTCAGACGAGGAGTGAGCTGTAGGAGTAGCAGTGTTTTCTGTGGTAATCCATGTTTCCGTCAGCGCCAAGAAGTCGAGAGACTGGAGGGTAGCATAGGCTGAGATGAACTCTGCCTTGTTGGCCGCAGACCGGCAGTTCCAGAGGCTGCCGAAGACCTGGAACTCCACGTGGGTCGTGCGCGCTGGGACCACCAGGTTAGAGTGGCAGCGGCCACGCGTTGTGAAGCGTTTGTGTGGCCTGTGCAGAGGGGAGAGAACAGGGATAGACAGACACATAGTTGACAGGCTACAGGAGAGGCTACGCTAATGCAAAGGAGATTGGAATTAAAATTAACTAAACAACTGGGGAAGCGAGAGAGCAGGGCCTCCCTCACTAACCATTCACTGAAACACTCAAATATAACTTTTCCAACTTCCACTTTAGAAATTATAATTGATGTAAACTGCAGTGGTTTACAGGCTCAAACTTAGTTTATTCAGCTAGATAACTTGGTACAGTATTCTTCCGTGAAACCCACCCAGTGCACCGTGTCCTATGACGCCTTAGCTAACTAGCATGCTAGCATCCAATAACACACGGTTAGCACCAATACTTGGTTACAACAAACTACCAATGGATCATTCGTGTCCGTGTCTAGTTCCTTTCATTACGCAGAAGTAATTCAATGTTGGCTAGCTAACACAAAGTCAGTCCTGCTAGCTACACAAGTGGACTACACGTCTCAAAAGTTGAGAAAGTTAAGCTTACGTTGCAAAAATCTTATTGACTAAAAATGATACAGTACTGCTAGCTGGTAGAGTTGGCTAGCTAGCAATGGCTGCGTTTACCTTTATCTTACCTTTATCTTTGATACAAAGACAACTATGTAGCTAGCTAACATTACACTAATCAAAACGTTCCATTGTAATGTATTTAGTTTCTACAGTACTGCTAGTTGGTAAAGTTGGCCAAGTCTAAGGGTAGGGCCAGAAAATTAGAGCCCCTTGGGTGCTGCCATAGTGTTACATTAGAAGTGCCCATCCAAGAAGGCTCAAGGTCATTGGCCACAGTTAAATTACATCAAATCACGTTATATGTACAGTAGCTTTGATTGGACTGATCATGTCAACATCATACTTTCAAAATCTTAGCTAGCAGTCATCATCATGAATCAAGTCGACAATCTACTGGCAAATACTTTTTAATCCTTGTCATATGAAGAGAAATAATGAAGAGAAATTATAAATAGCTCATCGGCCATTGGACATAAATATTACACAACATGTTGGAAATCGCAAATTCAGCAATGAGTGGTTTGGAAGGAATCAGTGACAGTGGCTAACTGCAAGCATTGCAAAGCAATCACTAGCCTGCTAATCAGTGGGTGGTTGTGAGGTCCCAAATCTGGGATTAAGGGGCCCTTTTTCAAGTTTAAAATAATAAACATTCAACATTGGCCATGCTGTCAATGAAGCAGTTGTTTTGCCTCGCTCAAAACAACTGTTAACCCGGAACTTGACTTCAGTGAGTTCAAGACAACTGGGAAGTCGGGAATAATTGAACAGCGACTGGGAAAATACGTTTTGAATGGTCATCCAACTCGTAATTGTAAATCTGGTCTCTTTCTATAGCTACGACCTGAAGATCATCATGATTCAACCCTGTTTTTTTACGTGTTCCACTTGTTTTGAAAGCACCATAAATCCAGTGAATGCCAGACTTTGATGACAAAATTTGCCCACGATGGACCACCGCGCCACCTTTCTGTTTAAGTGAGCACAGCACAACAAGGTGCGTTCATAAATATATTGTATGCTGCTGCATTAATGATGTAATATGCCAGGGAGATATGTATACAGTAGCTAAGAAAGTAATATTAAGTGTATACTGTGTAGTAAGATGTTAGTAGCCCATGTGCCTCACCCTAATAATTAGGTGTATTTACCCCTCTTAATTTCCCCTACTGTTCTGACTTGGTGGTGCACATTTAGCCTATAACCTGTTTAAGAGAAATTTAATAATTGAATATTGTAAGAACTTTCATTGACTGCCCCCTTTATTTATCCTACGGTTCTGACTTGGTGTACAGTGAGAACACTAAGAATGGCCCATGTTCTGAATTATGTTTCTGTACATTTCAAAAGTGCTAAACAAATAGTTATATAGACTACGTCCGTCCTAGCCCGCTCATTAATGTCTTAATAGAAATTACGGATTGCCTCTTATCTTCTTGTCGTCCTCTTATGCCATAGTTTGTCCATCTCAATTAGAAACCACACTTGTTTAAGCAAGTCAGCCATATCAGCTATGGTTTTTTTTAAGGCAGTAAATGAGGCTGAATGAACTGTTTCGCTGCCAGACAAAGCTCCGCTGATAGCCAGGTGTAGCGGTGGTAAGATGTTGGGACTGCTGTTGGGACAGCTTTATGTAGGCCCTAACAGTTTGTGGGCACCGTTTGTCACCGTTATAGTGCAATTAAAACCAACAATGCAGTTCAAGAAATAGAGTTAAGAAAATATTTAATAAATAAATATAAAAAATTTAATATAAAATGTAATACAATAAAATAACAATAATAAGGCTATATACAGGGGGTACCGGTACCGAGTCAGTGTGCGGGGGTACAGGTTAGTTGAGGTAATTTGTACATGTAGGTAGGGGTGAAGTGACTATGCATTGATAATAAATAGCGAGTGGCAGCAGTGTAAAAACAAGGGGAGGGGTCAATGTAGTCCGGGTGGCCATTTGATTAATTGTTCAGCAGTCTTATGGCTTGGGGATAGAAGCTGTTAAGGAGCCTTTTGGACCTAGACTTGACACTCTGGTACTGCTTTCCGTGCGGTAGCAGAGAGAACAGTCTATGACTTGGGTGACTGGAGGCTTTGACAATTTTTTGGGCCTTCCTCTGACACCGCCTAGTATATAGGTCCTGGATGGCAGGAAGCTTGGCCCCAGTGATGTAATGGGCCGTACGCACTACCCTCTATAGCGCCTTACGGTCGGAAGCCGAGCAGTTGCCATACCAGGTGGTGATGCAACCGGTCAGGATGCTCTTGATGGTGCAGCTGTAGAACCTTTTGAGGATATGGGGATCAATGCCAAATCTTTTCAGTCTCCTGAGGAGGAAAAGGTGTTGTCGTGCCCTCTTCACGACTGTCTTGGTGTGTTTGGACCATGATAGTTTGTTGTTGATGTGGACACCAAGGAACTTGAAACTCTCGACCCGCTCCACTACATTGTTCAGATTACCTTAGACCTTATGATGTTTCTGCGCACGAGTTTACAGATGTAGGATCTTAATTTGATCCCTCTTTTGTTGCTCAGAATTTTGAAAAGCAAACTTGTAATGTATTTGAGTTTTAAAAAGGCTTCGAAAGTTTGTCATTTCCACTGTGAAATGTCAGACTTGATTTGTCCTAACGAAAAATGAATCAACCCCTACAAAAAAGTAAATTAATTATAAACCACATAATATTTCACATTTCCTGTTGCTGCAGGATTATTTTTCAGCAAACTGGCTAAGATTAAGATCCTACATCTGTAGCTAGCCAACATCACCATGACATCACCTACATGTGTGATCGGTGATTTCTATTGGAGAAACAGTGTCTGCCTATCTTGAATGCGCTCATGACTCATTTTTTTATGCCCACCAAAATTACAATATTTTTCTCTGAATTGCCTTGTGAAAGACTAACACTGTAAGATCGTATTTTATTACTTAGTTAGTCATGTTAGCAATTGAACAAGCTTTCAAATCATGACCCAGATTGCGATGGAACGTTTTGGGATTGCGTAAATAACAACAGTAATTTTGTGATGTCGGGGCTGCAGGGTTGGGGATGCAAGTGTGCTTGCTCTAGTTCCTCAACAGCACATCTAGGAGAGCTAAAAAAAAGTACCTTATAGTTGAAGACTCTTCTTGAGTCATAAAAGTGCATTGGAATTGCTTAGGAACTGTGCAGTGTGCACACTTTAGAGAGGTGTGTGGTCACTTGGAGACACCAGTTTGTCCTCTCACTCAAACCCTTGTCATTGTTTTGACTTATGTTGCACGTACCCCACATCTTGCAGGAATAGTTTTATCATGTTACTGAATATTTTCAGATTTCGTTATCAACAAATGAGGCGAAAAGTACAGTAAATGTAAAATGCTCACTCACTCACTCACTCACCACTCACTCACTCACTCACTCACTCACTCACTCACTCACTCACATATTTTCCATATGGCTTGAGTTTCCTAGTAAAACATGATCACAAGAGGAGGAAGTAGCATGTATGCATGTGTTAGTTGAGCTCCAAAATCATAGGCTTTGTGTTGACAAGCAACATTATGTTTGTCAACATAAGGCAAAAAATTGTGTGAAGTAGTATTGTGACTTAGTTTGTGAAAATGAGGTCAATGTCACACACTGTATGAATGTAGCAACCTGAGTTCAAAGCTACTGATTAACCTGTATGTCGTTTTTAATGCAAATTAACATATAGTATAGGCCTAAGACAAAAACATTGCCTGGGGCGATTGTGTACAGATTAATGAGAGGAAACCCCTCCCTGTCAGTCCTGGTGACTGTTTTCCTCTATGCAGTTCCCTATCAAGTTAAAGGGCCAATGTAGCCATTTTTATCTCAATATCAAATAATTTCTGGGTAACAATTTCGTACCTTACTGTGATAGTTTTCAAAGGTCAATAATAAACAAAAATGGCTTCTTAGCAAAGAGCAATTTCTCAAGCAAGAATTTTGCTAGGACTGTCTCGGAGAGGACTGAGTTGGGAGGGGAAAATGGAAAACTAGCTGTTATTGGCAGAGAGGTTTGGAACTCTCTTTCTTATTGGTCTATTAACTAATTTACTGCCTGGGGATGTCACTAGGCAGACCAAAACTCCATCCCACCAAAACAAGCTGAAATTTCAAGTGGCCTTTTATAACAGCTCTTACATTAAAATGGCATTATCATCATTATCACAATTACACAGTATTATTCCAACCTCAAAGTGTGGAAATATATATAAAACACAGGAAAATCATGTTTTCTGACTGCACTGGGGAACAATGGATCCATGGATATAACGTTGGGAGGAAGTTCTAGCTGCCTGATCGATTACTTAAATGTCCCCCCATTGACACATTTCCAAACACTCACACTAACAGAACTAACACACAAAGAAGCCTGCCTGTGCGTGTTTTATGTGTCAGTATAACTGATCAATACTGAGATAAACTTCTTAAAACACCCAGTCTCGGTGAAGAAAATTGCTTAATGTCACCATTTCTTGGACAGTTAGTTATACAGTCATTACTTCACACAATCCAATATACCAATGTCTGAGAAAATAATGGAGCAATAAAAACGTACACTAATCTATCTATGTGAATGGATGCTTTGCCTGTCTTTTTCTCTTCCTACTTGAGTAAGTGTTTACCAATAGTCAACACCAGATGGCAGTCAAACTCAGTCAATGCAGGCACCAAGTTGAAGACGTCTATACTGATGTACTCTCAGTCAGTCTCCTTTATACATCTACCTTTATCTTTGTGACACTTTTCTATGATGTGTGTTACCGTAAGAACATGCACCGATTCACTTGGTGTAGGTTGGAAACAATGACTTCTGACTGACTGAGACTTCAATTCAAAATCTCTCTCTAATGTGCTATATTTTCCAAAGGTACTTTTCTAACTGTTTTATAGACACTTTGGAATGACCACTGCATTCAGCTCTTTTTTTATGCTAGTGGAAATGTAAACTGATGTTTGTGTTTTTGTGCAGTACTCTATGAATGATCAGTGTAGTGCTCTACTTACACAACTCAAGGATCAGATAAGAGTTTAGAAAGAAAGATAAAAGACTATGTTGTATATCTATCAATCCAAACAGATGATTCCAATCAAATTCTCAAGATTTTAGTATTCATTATATTCATACCCTTATTATACCATGCTAGAGATGGTTGCACCATGCTAGTCATGATCATACCGTACTGAGAAGGTTTGGCAGAATATGGTGCAATACTTCCCTTGGGAGCAATAGTCGTTTTCTATGAGGTTTGATTATTTTTACTCTGTTTAACGCTTTCTCTAAGCGGAGGGTGACAAGGCACCTTTCACTTTTTTTAGATGATATATATATTAGATTGGGAGGAGAGCTTCAGGGGTCGGGGTCTAGGGTGTTAAAGGGGTTGTGGGGAATGGAAGGGTACTGGACAAAGGGACACTTCCAGGGATGTTCTGAGAAGCCCTGAATTCCTGAAGTGCCTTCTAATGTCTGTCACTGTGCCCTCCATCGTTTTATGGGTGGCTGAGTGTAGGTGTCAAGTGTGCCCTGCTTGACTTCTCTCCAAAAGTGAGTCCCCTCCCCCACCCCCTACAGTACCCCCTCCCCATGTCTTCCTCCTCTTCACACACATATGCTACTCTGACAATACGGGCCAATAGGAGCCACTTGAAGTGAAGCTGGAGTTGACTTGGGGAGCTCCCCCCATGAGGCTGTTGTTAGTGTTAAGTGTTGTTACGCCAACAATAACCTTGCTGAGGAAAGACTAAAAGTTTTCATTCCTTATGAAAGAAGAGGAGAAAGAGGAGGAGTAAAGCCTCCTATTGGAATTGTATTGATCCGAAAGGCTTTTGTTCTTAGTGGTGGGGATGAATTTCTCCAGAAGTAGCAGATTGGAGGGTGGTCCTCTATTCACAGTGTGATGAGTCTGAGTGGGGTCTGTGTGAGACTGAGGTCCTGGCTGCAGTGCAGAAGAGATGAGCTAGTCCACACAATCAGTTCTACATGTAGATTTCATAACTGTCCCTTCTGAGCTGTTTGATTACCGTCGCCACCTCACTACATGCCTGATTTCAATGCATTTTATATCACTCAAGTTGAAATTCCCACACACAAAAATAACAACTCCCATCTTTATTCACATTCAGCGACACAAGCTGACTAAGACTGAATATATCATAGGTAGGGCCAGGACTTTTATGGACCACGTGACCTGATAGAAAAAACTCAGGGTCCCATGGTTTTAATTTGGACAGCAGGAGTGGACAGAAGTCACACTGTGATAAGGACCTGAGGATCCCGCCTGGGACGTCGTTCCCTCTGGCTTGGGGTGGTGACACCACATGGTAGAAGTGTGTTTGACCTAAGGCTTGTCTGTTACAACAGATGTCCATCACTAATCAATGTCATTACTTTGTCCTATACGGACAGGGCCCGTGGGGGTCTCCCTCTAATACAATGATACATAATTATTCAAATCAAATCAAATTAGGGAGAAGATGGAGTACGCCAAGGTCCACTCTGATCAATATGATGAGTGGGGTGGAGGAGTAGAGGAGTGAAGGGGACAGTGTTCTACGATGGTGACCTTGTCTTGTCTCCTCAGCAGACGTTGGCGACCTTTACCTCGAACTCTGTGATAGGCTAGAGTCCGACTCACCATTTATTTCCCCTTCACTGACTGCACTCCAGACCAGACTGGCGACCTCACAGTTTGGAATTCAATTTGTTTGTCTTTCTACTTCATCAATGTTGTGTTTTAATTGTGCCAATGTAGCTAGATGAACCAGGCCAGTCTGTTACTACCAAAGTCACAGAAGCTCACAGAGTAGTCATTTGCCATTGCATCTTATTTTACCAGAAGATTTAAAAGGCTTTATAATCCCTTCAAAAAAGGATTATGTTTCAGAAGGTGTTAAACATTCACTTCTAAATGAGAAACGCCCTAATTAACAATTCATGGCGGAAATGTTATCTTGAGGCAACGCATTGTGTCTTTCCATCATCTCTTTGCTGTGGTAGGGAGCATTTTAATCGGAAATTTATTTTTTATTTAACCTTTATTTAACCAGGAAAAGCCCATTGAGACCCAGAGTCTCTTTTTCAAGGGAGACCTGGCCAAGAAGACAGTGACAATCAATACATGACATAGTTAAAACATACAACAATACAATACAACAACATGATCCAGACTTAAAAAAGCATTTACACTCCTCTGTAACAGAGTCTCCCATCAATATTTTCAATTAATTCAGTGGCACTAACATATCGAGATGAAGCATGGATTGTAGATTATTCCATGCGTCTGGTGCACAAGAAGAGAAGGCAGTCTTGCCTAATACTGTGAATGTCCTGGGGACTTTAAGTAGCAACCACCTAGCAGACCGGGTATGGTAACTGCTTGTGGTGAAGGAGACCAGACTACAGAGGTAAAGAGGGAGTTTACCCAAAAGGGCTTGGTAGATGAACACATACACATGTATCTTTCTGCGCATATAAAGTGAGGTCCAACCTATCATTTGGTACAATGTGCAATGGTGGGTGAGGAACTTGGCATTTGTAATAATGTGCAAGGATGCATGATAAACAGGAGTCCAGTCTCTGTAAGACGGAGGAGGTTGCATGCATATACAACAAGTCACCATAATCAATTACAGAGAGAAAAGTGGCCTGAACAAGCTTCTTTCTAGCCATAAGTGGGAAGCAAGCCTTATTATGAAAATGAAAACCCAATTTCAATTTCAAGCTTTGTCACAAGATTTTCCACATGAACTTTAAAGGACAACTTGTCATCCAACCAAATACCTAGGTATTTGTAGGATGACACTTTTTCAATGGATAAGCCACCAGATGTGACAATGTTAATGTTCTCTGGCAGAGTTCTAGCTCTGGTAAAGGTCATGAATTTAGTTTTTTGTACATTCAAGGCCAGTTTGAGCCAATAAAGGGAGGCCTGCAGTGACTGAAAATCAGTCTTGAGCTCTTCAACAGCCTGAACCAGAGGAGCACATGAATATATGACTGTATCATCTGCATATAGATGTAACTTTGCTGGTTGCATCCCATTTCCCAAATCATTCATAAAAATCGAGAACAACACAGGAGCTAAAATGGAACCCTGGGGCACACCTCCATTAATCTCAAGAAAGCTAGACTTGTGATTGTCAGTATATACATATTGTGTTCTGTCAGAAAGATAGTTCCTAAACCAATTTACTGCCCCTTCATTGAGACCAATGTTTCTGAGTCTAGCTAGCAACAATTCATGGTTAGCTGAATCAAAGGCCTTTGATAAATCCACAAACAGAGCAGCACAATGTTGCTTTTTATCAAGTGCATTAATGATGTTGTTTGCCACTGCTGCAGTTGTGGTGCTGTGCCTCAATCTAAAGCCAGACTGAACCCAGCTCAGTATGTTCTTTTCAATTAACACGTTTTTAAACTGTGAGTTCACTAGGGATTCATAGACTTTGGTCAGGATAGGGAGTTTGGAGATAGGACGATAGTTCTTAGCATCTGAGGGATCTCCACCCTTTAGCAGTGGGAGGACATACGCTGATTTCCAATAGCTGGGTATGGAATTGGTCAAGAGACTCAAATTGAAAATGTGAGCCACAGGTTCAGTAATAATACCAGCTGCTATATTTAAGAGGGAGGGGTCCAGGTTGTCTGGACCTGCAGACTTTTTAGTGTCTATAGCCTTTAGTGCTTTATAGACCTCAGCATAAGAAACAGGCTCAAAGTTAAAATGGTTCACAAGAGGGCCTATATCCTAGTTTACTGTAACAGAGCTTACATTAGAGGCCTGGGCCGCACCATTATCAAAAACTGAACCAGCAGACATGAAGTGCTTGTTAAAAAACCCTACAATATGGGCTTTATCCTTCACTTCATTAGAATCCGTCATTAAATGGTCAGGAAGGCCAGGGGATACATTAGAACCTGACACTGATTTGATTAGCTTCCAGAACTTGGTAAGGTTGTTAAGGTTCTCTGTGACTGCATTTAAATAGTAATCTGATTAGGACTTCCTGATCAATCCTGTGCCTTTGTTTCTTAGGGCTCCGAAGGAGGCCGAGTCAACAGGAGCATTTGTATGTCTAGCTTGAGCCCAAGAGATATTTCTCTTTCTAATTAATTCTGCCAAGTTATCTGGAAACCAGGGATTGTCCCTTCCACTGATTCTACATTTCTTCACAGGGGCATGCTTATCACAAATTGGCAAAAAAAAAAAAATTTAAATAGTCCCAGGCATTGTCAACATCGGGAATCAGACTTACTCTGTCAATATTATGGGGGTTTGGCTTTGGTCATTTTTGTATTTCAAACACAAGCACAGTGATCACTGACATCGTTACAGAATATCCCAGTCGATGTGTATATGTGAGGGGTATTCGTTAGAATAATGTCCAATAGCGTTGATTTGTTAGGTGCTCTGTGATTCGGTCTTGTAGAGTCCGATAAAGATGTAAGCATGTCCCAGTTCAAATCTCCTAAAATAATGAATGGGGAGTCATGTAGCTTGTGCAGGACATCAAAAAGAGAGTTAAGTGCGTCTCCCGAAGCCGAGGGCGGTCTGTAGCAGCCGACTACAGTGATGTGGGAGTCCATATATATATGTTCACTTTAACCGCAAGCAATTCAAAATGTTTGGCTTTGGTAATCGAGAGAATTTCAGAGGTGTTAAACTCGGATTTCACATAAATTGCAACCGCTCCTCATTTACTCATCCGATCCGTTCTAAAAACCATGTACCCATCAATAGAAATCCAGTTATTTGACACATATTTCTTTAGCCAAGTTTCTAATAAAACCATTACGTCTGCATTTGTCGTTTTGGCCCATATTCTAATCATGTCTATTTTTGGAAATAGACTTCTGACATTAACACGCAAGAGGCCAAAACCTGCTCTGTTTTTAAAATCATAGGAAGTCGGTAGAGATTGCTTGGTATCTACCGGCCCAGGGGTTGGTCGCACATTACCAGAGATCAACAATAAAAGCATAACAATGTGTCTCACTTGCCCAATGCGTGAGGACTTGGTGGAGCCAGCACCAGTGTCAATAAAACGAACTGAGTCTTTTGACACAGAAAAAAAGTAATTCAAGGTGAAAAGAAGAAAAGAGGAAAAGTGACTTTAATTACACTCAAAGACAATTCATCTCCCCACTCTAAACAGTCGTTGTATCTTTCTGTTGTTTTTAGTTGTGTTCTGTTTGGTTCTTTTGTATTCCTAAACTCCTGTGCATTCTCTAGTCTCAAGGACCCACTTTTTAACAGTCTCAAGTCACAAAGAGACATGTCAGCTGCACTAATGTGCAATTCCCCCTCATTTACATTCTCCACGGTGTGAATGTTTTGCAAATAGAGGGATTGTCCTTGCATATACTGCATAACTATTCAGTGAAGTGATGGATCTGCCCAATGTTCT